>NC_136070.1:220657631-221333256 GCF_964261635.1 Lissotriton helveticus | reverse complement strand
AGTCATGCACCTACTAAATCCTTCGTCCAGACACTTATACATCTACTCATTCTTCAATATGTAAAACATATTTAAACTTTACAGAAACACACAGTCACTGGATGATGTCATCAGTGATCTCATCAGTGATGTCATTTGAGATGTCATCAGTGATGTCACTGACCATGTCATGAATGATGTAATATGTGACATGATCAGCAGTGGATTGCGGGTGCGCGATATATAGTTAGTGCAACTAACTATATATGGAATTTCAATGGTTTTGTGTGAGTAAAATAAGGTTTTTTAAATGCTAATTCCTAACTATATATGGTGTATAACCTATGGTTTTTTCAGTGAATATATATATATATATACATATATATATATATATATATATATATATATATATATATATATATATATATATATATATATATATAAATCAAAAAGGTTGCCCCAAACGGAGGAGTCCACACAGGTAAGATTCGCTGATAATTATAATGCAGGACTGCAGCGTGAACACGGAGGAAATCAAACAGCCATCATTATTCTCCGACGCGTTTCGGGTTTTATCCCTTCATAACAGGCTCAAGTTCAGCAAACAAACACCACCCAAAATGCACCCATATTTGAACATAGTACCCGCCCCAGTGGGCGTGGCCGCTCGCACGGCCCCCTGGTACTCGTAGTGCACTAAGTATTTCTCAAGTGAGAGGGTGTGCATGTTAGTCCATAACAGTTCAATAAAAACCACAGTGGGTTGCTGCGACCCCTCTACATTGTTCCACTGCATCTCATCGTCCTCATTACAGCACCTGTCCCATTACGGCGTTCACCACCTGGCGTCACTGAGGTCTGTTGTTGCACAGCGGGCCTTCCTCCACGGCTGAGCATAGCCGTTCAATACAAATCAAAAAGGTTGCCCCAAACGGAGGAGTCCACACAGGTAAGATTCGCTGATAATTTTAATGCAGGACTGCAGCGTGAACACGGAGGAAATCAAACAGCCATCATTATTCGCCGACGCGTTTCGGGTTTTATCCCTTCATCACAGGCTCAAGTTCAGCAAACAAACACCACCCAAAGTTCACCCATATTTAAACATAGTACCCGCCCCAGTTGGCGTGGACGCTCGCACGGCCCCCTGGTACTCGTAGTGCACTAAGTATTTCTCAAGTGAGAGGGTGTGCGTGTTAGTCCATAACAGTTCAATAAAAACCACAGTGGGTTGCTGCGACCCCTCTACATTGTTCCACTGCATCTCATCGTCCTCATTACAGCACCTGTCCCATCACGGCGTTCACCACCTGGCGTCACCGAGGTCTGTTGTTGCACAGCGGGCCTTCCTCCACGGCTGAGCATAGCCATTCAATACAAATCAAAAAGGTGGCCCCAAATGGAGGAGTCCACACAGGTAAGATTCGCTGATAATTTTAATACAGGACTGCAGAGTGAACACGGAGGAAATCAAACAGCCATTATTATTCGCCGACGCGATTCAGGTTTTATCCCTTCATCACAGGCTCAAGTTCAGCAAACAAACACCTCTCAAAGGGCACCCATATTTAAACATAGTACCCGCCCCAGTGGGCGTGGCCGCTCGCACGGCCCCCTGGTACTCGTAGTGCACTAAGTATTTCTCAAGTGAGAGGGTGTGCGTGTTAGTCCATAACAGTTCAATAAAAACCAAAGTGGGTTGCTGCGACCCCTCTACATTGTTCCACTGCATCTCATCGTCCTCATTTCAGCACCTGTCCCATTACGGCGTTCACCACCTGGCGTCACCGAGGTCTGTTGTTGCGCAGCGGGCCTTCCTCCACGGCTGAGCATAGCCGTTCAATACAAATCAAAAAGGTTGCCCCAAACGGAGGAGTCCACACAGGTAAGATTCGCTGATAATTTTAATGCAGGACTGCAGCGTGAACACGGAGGAAATCAAACAGCCATCATTATTCGCCGACGCGTTTCGGGTTTTATCCCTTCATCACAGGCTCAAGTTCAGCAAACAAACACCACCCAAAGTGCACCCATATTTAAACATAGTACCCGCCCCAGTGGGCGTGGCCGCTCGCACGGCCCCCTGGAACTCGTAGTGCACTAAGTGTTTCTCAAGTGAGAGGGTGTGCGTGTTAGTCCATAACAGTTCAATAAAAACCACAGTGGGTTGCTGCGACCCCTCTACATTGTTCCACTGCATCTCATTGTCCTCATTACAGCACCTGTCCCATTACGGCGTTCACCACCTGGCGTCACCGAGGTCTGTTGTTGCACAGCGGGCCTTCCTCCACGGCTGAGGACTATGGACTAACACGCACACCCTCTCACTTGAGAAATACTTAGTGCACTACGAGTACCAGGGGGCCGTGCGAGCGGCCACGCCCACTGGGGCTGATACTATGTTTAAATATGGGTGCACTTTGGGTGGTGTTTGTTTGCTGAACTTGAGCCTGTGATGAAGGGATAAAACCCGAAACGCGTCGGCGAATAATGGTGGCTGTTTGATTTCCTCCGTGTTCACGCTGCAGTCCTGCATTAAAATTATCAGCGAATCTTACCTGTGTGGACTCCTCCGTTTGGGGCAACCTTTTTGATTTGTATTGAACGGCTATGCTCAGCCGTGGAGGAAGGCCCGCTGTGCAACAACAGACCTCGGAGACGCCAGGTGGTGAACGCCGTAATGGGACAGGTGCTGTAATGAGGACGATGAGATGCAGTGGAACAATGTAGAGGGGTCGCAGCAACCCACTGTGGTTTTTATTGAACTGTTATGGACTAACACGTACACCCTCTCACTTGAGAAATACTTAGTGCACTACGAGTACCAGGGGGCCGTGAGAGCGGCCACGCTCACTGGGGCGGGTACTATGTTTAAATATGGGTGCACTTTGGGTGGTGTTTGTTTGCTGAACTTGAGCCTGTGATGAAGGGATAAAACCCGAAACGCGTCGGCGAATAATGATGGCTGTTTGATTTCCTCCATGTTCACGCTGCAGTCCTGCATTAAAATTATCAGCAAATCTTACCTGTGTGGACTCCTCCGTTTGGGGCAACCTTTTTGATTTGTATTGAACGGCTATGCTCAGCCGTGGAGGAAGGCCCGCTGTGCAACAACAGACCTTGGTGTCGCCAGGTGGTGAACGCCGTAATGGGACAGGTGCTGTAATGAGGACGATGAGATGCAGTGGAACAATGTAGAGGGGTCGCAGCAACCCACTGTGATTTTTATTGAACTGTTATGGACTAACACGCACACCCTCTCTTTTGAGAAATACTTAGTGCACTACGAGTACCAGGGGGACGTGCGAGCGGCCACGCCCACTGGGGTGGGTACTCTGTTTAAATATGGGTGCACTTTGGGTGGTGTTTGTTTGCTGAACTTGAGCTTGTGATGAAGGGATAAAAACCGAAACGCGTCAGCGAATAATGATGGCTGTTTGATTTCCTCCGTGTTCACGCTGCAGTCCTGCATTAAAATTATCAGCGAATCTTACCTGTGTGGACTCCTCCGTTTAATCACTCACTCATACATTCAGTCATGCACCTACTAAATCCTTCATCCAGACACTTGTCATGAATGATGTAATATGTGACATCATCAGCAGTGGATTGCGGGTGCGCGATATATAGTTAGTGCAACTAACTATATATGGAATTTCAATGGTTTTGTGTGAGTAAAATAAGGTTTTTTAAATGCTAATTCCTAACTATATATGGTCTATAACCTATGGTTTTTTCAGTGAATTTTCAAGGTTTTGTAAATGCTAATTCCTAACTATATATGGTCTATAACATATGGTTTTTTCAGTGAATTTTCAAGGTTTTGTAAATGCTAATTCCTAACTATATATGGTCTATAACCTATGGTTTTTTCAGTGAATTTCAATGGTTTTTTAATAGCAAATATCAAAAGCTTTAAAATGTATTCTTCTTTAAATCGAAAAACATATTTTATATGTTTTTAATATAATTTTTGTATGTATATATATATACATTTTGCAAAAAAATTTTGTTTCGCTACCGGTCCGCTCACCGGGTAGCTTCCCGTTAGCTCAATTTGGTGCCGCGACCTGGTCCGCGAACCGGTAAACGTTCCGTTAGCGCAACTGCCGTGTTAGAAAACAACATCGTGACGCGTCGCGTAAGCGCGACGTATCGCGTTGCCGCGTAATGCGTCTTATGACGCGCCCCGTCAGCACACCCGGAAGTGTTCCGGAGCGCGAACCGAGGTGCAAAGCGCAGCTCCCCGGAAGCAATCCGGGGCGCGTCGCGTAAGCGCGACGTATCGCGTTGCCGCGTAATGCGTCTTATGACGCGCCGCGTTAGCGCACTCGGAAGTGCTCCGGAGCGCGAACCGAGGCGCGAAGCGCAGCTCCCCGGAAGCGATCCGGGGCGCGGCGCGGAGCGCGTAACGTAAGCGTAACAAGTCATGTGACTTGTTAATAAAACTTTCTATTGGTTCATTTCACTTTTGGTTTCCTAATGATGTAAGGCTAGGTCATGTGACCTAAAAATAACACTTTTCATTGGTTTAAAACATTTTTTTTTCCCAAATGATGAAAGCCCCCACCTTCTTTCCTCACTCTGACTTTCATCTTTGTGAGAGGAAGACCTGTTTTTGCTTATTAAAATAATGGCATCTGTAGTAGCTGCAGCTGGTGGACCCCCACCACCACCACAACCACCTAGGAAGGAAGGACCACCTCCACAGTTCCTTCCCAACCCAGAAGAGGAAGAGGACGAAGAAGAGGAAGAGGAAGTACAGCCAAGACAGTTTTTACGTGAGGAGCCCCGGATATCTCACCACAAAGATAGTTTTATTTGGCAGTTTTTTTCTTTTCCTCAAGGCCAAAAAAAAGTGAATGCTCGCCACGTGACATGCCTCATATGTAAAGATGTTTTATTTAGAGGCACAGATAAAAAGTATAGTTACGGCAACTATACTATGCACCGTCATATGCAGAGGTGGCATCCACTGAATTAGAGCGTTGCAGAGATGCGTCACCTCCAAGACAACCCACCAACTCCTGTGGCCAGTACATCGGCACAGGTAACTCTGTCGGGGCCAGAGGCGCGGGAAACGGTGCCAAACATTCAACAGAATTTTGTGCACATGAAGATAGTGTGCCTTTATTGTGGTGACCTACTCTCATGTGCAAATATGAGTATCAATTTGATAAACAGAGCATTTGAAAACCACAAGTGCTCAAAACGCCCCAAAAAATAAATTTTTTTTTGCTCCTGTTGAGCCCTTTGTAATGCCTGTTTTTTGTTGTTCCCCCTCAAAAAAAACAAAAAAAATCTAAAACCGTTCAAAAAATACAAAAAAAGTAAAAAATTGTTCATAAAAAAAATAAAAAAAATATAAAACAACAAAAATAATTAAAAAAAAGTTCTTTTCAGAACTACCTCCCCTTTATAAAAAAATTGCTAGAATGTTTAGCACTCTGGCAACCTCTATTTCTTTTGGTTCGCTTCCCGGTTCGCTCGCCGATACGCGAACCGGGAGCGAACCAAAAAAAAAAAAAAAAAAAAAAAGAAGAGTAAGTATAAGGGAAGGAAACAGAGAGTAATGTTAAAAGAAAGACAGCTATAGGGAGTAACACAGAGATACTGTTTAATAGATCTATTTACCGAAGAAAAGATGGAAGAGGGTATAATTGTGAAAAACAAAATAGATAAGGAAGTGGAAGCAAAAAAGTAGAGTACAAGAATAATAAACAAGAGTTTCTTAGAGAATGTGAGTGAATGTTCAAAATAAGATTAAAACATGTGGAATAACAGAGAGAAAAAACAGAAAGCAGAAAAGAAGAAGTAACAGAAAAGGAATGATTGAAACAGCAAAGAAATGTAAATAACATAGGGGCATATTATCAACATAGGTGATAAAATTATCGCTGCTTTTGCGGAAGATATCTGCCGCTAAAGCCGCTTTTGCGGCAGTTTTCTGCCGATAAAAGCAGCGATAATTTTATTGCCTGTGTTGATAATATGCCCCTTAGTGTGCTTGAACTACAGAGAGAAAGCATAATGAACAAGTAGTGAAAGAGTGATCAGTCAGAGACAGTGAGAGTAATAGAGACGGAGTGAGTGAACAAGAGTGAGGAAGTATGAGAAGAGAGGGACTGAGAAAAAGAGTGGAAGGAGTAGAGTAAGTAAGTAATAGAGAAAGGAATGAGGGAAGTAGCAAAGGCAGGAAAGTGAGGGTTAAAGAAATGAAGTAGTGGAACTAATAGAAGTTAAATGTGATAGAAAAGTAACGAAAAGAGTACAAAAAATTTACCTTATTAGTCGTTAACTTAGTCACTTGTTATTTTTATACTTTCAATCTGTGAAAGAGAGAACAAACATTTGAAAAATATTAAAACATGTATTTAAAAATTAGAAAAGACAAGGGAAAAGATTGAAGGACAAACAGTTTTTCAACAACTTTGACACTTACAGAAGCCTCTGCTTCTCCATGCCCCCTACACAGTCCTAAAAATATACATTTTAAACTAACAGTATCTTGATGCAGATGAAGTGAGGCCTATCTTGCAACATGGTGCTTCTTTTGCACTGCTGCTGTCTCACAAAAGTGACGCAACGGCAGTGCAAAAGAGGTGCACAGCCATCATAAAACTGTCCCTAACATTTTAAATGATTGTTTCAGGATGCCAATAAGGTGTGTCCTATCCAGAGGTTGTTTGAGGTGAGGCCTGCTCAGGGTTGCAGATGAAATGTAGAGTTGTTGAAGAGTACAGAGGAGATAATACATGTCCATGCCTACCAATGAAGTGAGTCATGTCCACTTCACTCTTGAACAAAAGCCAGACCTCCTCTGTTTCCCTGAACAGGCCTAAACTTGATCTGCACAATGTGATTCGTAATATTAGGAAACACAGGTGATGTAATTGAAAAACATGCAATTTCTTTTGCTCATTTCACAATCACATCACTTGTGTTTCCTTTGCTTAGGTATCTCATTGTGCAGATGTAGTCCAGCATATGAAAGAGTACGCAGAAGTACAGCACTGCATGCAACAACTTTGACACTTACTGAAGCCTCAGCTTCTGCATGCCCCCTACACAGTCCTAATTATATACATTTTAAACTGACGGTATCTTGCTGGAGATGAACTGAGGCCTATCTTGCAACATGGTGCATCTTTTACACTGATGCTGCGTCACAAAAGTGACGGAACAGCGGCGCAAAAGAGGCGCACGGCCATCATAAATCTGCCCTTAACATTTAAAATGATTGTTTCTAGATGCTGATAAGGTGTGGCCTATCCACAGATTTGTTTCAGGTGAGTCCTACTCAGGGTTGCAGATGAAATTTAGGCTTGTTGAAGAGTACAGAGGAGATAATACATGTGCAGGCCTACCAACGAAGTGAGTCATGTCCACTGCACTCTTGAACAAATGTCAGACCTCCTCTATCTCCTGGAACAGGCCTAAACCTCATCTACACAATGTGATGTGTAATGTTAGGAAACACAGGTAATGTAATTGAAA
This sequence comes from Lissotriton helveticus, assembly GCF_964261635.1. Classification (NCBI taxonomy): domain Eukaryota; kingdom Metazoa; phylum Chordata; class Amphibia; order Caudata; family Salamandridae; genus Lissotriton; species Lissotriton helveticus. The sequence goes on along the minus strand of NC_136070.1, from coordinate 221,325,780 downwards.
AACGTGCAATTTTTTTTGCTCATTCCACAATCACATCACTTGTGTTTCCTTTGCTTAGGTATCTCATTGTGCAGATGTAGTCTATCATATGAAAGACTACGTAGAATGTGAGCACTGTATCCTACAACTTTGACACTTACAGAAGCCTCAGCTTCTCCATGCCTACTACATAGTTCTAAATGTATATCATAAATACAAAAAGTACAGAATTAATTATACATGTTAAATGGTTTATTTTTGCTGTTCTCAGAATTTATCAAATTTCACTAAAAACAGTGACTTGAAGGTATTCATCATATAACAGCGGGGGAAAAAAACACAATCAAAATGATTGTGTTTAAAAAACCCATATAACATAACCAATCAGAAATCAGAACTCCTGAAAAGTAACTTACTTTCCATGACGTCGAAGGATATCCTATGAACAGCTTACACTCTGTTGTGCTGTTATTATTTTCAGCCCGCCACTTTCTGAAAGAAAAGCTCCATCGTTTTGACAAATATGTTACATACAATAAATGACTTCTCGTTCTCTACCGCACTTTTCCACAAGGCCAAATCGTGTAAGAGCCATTTATAACTCTTGGAATTCTTCTAAGCAAATCCCGTCATTTTGTATTTCCGCAACTTTCAGAAAGAAAACGTTCAAGATCACTTTCACATTCCTGTACTAGTAATATCTCACCCTTCTTGCTCACTCATGTTCCACATTTCCTATGACACTGATACTGCTTACTATGAGGCACATTACACTACCTCTATGACTACTACAATTATTTAATTCTCTTGATCACAGTGGATGTTGTCAAAGGACCATCATGTCATATAATAGCTGCAGTTAGAAATGTTCTTCCTAAAATCAACAACTGTGTAGCCACAACATTTGTAATTAAAGTTGAAAACTTATTTTCATCAGGTTTATATAGTTGGAATTTTTAAATGACATTATAACCAAAAGTTTGTTCAAAATATGTCGACAGCATTGCAGACTTACATTACCTCTACTCCATGTTTTGATTGGCTGCTTGAATTAGCTTATTAAAAGAAACAGTTTTTTTCCAACTCATTCAAAGTGCAGTTATTTTTCCATGACATCAAGTGTTATGGTAAGAACACCGTTTGCTTTGGGAAATACTCTGTTGTCCTTTAACTAATCCGTGCCCACCACTTTCTGTAAGAAAACCTTTTTTTTCAGTAACTACTTTAAACTCAAAAATAAATTTTGACTCTGTACTACACTTATCCTCAAGGCCAAATAGTGTAGGAGCCATTAGAACCTCTTGAAATTCCTCAGAGCAAATCCCGAGATTCTTTCCCTAAAATTTTGGTTGTAAAAACACCAGGTAAGAATTTTTAAGGTCAAAAGGCAATTTTTTTTTTAAAGTTAAAACAGAATCATTGCAGAATGACCAGCCGTTTCTAGACTTCAAATAAGCTGTGTAATGTCCTGATGTTGTTGAAGGACCGTCATGATATATAATTGCTGCAGTTACAAAAGTCCTTCCTGATATTGACAACTGCGAAGCCACAAATTTTTTAATTAAAGTTGTCAATTTTGTTCCATCAGGCCTACATCGTTGGAACATTAAAATGACTTACTGGCCATATGTTCGTATAAATAATGTGGACAACATTTCAGACTTACATTGGCTACACTCCATGTTGTGATCAGCTGCTTTTACTAGCTTATTAAAGGACACTGATTTACTGTCTGGCAAAGTTAAATATATAAATTTTTCTGAGTCTACACTAGTAGTACTTGATACCCTACAGTTCTCGCAGTCATGCTGCCATTGATAAGAAAGTCCAAACAGGTGATCTACATCTACACCTTCATCTTGCAATACATCAAGCATATACATTAAAAACTCCTGACAAAAAGAGAGAATTGTGTTTGACCTGAACATTTGTCTAACAGATTTCGAATTTCAGACACACTTTCTATTTTTGTTCTATCAGTGCTACATTTCTCTAACACAGAATTCAACAAACTGCAAAATCTTTGATTCGAATTGACCACAATCTCTTCTTTTAAATTTTCTAGCGAAAACAAAACATTAACCACTACATTAGCATAGCAGTTGACACCAGAACTGTTTTCAAATTGAAAACCAACAACATCTTCAACAAAATCCTTTTTCTTTCTGCTTATAATTTCTGGTTCATCGACTTTTCGTCTTTTTGCTACAACCTCTCTACTATTGGTCACTTTTCTTCGTTTCCGGCCTACCACACGTTTCTCAAACAAAGGATATTGAGGCAAATGTGGCGCATACTCTCTTCTTAACCTATTGTATTCCTTAACACAATCTAGATCCGCACAAATGTTTGTGACATCACACTCAATCAAGTACAATCCCGATAAAGTTCTGACTCGTGACAATGCCACATATGCCATACCTTCCTTGAACACAGAACTGCCAATATTCACCAATGCACTGTCTAGACTTAAACCTTGCGATTTATGGATTGTCACCGCATATGCCAAGCAAATAGGAAACTGCTTACGGCGAACATATAAGTCTTTTACAAGCAAAAACCTAGCAGAGCAACGACCAATTAGCTGTACTTCCTCAATGCCATCAAATTAAATTTTTAAAAATTCAATTCCATCTCTATTTCTGTATTTCTCAAAATCAACAACATTACCCATTGATCCATTTACCAGACCTCTTTCAACATGTAAATTCCTTCTTAAAATTATACGGCAATTTAAGCACACATTCAGAGTCTTTTCAAAACCAGCAGTTTTAGATATAGTCTTCTCTACTGAATCCAATTTTGATTTCAAATTCTCAGACAAAATAATTGTTGCTCCCATATGCTGTACTCTGTCAATAGCTTCCAGTTTCACAATCTCTTGGTTTTCAAAATGCAACATTTTGTTGTTGAAGATGGCACATTCTGCAAGAGTTGGCATCAAACATATTCCAGATTTCTTCTCAGTAATTTTCTGAAAAATATTCTCAGGCACAACGTCTTCTTCTGGATACAAATTTGACAGAAATCGTGCATGTAAAGCTTCTTTCCCATGCTCGGTCACTTTTCCGATTCTAACATCTTGTAGAATATTCTTATAATCTTCATCCTTCGCATGACGCATATTTTCACGCAGTTCAGCATAATTGAAGTTTAACCATATATTGACGTTGCCAATACTCCCTAGGCACTTCCTGGTATCTTCTTGTGTGAGCATTTTGAACACAGGTTGTCCTTTCACTGGTGTCAGCTGCAGAAGATCACCGAAAACAATGATGTGTTTGCCACCAAATAACACATCATACTCTGTTTTGAGAACTTCTTGCATTCTCAAATGCACAAAGGCAAGCATGACATTGGAAACCATGCTTACTTCGTCAATGATAAGAAGTTTCATTTTCCTCAAGACTCTTGAAACTACACAACAAGCATCTCCAGATAACTTGTGGTATTGTAATTTGTTATCATGCTCCACTGGCAGCATCAGTAGACGATGCAAAGTAATACCTTTAATGTTATGTGCTGCCAGTCCAGTTGGAGCGGTGACAACACAAGACAGCGATGACTCAGTCCTTTTCTGCAAATAACATGAAATTGCTTTAATGAGGAAACTTTTTCCAGTTCCCCCTTCTCCACTCACGTACAGTCGGACAGGCTTCAACGACGTACATGAGCACTCTTTCTTCGTATGACTTAATCCATGATCTATTTGGTTGGTAACTTCGTCATATATTTTCCTCTGCTCAACGTTGAGTTGTCTTTCCAAGTCTTCTAAGTTAACCGCATCCTCCTGAGCATGTGCCATGGCTCTTTCCACTTCAATCATGGCAGTGGCAGCTTCATTTTCGATAACTGGTCTTCCTAGTGGATCCTGACTCAATGAAACAGAACTCTGACTGTCCTGAGAACTGTCTCTAGCAATCTCGGCTGCAATTGTTGCTTCCTGCTCGATTTCCGCATTCAACATTTCTAGATATTTGGGAAAAACAGGACATTCTATGGTCTCCTTGGCGGCATTGAAAGAGTCTTTGTAACAGAGGAAATCTCCAAGCAGTTCCTCTTCTGCACGCCAAGGCTTGAAAAGTTGCAAAAGTGCTAAATAGAAAAACTCTTTTCTTTCAGGAGATTCGCCACTCAATTTTCGATGGTTTACCAAGTGACCTTTTCTTTGCTTGACCAGACATCCCTCACTTCCAATTACAGCATACACTCCTTTATCAATATCTTCTTTGATGTTCCTCTTGAATATGTAATTTTGTAGAACCTCATACAGACAAACATTCTCGAGGTGACTGCTTCTATTTGGATAATATGTATCCAACATGTTGGTCTTCAAAATATCTGTACTGTTTGGCTCCTTTTCCGCCAAATACTCAATTTCCCGCACAGGTTTCAGAACTCGATTACGCGTTGCAGCAAGACCAAGACTCGCCCAAACGATACTCCTGGATTTGGCATAGAGACTTGCTGAAGACAACCGGTCAGAACATTCGTAAGCTCCGATTTCTCGATGCGACAACATCTTCAGACTGAAACTGTACAACTTCTTACTGAGGCTCTTTTCATGGGAAATGTCCTCCCACATATCCTTCAATTCTGTCTTTTCTTTTTTGGTGATGTAAGATGTCACATACCGAGCCACAGCCATACAGTTATCAGCCACAAACTGTATATCCATGTTAGCATTCCACATGGACAAAATCACTGGGTTGTAGTCGTTGATGTACTTGGACTCTTCGTTCCTTTTTGTATGTGTTTTTAGGTGATTTCTTCATCACATTATGTCGCAGCGAAGACATCAAACTGTTCACTCTTCCTTTAGAAATCACCGGTCGTGGGAAGGCGAAACGACATTTTGTGTAGAACTTGTCCTTGTTTCTGAATTTACGACGACAGTACTTTCCACAACGATGGCTTTGGAAGCGTAAAACTTGTTCTCTTAGGCTTTTGTCTTCCTTTGCATTTGGAACAGCACATGTAGAATACTGTTCTATGAAACTCATCACTAAGTCTTCGGGATCTGTTCCAAATTTAGGTGCATCCTTGATCCACAGCAGCATATGTATATGAGGAGCACCTCTTGCTTGGTACTCCTTTCTCCAGAAGAAATCCAACACCTCTCCAAGAGGTGGATTTTTCTTGTTCATGATGAAAGACATCATAGCTTCAAATCTATGATTGAAGTACCTCCATACATTCACTGGATCCAAAGAGCACAGTTCTCCGGGTGTCTTGAATTCGATATTTTCAATGTTTCCATTTGCCTCTCGTAGAAATTCAAGTAAGTCTTCCCAGCCATACTCGGCACAGCTGAGAGTGAGGAACCATGTGGGAGTTCCTAAGTTCCTCAGCATACATTTTAAATCACCATGACGACGGTACCAGTACTCATTAGTACCACGCTGACACGCCATGAGATTAATCAGGTGAGATTCCAAAATACTGTCTTGCACATTGACTTTATCCATAAAGTCACTTGCCGAGATGTTTTGCATCTGTACACCACTTTTCAAGATGTGGTTCACTGCATATGACAGTCCAGACAGATCGCTTTCAAACAGGAGATGAAGCAAATAGGGAATGCATTGACGAAACCTAGGATCTTCTGCATACAATCGTAAACTCCGGTATTCAGAAGCAGGAATTTGATGAGGTCGCTCATCATATCTTCCTCCTTGACCTGTTGGAAATAGCTGTGGGAAACAGCGAGCTTCCAAACTTTCCTCCCAAACACTAATGGGACTCCCTTTGGCTTGTTTCATTTGAAACAACTCAATAGCATTCCCCATGACTTCCTTGGAATGCAAAGGATGAACACTATAATGTTCATATATTTCTTCATTTTTAGAGGGTTCTACTTTCTCAATTTGACCAGCACACAAATCGCTATCCTCTTCTTCACTTACTTCCTCTTCTGCAACATATACATTCTTGTAGTACTTATTGTTTTTTTCAAATACAATGTTGCCTTTTTGACTTTCCTAACATCCACTAAATCTTGCCATATTTTCTTACTCTTTGTCGGAACCCCATTAACTAAGATAACCAGAGGTTCCTCTTCCACTTTTTCTACTCCAATTGTATTAATGTTTTTCTTCAAATCTAGAGGCAAATAAACAACTCTTCCCTTTAATCCTCTCTGTAAATCTGATGGAGGCAATTTCCCTGTATTTGGCTCCATTCTTACAATAGCCTGAAAGGGATGGATACTTTGAATCAAAATAGATTCATAAGTATTTAAATCCTTCAATTCAGAAGGAATCTCAACCAATTCCAGATTATTATGAACCGCTCTAGCAGGCATCCGGTTTTGATTTAATTTGTTACAACAATAAGTACACACACGTTGATCCAATCCCAAATCAAAACAATTTTCTACCATCAAGTATGTTACGAAATCCTTCCATTCACTATTATTTTCCCTTTCACTTTTCACATATAAATCCACTAACTTAGTCTGATTCTTATAATAAGTGCGTCGACAACACACACAAGTGAAATTAGGCCTCTCACTTGATTTCACCTGAAACGGGGCAATTTCCTTCTGAAAATTATCTGTACTGGAAACCTGTACACTATCTTCCACATTACCCTCTTCTTCTGGGTCAATTTCAACATTCTCCTCTTTACTTGCAAAGTAACAAAACTCAATTTCTTCACAAATATTCTTCACATCTATTTCAGAACCATGCAAAAGAGCAGTGCATAATTGTTTAAGCATAATTGCTGGACTCTTAGCATAATACAACATTCTAACTAATTTCCTCACTTTATTATGATGCACTGCTAGCATCCTGAAATGATGAAAAACAATCTGGCATACTCTCCTGGAAAGACAAGCCAGTGAATGACCATGCAAACCTGTCACTTCTCTCACTCTGCAAGGATCTAATTCTTGCAACAACTTCATTTTCTGTTTTAAACTTTTCTTATTAAATGTCCATACAAAATCACAAAGCAAATTGATGGAATCCTGTCGCACACTGCAAATACTACTACACTTCCAGATATACACTGGTCCCTTAGGACGTCTTCCTAAAACCTCATTACCTAACACCTCTTCTGCCTCTGTTGTCACAAGTTTTTCTTTTTCAACTGGACAACCATCTTTCACCTCATAAGCTCGACCACTGGTGTCAACTGCATGCACCAGATCATTATCCTGGAAATAACTCTCCTCATTAAAAAATGCCTCACAACTTGAACTATGCATCCATTCTCCTGAAAAAACTTCACAAAAATTATTACGATTAACTGTTCTCTTCCATCTACTATTTCTTTTGAAATCATAAATTGCCTTGTTTAGCTTCCTAATTCTATTGATTATCAAAATAAATAACTTTCGCTTAATTTCAAATGCCTGATCAATAATTTTCTCAACTTTTTTTTTCTCTTATAAAAAAACACTTTCTGTTGACCTTTCTTAATATTTTTTAACAAATTGCCAATTATCCTGTTGCGGAACATTCGTCTACGAATGTCCCTAAACTGATTTTTCCTTCTACTACCATGCACAGAGTTATCTCCTGCTCTAGCAGTAACATTTTTGATTGGCCTTTCCTTTCCGTTTAAATTGGTTCTCTTTTTCTGGACTAAAACATTTTCTGTAGTACTACTTTTTTTTCTACAAATGTTTCTTATGAATGATTTCGTTGTCTTACCCGGAGCTTTCTTGGTGACTTGATGAGTTTTTATTGTAGAGGACTGCTGCAAGAATTTATTAAGCTGCTGTCTTTGACGTTTTGTAGCCTTTCGGTTTCGTTGTTTAGATGGCATGATGTACTTTTGAAATGATCTGCAGTTGAATCTGTGGTAAAATATAATTAAAAATGTTATTAACCACTATTAGCAAACAGTAAATCAATAACAGTCGTCAAAAATTTAACACACTACTTGTCATTTTTACATACAATAATTTTTAGTGCATTGGCAAATTTAGTAGTCACAAATAGTAGCAAAGAAATGGAATGCTTCTACATTTGACCTGTGCTGTTTTATATGTGAATCTGAACTAATTTTATGAGCATATTTGACTATTTTATTAAAGACACTACACACAACCTGTTTTTGAAGTTGTGTTTAATTTTAAATGAAACGGTTTACATGTTTACTTTTCATTTTCAGTAACTTTTAAAAATAAATGTTTATAGTTCCATACGCTCAAGCAGGTCAGCTTCCCACCCTATGTCATACAATTCTGACAAATCGGCATCCTCATCATGTTCTTCATCATCCTCAGGATTTAAAACATCCAAGGGATCTACTTCCACTGACGTTTCAATGACAAGTTCAATGATAAGATCGAGATCAACGGATTGCTCATTATCACTCATGGTTGATGTTGTCGTTATCTTTAAAGAAAGAGAACAACAATGAGATGTTGCAGAGTAAGAGACAAATCTCAGAGACTATAATAGTAAAATTGTTTAACAAGAGTAACATTTTGCAGCTATTATTTAGCCATGTCCAGCGATGCTGAGGAGGTGAGGCCTATGTCCAAGTTTTCAGTGAACAGGACTAATCTCTTCTTAACCTTGGATAAGCCTCACCGACTCTGTGTCCCCTGCTCATACTTAAATGTAAAGGGGCAGATTTATGTTAACTGGCGCATCCCCAGGGATGCACCAGTTAACGTGCACCGCTGCTCTGCCACCCATGGTGTGCCGCATTTACAATGTGGAGCACCATTGAGCAAAAACAGCACAGATGCATCACGCATCTGTGCCGCAAAAGCGGCACATTGCAGGAATCACGTCGTAAGCGCGACATGTCTACTGCAATGCACAGGGGCAAACCACACATTGCATGGTGCATCACTCCTTATGCCTGTTTCAAACAGGCGTAAGGATTTGATTCAGCAATGCCATAAAGCTGACTCAGTGAAATCTTCTAAATTTCACTGTGTTAGTTTTACAGGACTTTCATGCAAATGTGTAATTTTAAAAATCCCCGTTTTTTTTATTACATTTATTTTTAATTTCTGCCTTCTCCCCTGGTCTTAACTGGGTCCTGGCCCTCACCTGCACTGTAATTCTGTGGAATCACCACCGCTGTTTGGCGGGTCCGGGTTACCGGGAGGTTGTGGTGTCAGCGCCATCTTGGCTTGGGCTAGAAGCGCGAGCGCCATCTTGGAGCGTCCAGGTGACCTGGGACGCCGAGACGACGCTATTTGAATGAATGAATGAATGAAACAACACTTGTATAGCGCTATCTACCCGGAGGCCTCGTAGCGCTTATGACAGGAACTTAATTAGCGAGGGCTCAAGGCAGGTCAGCAGGGTGTAGCATACAAGTGTGTTTTCAGAGTTTTCCTGAAGGAGAGATGATTTACAGTTTCCCGAAGGGGTAGAGGGAGGATGTTCCAGAGTCTTGCCGCAATGTGTGAAAAGGAGCGGCCACCCCAACGTGCTTTCCTGACTCTGATGGGAGTAGCCAGCTGGAGGGAGCAGGAACAGAGGGAACGAGATGGAACATAGGGAGTGACCAGGGACTGAAGAATTGCGGGGCCAGTGCGATGAAATGCCTTGTGTAATATACACATGGCCTTAAATTGTATTCTTGCAGCTATAGGAAGCCAATGAAGTTCCCTTAAAGCATTCCTTGCTGACTGCCATCGGGGAAGGTTGTAAAGTAGACGGGCAGCACTGTTTTGGGTGACTTGGAGCCTCTGAATGGTGTACGCAGGGGCTCCCATGTAGAGGACATTCCCATAGTCCAGGCGAGATAGTATAAGAGCCTGGACCAGGATCCTCCTTGCCTGGAATGGAAGCAAAGGGAGCACCCTGCTTAGCATCCTCATCAGCCCAAAACAGATAGCCGCAGTCTTCGTAGCTTGGACCGAGAAATTCAGGTCGGTGTCAAGCCAAATCCCTAAGCTTTTTATTTGGGATTTGGGAATAGGGGGCGGGCCTAAACATGGGGGCCAGGAGGATGCAAAGCCCGAGGGGGAGGGATTACCCAGCAAGATGACATCTGTCTTCTCCCCGTTAAGTTTTAGGCAGGAAGATTGCATCCATCTGGAAACAGCCTCCAGACAGGAACCTAGGGTGCTAGACGATCCCTCCTGGTGGTCTAAGGAGACCACCAGTTGGGTATCGTCTGCGTAGGTGACGATACGCACACCGAAGGGATGGACTATCCTGTCTAGGGGTTCCATGTAGGCGTTAAACAGAGTGGGGCTCAGGGAGGAGCCCTGAGGAACCCCACATCTGAGAGGGTGTTTAGGGGACGCCACCTCGCCCTCGAAGACCTGGAAGAAACGGTCAGCCAGGAAGGATGTCAGCCATTCTAGGGCTGCGTCCGACACACCCATGTCCGCCAGGCATTGTAAAAGCGTGACATGGTTGACTGTGTCGAACGCAGCGCTTAGATCTAGTAGAATGATGGCAACCTTTCCACCCTGGTCCAACACAGTTCTTGCTTCCTCCGTTACCGCTAGAAGAGCGGTTTCTGTTCCATGTCGAGGGCGGAACCCTGTTTGAGAGGCACGCAGAAGGCCATTTGATTCCAAATGGCTCATCAAGGTGTTATTTACGTGCCTCTCTAGTAATTTGCTCAGCCAGGGGAGCAAAGAGATGGGGCGATAGTTCGCCAGGTTGTTCTGGTCAAGGTTGGGCTTCTTCAACAGAGCCCTCACCATTGCGCACTTCCATGAAGGAGGTACGGATTTTGTGGTGATGGAGGTGTTGAGGACGTCCAATATGACCGGGCGAATTACGTCCATCACCTTAAGGAGGGTCTGGGGGGATGCCGAGTCGCTAGGTGAGCCAGAAGTGATTTGTGGGATGAGTCTGTCCAAAGCCGGCATATCCAAGAGTGGGATTGTATTAAGCTGACAAGGAATAACGGTGGCCGGGGTTGGAAGGGCAGAGGGGTCCAGAGCGCTGTTAACATCTCCAAAAGAAGAGTATATGGTCTGAATTTTTTGGGAGAAAAAATTAGCCAGGTTGTTACAGCGATTCTGGGCACCCTCAGCGGAGGGGCATTCCGTTGGAGGTGAGATAAGGGATTTAACAATTTTAAAAATTTCCCTTGGAGCATTAGCGGCAGCCTCAATTTTGCTGCCGTAGTAGGAGGCTTGTGCTGTTTTTAGCTCCTGTTTATAGAGCCTAATAGCCGCTCTACAATTATCCTTCCTGTCTTGGGAATAGTCTTGTCTCCAGGCTCTTTCATATTTACGACAGATTAGTTTCCTAGATTTAAGGTTGGGAGTGAACCATGGAGCAGGTTTAAGTCTTTTTATGACGTTGGTGGTGTGCACGGGGAGGACCATGTCAAGTGTAGAGGAGATCCAGCCATCGAAATTGTTGGCTGCTGTATTGACATTCAGTACCTTCATCGGGGGATCTCTAACCAGGGCAGCTTCCCATTCAGGGAGGGGGAGTGAAGACCACTTCCTACCTCGCTGTTTAGCAGGATGGTGAGTGGGGATAAAAGGGTATGTGTCCAAATAAAGGGTACTAAAAAGTGATCGGTCCAAGGTAATGGAATGGGGGGTAGCACCGTAAGATCATTACTATTACTGTAAATGTGGTCCAGAAGATGGCCTCTATTGTGGGTTATATGAAAACCCTTTTGGTGAAGATCCAGTGCTAAAAGGTTTGAACGGAGAATATTGGCTGCTGTGTCGTGTGGATCATCGAGGTGCAGATTGAGATCCCCCAATAAAGTAAAATTGGGTGAGGACAACACAACGCTTGCAGCAAGATCCGTTATTTGAGCAATGGAGTTTTTTAGAGCACCAGGAGGACGATAGGCTAATATGCCTGAAAAAGTGGTGGTAGGGGAGAATTCTAACGAAAAGTGGACACTTTCGCAGGTTGATGAGGTGGTGGGGGTAATGCGGCATTTATAATTGTCTCGATAGACAATGGCCACTCCCCCACCCCTCCCGGTCTGACGGTCTAGTCTCTTTAGTGTAAAGCCCTGGGGAATGGCCCACCCAATAGCTGGATCATTATCTGTGTGAAGCCACGTTTCCGTTAGGAAGAGAGCGTGAGGATTGAGCTCTTCGATCAGTATATGTATTTCCGTGTGATGTTTACAAACGGACCTGCAATTTAAGAGATACAATCTCCATTCCAGGGCAGAGGAAGGATGTAAGGTGCCTGTATTCGAAAGGGATGGGCTCCAGTTACAATTTTTACAGGAATAATTAGTGTCAGATGGGTGGAACGAATGGACACAGTGAGGATATGTAGGAGGGCGAAGGGCAAACAGCGAAGGGACATCATAAGAAAGCAGAGGTTGTGCCATAGCAAACCAATCTACCCACCGGTCCACCGGAGCGTCTGGACGCGGACTGGCGCAGACTGGCTTCTCTCTGGCGCCTCTCCGGCGCGTCTACGGCGCTACCGCTGCGCGTCACCGCTGCGCGAGTGATTGAGGACTAAATAGGTTAGGCGGAGTGGGAGACTAGCGCGTCAACCCACCAAATATGGCCGCCTCCGATGGAGCAACCAGGAAGTTGTGCCGCTTGCCTCCCTCCACAACAAACAGCACTGGTAGCTGCGGTGGACCGGGGAGTGAGCGAGCACACAACAGGTAAGTAAGTTACACAAAAGTACACTTTTTAAAATCACTTTTAAATCAGTCTAAAACAATGGCTAGCAGGAATACAAGGAGAAACGCTTGTAGCAGTCCTGCTTGCTACCAAGCGCCAGCGCTTAGGGCGAGCTGGTCATGAGGTGAGCCTGTTTAGGTTCCTGAGGCCGAGAATTACTTCGGCGCCTTGCTGCTGGCCGCGCTGGTCGCGCGCTCGTTTGCTCTGTGTAATTTTAAAAATCCCCGTTTTTTGGATTTAATTTATTTTTAATTTCTGCCTTCTCCCCTGGTCTTAAATGGGTCCTGGCCCTCACCTGCACTGTAATTCTGTGGAATCACCACCGCTGTTTGGTGGGTCCGGGTTACCGGGAGGTTGTGGTGTCAGCGCCATCTTGGCTTGGGCTAGAAGTACGAGCGCCATCTTGGAGCGTCCAGGTGACCTGGGACGCCGAGACGACGCTATTTAAAGCTCGCCTGCAGAGCGCAGCGGTGACGCGCAGCGGTCGCGCCCTCCCTGCGCCTGAGTCGTGCCAGAGTCCTGCCCGTCTGCGCTCGTCAGCGTCTCGGAGGCGTGCGAGGCGGGACTCTGGCTATCGGCTCATTTTGGCCAGGGGCGCTCCATTGCTCTGGAAGTTCGTGTTATTCGCTACCTTCCGGGATGTTTACCTACAGCGCGGATGCTCTGTTAGCTCTGCGGTCTCATCCTTTGGGGTGCAAATATCTTTTCCCCGGAGGTCGTCTTTTGGGAAAAGGCTGTCCTGCGTGTGGCTGGCGCCCAACGGCCTCGCCAACTCCTGCTCTCTTATCTCCCATTCAGCAATACCACTGTGCTCTATTGAACACCAGGTCCCTGCCCCTCCACTCTCAGGACATTTGGAACCTTCTTGCTGAGTCCAATTTATCATGTCTATTCTTAACTGAGACGTGGCTGGGGACAGGCTCCGAACCGGATGTCGCCTGCGCTCTTCCCTCTAATTATACCATCTTAAGGAAAGATAGAATTGGGGGCAGAGGTGGAGGGGTGGCCCTAATAGTGGACAAGGCCTTGGGGTGTTCTTCTTTCTCTGTGGAGAACATCGCAGGATGTGAAGCTTTAGGCTTTTCACTTAGTCTTTCTGCCTCTCAGACATGCACAGGGCTTCTTGTTTACAGACCACCGGGGCCCATTGGCACCTTTTTCGAAGATTTGCAGGCGGCCCTTTCCGTACCTTGCATGCGATCAGCTCACTGTATGCTGTTGGGCGATCTAAATTTACATATGGACTCGATATTGGATGCTGATGCATCCAAGCTGCGGGATATTACTGCACTGCTGGGGCTGGCCCCTTTTATTGATAGTTCTACCCACGTCAAAGGCCACACGTTAGATCTAATTTTTTCTACGGTGCCGATAGAGGTGTCCCTGCCGTTCCCAGTCCTTTGGTCTGATCATTTTTTAATAAATTTTGCTATCTCATATGAGGTTAGGACTTGCCATAGAACACAAAAGGATGTGTTTCATCAGTCCAGAGCGTTTCATTTAGTGACAGCAGATATGCTATCGGATGCTCTTGGCCAACACCCGTGTAAATTTATAGGGAATTTAGAGGTTGATCTGACTTTGTTTCAGAAATGGCTGCAAACAAGATTTGAGGAGCTAGCTCCGGGGAAGGCAACTAGAATAGCTCCCTGCCATGATTCCGCTCCTTGGTTTACCTCCACACTACGGAAAATGCGCCAAGACTGTAAAAAGGCGGAAAGACTCTGGCGTCGTAAATACGACCCAGAGGAGAAATTAAAGTACCGTGATGCCATAAAACAGTACCATAAACACATCTCCGAAGCCAAAAAGGAATATCTTGAGCATAGAATAGACCGGGCGGACAACACGAGTAGGGAACTTTTTAGAATTGTTAAAGAGTTTGTTGATCCTGCCGCAGGTGCCCTCTCACACTCTCATACAGAAGAGTGGATTAGGCAGCTGGCTGACTTCTTTGTCACAAAAATTAAAACCATTCAGGATTCTTTCCCCCCCATGGATTCTGCCACGGATGCGGACGAGTTAGGTCGTACATGGAGCCCGGAACCATTCTTAGAGGCAGAGCCCAGACCTACATTATCGGTCTTTCCGCAGATGTCCTGTGGAACGTCGCTGGAGCTACTGTCTCGGCTTCAATCTGGCTCACCCCTGGATGCTTGTCCTGCAAGGTGTTTGGGCAGGGAGGCATCGGCAGTAAACAGCTTGTTGAACCCGCTGCTCAATCTGTCTTTGAGCTCTGGAGTGGTGCCCAGGGAATGGAAACACGCACTCATTCTGCCGCTGATCAAAAAACCTCTGTTAGATCCTTTGCTGCTGGCTAACTATAGACCGATCTCCCTCCTCCCTGCTCTGGCGAAGGTGGTTGAGAAGCATGTTCAGTATACACTTACCACCTTTATTGAGAATAGCAACATTCTCCATGACTCTCAATCGGGTTTCCGTGCTAATTATAGCACGGAGACAGCCCTTGTGGAGGTGACCGACGCCATCAGGGAGACGCTCGATCGAGGGGGAAAGGCGATGTTAGTCATGTTGGACTTGTCGGCGGCTTTCGACACCGTCCCTCATGATGGTCTCCTTTTAAGACTCAGGGAGATCGGACTGCGGGGGATGGTGTTGGATTGGTTTCAATCCTTTCTATCGGGCCGCCGACAGGTGATCTGGGCTCCACCGTTCTCCGCGGAAATGCCATCGCTAGAGGTTGGGGTTCCTCAAGGGTCTATCCTGAGCCCCACCATTTTTAACATCTATATGGCCCCTCTGGCGATGGTAGCGGAGGCTTATGGGGCCCGGGTCATCTCATACGCTGATGACACCCAGCTCTTGTTCACGTGCAGCAAAGGAGAGGTCTTTGACGGAGACAGGATCAAAGACTGTCTGAGTGCAGTCTTTGCGTGGTTTCAGCAGCACAGCCTGAAATGCAACTCGGATAAGTCTGAGTTGCTTTTCTTTGGCTGTGCTCCCGATCCGAGCTGGAAGTCGTGGTGGCCCCAGGACATGTTCCCTCCTGAGAGGTCATCCTCCCAAGTGAAAAATCTTGGAGTGGTATTTGATGAAGACCTATCCTTCCGACCCCATATTGTGGGGCTAGCAGGGAAATGCTTCGGCATTCTTAAAATGCCGAGGAAATTTCTTCCACTGCTTTCCTTGCAATATCGAAAGACTGTAGTCCAGGCGCTAGTAGGGTCACGGTTAGATTACGCAAACGCGCTTTTTGCAGGTCTGCCCAAGTATCTTCTGGCCAGACTGCAAATTGTCCAAAACTCGGCGGCCAGAGCCATATTTGGCCAGCCAAGGAGAGCCAGTGCTTCTCTGCTTTTAAACAGGTTGCACTGGCTACCTATTTCTAAAAGAATTAGGTTTAAAATTCTTACGCTGGCGTTCAAAGCCCTTCACTATGTTGGCCCTAACTATATTAGAAAGCGTATTGCTTTCTATGCGCCACGGAGGATGTTGCGGTCAGCCGATTTGGCTAAAATGGAGGTGCCCACTGTCAAACGAGTTCGGATGGGAGGACGGTCCTTCCAATATATGGCAGCGTGCCTTTGGAATGAACTCCCTCTTTCCCTCCGCAAAGCTAATAGCCTCCTAGCTTTTAGGAAAGAGCTGAAGACCATGCTCTTTTCCGTGTAATCACT
The DNA here is from genome assembly GCF_964261635.1 of Lissotriton helveticus. NCBI lineage: Eukaryota > Metazoa > Chordata > Amphibia > Caudata > Salamandridae > Lissotriton > Lissotriton helveticus. Next base: position 221,309,601 of record NC_136070.1, on the reverse strand, counting down.
GTGACGGTAGCGGTTCTGCCTTTGTGTTTTCTGGACTTCAGGCCCCTTTGACAAAGCGCCGGGACACCCCCTGGGGTAGCCGTGCGCTCTAAAAGTACGGCCTTAACATAACATAACATAACAAATGAATGCCCAGCCTGCAACAAAACACCTATATGAAACCTGACGCAGGTTTCATGTGGCACAGGACTTTACAGCATGACACATCTGCCTAGATGCATCAAGTTGTAAATATGTCGCAACATAGCAAATCTTTTGCACCGCCGCTGCGTCACAAAAGTGACGCACAGCGGCGCAAAAGAGGCACACGGCTATCATAAATCTGTCCCTAACATATTAAATGATTGATTCAGGATGACGATAAGGTGTGGCCTATGCAGAGGTTTGTTTGAGGTGAGGCCTACTCAGGGTTGCAGATGAAATTTAGGCTTGTTGAAGAGTACAGAGGAGATAATACATGTGCAGGCCTACCAATGAAGTGAGTCATGTCCACTTCACTCTTCAACAAAGGCCAGACCTCTTCTGTGTCTGTGGACAGGCCTAAACCTCATCTGCACAATGTCATTCGTAAAGTTAGGAAACACAGGTGATGTAATTGAAAAATGTGGAATTTCTTTTCCTCATTTCACAATCACATCACCTGTGTTTCCTTTGCTTAGGTATCTCATTGTGCAGATGGAGTCTAGCATATCAAAGAGTACACAGAAGTTGAGCACTGTATACAACAATTTTGACATTTACAGAAGATTCAGCTTCTCCATGCCCCCTACACAATCCTAAATATTTACAGTTTAAACTGACGGTATCTTGTTGGAGATGAAGTGAGGCCTGTCTTGCAACATGGTGCATCTTTTGCATCACTGCTGCATCGGTTTCATGTGGCACAGGACTTTACAGCATGACACATCTGCCTAGATGCATCAAGTTGTAAATATGTCGCCACATAGCAAATCTTTTGCACCGCCGCTGCGTCACAAAAGTGACGCACAGTGGCGCAAAAGAGGCACACGGCTATCATAAATCTGTCCCTAACATTTTAAATGATTGATTCAGGATGACGATAAGGTGTGGCCTATTTAGAGGTTTGTTTGAGGTGAGGCCTACTCAGGGTTGCAGATGAAATTTAAGCTTGTTGAAGAGTACAGAGGAGATAATACATGTGCAGGCCTACCAATGAAGTAAGTCATGTCCACTTCACTCTTGAACAAAGGCCAGACCTCTTCTGTGTCCGTGGACAGGCCTAAACCTCATCTGCACAATGTGATTCGTAAATTTAGGAAACACAGGTGATGTAATTGAAAAATGTGGAATTTCTTTTGCTCATTTCACAATCACATCACCTGTGTTTCCTTTGCTTAGATATCTCATTGTGCAGATGGAGTCTAGCATATCAAAGACTACGCAGAAGGTGAGCACTGTATGGAACATGGCTATGTAACTCAAAGAATCAAAATCTAAATTTGCCAAGCACAGATGGGGACGTATTTACAAGGGCCTTGCACCACGGGGAAATGTCTTAAATTAAAATGGGAAAAATAACATCAAAGGGACTCAAAGGCCTTGTAAATATGCCCCAAGCAACCTATGAAACTCTAGCAGTACATATCAAGAAACCTAATTGATTTCAAAAAACGTTTTTAAACACATCATGTACATCAATTATATACCTACATTCAAGGGGAAATTACTTAAAATGCCCTAAGACACATGAAAGCGTTTTTTTAAGGCCCTTGCACCATTTTTGCGTAATTTTTAACATGGCTATGTAACTCAAATAATCAAAATCTAAATTTGCCAAGCACAGATGGGGGCGTATTTACAAGGACCTTGCACCACGGGGAAATGTCTTAAATTAAAATGGGAAAAATAACATCAGAGAGACTCAAAGGCCTTATAAATATGCCCCAAGCAACCTATGAAACTCTAGCAGCACATATCAAGACACCTAATTGATTTCAAAAAACGTTTTTAAACACATCATGTACATCAATTATATACCTACATTCAAGGGGAAATGACTTAAAATGCCCTAAGACACATGAAAGCGTTTTTTAAGGCCCTTGCACCATTTTTGCGTCACTTTTAACATGGCTATGTAACTCAAATAATCAAAATCTAAATTTGCCAAGCACAGATGGGGGCGTATTTACAAGGACCTTGCACCACGGGGAAATGTCTTAAATTAAAATGGGAAAAATAACATCAGAGAGACTCAAGGGCCTTATAAATATGCCCCAAGCAACCTATGATACTCTAGCAGTACATATCAAGAAACCTAATTGATTTCAAAAAACGTTTTTAAACACATCATGTAAAGCAATTATTCAACCACATTCATGGGGAAGTGAGTTAAAATGCCCTAAGACACATGAAAGCGTATTTTGAAGGCCCTTGCACGATTTTTGCGTCACTTTTAACATGGCTATGTAACTCAAAGAAACAAAATCTATTTGTAAAACACTTGACACAAAGCAACATTTTAAATACACAACTTTCTTCAAAATTTTCTCCCTAAAGCATACTATTCTCTATATAAATTAAATGAATCTTTTCTCACCTTAGCAAATACTTTATGAGTTTCAAAACAGTCTCAGACACACACCAATTTGTCTTCAGAAGAGCAAAGGGTATGCACTCGAGAGATTGCAACCAACAATGGCACACAAATGCTGTAATTCATCACACATATCTCTAATGTCACCCAATCAAAACTCTTCCCTCACTTTTTTCAAATCAACACCCTTCCCCCTCTGCCCTTTCTGCCTTTTTTGCATAGCAACCACCTCCTGAAAGACCTCTCATGTTTGCAACTTCACACAACAATGTTTCAATTGAACTCTGAACTCTTAGTACACCTGCGTATCCAGTGCAATCTTTCATAAAATGATTTTTTCTTGACCATTCAAATTACATCTCTCAAAGAACTCATCCATGCACCCTAACTTTCTGTTTCCAGCAATCAAAATCCACCAATCACAGCTACTGATTCATTAGCACAGAAACTCCACAGTTTTTTTCATTATAAACTCTTATTTTTTCAACTGCCATTTCATTGCCACACTTCATCTGACTGCAGCAGAACCTTCTCTCACCATGTTTTCTGTCTGGATTGTTGGACATAGTTATATCCACTGGGCTCAAAGCTTTGCTGATAACAGAAATTTACACAACCTCAATTTACAAAATGTGGAAATCAAGTGGATTGGTCACCAATTGATACCATTGGTGAAAACCTTTTTGCATTTGCCAAAACCTGACCTGTTAATTGTGCACTGTGGAGGAAATGACTTGGGCACTTTGACTGGGGTAGGTCTGGAAATGCTTTTAAAGGACACCTTTGACCAACTGATGGCACTTTTCCCTCAAACTGCCTTGGTATATTCAAATATATGCCAAAGACAGAAATGGAGGTGGTCGAACCAATTTTGTCCACAAATTGAGAAATCGAGGAAGCATGTAAATAAGTCTGTTTCAGCTTACATGAGAGACCATGGAATGGGCTCCATGTACAACAATAACTTGCGTTACTACATGCAAGATATCTACAGAGCAGATGGAGTTCACTTCTCAGATGAGGGTAACAGAATTTTCATCCTGAATTTAAGACTGTGCATTGGTACCTACTTGTAGGTACCTAAATCAGCCACAGGACCCAAAAGCTCTTTTCAGAGCTACCCTACATCTGATCACTCACAATTATTATTTTACTCTAACTTTTTTCACTAATTTTCACCAAAGTACGCTCCCCGGAGCGCTACCCGGTACGCGCACCGGACGCTAACCACGCGAAAATTTTTTAATTTTTTTTTTCCCGCACATATGGGCCTCCTCAACCACCCTCAGAAAACCTAGGGGGTCAGGATACGTGTACCTTGCCCCCTTCTACCCATTCTGATCATTATTTGCCCTCCATCTTGTATCTCAATTATACCGAAACACAAAATGGAGGACTCCCGTAACGCTGCCGGTTCGCGTACCGGGGCGCGCACCGGGAAGCGCTCGCTCAAAAAAGGTGGGAAAGTAATATACAGAAAAACCACTGGAGACACTTTCACCAAATATAGATTAGCTCATAATACATACCAATCCCTACCATTTTCACAAATTTGGTTGGAATTCCATTTAACCATTTAGCCTGTAGACCTCTCTAAATACCCTGAGGTAAATTACTTCACAAAACACATCTGAAGTGTTGGAATTGACAACCAATTAAAATGTTACTTTCATTTTCTACTTTTTTTACCTGACATTTGATTGGTTATGTAACTGAATATATATAAAAAAGAGAGAGAAACACAGCCATTTTGACTACTACTTCCTGAACTACATTGCAAGATCATTTTCACTCACAACTTAAACTTGTTTTTAAAAGGTAAGATATTATTTTATAAATTTGAAAACATTTTCAGATAGTTATATACTATCCCTCTGTAAGAGTTACACATTGAGAAAGGCTTGTTTATTATAATTATGGATTGATTTAGGTTTCTGTGGTATAATTATGAATTTACTTAGGCTTTTTCACAGGCACTTTTTAATAGTACTACTTCACGCCTCAAAAGTACCTGTCTGAACTTAAACCCAACAGTGCCCTATCTCTACTGATATATTTATTTTTTATTCAAATTTCAGCACAAACATGCAAGGAGAACAGAACGTTTCCTTTGAAATTGTCCTAGACATGAACAATGAGGAAATCATTGAACACATTGACTTGGAATTCATGGATGAATCACGAGACCATGAACTTCTACAATGTGTAGAATCTGTGGATTTCTTACTTCAATATGAGGACGGTCAAATGTGGGAAGTTATGTTCAGTCAAAAAGAAGACATATCGGACAGTCAAATGTTAGACGTTCTATTAAATTTTGAAAAAGAATCAGAAAAATAAAATTATATTTAATATTAAAAAATTGTTTGAGTCTTTAATCATTTTTATATGTAATTAATAAACTAGTACCAAATTGATTATAATGTAAAGTCAGACTTATAGTATACTGTGCACAATCCCAAAAATAAATTTATATTTAATAATCATAAATACTGCTACTTAAATAAAAAAAAACAAAAAAAACAACAAAAAGAACAATCAATAAACATACAATATTTCAAAATATCATAGTCTATCATTCTTTTTTCCTTATAGTACGCTCCGCAGACCGCTTCCCGGTGCGCGTACCGGGCGCTCCCCACGCAAAAAAACCAAAAAAATATTATTTCCCACGGCTTTTTCTTTCCTCAGAAAGCACATCTATCCGCATTTACTCATCAGTAATCCTGAACCCACGAGGAAACCAACATGTAGGTTACTCGGCTCTTTCTCCTGCCACCGCTCGCGATTATTGTCACATCCAGAGACCTAGTCACATTATTTCTTCACGTCATTCACGACCCAGCCATGCAATTGCCTTAGACACTCAGCTCGATCACTTGAACGACCGTTTAGCCAGAAAGCCATTATTGATTAAAGCATTTCTCCCTCACATCCCATTGATCTCAATAGAGACCTTGAACCCGTGTTTTTATCACTATCCCCTTCACCCGCTCCGCCCAACGACACGCATGCGTGAACACCTCCGAGGTCACTATCTTCACCTCTTCACTCGCCGCAATTTTCAAGTCACTCGTTTTTTAAAAAAAAACTGTCTCCAACATGCCTATATTTATATCTAATTCCTGTTTTTCCTTCCCCCTTGCCTCCCATTTCCTTCATGTAAAGTAATGCGATAATAGGCATTGTGTTAATAACTGTTGTACAAAACAATAATGTTGATAATTCTTGTCCTGATGATGATGTCACAAATTTAAAAAGGCATCTAAACGTCGTCGACTAAAAAACCCTATATGCAATATGATAATGCTACATTATTTGATTCAATGGTATAGTTATGTTTAAGAGATTGAGTCTGTAGCACTGACCACAAGTATACAGACAGATTTTCGCTTTGCCCTTTTGGCCATTTCTTTGTTGTTTTGTCTTGATTGTTGTGGGTCACGGCGGTGCCCATTTGTTATCTTTTTTGGTTCTTAAAATTCACTTTATCAACCAGAACATTTAAAATAAATTTCTTGTCCGGCTGGACAAAAGACATACTACTTATCAGGTGTATGATTATTGTTTTCTGTATGTTATCTTGTTCACATGTAGGGACCACTGTTTTTTGAAAAGTGGGAAATTTATAGGCATTATCGGTGACACCCGAGTCTGCACCACCAGCGTCCAGGAGCCAACAGACATATCCGCATTCAGAGTGACATCATGTCGGGTGAAGCCTGTTTGCCCCTGAAGCACTTAGGAACAACAATGGAAGTAAACGGTGACTGTGGAGAGGGTGAATCTCATGGTTGTCAGCATCTCACACCAGAGGCTGGCCCGTTTTATGGATGCAAGTGCTTCGGAGCTGGGCACTGCTAATGGCTTACAGCTAAGTGGTGCAATGTGGGGTGATTTACATCAGCGAACTGTTTTTTTTTTCAAAAGACATGAACTAAAATCACAAACTGCAAGCATTTAAAATAAAAGGGGTGCCAGTTTTTGTTTCAAATGGAATACCTTTCCGCACAGTATGGTTTTAATTTGTCTGGTTTCCTGTTGTAAATATTTAAAAGGACACTTGCTGGGATATAACTTTATTGAAAGGACACTTCTTAGAAAAGGGGGTCTCTAGTTGGCAGAGGTAGGCACCTTTGTCCAAATAGGGACCCTTGCTTCTAGTCAGGGTAAGGGGGATACACTTCTAAAATAACCTCCGTTCACCCCCTTGGTAGCTTGGCACAAGCAGACAGGCTTATCTCAGAGGCAGTGTGTAAATCATTTTTGAACACAAACAGTAATACAGTGAAAACACTACAAATGGACACCACACCAGTTTGGAAATATAAGTCATCTTTATCTGAACAAAAACAAGACCAAATGACAAAAATCCACAAGACAGTATTAAAAATATGACTTTCAAATGGTAGAAATAGTTAAGTTCAAAGTAAATTGCAGATGCAACACTTTTCACACAAAGTACCGTTGATGCGTCCTGCACCCAAAACTTCGGAAATCGGTGCACTTGATGTGGCATGCTGCGATCTGTCGAGCCTCAGGCAGGTGCTGCAACGATTTCTTTGGTAATGCGTTGGAAATATGTGCGGATGCGTCACGCTTCTCGAAGTTGCATTATTTTTTCCAGCTCCCAGCAGCAAACAGCCTCCAGAGGTCCAAAACAACAGCAGGTACCTCTTAGCAGGTCAGAACTCCCAGCAAGGAAGTTCACTGGAGCTGGTGGTGAAGTCTTTGTGTCCTTTGTTCTCTGGTGGCAGAGAATCCCTGTGCTCAGTCAAAACCAGTTCTGTCCTCGCTGGTGCAGCTTCCTGGCAGGAGGCGGAGACAGCATTGTCCTTGGTAGACCAGGCCCATTCAGGTGAAAGGCAATCTCCTCCCCCTACTCTAAATGCAGCCCAGGTCTATTCAGCCCAGCCCTGACTCATCCAGACTCTCCTCCGAAGCCACTGCACCTACCCAGCCCTGGTCACTCCAAAGCCAGAAAGTCAATACACATCCTAGCAGAGGCACACTGGATGGCTAAGCAAGAAATACCTACTTTCTAAGAGTGGTATTTTCAAACACAGAATGTAAAAATCACCCTCAATAAAAGATGCATCTTAACATTCTGAATTCAGGCATATCAAACTTTATTTTCCTATCTTATTCCCAGGGGTAGTTATGCTTATGAGATTGTTATAAGCAAACTCCCAATCCCATCCTATGGGAACAGATAGCCTTGCAATAGTGAAAAACGAAATTGGTAGTATTTCACTATCAGGGCATGCCACACACATCAGGCATGTCCTACATTTCACATACGGTGCACCCTGCCCACAGGGGTACCATGGGCCTACCTTAGGGGCGATTAACATGTAAGAAAAGGGAAAGTTAGGGCCTAGCAACTGGGTGCAATTGTCAAGTCGACATGGCAGTACTAGACTGCATACAGGCACTGCAAAGGCAGGCCTGAGTTACAATTTGCAGGCTGCTTATGCGGGTGACACAATCAGTGCTGCAATCCTAATAGCAGCATTTGATTTACAAGCCCTGGGAACACACAGTGCACTGTACTAGGGACTAACTAGTAAATCAAAGAGCCAATTAAGGAAACACCACTCCATGACAACAATTTACAAAGGGAGCACTTGCACTTTGGCACTGAACAGCAGTGAGCAAGGCGGATAATGCCGAAACACGAAGGGTTTTTTCGGCTGCGAACTGCGAAATAATGGAATAAACCTTTTTTTTGGCAACTAATATGGATTGAACATTTATTGGTAGAAGCAGTGTGCGTATTGCGGCATTGCTGTTTTGTGTACAGACACACACACACATATATATATATATATATATCTATTCTGGCTCCAGGTTACACCGTTCCGAGGGTCACTCTCTATGTCGGGTGCCTAAAGAACGTGTCGGTGTATCGCGTTTCAAAATTAAAGCTCCAGTCTTTTCTAACCTATACCCAGCCGGGTCAGGAACAAAGACACAGCACTCCTGGGCTCAATTCATACAGCGGAGGTATTTTATTCAGGCAAACGCGTTTCGGGACAGCGTCCCTTCGTCAGTGGTTCAACAGTGGATCACACAGTTTCATGTTTTTAAATAAGACGCCAGAATTCGTGATAGACATCGAAAACGGACTAAAACGTCCACAATAACATAGCGCCATCTTAGACTGGTTTAAATCTAAATTTTCGGCATAATGTATCACAGTGTGTGTTTATATTTAAATTTAAACATTTCGCCGTGTATCGGCCAGTGCACAAAAAGACCCGTTTTCATGTTTTCATGTCCATAAGGGTGTTCACTCTTACGATAGGGATAGTTGTGTGAATTATTCTGTAGTCTCAATGACAATCATGGCCCATCGACCTTGATATAACTTCAACTGAAGTTTACTTCAGATCTAATCTTGCCGTGTATCGGCAATGGCAGCCTTCATGGCTGCATATATTCTCACTACTTCATCCCTTTCCCCGAGCATTTCCCAACCAATTGATCTGGATCAAATTATTACATGATAAAAAAGTCTCATTTTTATATTATCCACCACCCATCTCATCTATTCAATCCTTCATATTTATACAGTCATTTTACATCCTCTTAATTGTTTCAGTTCATGTCTTCTTTCATCACAGTTTTTTCAATCCAAAAATTATTTCAACTTTCACATGCTTTTACTATTCATATATCCCATTATCCAAGGTGAGTTGCCATCTCCTCTCCCATGTTCAGACCCCCCGGTGCCTTCGTTTCCAAATCAATAATGTAACGCGATTCAAGTCTTCTAAGGGTCTGCAGTCTGTTCCCTCCCCTGATATTTTCCGGGACACAGTCTAAACAGAAAAACCTAAGTAGGTCTCTATTACTGTTATGCTTGATCGCAAAGTGTCTAGCGACAGGGTATGTAAAGCCCTTATTCATAATCGCTCTCATATGTTCTAAAATTCTTAATTTTACAGAATTGATAGTGCTACCAATATATTTCAATTGGCAGGGGCACTGTAAACAATACACTGCATGAGCCGTCTGACAGGTCATGAATTTGTTGATTTTCCTTTCGCCTTGACAGCCTCTCACTTTGTAGGTTAGTGTGCGTTTGCTAAAAGCGCACGCTTTGCACTTCCCGCATGGAAAGAAGCCTTTAGCCTCCCTCAGCGTGCCTTTGGTGTTTCGTAAGGGTTCCAGATGGCTCTGGACCATATGGTCCCTTAAGGATCTTGCCTTCCTAAAAGTAAACTGCGGGGTGACAGGTATGTCCAACCCCACAATATGGTCTGTTTTTAGGATATGCCAATGTTTGGCCATGATTGTCCTTAGTTTGAAAGAGTTCGCCGAGTAAGTTGTTACCATGCGAAACTTCCCTTCCACTTTGGGCCTTTCTTTCTTTTGGAACAGTGCATTGCGTGGCAGGGCCTTTACACGATTTAGACTCTCATGTAGGAGTTTTGATTTATAACCCCTTTCCTCAAATCTGTCCATACTCTCTCTGACTGCTAGATCAAAGTCCTCCTCATGGGTACAGTTTCGTTTCAGTCTGAGAAACTCCCCATAGGGGATACTATTGATCATTTTACGAGGGTGACTACTAGTGGAAAACAGAACACTGTTCACGGCTGTTGGTTTCCGATAGAGGGAAGTTGAAATTTTCCCACCCTTTATGGATACCTGTAGATCTAAGTAGTTGACTTGTGATTTACTGATGTCCCCCGTAAACCTTAAATTGCAGTCATTATGATTTAACAACTCAATGTATTCTCGTACTTCCTCTGTGGACCCATCCCATACTAGGAACAGGTCGTCAATGTACCTGTACCAGGTCACCACTTTGTTGTTCCATGTGGCGTTACTTCGACCCCAGGCTTCCTGCTCCTCCCACCAGCCCACGAATAAATTCGCGTAGCTGGGGGCGAAGCAGGAACCCATCGCCATGCCCGACTTCTGTCTGTATAGAGTTTCCTGGAAAAGGAATATGTTATTGTTTAAACAAAAATCCACTAATTCAAGTATCATTTTGTTATGCATCGCAAATTTTAGTGATCTTTTTCCCCAAAAATATTCAATTGCTTTCATTCCCTGACCATGTTCTATGCACGTGTATAGACTAGTTATGTCCAATGTTATCATCACATAGGAGGGTTGCCATATCAGTCTTTCAATCTTCTCAATAAAGTCTGTTGTGTCTCGAATATAAGACTTGAGTTCCAGAACAAATTCGAAGAGATAGAGGTTTAAAAACTTTGAAAGGTTTTCTGTTAGACCTCCTACAGAGGAAATAATGGGTCGTCCTGGTGGTTTGTCCATGTTTTTGTGAACCTTGGGTAGGTGGTAAAAGGTAGGTATGGTGGGGTTGGTGGTCTTCCAGAATAGGTATTCTTCTAAATCCAGCATTTGTTTACCATGCCACTTTTTCAAAAGTTCATGGAGGATTACAATGCTTGTTAGATATTCTTTTTTATCAATTTGAGTGTAACAGTGAGTATCTTGTAGCTGACGTTTTGCTTCCTCAATATAGTCGTCACGTGACATAATGACAACATTGCCTCCTTTGTCGGAGGGTTTGCAAATGATGGACTTATCGTCCGCCAGAGTTTTTATTGCTGTTCTCTGATCCTTCGTGATATTAAATTTATTATATCCATGGTTTGTTGTTCTCATGGCCATCAGATCCCTGATGACCGCCTCAGAGAATGTGTCAATGGCATCCGTTGCAGTTTGAGGTACAAATTTCGATGGTAGCTTAAATCCACTGGTTGGAGCCTCTTGGTCAACGTCAACGTTTGCTAGTCTCTGTGTGAGAGAGTTGTTAGAGATGTTTTCATCGTATTCATTGCCCTCTCGCAAATTTTCCAAGAGTTCACATGTAGTTAAGTCATTTACACTCAACAGATCGGTTCCTTTCTTGTTACCCCGTAGGTACTTCATCTCTTTGGCTGTGGGTTTTACCTTAAAATATTTGTGCAACTTGATCTTTCTAACAAATTTATAGAGCTCGATCCTTGTTTGCGTGTATTCCATCTGCGAGTTCGGGCAGAAGGTCAATCCCAATTTTAAGACTGACTCCTCGCTCAAGGATAGGACTCTTTTTGACAAGTTGATAATCGTTAGGGAATTGTTTTGTGTTACCATCTTTGGCCTCTCTTGCTTCTTGTTATCCGCGAGGTTGTATTGGCCTTTCCTCTGCCCCTTCCTCTTCCAGCCACCTCTTCTTGTTTGTCTGCCTCCTCCGGTGGTTTGTTTTTTCCATCCCTTAGCCAGCTGTGTCTGATGACTTTGAATTCCTGATGAAAAGGAATCTTCTTTTGTGGGATAGGTGGATTTGTTGTTTCATCCCCAGAGGCTTCACTCAGATTGATGTCTGATTCCGATGTTTCAATTCTAGATTCAGGTGGCGCCCCGGATTTCTGATCTTTCTTGGCCAATTCTTTTCGGGGCTGATCGTATTTTTTAGCAAAGGTAAGTACTCTGCCCATCGCATAGTCCCGCTCATCTCGATCAAATTTTTCCTGCTTTCTCATTTTGATTTTTAGTTCATATTTTTGCAATCTCTTTTTCATTGATGTTCGGAGTCGTTCTTGTTCCTCCTTGTCGGTGTTTTTTTGTAGTTCTTCCTCCATTGTCTCTATTTCCTTGACCGTCCTATCCCGGTCACTCCATGCAAATTGCACCAGAATTTCAAGCATCCCTTTGCAGGATAAGGCAATGTGGGCAGCCCAAGCTTCTAGCAGAAGCGGATCGGGATTTTCATAGGCAGGTACGGTAAATATTCGCAATCCCCTAGGTACACGTTGCACTTCAATGTACCCTTGGAGTGATGTACCCTCCCACCACTTCCTGAGTTCTCTCTCGTAAAGTTTTTCTAACTTCTGGAATTGTGTGACCAGGATGTTTGTATCTTCCGTACTGGCCTTCGGTGGTGGTTTAGTAATATCCGGGTTTTTGTTTTTAAACATGTCCCCAGCTGCATCCCTGCGTTCACTCATGTTGAACATTTTTCGGCTTTGTGTGGTTCAGGCGGTCCGATCCCGGACTCTCGCCTGCCCCCTCCTTTGCTGATATTATAGATTGAGCCCTCGACACACCTCCAAATAAATAACAGTTTTGGGATACCGGGTAAAGTTTAGAGAGTGATGTTTGAATTATGGCTTACCGCTTCACGTCGCAGAGTTTTCCGTTCCTTTATCAGTCTCTCTTTATGTCCTCACGTATTTTTTCAATGTTCCGGTTAACAGATTTTGTTCTCCCAAATCAGATCCAACGGACTATGGAGAGTCACTTCTTTCACTCCTCGTTCGTGGATGGAGGTGGTGCACCCCCGTTAAAAGATTCTGGCTCCAGGTTACACCGTTCCGAGGGTCACTCTCTATGTCGGGTGCCAAAAGAACGCATCGGTGTATCGCGTTTCAAAATTAAAGCTCCAGTTTTTTTTAAACTATACCCAGCCGGGTCAGGAACAAAGACACAGCACTCCCGGGCTCAATTCATACAGCGGAGGTATTTTATTCAGGCAAACGCGTTTCGGGACAGCGTCCCTTCGTCAGTGGTTCAACAGTGGATCACACAGTTTCATGTTTTTAAATAAGACGCCAGAATTCGTGATAGACATCGAAAACGGACTAAAACGTCCACAATAACATAGCGCCATCTTAGACTGGTTTAAATCTACATTTTCGGCATAATGTATCACAGTGTGTGTTTATATTTATATTTAAATTTAAACGCGTTTGCCTGAATAAAATACCTCCGCTGTATGAATTGAATTGTTAGAAAAGACTGGAGCTTTAATATATATTTACTCTAATTCCGTTTACTACGTGGCGTGGTGTGGCTACACTGTGCCTTGTTGTTCCGGACTCAGCGCAATATATATATATATATATATATATAAACAAACAACTTTTCCTCCCAGTTTGAAGAAAATGCACAGACTACTCACGATGCTTCAGTGATTTATTTACACGAAGTCAGCAGCTCCCTGCCGACGCGTTTCGCCACTTAAGGCTTGGTCACGGTGAATGTGGTCAGTTACAAAGTGCTATTTACATCTTAAATCATTACCATAAACAGAGGACTTTCGTTAGACTTCACAGACTACCTTGTAGTCGCCATCTTAGAGTGTGGAATAATTTCGTTTTTTGCCACCAAACTTTTCAAAAATTAAATTTTTCCAGCATTCTGCTAGTTCATAAATATTTACATGGAGTTAGCTTAATATCGCCCAAGTGGGCAATTCATTTTTCGTGATACGCTATCAAATTTGTCAACAAATTAAATCCCAGTGCTTATACTCTTATTACGCCCCAGTGGGCTCCTGTTAAACATATATTTATAAATAAGCTTTATAATCAATAATCCCAATGTGGGCAGTTGCATTCCAACAATTCATAAAGTCAACAAATTATATCGCCAGATTTGGCTCAATTCATGCCCCAGTGGGCTGGTGTACCAAGTAACAGTTCCTGAGCTGATTTACTCCACAATTATCAAAAGTCTTGCCCCAGTGGGCTACTTGTAAGTGGCTCTCCTTGTATCCACAAAAATGTTACGTTTGTCCTCCAGATCTTGTTACATGTTCCTGCATGAAAAAGATGTAATTTTTAAAATTCATAAATTCGACATATTTACATGTTAAAACTGGAGAGAGATGTCTGAAACTGGTTATATTTACACACATTATCATAGGTGGTCTGCCATTTCTTCACTGCAATTCATCCCATTTGGATGTAAGGTCCCGAAGTCAATGATATATTTCGACTCGAGGATTCTCAGCTGTCGCAACCTATCACCACCCCTTACATGTTCTTTGACTGCATCAAGTACCACGAATTTCAACAGATTGTCATTCTGGTTGTGGTGTGTCTTGAAATGTCGGGCAACAGGGTAAAGTTCATTGTTATTTCTAATGGCCCGTTTATGTTCCAATATCCTGATTTTTGCCCTGTGTTTGGTGCTTCCAATGTAGACTTTCCCACAGGGACAAATTAAACAGTACACACAGTATTCGGTATTACAGTCAAAGTTGCCCATGATAGAAAATGGCCTGGAGCTGTTGGGCATCTGTATTTTCTTACAATTAGTACTTCCTTTACAGGCCTTGCACTTCATACAACACTCAAATCCTGCTCTATTCCTGGCTGTCGTTTTCTTTCTAGACGAAACCATATTTTTGCTTAGATCGTCTTTCAAAGATCTTCCCTTGCGAAAAGTAATCTGGGGATTCTCTGTTATGTGTTTGCTCAGGAATTTATCAGTAGTTAGAATTGGCCAGTTTTTTGTCAGTATCTTTCTTACCTGATATGCTTGCCCAGAATAGGTAGTGATAAATCTTACTGTCCCCTCCTCTTCACTCACGTTTCTTTGTTTGGGTACTAGTAAGTCAGTTCTTGACATTTTATCCCTGACCCCCTAGGTTTGATGTGGAGGCTTTAAAAGGGCCCCGCGGGGCAACAAAAAAAAATAAAAAATTTTGTTTTTTTTGCGTGGATAGCGCCCGGTTCGCGAACCGGGAAGCGGCCCGGGGAGCGTACTATAAGGAAAAAAGAATGATAGACTTTTCAAATACTGTATGTTAATTGATTGTTGGTTTTGTTGATTATTTTTTTTTTTTAAACAATTATTTATTGTGTTTCAAAATTTAATAAAATGTCTAACATTTCACTGTCTGAAATGTCGTTATTTTCATTGAACATAGCTTGTAATGTTTGAGTGTGTAAAATGTCCTCATTTTCAAGGAGGACATCTACTGCTTGCACACATTGCAGTAGTTCTTGGTCCCAAGTTTCATCCATAAATTCTATATAATTTGGATCAATTATTTCTTGGTTGATCTCTTGCAGGACAATTTCAAATGAAACTTTGTGTTCGCCTTCCATTTTGTCTGAAATTTGGATAAAAAATATATTAGTAGAGATAGGGCACTGTTGGGATTAATTTTAGATAGGCAGTTTTTAACAGTGAATTTATCTTTGGGCAGTGTATAGTATCAGAGTGGAAGTAGGAATATAAAAAAGTGTATGTGATTTAACGTAAGTAAATTCATAATTATACAAGAGAAACCTAACTCCATCCATAACTATAACAGAGAAGTCTATCTAAATCTATAACTACTACAGAGGGATAGTATATAACTATCAGAAAAAGTTTACCATATTAACTTATAGTGCACCATATACTTCAGTTTTTAAAATAACAACTTACCTTTACAAAGAAGTTGAAATGATTAGTGAAAATCCAATTGAAATGTACACCAGGAAGTAGTAGTCAAAATGGCTGTGTTTCCTTCTCTTCCTTTATATATATTCAGGTACATAACCAATCAAATGTCAGGTAAAAAAATAATAGAAAATGAAAGTAACATTTTAATTGATTGTGAATTCCAACACTTCAGATGTGTTTTGTGAAGTAATTTACCTCAGGGTATTTAGAGAGGTCTACAGGCTAAATGGCTAAATGGAATTTCAACCAAATTTGTGAAAATGGTAGGGATTGGTATGTAGTATGAGCAAATCTATATTTGGTGAAAGTGTCTCAAGGGTTTCTTCTGTAAATTATTTTCCCACCTTTTTTGATGGAGCGCTTCCCGGGGAGCGCCCCGGTACGCGAACTGGCGAGCGCCCCGGTACGCGAACCTTAAGCCTTACGGGAGTCCACCATTTTGTGTTTCGGTCGAATTAAGATACAAGATGGAGGGCACATAATGTTCAGAATGGGTAGAAGGGGACACGGTAGACGTATTTTGACCCCCTAGGTTTTCTGAGGATGGCTGAGGAGGCCCATATGTGCGAAAAAAAAACATTTTTTTAAAAAATTTCGCGCGGTTAGCTTCCGGTTCGCGTACCGGGTAGCGCTCCGGGGAGCGTACTTTGTTGAAAATTAGTAAAAAAAGTTAGAGTAAAATAATAATTGTGAGTGATCAGATGTAGGGTAGCTCTGAGAAGAGCTTTTGGGTTTATGGTACATTTAGGTACTTATAAGTAGGTACCAATGCACATTTTTAAATTCAGAATGAAAACTCTGTTCCCTTCATCTGAGAAGTGAACTCCATCTCCTCTGTAGATATCTTGCATGTAGTAACGCAAGTTATTGTTGTACACGGAGCCCATTCCATGGTCTCTCATGTAAGCTGAAACAGATTTGTTTACATGCTTCCTCGACTTCTCAATTTGTGGACAAAATTGGTTCGACCACCTCCATTTCTGTCTTTGGCATATATTTGAATATACCAAGGCAGTTTGAGGAAAAAGTGCCATTAATTGCTCAAAGGTGTCCTTTAAAAGCATTTCCAGACCTACTCCAGTCAAAGTGCCCAAATCATTACCTCCACAGTGCACAATTAACAGGTCAGGTTTTGGCAAATGCATAAAGGTTTTCACCAATGGTATCAATTGGTGACATTTTAATCCTCTGTGGCCAAACCACTTAATTTCCACATCTTGTAAATTGAGGTTAGGTAAATTTCTGTTCTCAGCATACCTCTGAGCCCAATAGATGTAACTATGTCCAACAATCCAGACAGAAAACATGGTGAGAGAAGGTTCTGCTGCAGTCAGATGAAGTGTGGCAATGAAGTGGCAGTTGAAAAAATAAGAGTTTAAAATGAAAAAAACTGTGGAGTTTCTGTGTTAATGAAGCAGTAACAGTGATTGGTGGATTTTGATTGCTGAAAACAGAAAGTTAGGGTGCATGGATGAGTTCTTTGAAAGATGTAATTTGAATGGTCAAAAAAAAATCATTTAATGAAAGATTGCACTGGATACGCAGGTGCACTGAGAGTTCAGAGTTCAATTGAAACATTGTTGTGTGAACTTGCAAACACCAGAGGTCTTCCAGGAGGTGGTTGCTATGTAAAAAAGGCAGAGAGGGCAGAGGGGGGAAGGGTTTTGATTTGAAAAAAGTGAGGGAAGAGTTTTGATTGGGTGACATGAGAGATATGTGTGATGAATTACAGCATTTCTGTGCTTTCTATAGCTGCAGCCTCTGGAGTGCATACCCTTTGTTCTGCTGAAGACAAATTGGTGTATTTCTGAGACTGTTTTGAAACTCATAAAGTATTTGCTTAGGTGAGAAAAGATTTATTTAATTTAGATAGAGAATAGTGTGTCTTAAGGAGAAAATTATGAAGAAAGTTGTGTTTTTAAAATGTTGCTTTGTCTCAAGTGTTTTACAAATAGATTATGTTTCTTTGAGAAATTGTAATTGGAGAAAATGTGAAGTATTAGTACTGACAGGGTGTTTTTGTGCATAGGAGCTGTGCAGTGTTTTCAAATTATGACTTGAAAATCGTTTTTGAGGAAAAGGAATGCTTTTAAAATTTATGACAAGGAAATAATGGTGTCTGCTTCTTTATAAGGCATTTGAGTGTCTCTGATGTTATTTTTCCCATTTTAATTTAAGACCTTTCTCCGTGGGGCAAGTTCCTTGGAAATATGCTCCCACCTGTGCTTGGCAAATTTAGATTTTGAGTCTTTGAGTTACATAGCCATGTTAAAAGTGACCCAAAAATGCTGCAAAGGCAATCAAAAAACGCTTTCATGTGTCTTAAGGATATTTTAAGTCATTTCCCCATGTGCAGTGTTTTCAAATTATGACTTGAAAATCGTTTTTGAGGAAAAGGAATGCTTTTAAAATTTATGACAAGGAAATAATGGTGTCTGCTTCTTTATAAGGCATTTGAGTGTCTCTGATGTTATTTTTCCCATTTTAATTTAAGACCTTTCTCCGTGGGGCAAGTTCCTTTGAAATATGCTCCCACCTGTGCTTGGCAAATTTAGATTTTGAGTCTTTGAGTTACATAGCCATGTTAAAAGTGACCCAAAAATGCTGCAAAGGCAATCAAAAAACGCTTTCATGTGTCTTAAGGACATTTTCAGTCATTTCCCCATGTGCAGTGTTTTCAAATTATGACTTGAAAATCGTTTTTGAGGAAAAGGAATGCTTTTAAAATTTATGACAAGGACATAATGGTGTCTGCTTCTTTATAAGGCATTTGAGTGTCTCTGATGTTATTTTTCCCATTTTAATTTAAGACCTTTCTCCGTGGGGCAAGTTCCTTGGAAATATGCTCCCACCTGTGCTTGGCAAATTTAGATTTTGATTCTTTGAGTTACATAGCCATGTTAAAAGTGACCCAAAAATGCTGAAGAGAAATGAAATGAAGAAGCAAACACCATTATTTCCTTGTCATAAATTTTAAAAGCATTCCTTTTCCTCACAAACGATTTTAATTTCATTTTAAGTCATTTCCCCATGAATGTAGGTATACAATTGATTTATATGTTGTGTTTAAAAACGTTTTTTGAAATCAATTACATTTCTGGATATGTACTGCTAGAGCTTCATGCACCTTAAACAAACACATACGCAACGCCTCTGCATGACTGATCCTTGACATACCCCGCCACAGCCACATCACACCCCTCCTGAGAGACCTGCACTGGCTACCCATCAACAAGAGAATCACCTTTAAGCTCCGCACCCATGCTCACAAGGCACTCCTTGACACCGGACCAGCATACCTCAACAAGCAATTAATCATTTAAAATGCTAGGGACAGATTTATGATAGGTGTATGCCTCTTTTGCGCCACTGTGCGTCACTTTTGTGACGCAGTGGCGGTGCAAACGATTGCTATGTGGCGACAAAATTACAAATTGATGCATCTAGGTAGATGTGTCATGCTGTAAAAAACCTGTGCCACATGAAACCGATGCAGCAGTGATGCAAAAGATGCACCATGTTGCAAGACAGGCCTCACTTCATCTCCAACAAGATAAGAAGCTGAGTCTTCTGTAAATGTGAAAATTGTTGTATACACTGCTCAACTTCTGTGTACTCTTTGATATGCTAGACTCCATCTACACTATGAGGTACCTAAGCAAAGGAAACACAGGTGATGTAATTGTAAAATGAGGAAAAGAAACTCCACATTTTCAATTACATCACCTGTGTTTCTTAAGTTTACGAATGACATTGTGCAGATGAAGTTACGGTCTGTCCACGGACACAAAAGAGGTCTGGCCTTTGTTCAAGAGTGAAGTGCACATGACTTACTTCATCTCCTCTGTATTCTTCAACAAGCGTAAATTTGATCTGCAACCCTGAGTAGGTCTCACCTTAAACAAACCTCTGGATAGGCCACACCTTATCGTCATCCTGAATCAATCATTTAACATGTTAGGGACAGATTTATGATAGCCGTGTGCCTCTTTTGCGCTGCTGTGCGTCACTTTTGTGACGCAGCGGTGGTGCAAAAGATTTGCTATGTGGCGACATATTTAAAAATTGATGCATCTAGGCAGATGTGTCATGTTGTAAAGTCCTGTGCCACATGAAACCTGCGTCAGTTTTCATATAGGTGTTTTGTTGCAAGGTATGCATTAATTTGCAAGAAAGCCCTGTAAAACTAACACAGTGAAATTTAGAAGATTTCACTGAGTCAGCTTTATAGCATTGCTGAATCAAATCCTTACGCCTGTTTGAAACAGGCATAAGAAGTGATGCACCATGCAATGTGAGGGTTCCTCCTGTGCATTGCAGTAGACATGTCGCGCTTATGACGTGATTCCTGCAATGTGCTGCTTTTGCGGCACAGATGCGTGACGCATCTGTGCTGTTTTTGCTCAATGGTGCTCCACATTGTAAATGCGGCACACTATGGGTGGCAGAGCAGCGGTGCACATTAACTGGTGCATCCGTGGGGATGCGCCACTTAGCATAAATCTGCCCCTGTACATTTAAGTATGAGCAGGGGACACCGAGTCGGTGAGGCTTATCCAATGTTAAGAAGAGATGAGTCCTGTTCACTGAAAACTTGGATATAGGCCTCACCTCCTCAGCATCGCTGGACATGGCTAAATAATAGCTGCAAAATGTTACTCTTGTTAAACAATTTTACTAATATAATCTCTGAGATTTGTCTCTTACTCTGCAACATCTCATTGTTGTTATCTTTCTTTAAAGATAACGACAACATCAACATGAGCGACAATCAGCAATCAGTTGATCTTGACCTCATCATTGAACTCGTAATTGAAACGTCAGTGGAAGTAGATCCCTTGGATGATTTAAATCCTGAGGATGAAGAAGAACATGATGAGGATGCAGATTTGTCAGAATTGTATGACATAGGGTGGGAAGCTGACCTGCTTAAGCCTATGGAACTATAAACATTTATTTTTAAAATTTACAATAAATGAAAAGTAAAAATGTAAACTGTTTAATTTTAAATTAAACACACCTTCAAAAACAGGTTATGTGTAGTGTCTTCAATAAAATATTAAAATATGCTCATAAAATTAGATCAGATTCACATATAAAACAGCACAGGTAAAATGAATATGAATTCCATTTCTTTTCTGCTATTTCTGTATTCTAAATTTGCCAAGCACTAAAAAATATTCTATGTAAAAATGTGAAGTAGTGTGTTAAGTTTTTGATGACTGTTATTGATTTACTGTTTGGTAATAGTGGTTAATAACATTTTTTATTATATTTTACCACAGATTCAACTGCAGATCATTTCAAGATTTCAGCATGCCAACCAAGGATAGACTTAGAAAGGCTGCAAAACGTCAAAGACAGCAGGTCCATGAAATAATGCAGCAGTCCTCTAGCAAAAAAACTTGTCAAGTCACCAAGAAAGCACCGGGAAAGACCACAAAAACATTCATAAGAAATATTTGTAGTAAAAAAAGTATTACTACAGAAAATGTTTCAGTCCAGAAAAAGAGAAGCAATTTAAACGGAAAGGAAAGGCCAATCAAAAATGTTACTGCTAGAGCAAGAGATAACTCTGTGCATGATAGTAGAAGGAAACAACAGTTTAGGGACATTCGTAAACGAATGTTCCGCAACAGGATAATTGGCAATTTGTTAAAAAATATTAAGAAAGGTCAACAGAAAGTGGTTTTTTATAAGAGAAAAAAAAAGTTGAGAAAGTTATTGATCAGGCATTTGAAATTAAACGTAAGTTATTTATTTTGATAATCAATAGAATTAGGAAGCTAAACAAGGCAATTTATGATTTCAAAACAAATAGTAGATGGAAGAGAATAGTTAATCGTAGTAATTTTTGTGAAGTTTTTTCCAGAGAATGGATGCATAGTTCAAGTTGTGAGGCATTTTTTAATGAGGAGAGTTATTTCCAGGATAAGGATTTGGTGCATGCAGTTGACACCAGTGGTCGAGCTTATGAAGTGAAAGATGGTTGTCCAGTTGAAAAAGAAAAACTTGTGACAACAGAGGCAGAAGAGATGTTAGGTAATGAGGTTTTAGGAAGACGTCCTAAGGGACCTGTGTACACCTGGAAGTGTAGTAGTATTTGCAGTGTGCGACAGGATTCCATCAATTTGCTTTGTGATTTTGTACGGACATTTAATAAGAAAAGTTTGAAGCAGAAAATGAAGTTTTTGCAAGAATTAGATCCTTGCAGAGTGAGAGAAGTGACAGGTTTGCATGGTCATTCACTGGCTTGTCTTTCCAGGAGAGTATGCCAGAGTGTTTTTCATCATTTCAGGATGCTAGCATTGCATCATAATAAAGTGAGGAAATTAGTTAGAATGTTGTATTATGCTAAGAGTCCAGCAGTTATGCTTAAACAATTATGCACTGCTCTTTTGCATGGTTCTGAAATAGATGTGAAGAATATTTGTGAAGAAATTGAGTTTTGTTACTTTGGAAGTAAAGAGGAGAATGTTGAAATTGACCAAGAAGAAGAGGGTAATGTGGAAGATAGTGTACAGGTTTCCAGTACAGATAATTTTCAGAGGGAAATTGCCACGTTTCAGGTGAAATCAAGTGAGAGGCCTAATTTCACTTGTGTGTGTTGTCGACGCACTTATTATAAGAATCAGACTAAGTTAGTGGATTTATATGCAAAAAGTGAAAGGGAAAATAATAGTGAATGGAAGGATTTCACAACATACTTGATGGTAGAAAATTGTTTTGATTTGGGATCGGATCAACGTGTGTGTACTTATTGTTGTAGCAAATTAAATCAAAACCAGATGCCTGCTAGAGCAGTTCATAATAATCTGGAATTGGTTGAGATTCCTTCTGAATTGAAGGATTTAAATACTTATGAATCTATTTTGATTCAAAGTATCCATCCCTTTCAGGCTATTGTAAGAATGGAGCCAAAGACAGGGAAATTGCCTCCATCAGATTTACAGAGAGGATTAAAGGGAAGAGTTGTTTATTTGCCTCTAGATTTGAAGAAAAACATTAACACAATTGGAGTAGAAAAAGTGGAAGAGGACCCTCTGGTTATCTTAGTTAATGGGGTTCCGACAAAGAATAAGAAAATATGGCAAGATTTAGTGGATGTTAGGAAAGTCAAAAAGGCAACATTGTATTTGAAAAAAAAAAAGTACTATAAGAATATATATGTTGCAGAAGAGGAAGTAAGTGAGGAAGAGGATAGCGATTTGTGTGCTGGTCAAATTGAGAAAGTAGAACCCTCTACTAGTGAAGAAATATATGAACATTATAGTGTTCATCCTTTGCATTCCAAGGAAGTCATGGGGAATGCTATTGAGTTGTTTCAAATGAAACAAGCCAAAGGGAGTCCCATTAGTGTTTGGGAGGAAAGTTTGGAAGCTCGTTGTTTCCCACAGCTTTTTCCAACAGGTCAGGGAGGAAGATATGATAAGCGACCTCATCAAATTCCTGCTTCTGAATACCGGACTTTGCGATTGTATGCAGGAGATGCTAGGTTTCGACAATGTATTCCCTATTTGTTTCATCTCCTGTTTGAAAGCGATCTGTCTGGACTGTCATATGCAGTGAACCACATCTTGAAAAGTGGTATACACATGCAAAACATCTCGGTAAGTGACTTTATGGATAAAGTCAATGTCCAAGACAGTATTTTGGATTCTCACCTGATTAATCTCATGGCGTGTCAGCGTGGTACTAATGAGTACTGGTACCGTCGTCATGGTGATTTAAAATGTATGCTGAGGAACTTAGGAACTCCCACATGGTTCCTCACTCTGAGCTGTGCCGAGTATGGCTGGGAAGACTTACTTGAATTTCTACGAGAGGCAAATGGAAACATCGAAAACATCGAATTCAAGACACCCGGAGAACTGTGCTCTTTGGATCCAGTCAATGTATGCCGGTACTTCAATCATAGATTTGAAGCTATGATGTCTTTCATCATGAATAAGAAGAATCCACCTCTTGGAGAGGTGTTGGATTTCTTCTGGAGAAAGGAGTACCAAGCAAGAGGTGCTCCTCACATACATATGCTGTTGTGGATCAAGGATGCACCTAAATTTGGAACAGATCCAGAAGACTCAGTGATGAGTTTCATACAACAGTATTCTACGTGTGCTTTTCCAAACGCAAAGGAGAAGAAAAGCCTAAGAGAAAAAGTTCTACGTTTCCAAAGCCATCGTTGTGGAAAGTACTGTCGTCGTAAATTCCGAAACAAGGACAAGTTCTACACCAAATGTCGTTTCGGCTTTCCACGACCGGTGATTTCTAAAGGAAGAGTAAACAGTTTGATGTCTTCGCTGCGACATAATGTGATGAAGAAATCACCTAAAAACACATACAATTTGAAGAGGAACGAAGAGTCCAAGTACATCAACGACTACAACCCAGTGATTTTGTCCATGTGGAATGCTAACATGGATATACAGTTTGTGGCTGATAACTGTATGGCTGTGGCTCGGTATGTGACATCTTACATCACCAAAAAAGAAAAGACAGAATTGAAGGATATGTGGGAGGACATTTGCCATGAAAAGAGCCTCAGTAAGAAGTTGTACAGTTTCAGTCTGAAGATGTTGTCGCATCGAGAAATCGGAGCTTACGAATGTTCTGACCGGTTGTCTTCAGCAAGTCTCTATGCCAAATCCAGGAGTATCGTTTGGGCGAGTCTTGGTCTTGCTGCAACGCGTAATCGAGTTCTGAAACCTGTGCGGGAAATTGAGTATTTGGCGGAAAAGGAGCCAAACAGTACAGATATTTTGAAGACCAACATGTTGGATACATATTATCCAAATAGAAGCAGTCACCTCGAGAATGTTTGTCTGTATGAGGTTCTACAAAATTACATATTCAAGAGGAACATCAAAGAAGATATTGATAAAGGAGTGTATGCTGTAATTGGAAGTGAGGGATGTCTGGTCAAGCAAAGAAAAGGCCACTTGGTAAACCATCGAAAATTGAGTGGCGAATCTCCTGAAAGAAAAGAGTTTTTCTATTTAGCACTTTTGCAACTTTTCAAGCCTTGGCGTGCAGAAGAGGAACTGCTTGGAGATTTCCTCTGTTACAAAGACTCTTTCAATGCCGCCAAGGAGACCATAGAATGTCCTGTTTTTCCCAAATATGTAGAAATGTTGAATGCGGAAATCGAGCAGGAAGCAACAATTGCAGCCGAGATTGCCAGAGACAGTTCTCAGGACAGTCAGAGTTCTGCTTCATTGAGTCAGGATCCACTAGGAGGACCTGTTATCGAAAATGAGGCTGCCACTGCCATGAATGAAGTGGAAAGAGCCATGGCACATGCTCAGGAGGATGCAGTTAACTTAGAAGACTTGGAAAGACAACTCAACGTTGAGCAGAGGAAAATATATGACGAAGTAACCAAGCAAATTGATCATGGATTAAGTCATGATAAGAAAGAGTGCTCATGTACGTCGTTGAAGCCTGTCCGACTGTACGTGAGTGGAGAAGCGGGAACTGGAAAAAGTTTCCTCATTAAAGCAATTTCATGTTATTTGCAGGAAAGGACTGAGTCATCGCTGTCTTGTGTTGTCACCGCTCCAACTGGACTGGCAGCACATAACATTAAAGGGATTACTTTACATCGTTTACTGATGCTGCCAGTGGAGCATGACAACAAATTACAATATCACAAGCTATCTGGAGATGCTTGTTGTGAAGTTTCAAGAATCTTGAGGAAAATGAAACTTCTTATCATTGACGAAGTAAGCATGGTTTCCAATGTCATGCTTGCCTTTGTACATTTGAGAATGCAAGAAGTTCTCAAAACAGAGTATGATGTGTTATTTGGTGGCAAACACATCATTGTTTTCGGAGATCTTCTGCAGCTGACACCAGTGAAAGGACAACCTGTGTTCAAAATGCTCACGCATGAAGATACCAGGAAGTGCCTAGGGAGCATTGGCAACGTCAATATATGGTTAAACTTCAATTATGCTGAACTGCATGAAAATATGCGTCAGGCGAAGGATGAAGTTTACAAGAATATTCTACAAGATGTTAGAATTGGAAAAGTGACCGAGCATGGGAAAGAAGCTTTACATGCACGATTACTGTCAAATTTATATCCAGAACAAGATGTTGTGCCTGAGAATATTTTTCAGAAAATTACTGAGAAGAAATCTGGAATATGTTGATACCAACTCTTGCAGAATGTGCCATCTTCAACAACAAAATGTTGCATTTAGAAAAGCAAGAGATTGTGAAACTGGAAGCTATTGACAGAGTAGAGCATATGGGATCAACAATTATTTTGTCTGAGAATTTGAAAACAAAATTGGATTCATTAGAGAAGACTATATCTAAAACTGCAGGTTTTGAAAAGACTCTGAATGTGTGCTTAAACTGCCGTATAATTTTAAGAAGGAATTTACATGTTGAAAGAGGTCTGGTAAATGGATCAATGGGTAATGTTGTTGATTTTGTGAAATACAGAAATAGAGATGGAATTGAATTTTTAAAAATTAAATTTGATGGCATTGAGGAAGTACAGCTAATTGGTCGTTGTTCTGCTAGATTTTTGCTTGTAAAAGACTTATATGTTCGCCGTAAGCAGTTTCCTGTTTGCTTGGCATATGCGGTGACAATCCATAAATCGCAAGGTTTAAGTGTAGACAGTGCATTGGTGAATATTGGCAGTTCTGTGTTCAAGGAGGGTATGGCATATGTGGCATTGTCACGAGTTAGAACTTTATCGGGATTGTACTTGATTGAGTGTGATGTCACAAACATTTGTGCGGATCTAGATTGTGTTAAGGAATACAATAGGTTAAGAAGAGAGTATGCGCCACATTTGCCTCAATATCCTTTGTTTGAGAAACGTGTGGTAGGCCAGAAACGAAGAAATGTGACCAATACTAGGGAGGTTGTAGCAAAAAGACGAAAAGTCGATGAACCTGAAATTATAAGCAGAAACAAAAAGGATTCTGTTGAAGATGTTGTTGGTTTTCAATTTGAAAACAGTTCTGGTGTCAACTGCTATGCTAATGTAGTGGTTAATGTTTTGTTTTCTCTAGAAAATGTAAAAGAAGAGATTGTGGTCAATTCTGATCAAAGATTTTGCAGTTTGTTAAATTCTGTGTTAGAGAAACGTAGCCCTGATAGAACAAAAATAGAAAGTGTGTCTGAAATTCGAAATCTGTTAGACAGATGTTCAGGTCAAACACAATTCTCTCAAAATATTCAGCAAGATTGTCAGGAGTTTTTAATGTATATACTTGATGTATTGCATGCTGAAGGTGTAGATGTAGATCACCTGTTTGGGCTTTCTTATCAATGGCAGCATGACTGCGAGAACTGTAGGGTATCAAGTACTACTAGTGTAGACTCAGAAAGATTTATATATTTAACTTTGCCAGACAGTAAATCAGTCTCTTTTAATAAGCTAGTAAAAGCAGCTGATCACAACATAACTTCTTACCATAACAGTTGACGTCATGGGAAAATAACTGCACTTTGAATGAGTTCAGAAAAACTGTTTCTTTTTATAAGCTAATTGAAGCAGCCAATCAAAACATGGAGTAGAGGGAATGTAAGTCTGCAATGCTGTCTACTGTTTTATATTGCTTTGTGATTAAAAGTGATGTAGAGAATTAAATAATTGTAGTAGTCATAGAGGTAGTGTACGTCTGCTTCATAGTAAGCAGTATCAGTGTCATAGGAAATGTAGAACATGAGTGAGCAAGAAGGGTAAGATATTACTAGTCCAGGATTGTGAAAATGGTCTTCAACATTTTAATTCTGAAAGTTGCGGAAATACAAAATGACGGGATTGGCTTACAAGAATTTCAAGAGTCATAAATGGCTCTTACATGATTTGGCCTTGTGGAAACGTGTGGTAGAGAGCGAGAAGTCATTTATTGTATGTAACATATTTTTCAAAACGATGGAGGTTTTCTTTCAGAAAGTGGCGGGCTGAAAGTAATAACAGCACAACAGAGTGTAAGCTGTTCATAGGACATCCTTCGACGTCATGGAAAGTAAGTTAATTTTAAGGAGTTCTGAATTCTGATTTGTTATGTTGTATGTTTTTTTTAAACACAATCATTTTGATTGTGTTTTTTTTCCCCGCTGTTATATGATGAATACCTTCAAGTCACTGTTTTTAGTGAAATTTGATACATTCTGAGAACAGCAAAAATAAACCATTTAACATGTATAATTAATTCTGTACTGTTTGTATTTATGATGTACATTTAGAACTGTGTAGGAGGCATGGAGAAGGAGAGGCTTCTGTAAGTGTCAAAGTTGTTGCATACAGTGCTCACATTCTACGTAGTCTTTCATATGATAGACTACATTTCCACAATGAGATACCTAAGCAAAGGAAACACAGGTGATATGATTGTGGAATGAGCAAAAAAAATTGCACGTTTTTCAATTATATTACCTGTGTTTCCTAACATTACACATCACATTGTGTAGATGAGGTTTAGGCCTGTTCCAGGAGACAGAGGAGGTATGACATTTGTTCAAGAGTGCAGTGGACATGACTCACTTCGTTGGTAGGTCTGCACATGTATTATCTCCTCTGTATTCTTCAACAAACCTAAATTTCATCTGCAACCCTGAGTAGGACTTACCTGAAACAAATCTGTGGATAGGTTACACCTTATCGGCATCTTGAAACAATCATTTAAAATGTTAGGATCAGATTTATGATGGCCGTGCGCCTCTTATGCGCCGCTGTGGGTCAATTTTGTGTAAAAGATGCACCATGTTGCAAGATAGGTTTTAGTTCATCTCCAGCAAGATACCATCAGTTTGAAATGTATATAATTAGCACTGTGTAGGGGGCATGCAGAAGCTGAAGCTTTTGTAAGTGTCAAAGTTCTTGCATGCAGTGTGCATTTCTGGGTACTGTTTCATATGCTGGACTACATCTGCACTATGGGATACCTAAGCAAAGGCAACACAGGTGATGTGATTGTGAAATGAGGAAAAGAAACTCCACATTTTTTAATTACATCACCTGTGTTTTCTAAGTTTACGAATTACATTGTGCAGATTAAGTTTAGGTCTGTTCACAGACACAAAAGAGGTCTGGCCTTTGTTCAAGAGTGAAGTGTACATGACTTACTTCATTGGTAGGCCTTCACATGTATTATCTCCTCTGTACTCTTCAACAACTCGAAATTTCATTTGGAACCCTGAGTAGGCCTCACCTGAAACAAACCTCTGGATAGGACACATCTTATTGGCATC
This sequence comes from Lissotriton helveticus, assembly GCF_964261635.1. Classification (NCBI taxonomy): domain Eukaryota; kingdom Metazoa; phylum Chordata; class Amphibia; order Caudata; family Salamandridae; genus Lissotriton; species Lissotriton helveticus. The sequence continues at coordinate 221,280,623 of NC_136070.1, read as the reverse complement.
CTGAAACAATTATTTAAAATGTTAAGGGCAATTTTATGATGGCTTTGCACCTCTTTTGCGCTGCCATTGCATCACTGTTGTGAGACAGCAGCAGTGCAAAAGATGCACCATATTGCAAGATAGGCCTCACTTCATCTGCATCAAGATACTGTTAGTTTAAAATGTATATTTTTAGGACTGTGTAGGGGCATGGAGAAGCAGAGGCTTCTGTAAGTGTCAAAGTTATTGAAAAACTGTTTGTCCTTCAATCTTTTCCCTTGTCTTTTCTAATTTTTAAATACATGTTTTAATATTTTTTAAATGTTTTTTCTCTCTTTCACAGATTGAAAGTATAAAAATTACAAGTGACTAAGTTAACGACAATTATAAGGTAAATGTTTTGTACTCTTTTCGTTACATTTCTATCACATTTAACTTCTATTAGTTTCACTACTTCATTTCTTTAACCCTCATTTTCCTGCCTTTGCTACTTCCCTCAATCCTTTCTCTATTACTTACTTACTCTACTCCTTCCACTATTTTTGTCAGTCCCTCTCTTCTCATACTTCGTCACTCTTGTTCACTCACTCTGTCTCTATTACTCTCACTGTTTCTGACTGATCACTCTTTCACTACTTGTTCATTATGCTTTCTCTCTGTAGTTCAAGCACAGTAAGGGGCATATTATCAACACAGGCAATAAATTTATCAGTGTTTTTATCGGCAGAAAACTGCCGGAAAAGTGGCTTTTGCAGCAGTTTTCTTCCGGAAAAGCGGCTTTAGCGGCAGTTTTCTGCCGATAAAAGCAGTAATTATTGGCAGAAAACTGCTGCAAAAGCGTCTTTAGTGTCAGATTTCTGCTGATAAAAGCAGCAAAATTTTTATCGCCTATGTTGATAATATGCCCCTATGTTATTTACATTTCTTTGCTGTTTCAATCATTCCTTTTCTGTTACTTCTTCTTTTCTGCATTGTGTTTTTTCTCTCTGTTATTCCGATGTTTTAATCTTAATTTGATTATTCATTCACATTCTCTAAGAAACTCTTTTTTGTTATTCTTCTACTCTCTTTTTTTTTCTCACTTCCTTATCTATTTTGTTTTTCACAATTATACTCTCTTAAATCTTTTCTTCAGTAAATAGATCTATTAAACAGTATCTCTACTTTACTCCCTATAGCTGTCTTTCTTTTAACATAACTGTCTGTTTCCTTCCCTTATAATTACTCTTCTTTTTAAAAAAAAAAATTTTTGGGGTTCGCTCCCGGTTCGCGTACCGGAGAGCGAACGGGGAAGCGAACCAAAAGAAATAGAGGTTGGCAGAGTTCCAAATATTCTACCAATTTTTTTATAACGGGGAGGTAGTTCTGAAAAGAACTTTTTTTTTATTGTTTTTGTTGTTTTATATTTTTTTTATTATTTTTCTGAACATTTTTTTACTTTTTTTGTATTTTCTGAACAGTTTTATATTTGTTTTGGGTTTTTTTTGGGGGGGAAACGAAAACGATTCATTGTAAAGGGCTCAACAGGAGCAACAAAAAAATAGAATTTATTGTTTGGGGCGTTTCGGACAATCATGATTGTCGATAGCTCTGTTGATCAGAGTGATGCTACTTTCTCTGTAGCAAATGAACCCATTGCAATGCACGCACACTTGTTTCACTTCCCCGAATTTCATCTGAATATTTGGGACCAACTCCCTCGCCTCTGGTCCCGTCACTTCCTGCACAACTGATCTTCTGGCCATAGAAGGAGGATTATCTTGCTGGTCACGTAACTGCGCAGCACTGTAGTTGTTAGGATGCCACCTACTCATATGGCGATGCATCGTGTAATTGCCGTAACTGTACTTCTTCTCGGTGCCTCTGGACAGGCTTTCTTTACATATAAGGCAAGTTACGTACCGTGCATTGACTTTTTTTTGGCCCTGGGGATAACTAAAAAATTGCCAAATATAATTTACTTTCACATGAGACCTCCTGGGCTCCTCACGCAAAAATTGCCTCTCTTGCTGCTCTTCCTCTTCTTCCTCTTCTTCCTCCTCTTGCTGAATAATAACTTCAGCAGGTGGTCCTCTCTTCTTTGGATGTGGTGGAGGTGGTGGGGAAGCACCAGCTGAAGCTACTAATGAAGCCATTGCTCACTAATCACAAAGGGTCTTTCTCTCACAAAGATGAAAGTCAGAGTGAGGAAAGAAGGAGGGGTTTTCATCATTTTGGAAAAAAAATAGGTCTAAACCAATGAAAAGTGTTATTTTTAGGTCACATGACATAGTCTTACATCATTAGGAAACCAAAAGTGAAATGAACCAATGAAAAGTGTTATTAACAAGTCACATGACCTGTTGTGTTTACGTTACGCGCTTTGGGCCGCGTCCCGGATCGCTTCCGGGAAGCTGCGCTTCGCGCCTCGTTCGCGTACCGGTTCACTTCCGGGTACGCTAACGCGGCGCGTCACATGACGTATTACGCGACAACGCGATACGTCACGCTGACGCGACGCGTCACGATGTTGTTTTCTAACGCGGCAGTTGCGCAAACGGAACATTTACCGGTTCGCGGACCGGGTCGCGGCACCAAATTGCGCTAACGGGAAGCTAACCGGTTCGCGTACCGGGAGCGAAACAAAAAATATAATTTAAAAAAAAAGTATTAAAAACATGTAAAATATATTTTTTGATTTAAAGAAAAATACATTTTAAAGCTTTTGTTATTTGCTATTAAAAAACCATTGAAATTCACTGAAAAAACCATAGGTTATAGACCATATATAGTTAGGAATTAGCATTTAAAAAACCTTTTTTTACTCACACAAAACCATTGAAATTCCATATATAGTTAGTTGTACTAACTATATATCGCGCACCCGCAATCCACTGCTGATCATGTCACATATTACATCATTCATGACATGGTCAGTGACATCACTGATGACATCACTGATGACATCTCAAATGACATCACTGATGACATCACTGATGACATCTCAAATGACATCACTGATGACAACATCCAGTGACTGTATGTTTCTGTAAAGTTAAAATATGTCTTACATATTGAAGAATGAGTGGATGTATAAGTGTCTGGATGAAGGATTTATTAGGTGCATGATTGACTGTATGAGTGAGTGAATAAATGTGTGTCACTAAGTGCATGAGTTAGTGACTAAACTGTCTTAATTTGTGCATCATTATGTCTGTTGTTCTGTAAACTGCTGCATGTGTTGATCAGTAGCTATATGAGTAAGTATATGGGTTATTGATTGGTTGCCCAAGTATTTGTATGGGAGACTGAGTGTGTGTGTGTGGGTGGCTGGGAGGTGTATGACTCTGTGCATAGATGTGTTAGCAGTTAATTCAATAGATGTATGGGTTCAAAAGTGCATGTGGAAACACCTGTATGGGAGGTTGACTGAGTGCATTGGTGAGTGAATGGATATCTCAGTGCTACATGTCAAAGTAAGTACATATGTAAAACACAGTACATGTGACAGTTGACATATATAAATAACTGTGCATAAGAGCCAGTGAATGTGTGAGTGGCTGTATGGATCATTGTGTACTTGTATCAGGCATTGTAAAAGAGAGTAAATATGTGTTAGTATATGTTTGAATAAGTAAGGTGTGTATAACTGTATAGTTGAGGAAATGGAGGTGTGATTGATTCTTTGCATGACTGACTAAGTGTCTGAGTAACTCCATGGATGAGTGACAGTCTGTGAGTGTCTGTTTACACTGAGTGTATCTAAGGCTATATTAGAGTCTGAAGAGGTTCATCGTATTATCACATGAATGATGTCATCAGTGATGTGATCAGTAATGTCAAATGAGATGTCATCAGTGATGTCATCAGTGATGTCATTTGAGATGTCATCAGTGATGTCATCAGTGATGTCATTTGAGATGTCATCAGTGATGTCATCAGTGATGTCATTTGAGATGTCATCAGTGATGTCATCAGTGATGTCACTGACCATGTCATGAATGATGTAATATGTGACATGATCACCAGTGGATTGCGGGTGCGCGATATATAGTTAGTACAACTAACTATATATGGAATTTCAATGGTTTTGTGTGAGTAAAAAAAGGTTTTTTAAATGCTAATTCCTAACTATATATGGTCTATAACCTATGGTTTTTTCAGTGAATATATATATATATATATTCACAGAAAAAACCATAGGTTATAGACCATATATAGTTAGGAATTAGCATTTACAAAACCTTGAAAATTCACTGAAAAAACCATAGGTTATAGACCATATATAGTTAGGAATTAGCATTTAGAAAACCTTATTTTACTCACACAAAACCATTGAAATTCCATATATAGTTAGTTGCACTAACTATATATCGCGCACCCGCAATCCACTGCTGATGATGTCACATATTACATCATTCATGACATGGTCAGTGACATCACTGATGACATCACTGATGACATCTCAAATGACATCACTGATGACATCACTGATGACATCTCATTTGACATCATTCTTGTGCTAATACGATAAACCTCTTCAGACTCTAATATAACCTTAGATACACTCAGTGTATACAGACACTCACACACTGTCACTCATCCATGGAGTTACTCACACACCTAGTCAGTCATGCAAAGAAACAATCTCACCTCCATTTCCTCAACTATACAGTTATACACACCTTACTTATTCAAACATATACTAACACATATTTACTCTCTTATACAATCCCTGATACAAGTTCACAATGATCCATACAGCCACTCACACATTCAGTGGCTCTCATGCACAGTTATTTATATATGCCAACTCTCACATGTACTGTGTTTTACATATGTACTTACTATGACATGTAGCATTGAGATATCCATTCACTCATCAATACACTCATGCACACAGTCAACCGCCCATGTAGCTTTTTCCACATGCACTCTTGAACTCATACACCTAGTGAATCAACTGCTCACACATCTATGCACAGAGTCACACACCTCCCAGCCACCCCCACACAAACTCAATCTCCCATAGAAATACTTGGGCAACCAATTAATAACACATATAGCCTCTCGTATAGCTAATGATCAACACATGCAGCAGTTTACATCACAACAGACATAATGATGCACAAATTAAGACAGTTTAGTCACTAACCCATGCATTCAGTGAGACACATTTAATCACTCACTCATACAGTCAGTCACGCACCTACTAAATCCTTCATCCAGACACTTATACATCCACTCATTCTTCAATATCTAAGACATATTTTAACTTTACAGAAACATACAGTCACTGGATGTTGTCATCAGTGATGTCATTTGAGATGTCATCAGTGATGTCATCAGTGATGTCACTGACCATGTCATGAATGATGTAATATGTGACATCATCAGCAGTGGATTGCGGGTGCGCGATATATAGTTAGTGCAACTAACTATATATGGAATTTCAATGGTTTTGTGTGAGTAAAATAAGGTTTTCTAAATGCTAATTCCTAACTATATATGGTCTATAACCTATGGTTTTTTCAGTGAATTTTCAAGGTTTTGTAAATGCTAATTCCTAACTATATATGGTCTATAACCTATGGTTTTTTCTGTGAATTTCATTGGTTTTTTAACAGCTAATATCTGTAGCTGTAAAATGTATTCTTCTTTAAATCCCAAAATATATTTTATATGTTTATGAATAATTTTTTTTTTAAATATTTTTTTTTCTTCGTTCCCGCTTCGCGAATCGGGAAGCTTCCCGTTAGCTGACCTTGATGCCGCGAAATAGACCGCGAGCCGGTAAACGTTTCTTTACCGCAAGTGCCGCGTTAGAAAACAACATCGTGACGCCTCCCGTCCGCATGACGTTCCACGTTGTCGCGTGATACGTCATATGACGTGCTACGTTAGCGAACTGGTACGCGAAGCGAGTGCCAAAGCGCAGGTTTCTGGAAGCAAACCGGGAGGCCCTGCAAAGCGCTTAACGTAAACACAGCAAGTCATGTGACTTGGTAATAACACTTTTCATTGGTTCATTTCACTTTTGGTTTCCTAATGATGTAAGACTAGGTCATATAATCTAAAATGAACACTTTTGATTGGTTGAGAACTCTTGTTTTTCCCAAATGATGAAAATCCCTCCTTCTTTCCTCACTCTGACTTTCATCATTGTGAGAGAAAGACCCTTTGTGATCACTGAGCAATGGCTTCTTTAGTAGCTTCAGCTGGTGCTTCCCCACCACCTCCACCACCTCCAAGGAAGAGAGGACCACCTGCTCAAGTTGTAATTCAACAAGAAGAAGAAGAAGAGGAACAGGAGGACGAGCACGAAGAGAGGCAGTTTTTGCCTGAGCAGCCCAAGACGTCTCACCGGAAAGAAAACTTCATTTGGCAATTTTTTAAAATTCCCAAAGGTCAGAAAAAAGTAAATGCAAGATACGTAACTTGCCTTATATGTCAAGATAGACTGTCCAGAGGGACCGACAAAAAATACAGTTTCGGAAACTACACAATGCATCGCCATATGACTAGGTGGCATCCTAACAACTACAGTGCTGCACAGTTTCGGAACGACCTAGATAATCTCCCTATTATGGCCAGAAGATCTGTTGTACCGGAAGTAACGGGACCAGAGGGCAGGGAGATGGTGCCAAATATACAAATGAGATTTGGTGAAGTAAAACACACCTGCGTATTTTGCGATGGATTCATTTCCTACGGAGAAAGAAGCATCACTCTGATCAACAGAGCTATTGACTATCATATGCAAGTTTGTCCGAAACGCCCAAAATAATAAATACTTCTTTTTTTTGTTTTGTTGCTCCTGTTGAGCCCTTTACAATGAATCGTTTTCATTGCCCCCTCCAAGAAAAACCCAAAAAAATATAAAACTGTTCCGAAAAATTCAAAAACATTAAAAAAATGTTCAGAAAAATAAAAAAAAAAGTTCTTTTCAGAACTACCTCCCCGTTATTAAAAAATTGGTACAATATTTGGAACTGTGCCAACCTCTATTTCTCTTAGTTCGCTTCCTAGTTCGCTCGCTGGTACGCGAACTGGAAGCGAACCAAAAACAGTAAGTATAAGGGAAGGAAACACACACTTATGTTAAAAGAAAGACAGCTATAGGGGAGTAAACTAGAGATACTATTACCCATAATCCACTACTGATGATGTCACATATTACATCATTCATGACATGCTCAGTGACATCATCAGCAGAGGATTGCGGGTTTTTTGGCAACATGCCTTATCCACGGTTTAATAACGCTGCCTTTTGCTTTATATAAGTTTTCAAATTGTATGAAATATATACCAATAGGTCTTTATGAACCTTTAGGTAGTGCTTTTGTTCATGAGGTCTGGTCGCTTCCATACACATACAGATGTTTCAAAGATGATCAAGAAGTTTATCTGAATGGAGAGGAATGCACTGAGACGCCAGATCATTCACTAATGTGTAGGCACATACAGTTACACGATTCATGCAACAAACACCGACCAAATATGGCTTGCGTGTTGCAAGGCACGCCAGTTCCTGCTATCATCCCCACGTTCAAGTTGTTGGAAAATGGTAGTTATTTGATGCTCAATAATGAAGATTGTTCTGAGTTAATTAAAAGTATTCCTTTTATCGTAACAGTAAGTGAACGGGTTATTTGCTGCAGAAATGTTCTATTTCCTCCCACACATGAACATAGGGAGTTTTCAATCTGGCCACAAATACCAACCTTGGGACACGTTTCAACGGCATGACAAGAATAAGAGCTCTTTTGTCTCAGAGAGAGGTGGCCTTGAGTTCGGCCCGTGAAACTTTCGTACTTCACATAGCGAACACCCGTACACAGGTTTGCCTTTCAATTTCAGCAACATGTTTCCGACTATCTTTAACGCATCCTCCACAAAATCCCTGGCACACTTTTTTAAAGTTGTTACCAGTGGTCTCGTGACTTCATTTGAGAAAATCTTTGGAGTCATCCCTGCTCCCTTTCATTCCATTTTCTCCACTCTGGTTCGTGGATTGCATTTTTACTTGCATTACCAGCGGACGCTCTTGTGCTTTTTTACATTTTTAAATATGGATGTCCCTCCTATGCAACCTCCGACCCTGCAGCTGCTGACACTGTTCCGCAATCGCATGCTAGAATATTATGGCACAATGCCGTTGGCGATATTAAGCACGGCATATGGATTATCTTTTCGGTTCTCCTACTTCACCTGTGTCCAGCCTGTATTTCACTGCCTGACCTGTGATTTCGATTGGGCCATTGATTTGTGTCTCTGCGGACCGGTTTCTCCTGACGTCGACTTTAATCAGCTGATGACTCCTATCATTACTCACGAGTTGGTTTGTCCTGGCGAAAGGATTATGGCTGTGGCATTGATGCATGGACTACTTGGTCCCTGGAATTTACTGGCGGCAGCACAGTCTTTCTTGGAACACAGCTTTCTTGAAAACCCACCGAGCTGTCCTCTGATGGTGATAGAGGATCCGGTGCTGGGAGAGCACGTATGTTCTTTTCCGCTTTTAAATTGGATGGCTGAACTGTTTTCGGATGAAGACGGTGACTTCCTGTTGGAGGCTGTTGCAGCTTATTTTGCATACACAGTTATGTCATAGACCTTTTTCATGTTTCATATGCTGAGTACTAGCATTTCATTGACAATTCATTGACTTAATTGTCAAGTTTTTATTATTTACCTTGCCTATTGGCTTAAGACTCGATAAAGTACTTGGCTGTTTTATTTTTCTTTAGCATTGAATTTTCCTAGTTTTTAATGCTTTACCTTGCGGACCGTCCACATATAAACTTGCAATCTGCTCTCATGAGATGGCACTTCTATTATCTTATTCAGTTCGTTTCCGGATCATGGGGAGGTGTCATCTAGGTCCTGGATATCTTTACACCGTGTTAAGTTAGCATGGGCTCATTACCGGTTTAAACGCCATTTTTCCTTTTTTGCAACTTCTGCACACGACATTTAGTTGTTGCTTTAGCTTTCCACCTAGTAGTTCATCGTGGTTTACATGAGAATAATATGTTATTGGTCTACTATCTGCTTTACTTGTTAAACTATATCTGTACAGCGAGTGCTAAAGTTTCAAGAACAACACGATACAGAATTGTTATGAGGTCTGATCTCCACGACTTCATACTCATAACATAAGTGCAACTTCTGCCAATTCTGGGCATGAGGCGGGTTTTATATTGCTTTGCCGAACACACATACACAACAGTTGATGCGGTTCACATGAAGAGAGAGCTGGTGTATGCTGATGTGATTCCTTCAAATCTAAGACACTAAAGTATGGGCACGCCCTAAACCAACACAAAGAGACCTTCTTAGCAAATAATATAATATGTGTATTAGGGAGGGTGAGATATAAGCAGCCGCGGGCCGTGGAGGGAGTTACGGTGAGGCAGGGAGGCGGGGAGGGGGAGAAGCAGGGTGGAGCCCTCTCTACCTTGCCCCTCCCCCTCCCCGCCTCCCTGCCCCACCGTAACTCCCTCCACGGCCCGCGGCTGCTTATAAGTGTTGCTAACTCTTATTCATTTACAGCATGTTAACATACTGTCACCATTCGCTTTTTATGTACTAGTAACTATGCTGGTAATTTTGCTACTGATAATATGTGTACTTGTATTCTCCACCCTGCTTCTCCCCCTCCCCGCCTCCCTGCCTCACCGTAACTCCCTCCACGGCCCGCGGCTGCTTATAAGTGTTGCTAACTCTTATTCATTTACAGCATGTTAACATACTATCACCATTCACTTTTTATGTACTAGTAACTATGCTGGTAATTTTGCTACTGATAATATGTGTACTTTTATTATCTAAGGTACTACGCCTGAGAAGACGGCATTAGTAAATAAACATTTCAAATACACATGTGTTCTTCTTAACTCCATGTTCTGGTTTCTAAGAAATATATAACGACCGACTGTTCATGAGTTCCACGTATCCTGAGGTACTATAAGTTCATATTCTGGATTGTCTAAACATTGAGAGTTTGTTATATCCAATGTGACACTGTACCTAGCTTGCTAAATAGTTTTTGATTACTAACGTGAGTTTTGGGACACCCTAATTCGCCGAGGTTCCAATCCTCTGTCCACAGTTCTGTGTGAGAACAGAAACCCTGCGACAGGGGCACCCCCGACCCTTGCTGGAGCTTCATCACACTTGCGATACAACTCCAGCAATGCGCCACCTTTACGGCACAGATACATCACGCATCTGTGCTGTTTTTGCCCCGTGATGCGCCGCATTGTAAATGCAGCACACCATAGGTGACGGAACAGCGGCACAGAATGACTAACACATCCCTGGTGATGCGCCAGTCATCATAAATCTATCCCTATGCTTCTTATCTTGTTAGAGATGAACCGCCATATGTATCATCAAAGTTATTTGCATTTCCTAAATAGCGAACTTTAAGGAATAAATAGCGATTCTTTACCATTCCTAGTTTGCGATGAGCTATTTGCTAATTAGCCGAATGTAGCCCAATGAAGCCCAATGTAGCCCAATGTAGCCCAAAGATGGCCGCCAGACACACAAAAAAACAAATGTAGCCCAAATATCAGCCAGATGTAGCCCAACTATAGCCCAGTGACAGAATGACCAATCAGCTTCGCAAACCTCCGTTACGCGAAGCGGAGCGCTGTTACAGATATATATCTTTTTTTGAACGTTAATTTCTCAAAATCCACTGGAGCACATATATTGAGACCTAGCAAAGGCACATCGGGCTACCAGTCCCTAATATTTTGCCAAGTTTCGTGCAAATCCATTCAGCCGTTCAATTATTATTTTTATTATTTTTTTTTGCCCCGCGGGGCCCTTTTAAAACCTCCACATCAAACCTAGGGGGTCAGCGAGGATCTACTATGCCCCCTTATAGTTATTTCCCCCTTTGTTTTGACCTCCTCTTGTCTCTCGATCCTACCGAGAGACAAGATGGCGGCCGCTACGGACTGTTTGGAATGTTGACAGACGCCGGAGAACCAATCAGCTTCGCTTCACAAAGCTCCGTTGCGCGAAAAGTCCGCGAACCAGAGCGCTAACCGGTCCGCTGTTACAGATATATATCTTTTTTTAAACGTTAATTTCTCAAAATCCACTGGAGCACATATATTGAGACCTACAAAAGGCACATCGGGCTACCAGTCCCTACAATTTTGCCAAGTTTCGTGCAAATCCATTCAGCCGTTCGGGCTAAAAGTGAGGCCAACCGCCCTATGGAAAACTCAATGTTAAAAACACGTTTTGGGACCCCCCTTTTTTCTCGGCCCCCACTGGACGAACCCCCCCCAAATTTTCAAGGGCTGCTCAGAAACAAAATGTGCCATTTTCCTGAAAATTTCAGCCGATTCCGTCCACAAACGCCAAAGTTATTAGACATAGAATTTTCAAAAAACCCATAGAGAAAAAATCCTAACTATATATACCTACTGGCGACCGCCAGTAGGTAATGTATATATATATATATCTATAGATATATATATATATACATATATATATGTATATATATATATATATATATAGATATATATATATATATTACCTACTGGCGGTCACCGGTAGGTAGTTATAGTTAGGACCCAGTTTCCATAGGAAAAGCATTTTTGTTTTCCCAAGAACTTTGGCGCCGTTTGATGAATCTTCGCAAAATTGTCAAAACTAGTGGGGCGCTCCGGTCAACTCCTGTCTTAAAAGTTTCAGGGTGATTCCTCAAGCGGGGGCTGAGAAAAAAGGGGGGGCCCAAAACGCGTTTTCCCCGTGTTATTTTTCATAGGAACCTTTAGACAAAGCTACAGCCCAAACTGCTGAACGGAATTACACAAAATTTGGCAAAAAGGTAGCCCTTGATTTAGAAAGAGTCCTTTTTGTTAAATGGTGTAAATCCGTTCAGTTGTTCATGAGAAATTATAAAAATAAAAAGTTTCAATATGTAGGGCAGCGGTGGGTTCACAAACCCTCCCGAGCACAAGCTCCACTGTGATTGGCTGACAACACTCCAAGCCAGAAAGTGTTGACAGCCATCTTGTGACTCGGTAGAACCGAGTCACAAGAAAACAGTGAAACAGGGGGAAGGGTAGAAACACCCTGACGCCCTAGGCATGCTCAGAGGGTCCCACAAGGACCTCCAGGGCCCAAAAGAGCAACAAAAAAAATAATTGTCTGAATTCGCGTTGGGGTTGCAAATCCGGCCAAGAAAATTTTAAAAAACGAAGCGCGGGCTCCCGCACTTCGTTGTATTTAAGCCTCCGAGTGGGCAGGTCTCGGGGGCACTGAAAAAAATGCGTGGGGGTCCCAATCCCCCCATGCTGCCCCTGGGACCGCCACCTCCCCGGGGCGTCATTTATGAGTTGTGGGGGGCCCACAGCCCCGGGGACCACCACCTTTCCGGGGCTCTTTATTTAATTTTAAAAAAAAGTGTGGGGGTGCCCGATCCCCCATACACGCCCCGGGGACCACCACCTCCCCGATGTTCACTTTAAAAATCTCCCCGGTGCTTCAAACACATTGGGAGTGGGGCTCCGCGGCCCCCTTCCTGAAGCCCTTGATGGCCCTGGGGACCACCACCCCCCAGAGCCGGCTCCTGCCGTGTTACGGGGTGCCCACTCCGGGACACTTCTGTTTGCTTTGACAGGGCGGGAGCTCCGCCCTGTCATAGCAAACACTCCATAACAAACACTCCAAGAAGCGGCTGCTCTGTGCCACTTCTTGGAGGTGCCTGGTGGGCTAGTTGGCCCCCATGGTACCTCAGGATTCAAGGGGACTAAAATCCCCTTACTTACAACGTGCTAGGGGGCACATTTGAACAGTGGTGCAGGGAGGGGGTGGGGTCTGATGTAACAAATTAGCAAACTTGCTGTGTGGGACTTTCTGGTGGTAGTAAAAGGGATAGTTGGCCCCCAAGGTTGACGTTGGTGGATAACTACTCCTCCTGTTACCTTCAGTAAATACCACACAGTGGTATTGCTAAGAGGTGTTTCGGAGGCCACGCTCACCTTTCTCCACCACTCTGGAAACATGACTGTTATGGTTAGAAATTAGCATTTAAAAAAGCTTTGAAATTCACTGAAAAACCCATATGTTTCAAGGACGTTATAGTTAGTTGGACATTTCTCTCATACAAAACCATAGAAATGGCCCCAATATAGTTAGTTCAGCTTACTATAACTCGAGCACCAGCAATGCATTTCTGATGACGTCACATATTACATCATTCATTACATGGTCAGTGACATCGCTGATGACATCACTACTGACATCTCAATAACATCACTGATGACATCACTGATGACATCATCCACATGAATATCTGATGCACCTCCTCATACTCTAATATATCCTTTGATACACACACTGTAAAATACAGACTACCATTTTCGAAACCATCGACAAACCAATACCAGTTACTACATATGCTATGCACCCATAAAGTCACTCATACATGCAGTCACTCATCAATACAACACTGTCATAAGCACTCATACATCTACACAGACACTCACACACCACCACCTATTCATGGAGTTACTCACACAGCTAGTCAGTCTTGCAAAGAATCAATCACACTTCCATTTACTCACCTATACAGTTATACACACACCACATGACTTATTCAAACAGAAACAAATGCATACTTACTCTCTTATACAATCACTGATACAAGTACACACTCATCCATACAGCCACTCTCACAATCACTGACTCTCATGTATAGTCATTTATATACTCCAACTCTCACATACACTGCCTTTTACATATGTAGTTACCTGGACATGTACCACTGAGACATCCATTCTCTCACCAACACACCCATAAACACACTCACCCACCCATACAGATGTTTGCACATGCACTCTTGAACCCATACACCCAGTGAATCAACCACTCATACATCTATGCACAGAGTCACACAACCACACACACTCAGGCTCCCATACACATACTCAGGCAACCAATCATTAGCCCATACAAACACTCATTAACTACTGACCAACCCATGCAGCAGCTTACACAACAACAGACAGCCTGATACAGACATTCACACAGTTTAGTCACTAACTCATGCATTCAGCAAGACACGTTTAATCACTCATTTATACAATCAGTCATGCACCTACAAAATCCTCCATCCACAAATGTATACACCCACTCATTCTACAATACAACTTGGCATATATATATATATATATATTCACTGAAAAAACCATAGGTTATAGACCATATATAGTTAGGAATTAGCATTTAAAAAACCTTATTTTACTCACACAAAACCATTGAAATTCCATATATAGTTAGTTGCACTAACTATATATCGCGCACCCGCAATCCACTGCTGATCATGTCACATATTACATCATTCATGACATGGTCAGTGACATCACTGATGACATCACTGATGACATCTCAAATGACATCACTGATGACATCACTGATGACAACATCCAGTGACTGTATTTTTCTATAAAGTTAAAATATGTCTTGAGTGGATGTATAAGTGTCTGGATGAAGGATTTAGTAGGTGCATGACTGACTGTATGAGTGAGTGATTAAATGTGTCTCACTGAATGCATGGGTTAGTGACTAAACTGTCTTAATTTGTGCATCATTATGTCTGTTGTTCTGTAAACTGCTGCATGTGTTGATCATTAGCTATACGAGAGGCTATATGTGTTATTAATTGGTTGCCCAAGTATTTCTATGGGAGATTGAGTTTGTGTGGGGGTGGCTGGAAGGTGTGAGACTCTATGCATAGATGTGTGAGCAGTTTATTCACTAGGTGTATGAGTTCAAGAGTGCATGTGGAAACAGCTACATGGGCAGTTGACTGTGTGCATGAGTGTATTGATGAGTGAATGGATATCTCAATGCTACATGTCATAGTAAGTACATATGTAAAACACAGTACATGTGAGAGTTGGCATATATAAATAACTGTGCATGAGAGCCACTGAATGAGTGAGTGGTTGTATCGATCATTGTGAACTTGTATCAGGGATTGTATAAGAGAGTAAATATGTGTTAGTATATGTTTCAATAAGTAAGGTGTGTTTAACTGTATAGTTGAAGAAATGGAGGTGAGATTGTTTCTTTGCATGACTGACTGGGTGTGTGAGTAACTCCATGGATGAGTGGCAGTGTGTGAGTGTCTGTATACACTGAGTGTATCTAAGGTTATATTAGAGTCTGAAGAGGTTTATCGTATTAGCACAAGAATGATGTCAAATGAGATGTCATCAGTGATGTCATCAGTGATGTCATTTGAGATGTCATCAGTGATGTCATCAGTGATGTCACTGACCATGTCATGAATGATGTAATATGTGACATGATCAGCAGTGGATTGCGGGTGCGCGATATATAGTTAGTGCAACTAACTATATATGGAATTTCAATGGTTTTGTGTGAGTAAAATAAGGTTTTTTAAATGCTAATTCCTAACTATATATGGTCTATAACCTATGGTTTTTTCAGTGAATTTTCAAGGTTTTGTAAATGCTAATTCCTAACTATATATGGTCTATAACCTATGGTTTTTTCAGTGAATTTTCAAGGTTTTGTAAATGCTAATTCCTAACTATATATGGTCCATAACCTATGGTTTTTTCTGTGAATTTCATTGGTTTTTTAACAGCTAATATCTGTAGCTGTAAAATGTATTCTTCTTTAAATCCAAAAATCGGGAAGCTTCCCGTTAGCTGACCTTGATGCCGCGAAATAGACCGCGAGCCGGTAAACGTTTCTTTACCGCAAGTGCCGCGTTACAAAACAACATCGTGACGCCTCCCGTCCGCATGACGTTTCACGTTGTCGCGTGATACGTCATATGACGTACTACGTTAGCGAACTGGTACGCGAAGCGAGTCGCAAAGCGCAGGTTTCTGGAAGCAAACCGGGAGGCCCTGCAAAGCGCTTAACGTAAACACAGCAAGTCATGTGACTTGGTAATAACACTTTTCATTGGTTCATTTCACTTTTGGTTTCCTAATGATGTAAGACTAGGTCATATAATCTAAAATGAACACTTTTGATTGGTTGAGAACTCTTGTTTTTCCCAAATGATGAAAATCCCTCCTTCTTTCCTCACTCTGACTTTCATCATTGTGAGAGAAAGACCCTTTGTGATCACTGAGCAATGGCTTCTTTAGTAGCTTCAGCTGGTGCTTCCCCACCACCTCCACCACATCCAAGGAAGAGTGGACCACCTGCTCAAGTTATAATTCAACAAGAAGAAGAAGAAGAGGAACAGGAGGACGAGCACGAAGAGAGGCAGTTTTTGCCTGAGCAGCCCAGGACGTCTCACCGGAAAGAAAACTTCATTTGGCAATTTTTTAAAATTCCCAAAGGTCAGAAAAAAGTAAATGCAAGATACGTAACTTGCCTTATATGTCAAGATAGACTGTCCAGAGGGACCGACAAAAAATACAGTTTCGGAAACTACACAATGCATCGCCATATGACTAGGTGGCATCCTAACAACTACAGTGCTGCACAGTTTCGTAACGACCTAGATAATCTCCCTATTATGGCCAGAAGATCTGTTGTACCGGAAGTAACGGGACCAGAGGGCAGGGAGATGGTGCCAAATATACAAATGAGATTTGGTGAAGTAAAACACACCTGCGTATTTTGCGATGGATTCATTTCCTACG
Source organism: Lissotriton helveticus (assembly GCF_964261635.1). Classification (NCBI taxonomy): domain Eukaryota; kingdom Metazoa; phylum Chordata; class Amphibia; order Caudata; family Salamandridae; genus Lissotriton; species Lissotriton helveticus. The sequence goes on along the minus strand of NC_136070.1, from coordinate 221,263,998 downwards.
GAGAAAGAAGCATCACTCTGATCAACAGAGCTATTGACTATCATATGCAAGTTTGTCCGAAACGCCCAAAATAATAAATACTTCTTTTTTTTGTTTTGTTGCTCCTGTTGAGCCCTTTACAATGAATCGTTTTCATTGCCCCCTCCAAGAAAAACCCAAAAAAATATAAAACGGTTCCGAAAAATTCAAAAACAGTAAAAAAATGTTCAGAAAAAAAAAATAAAAAGTTCTTTTCAGAACTACCTCCCCGTTATTAAAAAATTGGTACAATATTTGGAACTGTGCCAACCTCTATTTCTCTTAGTTCGCTTCCTAGTTCGCTCGCCGGTAAGCGAACTGGAAGCGAACCAAAAACAGTAAGTATAAGGGAGGGAAACACACACTTATGTTAAAATAAAGACAGCTATAGGGGAGTAAACTAGAGATACTATTACCCGTAATCCACTGCTGATGATGTCACATATTACATCATTCATGACATGCTCAGTGACATCATCAGCAGAGGATTGCGGGTTTTTTGACAACATGCCTTATCCACGGTTTAATAACGCTGCCTTTTGCTTTATATAAGTTTTCAAATTGTATGAAATATATACCAATAGGTCGTTATGAACCTTTAGGTAGTGCTTTTCTTCATGAGGTCTGGTCGCTTCCATACACATACAGATGTTTCAAAGATGATCAAGAAGTTTATCTGAATGGAGAGGAATGCACTGAGACGCCAGATCATTCACTAATGTGTAGGCACATACAGTTACACGGTTCATGCAACAAACACCGACCAAATATGGCTTGCGTGTTGCAAGGCACGCCAGTTCCTGCTATCATCCCCACGTTCAAGTTGTTGGAAAATGGTAGTTATTTGATGCTCAATAATGAAGATTGTTCTGAGTTAATTAAAAGTATTCCTTTTATCGTAACAGTAAGTGAACGGGTTATTTGCTGCAGAAATGTTCTATTTCCTCCCACACATGAACATAGGGAGTTTTCAATCTGGCCACAAATACCAACCTTGGGACACGTTTCAACGGCATGGCAAGAATAAGAGCTCTTTTGTCTCAGAGAGAGGTGGCCTTGAGTTCGGCCCGTGAAACTTTCGTACTTCACATAGCGAACACCCGTACAGAGGTGCACACCCTTTTCAATTAAGATTTGCCTTTCAATTTCAGCAACATGTTTCCGACTATCTTTAACGCATCCTCCACAAAGTCCCTGACACACTTTTTTAAAGTTGTTACCAGTGGTCTCGTGACTTCATTTGAGAAAATCTTTGGAGTCACCCCTGCTTCCTTTCATTGTATTTTCTGCACTCTGGTTCGTGGATTGGCATTTTTACTTGCATTACCAGCGGACGCTCTTGTGCTTTTTTACATTTTTAAATATGGATGTCCCTCCTATGCAACCTCCGACCCTGCAGCTGCTGACACTGTTCCGCAATCGCATGCTAGAATATTATGGCACAATGCCGTTGGCGATATTAAGCACGGCATATGGATTATCTTTTCGGTTCTCCTACTTCACCTGTGTCCAGCCTGTATTTCACTGCCTGACCTGTGATTTCGATTGGGCCATTGATTTGTGTCTCTGCGGACCGGTTTCTCCTGACGTCGACTTTAATCAGCTGATGACTCCTATCATTACTCACGAGTTGGTTTGTCCTGGCGAAAGGATTATGGCTGTGGCATTGATGCATGGACTACTTGGTCCCTGGAATTTACTGGCGGCAGCACAGTCTTTCTTGGAAGAGAGCTTTCTTGAAAACCCACCGAGCTGTCCTCTGATGGTGATAGAGGATCCGGTGCTGGGAGAGCACGTATGTTCTTTTCCGCTTTTAAATTGGATGGCTGAACTGTTTTCGGATGAAGACGGTGACTTCCTATTGGAGGCTGTTGCAGCTTATTTTGCATACACAGTTATGTCATAGACCTTTTTCATGTTTGATATGCTGAGTACTAGCATTTCATTGACAATTCATTGACTTATTTGTCAAGTTTTTATTATTTACCTTGCCTATTGGCTTAAGACTCGATAAAGTACTTGGCTGTTTTATTTTTCTTCAGCATTAAATTTTCCTAGTTTTTAATGCTTTACCTTGCGGACCGTCCACATATAAACTTGCAATCTGCTCTCATGAGATGGCACTTCTATTATCTTATTCAGTTCGTTTCCGGATCATGAGGAGGTGTCATCTAGGTCCTGGATATCTTTACACCGTGTTAAGTTAGCATGGGCTCATTACCGGTTTAAACGCCATTTTTCCTTTTTTGCAACTTCTGCACACGACACTTAGTTGTTGCTTTAGCTTTCCACCTAGTAGTTCATCGTGGTTTACATGAGAATAATATGTTATTGGTCTACTATCTGCTTTACTTGTTAAACTATATCTGTACAGCGAGTGCTAAAGTTTCAAGAACAACACGATACAGAATTGTTATGAGGTCTGATCTCCACGACTTCATACTCATAACATAAGTGCAACTTCTGCCAATTCTGGGCATGAGGCGGGTTTTATATTGCTTTGCCGAACACACATACACAACAGTTGATGCGGTTCACATGAAGAGAGAGCTGGTGTATGGTGATGTGATTCCTTCAAATCTAAGACACTAAAGTATGGGCACGCCCTAAACCAACACAAAGAGACCTTCTTAGCAAATAATATAATATGTGTATTAGGGAGGGTGAGATATAAGCAGCCGCGGGCCGTGGAGGGAGTTACGATGGGGCAGGGAGGCGGGGAGGGGGAGAAGCAGGGTGGAGCCCTCTCTACCTTGCCCCTCCCCCTCCCCGCCTCCCTGCCCCACCGTAACTCCCTCCACGGCCCGCGGCTGCTTATAAGTGTTGCTAACTCTTATTCATTTACAGCATGTTAACATACTGTCACCATTCGCTTTTTATGTACTAGTAACTATGCTGGTAATTTTGCTACTGATAATATGTGTACTTGTATTCTCCACCCTGCTTCTCCCCCTCCCTGCCTCCCTGCCTCACCGTAACTCCCTCCACGGCCCGCGGCTGCTTATAAGTGTTGCTAACTCTTATTCATTTACAGCATGTTAACATACTATCACCCTTCACTTTTTATGTACTAGTAACTATGCTGGTAATTTTGCTACTGATAATATGTGTACTTTTATTATCTAAGGTACTACGCCTGAGAAGACGGCATTAGTAAATAAACATTTCAAATACACATCTGTTCTTCTTAACTCCATGTTCTGGTTTCTAAGAAATCTATAACGACCGACTGTTCATGAGTTCCACGTATCCTGAGGTACTATAAGTTCATATTCTGGATTGTCTAAACATTGAGAGTTTGTTATATCCAATGTGACACTGTACCTAGCTTGCTAAGGAGTTTTTGATTACTAACGTGAGTTTTGGGACACCCTAATTCGCCGAGGTTCCAATCCTCTGTCCACAGTTCTGTGTGACAACAGAAACCCTGTGACAGGGGCACCCCCGACCCTTGCTGGAGCTTCATCACACTTGCGATACAACTCCAGCAATGCATTCGCCGAGGTTCCAATCCTCTGTCCACAGTTCTGTGTGAGAACAGAAACCCTGCGACAGGGGCACCCCCGACCCTTGCTGGAGCTTCATCACACTTGCGATACAACTCCAGCAATGCGCCACCTTTACGGCACAGATACATCACGCATCTGTGCTGTTTTTGCCCCATGATGCGCCGCATTGTAAATGCAGCACACCATAGGTGACGGAACAGCGGCACAGAATGACTAACACATCCCTGGTGATGCGCCAGTCATCATAAATGTATCCCTATGCTTCTTATCTTGTTAGAGATGAACCGCCATATATATCATCAAAGTTTTTTGCATTTCCTAAATAGCGAACTTTAAGGAATAAATAGCGATTCTTTACCATTCCTAGTTTGCGATGAGCTATTTGCTAATTAGCCGAATGTAGCCCAATGAAGCCCAATGTAGCCCAATGTAGCCCAAAGATGGCCGCCAGACACACAAAAAAACAAATGTAGCCCAAATATCAGCCAGATGTAGCCCAACTATAGCCCAGTGACAGAATGACCAATCAGCTTCGCAAACCTCCGTTACGCGAAGCGGAGCGCTGTTACAGATATATATCTTTTTTTGAACGTTAATTTCTCAAAATCCACTGGAGCACATATATTGAGACCTAGCAAAGGCACATCGGGCTACCAGTCCCTAATATTTTGCCAAGTTTCGTGCAAATCCATTCAGCCGTTCAATTATTATTATTATTATTTTTTTTTGCCCCGCGGGGCCCTTTTAAAACCTCCACATCAAACCTAGGGGGTCAGCGAGGATCTACTATGCCCCCTTATAGTTATTTCCCCCTTTGTTTTGACCTCCTCTTGTCTCTCGATCCTACCGAGAGACAAGATGGCGGCCGCTACGGACTGTTTGGAATGTTGACAGACGCCGGAGAACCAATCAGCTTCGCTTCACAAAGCTCCGTTGCGCGAAAAGTCCGCGAACCAGAGCGCTGCCCGGTCCGCTGTTACAGATATATATCTTTTTTTAAACGTTAATTTCTCAAAATCCACTGGAGCACATATATTGAGACCTACAAAAGGCACATCGGGCTACCAGTCCCTACAATTTTGCCAAGTTTCGTGCAAATCCATTCAGCCGTTCGGGCTAAAAGTGAGGCCAACCGCCCTATGGAAAACTCAATGTTAAAAACACGTTTTGGGACCCCCCTTTTTTCTCGGCCCCCACTGGACGAACCCCCCCCAAATTTTCAAGGGCTGCTCAGGAACAAAATGTGCCATTTTCCTGAAAATTTCAGCCAATTCCGTCCACAAACGCCAAATATATTATACATAGAATTTTCAAAAAACCCATAGAGAAAAAATCCTAACTATATATACCTACTGGCGACCGCCAGTAGGTAATATATATATTCACTGAAAAAACCATAGGTTATAGACCATATATAGTTAGGAATTAGCATTTAAAAAACCTTATTTTACTCACACAAAACCATTGAAATTCCATATATAGTTAGTTGCACTAACTATATATCGCGCACCCGCAATCCACTGCTGATCATGTCACATATTACATCATTCATGACATGGTCAGTGACATCACTGATGACATCACTGATGACATCTCAAATGACATCACTGATGACATCACTGATGACATCATCCAGTGACTGTGTGTTTCTGTAAAGTTTAAATATGTTTTAGATATTGAAGAATGAGTAGATGTATAACTGTCTGGACGAAGGATTTAGTAGGTGCATGACTGAATGTATGAGTGAGTGATTAAATGTGTCTCACTGAGTGCATGGGTTAGTGACTAAACTGTCTTAATTTGTGCATCATTATGTCTGTTGTTCTGTAAACTACTGCATGTGTTGATCAGTAGCTATATGATTAACTATATGGGTTATTGATTGATTGTCCAAGTATTTGTATGGGAGACTGAGTGTGTGTGTGGCTGGCTGGGAGGTGTGTGACTCTGTGCAGATCAATGTGTACTTGTATCAATGATTGTATAAGAAAGTAAGTATGTGTTACTATATGTTTGAAAATGTAAGGTGCTCTATGTTTAACTGTATAGACAAGAAAATGGAAGTGTGATTGATTCTTTACAGGACTGACTAGGTGTGTGAGTAACTCCATGGATGAGTGGCAGAGTGTGAGTGTCTGTATAGGTGTATGAGTGCATATGATAGTGTTGTAAAGATGAGTGATTGTATGTATGAATGATTGTATGGGTGAATGAGTGAATGTGTGTGTAGACGTAGGAATCAGTGAGTACGTATGTAATAACTAGTATTGGTGTGTCAATGGTTTCAAAAATTATACTCTGTATTTAACACTGGGTGAAACAGAGGTTATATTAAAATGTGAGGAGATGCATTGTATTGTCACATGAATGATATCATCAGTGATGTGGTCATTGATGTCAAATGAGATGTCAAAAGTGATGTCATCAGTGATGTCATTTGAGATGTCATCAGTGATGTCATCAGTGATGTCACTGACCATGTCATGAATGATGTAATATGTGACATGATCAGCAGTGGATTGCGGGTGCGCGATATATAGTTAGTGCAACTAACTATATATGGAATTTCAATGGTTTTGTGTGAGTAAAATAAGGTTTTTTAAATGCTAATTCCTAACTATATATGGTCTATAACCTATGGTTTTTTCAGTGAATTTTCAAGGTTTTGTAAATGCTAATTCCTAACTATATATGGTCTATAACCTATGGTTTTTTCAGTGAATTTCAATGGTTTTTTAATAGCAAATATCATAAGCTGTCGAATGTCAAGTACGTGGTAAGTGAAAACATTTTCGTGTTTATGCACACTGATCTGCTTTGAATGGTGCCCCCCCCCCTCATTTCTATTAGGAGTACTCTCTCTTTGCAGATAGTGAAAGGTAGTTAACGCAGGCCTTTGCCCCCGTTGTAATCCGTCGTGCCTGCTTCTCTCTCCATTTGATTGATTGTTATCCAAGTATTTACTGTTTTAGAATTAGTTCTCTTTGGTTCATTCTCTATTTACAAACAAACACAGAGTCGCAATACTCTGTTTAGTCTTTGCAGATAACGAAAAATCGTGTAAAAAAAAAGAAAAGGAATCGAGCAAAATCAGTAGGCCACTAATGGGATCTCTTTTTGACCTCGCTAAAATAGAAACATTAGGAACAACCCCTCATGACAAATACAAAACTAGTGAGATGAACTGAACTCCACACAATGATGGCTGCAAAACAGCTCGGCTCCGCCACCCACCCCGCCCAAAATAACGATAAAGAGCGGCTGCCATGATTGGTTGCGGAATGGCCACAACGGAGCTACGAAATGGTGCTGCTCTCATGCTAACCCCAGCTTCGGTCTGAAACATCCAGAAACACTGTAGACTACCAATTCGATCAGTTCCGGTAGCGCCCCAATGTAACCCGGTAGAGAAGAACTAGCCCTCCCCTCTTTGACTGATGGTTCTTGTTGCCTGTCCCTTCTGTTGTCATTTAACAGAACTATTTAGCCTGCTGAAAGGGGTTGTGTTTCGACCGCTGGTTGGTGGAGACATTTTGTCTATATTCTGGACCTGCGTTGTCGCGTAATGCGTCATATGACGCGCCGCGTTAGCGCATCCGGAAGTCATCCGGGGCGCGCAGCGCGTAACGTAAGCATAACAAGTCATGTGACTTGTTAATAAAACTTTTCATTGGTTCATTTTACTTTTCTTATTCTAATGATGAAAGCCTTGGTCATATCACCTAAAAATTACGCTTTTAATTACTTCCGAACATTATTTTCTCTTAAATATATGTTATAATGTTCCAGGCTAATGTACTTTCCCGGAAATTTTACAACTGTCCTGCAAGTAAAATATATTCTTTTTTCGAGAAAAAGAGCGTTTCTTCGTCCCATGACGGAGCCGTTGAGCAAAAGAGGGTCGACCTGCTGTCTTAGTCGCCGATACGCCTGAATATGAGATTCTTATCGATCACTTTATGTTGCAGGAATAGAAAACACAACAGCCCTTGACCATTTATCTTTACTGCGTTCCTTCGTATTATACCTTTTACCCTTCATGTAATTGGTCTGCTTTATTTCACTTGCCTTTTAATGATTCTAAAACAGTGACTATTATTAAAAACTTTACCAATGTATACACTACTACCATGTTTTCTTTTAAAAACCTTTATTGTGAAAATTTCATTATACAAATACGAGCCTATAACCACGTGGGCCTGCCACGGAGCAAACTGTAATCGTATATGATGAATAGACATTTACACTGTAGAGGAACGTAACGGGCGGGCCATTAGGTTGCAAAAACTAAGGTGTCTAACAGTTACGGAATCGGTGGACGTACATTTTATAATTAAAATACGACAGGGCCAGTTACAATAAAATTATCTAGATATACATTTGCGGGCAAGTACCATGGGTGACGTTAATTCGAATTTTCAACAGTACAGTAATCAATAACACATCAGAACTTAATATCAATAGGGATGTCGAAATATTCAATCAATTCTCGTCCCCGCCCGCCATGTGCTTCAAAACTGCATACGTATCTCGTGATTTCAAGGTTCTGCAACCAGTACACAACAAGGAGTTACGAGTCCCATTTATTCCGGCGCCATTTTGGGCGAGGACGGGCAGGTCCAGGATATAGTCAAAATGTCTCTACCAACCATCGACTATGATGATGTTCATATGCTGTATTTATTAGAGTAACACTCATCTGCCCACATGAAATTAATTTACCACAATCTAAACATGTCATTTTAATCTTTCCAAAGTTCTTCTAAATATTTGGGACCGTTTCCCTTGCCTCTGAAGCTCTCAGTGCCACTTCTTTGATGAATGTACTAGCAGGTCAGGGGTTCTCCTCCAAATCTCTCTTTTATGCAGCACTATAATTAATTGGTGCCACCTCTCCATATGAGGATGCATGGTATAGTTACCACAACTATATTTTTTTTCGGTTCCTCTGGAGAGTTCATCGTGGCAGATGAAGCGTGTAACATACCGGGCATTTACCTTTTTTTGCATGTACAGGAAAGGAAAAAAAAATCGAGCGTCCGAGTTCTAAGGTGTCCCAGGGCCATTTTAGTGGACCAGGCCCAAATCCAAAGAACAGGCCGCCATTTTGAGAGTCCTCTTGCAGCCGCCTGTCGCTGTAGCATCAAGAGCGGCCGAAACTCAGCTGAATGGCAACTGAAATGGTAAAGGGGCGCCCCACTACATTTCAGCATTGTAGGATGACCACACCAGTACAGCAACTTGCTAGACATCACCTCGGTGCCATCCGGATCTCGGCGCCCCACTGCAGATGAAGTGCCTCTCAACTATGAAACCACCACGGTGACATCCGGATCTTGGCGCGTTGTGCTGCCTTCGGCCTATTCGCACATCGGTCCGCTACTGACGCCATCTCACAGGCTAATGGGGTGACCCACGCCGAGTTTCAGCATTGTAGGATGACCACACCAACTTGCTAGACATCACCTCGGTGCCATCCGAATCTTGGCATCTCAACGCCTAGTGGTATCTTCCATACAGAAAATATTGTTACGCTGCCTTTGGCCCCCTTCGCACATCAGTCCGCAACTTAGACATCACCTCGATGCCATCCGGATCTTGGCATCTCAGCGCCTTGTGGTGTCAGTCAGAAAATATTGTTGCGCTGCCTTTGGCCCCATTCGCACATCAGTCCGCTACTGACACCATCTCACAGGCCAATAGGGCGCCCCACGCCGACTTTTACCATTGTACGATGGCCACACCAGTGGCACAACTTGCTAGACATCACCTCGGTGCCATCCGAATCTTGGCATCTCAACGCCTAGTGGTATCTTCCATACAGAAAATCTTGTTACGCTACCTTTGGCCCCATTCGCACATCGGTCCGCAACTTAGACATCACCTCGGTGCCATCCGGATCTTGGCATCTCAGCGCCTTGTGGTGTATTCTCTTCAGAAAATATTGTTGAGCTGCCTTTGGCCCCATTTGCACATCCGTCCGCAACTTACACATCACCTCGGTGCCATCCGGATCTTGGCATCTCAGCGCCTTGTGGTGTCTTCTACTCCGAAAATATAGTAGAAAATATTGTTGCGCTGCCTTTGGCCCCATTCACACATCAGTCCGCTACTGACACCATCTCACAGGCCAACAGGGCGCCCCACGCCGACTTTTACCATTGTACGATGGCCACACCAGTGCCACAACTTGCTAGACACCACCTCGGTGCCATCCGGATCTTGGCATCTCAGCGCCTTGTGGTGTCTTCAAATCAGAAAATATTGTTGCGCTGCCTTTGGCCCCATTCGCACATCGGTCCGCTACTGACGCCATCTCACAGGCCAACGGGGCGCCCCACGCCGACTTTCAGCATTGTAGGATGGCCACACCAGTGCGGCAACTTACTAGACACCACCTCGGTGCCATCCGGATCTTGGCGCGTTGTGCTGCCTTCGACCTATTCGCACATCGGTCCGCTACTGACGCAAACTCACAGGCCAACGGGGCGCCCCACGCCGACTTTCAGCATTGTAGGATGGCCACACCAGTGCGGCAACTTACTAGACACCACCTCGGTGCCATCCGGATCTTGGCGCGTTGTGCTGCCTTCGGCCTATTCGCACATCGGTCCGCTACTGACGCAAACTCACAGGCCAACGGGGCGCCCCACGCCGACTTTCAGCATTGTTGGATGGCCACACCAGTGCGGCAACTTACTAGACACCACCTCGGTGCCATCCGGATCTTGGCGCGTTGTGCTGCCTTCGTCCTATTCGCACATCGGTCCGCTACTGACGCAAACTCACAGGCCAACGGGGCGCCCCACGCTGACTTTCAGCATTGTTGGATAGCCACACCAGTGCGGCAACTTACTAGACACCACCTCGGTGCCATCCGGATCTTGGCGCGTTGTGCTGCCTTCGGCCTATTCGCACATCGGTCCGCTACTGACGCAAACTCACAGGCCAACGGGGCGCCCCACGCCGACTTTCAGCATTGTAGGATGGCCACACCAGTGCTGCAACTTGCTGGACACCACCTCGGTGCCATCCGGATCTTGGCGCGTTGTGTTGCCTTCGGCCTATTGGCACATCGGTCCGCTACTGACGCCGCCTCACGTGCCAACGTATTTTCTCCTAATTTTACACCCTATGCCGCATAACAGGTCATGTGACTTGTTTATAAAACTTTTCATTGGTTCATTTTACTTTTGGTTTCCTAATGATGGAAGGCTTGATCATGTGACCTAAAAACAACACTTTTCATAGGATGAAAACTTTTTTTTTTCCCCAAACGATGAAAGCCCCACCTTGTTTCTGGATGTTTCAGACTGAAGCTGGCGTCAGCATGAAAGCACCACCATCTCGTAGCTCAGTCGTGGTCATTCCGCGAGCAATCATGGCAGCCGCTCCCCACCAGAAGCCTGCAGGAGTCGGAGCCCCCAAAACTTTTGATGAATTCTCAAGGCGGAGGGGACGCTTTCGAGAATGAGGTCCAAGACCTAGCAGACAAGCGTCCGATTTCCAAGGTGTCCCAGGGCCATTTCAGTGGACCAGGCCCAAAAAGGAAACAGCCTGCCGCCATTTTGAGAGTCCTGTGACAGCCGCCTATCGCTGCACCGCAAGAGTGGGCGCAACTCAGCTGAATTGCGGCTTTTGACACAGTGGACCAAAAACGGACGGAATGGCAACTGAAACGGTAAAGGGGCGCCCCACTACAACAGACGAGACTCCACCTGGAGAGGCCCGTTCACGCCGCCTCCCCCGGGGCGCTCCACGCCGTTATTCGGAGCAGCATTGTAGGATACCAAAACCAGTGCGGCAACTTACTGGACATCACCTTGGTGCCATCGTTCTGCTGCCTTGGAACTATTCGCGCAACAGTTTGCTACTGATGACCCACCCCCCGCGACGCCCCATGCCGTTATTTGCTGGGTGGCAACTTACTAGACATCACTTTCGTGTCATCTAGATTTCGGCGCGTTCTGCTGCCTTGGAACTATTCGCACAACAGTTTGCTACTGATGACCCACCCCCCGCGACGCCCCACGCCGGAAATCTGGACGTTGTGCTGCGTTGGGACTATTCGCACAGCCGACCGCTACTTCGTTGTTTTTCCCTAAAAATGTTTATATGTTATTACTATTTTTGTTTTCTTGTATATATTTATAAATTTTTAAAGTTTTATAATCTTACTACTTTGTCGGAGTGCTATATATTTTTAATGTGACACATAATTGTAACAACTTTGATGTACAAACAGTCATCCCTGGAATCTTCCGCTTCAGGCTCGGTCCCCTCCCCAATCACAATACAGGATGGTTTTCAGATAATAGCAACGCTTCTGCTGTGACGGATCTCATCGAGTATGGGCCTTGATCTACTATAACTCCTTTGAAGAGGGGTGATTCTTTACAGCTGTGGCCATAAACTACATCTGCAGGGCTAGCTGATACCCTAGGACCAGCCTGGACAATCGGACACAGAGGAAAAGGAGTGTCAGAGGGTGCGGTAGTGAATAGGGCGAAAGGGAGGTGTCGGGCGGGCACAGGGTGTGATTCTCAGGGAACAGCAGCGCAGATGGGGGAGGTTTATTACCCATGCATAAGACAGAGAGCGGGGGTGACCACTGCCTGGGGGAGATGCTTGCGAGGGTGGGGAGCCATGCTAAGGATCGACAGCGTGCACAGAGTGGGTCTGGTCAAGGCATCTAAAATGGCTGCCGTGCACGACAAAAGTGTGGCATTTGAAAAAAGACAAGATGGCGCAGACAATGTTTTTCAACACTTCCTGATTTCCTTCGAATCGAACGTTAACAGACGTTGGGGCATATTACCAAAGTTAAGCGATATTTATCCCTAACGATGCTTAGCAACGATTTTTTTACCGTCAGAAATTATCGCAGATAAACCTTGCTATTATCAAGGTTTATCGGAAATACGATAAAAAACGACCGCAATGCATTAATATCGCTGAAAACTCAGCGATATTCATGCATTACCGAGCTAATGCTCTTAGCCATGTTATCCACCTCCCATTGGATAACATGGCTAAGAACTGCTCAGGGCAGGTGGTAGCTTTTAGAGATATTCGCCCTTATCTCGAATATTTCCAAAAGTTGATAATAGGAGATAGCGATGTTAGCGACTGTTTCCAGTCGCTAACATCTTGGCATGCCCACTTTGCATGTCATTAGTGATAAATATCACTCACATGCAAAGTGGGACCCAAGATGGTCGCTATCTTCTACTAGCCGTCGCTAACTGGTGTTAGCAACAGCTAGGTAATACACATATAATTTTATCTCCGCGAAGCGGAGCGCTGTTACAGATATATATCTTGTTTCTGAACGTTAATTTCTCAAAATGCACTGAAGCACATATATTGAGACCTAGCAAAGGCACATCGGGCTACCAGTCCCTACAATTTTGCCAAGTTTCGTGCAAATCCATTCAGCTGTTCGATCCTACCGAGAGACAAGATGGCGGCCGCTACGGACTGTTTGGAATGTTTACAGACACCGGAGAGCCAATCAGCTTCGCTTCGCAAAGCTCCGTAACGCGAAAAGAACGCGAAGCGGTTCGCTGTTACAGATATATACCTTTTTTTGAACGTTAATTTCTCAAAATCCACTGGAGCACATATATTGAGATCTAGCAAAGGCACATCGGGCTACCAGTCCCTACAATTTTGCCAAGTTTCGTGCAAATCCATTCAGCTGTTCGATTATTATTATTTTTATTTTTTTTTGCCCCGCGGGGCCCTTTTAAAACCTCCACATCAAACCTAGGGGGTGAGCGACAATGTACTATGCCCCCTTATGGTCATTTGCCCCTTCGCTTTGGCCTCCTCTTGTCTCTCGATCCTACCGAGAGACAAGATGGCGGCCGCTACGGACTGTTTGGAATGTTGACAGACGCCGGAGAACCAATCAGCTTCGCTTCACAAAGCTCCGTTGCGCGAAAAGTCCGCGAACCAGAGCGCTGCCCGGTCCGCTGTTACAGATATATATCTTTTTTTAAACGTTAATTTCTCAAAATCCACTGGAGCACATATATTGAGACCTACAAAAGGCACATCGGGCTACCAGTCCCTACAATTTTGCCAAGTTTCGTGCAAATCCATTCAGCCGTTCGGGCTAAAAGTGAGGCCAACCGCCCTATGGAAATTAACATGGGAAAAACGCGTTTTGGGACCCCCCTTTTTTCTCGGCCCCCCCTTGACGAACCCCCCCCAAATTTTCAAGGGCTGCTCAGAAACAAAATGTGCAATTTTCCTGAAAATTTCAGCCAATTCCGTCCACAAACGCCAAAGTTATTAGACATAGAATTTTCAAAAAACCCATAGAGAAAAAATCCTAACTATATATACCTACTGGCGACCGCCAGTAGGTAATATATATATATAAATATTTAAACTTTACAGAAACACACAGTCACTGGATGATGTCATCAGTGATGTCATTTGAGATGTCATCAGTGATGTCATTAACCATGTCATGAATGATGTAATATGTGATGTCATCAGAAGTGCATTGCGGGTGCGCGAGTTGTAGTTAGCTGAACTAACTATTATGGGGCAATTTCTACGGTTTTGTATGAGAGAAATGTCCAACTAACTATAACGTCCCCGAAACCTATGGATTTTTCAGCGAATTTCTAAGGTTTTTTAAATGCTAATTTCTAACTATAACGTGCCTGAAACCCATGGTATTTTTCAGTGTATTTCAGCTATTTATATATAGCAACCTCTGACTCAAGTCTTTCAGTCTAGTTAGTGCTCATCAGAGAGTGGTTGTTTTATCCAGACACAAGGGAGCTCCTGCTGTGAGTCAGGATAGTGCATTTTCAGGCTTAGAGTGCTGCTGCATAAATTATGCAAAAGAGCACTTGGTAGTTCCGAAGTTGAGGTGGGAAGCTGCTCCTTTATATGCAGTGCCCTACAACACTACAGACACTCTGAATCTACTCCCTTCAAATGTCTGTTTATCTAGCAGAGTTTTTAAGCATGGAATTAGCACAGTGCCATCCACGCTGAGTTAGGAAGTGACAAACCCTTTTGCCATTTTTACAGCAAAGCCTTAAGCATAGGATTAGCAAGTGCCATCCACTTGGAGCTCAAGAAGCCTTTTACCACTCCAGGTACAATATTACATCTTTGAATTGGTAAAATACCATGCCAACCTGAAATTAATAAAAGCAACCCCTGACACACGTGATTCAACCTAGTTAGACCTCATCAGAGAGGTATGGCTTAGTTGAGACACAATGGAGCACCCAGTATAAGTCAAGACAATGTCCTTTTAGGCTTAGAGTGCTGCATAAACTATGCAAAAGAGGAAGCAGGGAAGTCTGAGTAGTTCCCAAGTTTAGGAAGAGAGCAGCTTCTACATGGAGAACCCTACAACACCCCGACACTCTGAATCTGTTTACGTCGAATGACAGTTTTTCTAGCAGAGTTTTTAAACATAGAATTAGTAGAGTGCCGTCCAGGCTGACCTAGAACATGACAACGCCTGTTGCCATTTTTACAGCAAAGTCTTTAAGCATCGGCCTGGATGGCACTTGCTAATCCTATGCTTAAAGGAATTGGAAATATTTCACAGTTGCTTGTAAAATATGGATCACATTATTATATTGACTGCCCCAAACTGCTCTGTAGCTTTTAACATTGTCCGGTCCGATGTTGTTTCCATCCAAGGTTGATTTTCAGGGAGAAGATGGCGGCCGGTCGATAAGCCCGGTCGGGAGCTCCGTGCCACGAAATCAAGAATGCGGCTGAAATGGCTCTGAGAGGAAGAAAGTGCTGCTGTTCTGATTGAGGAATGCATTGGGGGTAAAATGACTAAAATGACGAATGTATTGAATTAAAAAGACGACTCCCGCCTGTGCGTGCTAGCTCCGGAGTGCCCGTTTTCCGCTTTCCGCTTGTTGAAGTGCGGCAGGGGTAAGTTTTGACCGGCTTGCCGTCACACACTGCATTGTTTTTCTTTCCTTTTAACTAACTTTTGCCGACATCCTCTTACATCCCCTTATATACCTAAAGCGGGGTTGCAGATTTGACGGCATGGTGGTTGCATTTGCCGGCTCTGGCTCTGACTCTGTCCTCGCGTGTGTTTCTGCTCTCTCTGGGGGGGAGCAGCCTAGAGACAGATCGCGGTCGGTGCTGCAGGACTCTTCCATCTATGGCTCGGCACTCGACGCTGCCTCCGGCTGGTGGGAGGCAGCATCACGGGCTCAACGAAACTGCAGAAGAGCAGCGGGCCGGATCTCGGTATTTTTCCGAGGAAAGGCAGGAGGGGCTGCATCGCGGGACTGCTCTGCGCTCTAGTGCCTTAGGAACCTCGGGAACAGGTGCAGGTAACTCGACCTCCCATATCACCTACACTTCATTTCAAAGCCGGAAGCAGGCGGCAGGTTCACTGCATAAGATTAAATCGAACCTTTTATTGATTGATGTACTGGATGAACCTTGCCCTCCGCTTAATCAGCACATCAACAGGGTAAGCAGGCTTTCTGCAGCAAAGGTGGAGGGGGCAAAAGTAAATACAGAGAAGGCGGGCTCTTCAACAGAAAACCTAACTGATCCCACTACACTCAAGGGGCTCGTTACTCCAATTTAAAAAAAAGAGCCACAGCTAGGCCTACCCCACTCCCGAGAAGAGGGGGGAAAGGTTTTAAAGGCAGACCAGGGCATCACGGTAGAGACCCCTGTTGTAAAGAAAGACACGGGTGCCTCTCTTGTAAGTCTTGATGTGAGGGGGAGATCCTCTTACTGTTTAAGGAACAGGCAGTTTCTTAAATCAAATCTCCCCCTAGTGGCAAAACAGCCTGTCATTCCACAAATCACTAAAAGAATCTCCCGAAAGGCCTTGAAACTGCAAACAAATAGACAGAACAACATAAAAGGGCAGCAGGGGCAGCTAGGAGACAACCTGGAAATAGGCGAAGAAACTAGAGCTCCCAAAATAAAGATCACTCCATCCTTAAGGTCATATTTCAAGGTGCAGGAGCGGTGTCAGAACCGGGAAAAAAACCCAGAGTTAGGGAATTCTAAATCTGGAATGGAAAATTGTATAACTCCGGTTCTACCAGATGGCACAACAGACGGCTCGGGAGGGGAATCAACAGAACAGACTTATGATCTTAGTCACACCCTGGTCCAAAGTCAAGCCCCATTTCAAGATCCGGTCCCTATTTCAGCTACTAGTCTAGCCCAGAGTCCTGCTAGAAATACATCCGAAAGTCCTTCCAGAAGTCCATCTAAAAATCCAAATGTATTTCAAGACAAACCTCGAAGCAATACGGACATTTTTCTCGAGAAAATGCTAGATGAGATTAGGTCAAGGTTTGAAATAACCAAGGGGAATCAAAATAAGATTCATGAAAAATTGGAGATGCTAGACATCAAACTAAACGCATTAAGTGAAAGAGTTACTACAGTGGAAGCAGAAATTGATGGATTAAGTAAAAAAGTAGAAACAACTCAGAAAGAAATTAGAACCCTAAAGGCCAAGGATAAAAGCATCGATGAAAAGCTAGAGGCTTTGGAAAATCAGTCTAGAAGATGTAATCTTAGACTTCTTAATGTCCCAGAAGGGCGAGAAGGTTCAGAAATAAAGAAATGTATTATCTCGCTTCTGGAGGAGCATTTTCCATGGAGTAAAACTTTTGGGCTGGAAGATGATATTCAGCGGGTACATCGGGACCCTTTTGGAAAGATTAAGGAAAGAAAAAACCCAAGGCTGATCCTAGTAAACTTTAGGACGTACACTCTTAAAGAAAGAATTCTAAGCGAGGCTTTGAAAAGCGGGTCATATAGCAAAGACGACTGATCTTTTAAAATCCGATCGGACATTGCAAAAGTAACACAAGATAGGCAATGGGAGCTGGGACAGTTGATGCCTGAATTAAAGTCTCTCGGTGCAACTGTCCAAATGAAATTTCCTGCCTCCCTTAGGATTATGTGGAGGAACAAGATGTATAACATCAGAGACCCTAAGGAAGTTGAAATCTTCCTAGACCTAATGCGTGATCAGATAAAAATGCAGTCTTTGTCACAAGCACAAAAATAATTTAGTTTATTTATTTATTCACTAAAGAGATTAGCGGCACACTCTCAGAAATCCACAAATAGAGGCATGGAGCTCAAAGTGGGCCAGTAATAAAGCCCAAAGAAGGAAAAGGGAGGCTTCTCCTAGGGAGGGTGATTTCCTGTTTCTTTTTCTCTTCTTTTTCTTTTCTTTTCCACATTTGTCTTAATTTATAAATTTGAAAAATAGGAGAAAAAAAGAGTGAAAATGCACGGGAGATGGGAGCAAGATAGGGGGAAAAAATTTAAAAATTGTCCTCAGCAAAATGTAAGATATAAATTGAAGGAGAAAATTGGGGGTAGGCAAGAGAACCGGGGAGGCAGGCAAAAAGTCAGGAAGAGATGAAGAAGAATCTAAAATATTTAAAAATAACTTCCTGGAATGCCAATGGGCTACGAACTAAGAGCAGGCGAAGGAGGATCTTCGAGTACCTGAAATCAATCGATAGCGAAATTATAATTTTACAGGAAACCCACTTATTAAAAAAAGAATGGGAGGTAATAATGAAACCGCTACATTGGGTTGATTCTTATAACTGTAAACTTGTAGATTTGTAGAGCGCGAATTGTTGCCCGGAGGCGTCCAAGCGCTGGGATAACCGGAGCCTACTTAGGACAAAGAGGGGAGGCAGACAGTTAGTAAGAGGATGCAAACAAAAAGGTCTTTAATTGCTTGCGGAACTCAGTGAGGTTAGGGTTAGCTCTAAGGTGGAGTGGCAGGGTGTTCCAGGTCTTGGACGCGTTGTATGTAAACGTCCTTCCGCCATATCTGGATCTTTTTATTCTTGGTTCCACTGCCAAGAAGGTCTGGCTATGCACAAATCAAGAGTGCGTTATTAAGGGGGTAGCCATTCTTTTTAAAAAATCCTTGAAAGCAAGAATAGAATCGGCAGAAACTGACCCAAAGGGAAAGTGGGCAATAGCCAACATTAGAGTAATCAGTGAGGCCTTCACGGTAGCGGGCTATTATGGCCCAAATATAGACAACCGCACACCTCTTCAATCCTTATACTCTCAATTGATTTCAGCTTCATCCCAAGTGATTGTAGGTGGAGATTTTAATAGTATTCTAGACCCGAAAGTGGATCGTTATCCTCGAGGGAAACAAGCAAATCTGCCTAAGATGAGAGAATGGTTAGGAGTATATAAAAGGGATTTAAGTTTAATTGACATCTGGAGAGAGAAGGGAGACAAGCAAGATAACTATACATTTAAAAATAAGAAATTAGAAATACAATCCAGAATAGATTGCTTCCTAATAGACCAAGGGCTACTAGAAAAGACACAAAAAGTGGTTCACCTCCCAGCCCACCTCTCGGATCATTCGGCAGTACAGATCACAATTCAATTAAAAGATGACATGAAGATACCTAGATGGACGATGGATCGTACAATCCTTTTGGACCCCCAAATCACTGACCAACTTAAGCAAGAGACAGATCTATATTTTGAGAACAACAATGAGGGCGTCTCATTTCAAATCGTATGGGATGCATATAAGGCAGTGATAAGGGGGAAGATCCTTAACTTAGCAACATACAAATCTAGGGGGCTAAAAAATGAGATTCAGAAGTTGGAGGCTAACATCCAAGCATTGGACCGGCAGATATTTGTGGACAGTTCTCCTGGGGGGTTGGAGTTAGAAACTGAGAGACTAAAGCAAAAATAAACCCTATCTGAAATATTGAAAGACAGAATCAGAGAGAAATGGGAGTGTAGCAAACTAGCCCATTATGAATATGGGGAAGGCTGCAGAAAAATGCTGGCCTGGAAAACTAAAACTGATCGTTCAAGAAACAAAATTGATACTCTAGATGCACGTAACATATCCCATAATGGTTCTGAGGAGGCTGTAATAAAACAGGAATTCACCGCCATCTTTGCAGATCTTTATTCTGAGGGCTGCAACCTACACCAGAAGAAATAAAAAAATTCCTAGATGCGCAAAACACCTATAGTCTCTCTCTGGAGGAGAAATTAAGCTGAACACAGAAATAACAACTCAAGAGGTAGACGGCATTATAAGGAATCTAAAAAGAGGTAAGGCTGCGGGTCCAGATGCCCTCCCAAACGAGTTTTATATAAAACTAAACGATACACTGGTCCCCCACTTAACGGCCCTTTTTAATAAAATCTTTTTGAAAAATGGTAAACTCCCAGAGTCATGGAATGATGCAACAATCTCCATCCTTTTAAAACAAGGCAAAAATCCTAAAAAATGCGAGTCTTATCGCTCAATATCCATTTTAAACTGTGATTACAAAATCTTCACACAAATCATGGCGAAAAGACTAGGGAAAATTGCAGGGTCACTGATAAACTCCAATCAAAAGGGCTTCGTGGCAGTAAGACACCTACAAGAGCTGACACAAGAATTGATTGGAGCAATCGACATTGCCACCAGTGAGAAGTTACCTCTATCGATAATTACAATTGACGCTGCTAAAGCGTTCGATAGAGTGAACTGGATCTACCTAAGTGAGGTATTAAAGAAATTTGATTTAGGGGTAAACATACTGAACATGGTGGAAAATATTTATAACTCCCCTAAGGCAAAAATACTAATTAACTGTAATCTAACAGAAAATATCCAGATAAAGAGGGGAACACGTCAGGGATGCCCTCTCTCTCAGTTGTTATTTAATTTTTATATCAAGCCAGTGTGGCTGAAAGCCTTAGGAACTAACCGTTAATTTCTCCCTTCTGTTATCAAGGCTGGCATAAAAAAGTGGCACTTTATGCTGATGATCTTATGATCTTTACCTCCGACTTGAAGGAGGCCCTAATTGTAATAGAAGAGACCCTAGTCAATTTCGGAACAATTTCAGGCTACCAAATAAATCAGGCTAAAACCGAAACCATGACCTGGAACAAAGAATTTACGAGCCCATACAACAAGGATAAAATTAGATACTTGGGTATTGACCTCGTCAAGGACTTGGATAACGTAGCCTATATCAACATTCACAGAATAGAGGTGGAGGTGAAAAAGTTGTTGAAAGTTTGGGGTGGTCTTCAATTATCGATTTTGGGTAAATCAAATATCGTTAAAATGTCAGTCCTGCCGAAATTTACTTTTGTTTTTGGTGCTATCCCGTTGGAGTTTAAAAGAGAAACCATAAAGAAAATTCAGGAAGATCTCTCGAGCTTTATTTGGTCTTCAAAAACACCAAGAATCGCTTGGAGCAAAATAAGGAGAAGGAAAGAACAGGGGGGCTAGCCAGTCCTGACCTATTGGAATATTGCAGAGCTTTTCAATTTAAATCTAGTAGGACGTTGTTGGGCCCATATGAAGACTACCCAATGTATCTACAGAAAATGACAAATAATACTAGCCACTTTTTATTCAAATTCGTCCATCCGAAATTTTGAAAAAAAGTAAAACTGAAGATATTGAAGTCAGCTGCTAAGCTGTGGTACTGTATAAGATCTACCTTGGATATCCCTCTTTTTAGTGACAAAGCCCCAATATGGGATTCGCCGAGCACTCCAGAGGGCCTCAAAGATAGCCTTGCGGCTCCCCTAAAATCAGCAGGGATAATAGAGTGGGGGCAACTTCTGTTTCAGAATAAGATACTAGACTGGGAGATATTATCTGAGAATACAAATTCCCTACTATCAAAATTTAAATACTATCAACTCCTAAGTTGGGCAAAGTCACTAAAAGAAGTCAGAAAAGGAAACCATCCTTTAGAATTAAAGATGATGGAAAAGAAACCCTTCAAGAAAGAAATATCCTACTGGTATTGGGCCCTAATCTCAGCAGGGGAGGAAGACTTCCGGATTCCAGAGAGAATATGGGGGAAAGATCTGCCAACGCTGGATACAAATAATCTATGGCAAGTATCAATGAGCAAATGCTGGTCAATTGTGACATCTGCTGCACTAAAAAGAAATCACTTATATACCACTCATAGAGCGTATTGGACTCCGAAAAGGTTATCAAAATTCAGCGGGTCCACAGTGAAGAGCTGCCCAACATGCGGATTACAGAAGGCCGACGACCTGCATATGTTCTGGCAGTGCCCCCATCTCGATGGCTTCTGGAAGGACGTGGGTAAGACTCTAGAAGAGGTAGTGGGAAAACATATAACTGTAAGTATTGATTTAGTTATCTTTGGGGTGACGGGCTTAAGTGTGGCAGGAAAACTAACAAATGCTCAGGAAAATCTGGTTTTCCTACTGATACTTTTGGCAAGGAGAGTGGTGTGTGTAAAGTGGATAAGTCCATATTCTCCACTTCACAGGGAATGGCTATCTTCAGTCTTAAAAATTTATAATTTGGATAAAAAGAAGGAACCTTTTTCTAAGAAGTATAAATTCTGGGAGCTATGGGATAATCATCATATGAGTTAACACTACCAAATTGTAAGGGTTTGACAGCCCCCCTCCCCCTCCTTCTTTCTTTCTCTTTTTTGTTACCAAGTCCAATGATTACGTGCGAGCAACGCAAAATCAGATGAAGGTCAAAAAGAGTAGCCAAAATGGCTAGCTCCCCCACCTCCGAAAAGTAACCTTCTCTTAAAGTAATTGGAAGTAAGGGGTCCCTTTTTCTCTGAAACTCCTGAGGGCCTATGCCTAGACTCACACTTATGGCAGCGAAGGTAAAGATTGATTTAAAGAAAAGGGACCCCGAGAACTCCTTACTATAAAAAGTTGCACAATGAGGACCTAAAAAACAAACAAACAAAAAACATTGTCTGGTCCCCAAGGTGTCTATGGTTTGGTGGACCAAGTAATGTGGCCAGGTTATGTACATTCTCCAGAACAAAATGTGAATTATGTGCAACATCCTTTATCAGTATTAATTTTTCATTTGGAATAGAAATACATTTTTTAGTGAAATCTGCAAATATTACAAATTACATGGCAAATGAGATGGCAGATAAAGTAAATCCATTTTATGCAGCAAACGCTGCAGCCACAGAATCGCCTAAATCCACTGACTCTTTCCATTCAGCATTGTTTTATTAACAATTTATCCAAGAATGTTAAACAAATCCTAAACATTCTAATTCCAATCACTGCCAACTATTAGCTGCATTTTGAAGAAAACAACTTTTTCAAGCTCACTGCCCTAAAGTAAACAAGTAGTACAAAAACACATAAGAGATACAATGTATAATATGGTCCTATGTTGAAAAATTGGGGGCCAAATTGATGTTCTGGTGACATTAAAAAAACACTTGGGGCCCATTAGCATGTTGGGCGGATCGCCACCGCCCGCATGGCGGTGTCGATCCGCCCGACATTTTTAGCCCGCCCGCATGCCAATTCCCCGCCACATTACTATGGCAGGGGGACCCCGGCGGATGGAAAGACCGACCGCCGGTTTTCTGCCGGTAGGCAATCCGCCCGAAAAGCAGTTAATCTGGTGGTGGTGTCTGGTAGTTGCATGCGGGGTGTTGCCTTGCTGCCACGGAAAGGCAGGCGGTTCTCCTCATTGGGGGGGGGCAGGGATTCCGGGGGGTGGGGGGTGCACATGGAGGGTACCTATGGTATCCTCCATGTACAAAGTCCGCCTGCCATCCTAATGACCCCCTCTGTCTTTTATCTTGTGATGTATGATGTTATCAGAATCCCCACAATGATAATATTGGCCCATGTTACACTCTCTCTCTCTCTCAATATATATATATATATATATATATATATATATATATATATATTTGACTTTGGGCGATTAAAACAACTAAAAGAAGGAATTTGGGTCCGTGTCCTGCTTTGCTGGTGAATGCGCGAGTAAGGCGTGTATGCTAGACTTTTCAGGATTCTTGAATATATATATATATATATAAAAGGCACGTCTGCCGAAACGCGTCCTGTTGTTTGTGCAATAAAATACTTTTGAAAAAGTTCCACGTGAGTGCGGCCGCTTCCTTCCCTGGCTGGGGAGGGGGTTCTTCGGAGCTGAATATATTTATATATATAGTATATTTTATATATATATATTCACTTAAAAAACAAAGATTACAGGGACATTATAGTTAGGATAAGATTTCACTCATATGAAACCATAAAAATTCAGCATTTATAGTTACCTGAGCTAACAACAACTTACAGCCCCGCAATGCACTGCTTATGACCTCACATAGTACATCACTCATGACATGGTCAGTGACATCACTGATGATATCTCAAATTACATCACTCATGACATTATCAAGTGAATGTAAGTGTTGTTAAGACTTTAGTGGTGTTAACCATATATGCTAACCTACCACAAAAGTTAAATTAGTATACTAGGTGCACTACTACTGAGTGATACTACATCTAACATATATTATGTGAGTGGCTGTGTAACTGTATGTTTCCTTGTGTGTATGGGTATGTGAGTGGCTGTTTGGGTGTTTAAATGGATGAGTGAGTAGCTGTATGGGTGAGTGAGATGCTGTGGGAGTGGCTGTATTGTGAGTGCGTGGGTGTGTCAGTGACTGTATGGGTGAGTGAGCGGCAGTGTGAGTGACTCTAACAGTGAGTAAGTGGGTGTGTAGTGGCTGTATGGATGAGTGAGTGAGTGGGTGTCTATATAGCTGTATGTGGTGAGTGACTGGGTGTGTAAGTGGCTGTATGGGTGAGTGAGTGGCTGTTTGAGTGGGTGTTTGGTTAAGTAAGTTGGTGCATGAGTGGCTGTATTGGAGAGTAAGTGTCTGTGTGAATCACTGTATGGGTGAGTGAGCGGATGTGTGAGTGCTTTTATGGACTTGTGAATGAGTATCTAAGTGGTTGTGTGGGTGTGTGAGTAAGTGCTTGCATAGATGAGTGAGTGACTGTGTTTAGAGGCTGTATGTGGGCATTAGTGGGTGTGTGAGTGACTGTGTAGGTAAATAAGTTGGTATGTGAGTAGCTGTATGGGTGAGTGTGTGGCTATATGACTGGCTGCATGGGTGAGTGATTTGTTGTATGAGTGGCTGTATGGGTAAATGCATGGTTGTGTGAGTGGCTGTATGAGAGAGTGAGTGGGTGCGTGAGTGCTGGTATGGGTCTGTGAATGGGTATGTGAGTGGCTGTGTGGGTGTGTGAGTGGGTGTACGAGAGGTTGTCTGCGGTATGAGTAGGTGTGTGTATGGTTCTTTAAATGATATAGTCAGTGATGTCACCTGAGATATCATCAGTGATGTCACTGAACATGTAATGAGTGATATAATATGTGAGGTCATAAGCAGTCCACTGCGGGGGCGTAAGTTATAGTTAGCTCAGGTAACTATAAGTGTTGAATTTCTATGGTTTTCTACAAGTGAAATCTGAGCCTAGCTATAACGTCTCTGTAACCTTTGTTATTTTCAGTGAATTTCCAAGTTTTTTAAAATCCTATTTCCTAACTATAATGTCCCTGTAATCTTAGTTTTTTTAGGGAATTTCTACGGTTTTTCAAATTCTATTTCCTTTCTATAACTTCCTTGTAACTTTGGCTTTTTAAGTGAATTTCTATATTTTTTTAAACTAGTAGTCATGTTTGCAGAGTGGTGTAGAAAGGGGGCGAGACTTCCGACCAGCTCTCAGGAATCCCACTGTGTCTGACTTTCTGGAAGTAACATCAGGGCTCCCAAGACCCGCCGAATTCAAGAGGACTTCATCCCCCAACCAGTAGTGCTCCAGGAGATGCATTTCCAGAGTGGTGGAGAAAGGGATGGGCCTCCAACCAGCTCATAGAAATCCCACTGTGTGGGAATGCTGGAGGCAACATGAGGGGTTCTTGGACCCCAAGGACCCTCAGTATCCAAGGGGATGTTATTCTCCCACCAGTAGTGTGCCAGGTAGTTAGTTTGCAGAATGGTGAGGAAAGGGTGTGTGGCCTCTGAGGACCTTGCAGCAATCTTGCTGTGTGGGACTTACTGGAGGTAACAGGAGGGCTTGTTGTCCCCCAAGGGCCCTCAGTAAAAAAGAGGACTTCAACCCCCAACCAGTGGTGCTCCAGAGGTGCATTTGCAGAGTGGTGGAGAAAGGGGATGTGGCCTCCAATGACCTCTCAGCAGTACCGCTGTGTGGGACTTACTGGAAGTAACAGGAGGGCTGGTTGGCCCCCAAGCATCCTCACCAGCCAAGGGGACTTCATCTCCCATCAGTAGTGCCACAGGAGGCTTGTTTGCAGAGTGGTGGACAAAGGTGGCATGACTGCCAATTACCTCTTAGCAATCCCGCTGTTGGTGAAAGGGGGCGGGCCTCTGACGACTTGCCAGTTGGTTTTTAAAAAAAATAATCTTTGATTAGGGGAAGAAGGTGGATTTCAGCCCCGGGGACCGCATCCCCTGGATCCAGGTCTTTTTTAAATGTGGGAGAGGGGTTGTGCGGTAACACTCTGAGGCCAATTTCAGCCCCGGGACCCCATTAACCGGGGCCTGGCCTACCAGTAATATGGAAGGGGGCCACATGGCCCACCTCCCCGGGCCGATTTCAGCCCTAGAGATCTGATTCTCCAGGGCCTGGCCGATTTGTATTGTGTTTTACATTTCGTTTATGCGAGGGGCCACTTCTTTCCCCACCCTGGGACGATTTTGTCCCTGGGAACCTCATTCCATGAGGCCCGGCCTTTCTCAAATGGCGGAGGGGGGCTGTGCATCTCCTGGGGCTTAGCCATTTCTGCTAGGCGCCTTAAGGCCCAAACAGCCCCTGCCTGCTCCCCACCTCCTGCCAGAGCCAGCATTGTTTGTAGACATAGGGATCTGCTGGAAAGGTAGCTCCCTGTGTCTAAAAGCAATTCTGATCCACTTCCAGCAAACAAGAGCATTTGTAATGCACTTGCTTGCTGGAAGTGGAGCATTTGCTGCGGCTTGGTGGGAGCGGTAAAGCTCCTGCCAAGCCACAGGAAACAGCTATGTCCCAGGGGTGGGCACCCTGGGACATAGCAAGAGCCAGCCCTGAACGATGGCTCTCCCCAGGGCCATCTATGACTTCAGAAGGGGAAAGCACATCCCCCTCCTTTCTTCGGGAAAAGGGCCTGCCCCCAGGAGGTCGCCCCCCAATACATATTCATTATGGCCTTTGTGAAGTGGTGGTCCCTGGGGCAAGGGCGGGGTCCGACAGGCCTTCCCATAAAAATACATTAGCCCTGTGGGGTATGGTGGTCCCTGCGGCAGAGGTGGGTCCAAGAGGTTTCCCAATATCTGTTTTGGCATCTGGCCCTGGGGAGGTATTGGTCCCTGGGGGGGGGGTCCGTGGGACTCCCTCTTTCAAAATGAATAAGCCCTGCAGAGGTGGGGGCCAATTCAGGAGGGTCCACGGATCCAGTGCAACTTCCACTGAATAATGTAGAAAAAATGCTTTTTTGGCCCTGTGGACCCCCCCAAGAGGAATATGGGGTAAGAGTATTTCTACATCATCCACAATAAGGAGCATAAGAGGGAATTACCAATCAGGGCACCCTCCACTCAAAACGAACAATATAACTAATAGATCTGATTGTGCTTATACAAAAAACCTTTTAAGGATCCTGGGGACAGGATATTGATATCTCTTCCCAAACGCTGGCTTCTAAAAAATGCCAATAGCGACCAGACCTGGGTGTCCAATTTTGTATGTTTGTCAGTCCACCCCACTGGTACCCCCACTTGGTAGAGTATACAAGAAAAAAATAAGTGACAGGTCAGAAAGTACCTCACATAACATCACCAAGGGAGCTGCTGGTAGGTACTCACCAGTTTGCGCATGTTTTTCATCATTGTTGACTTTTGTGACAGTGAAAAAATGAATAAAGTGTCAAGCATACTTTAGGAGGTGTCGAAAAAGAAAAGATAAAAAATGATATGTGGAAGAATGCACAAAGAGTGCTTTTGTCGTTCTATCCCAACTAGACCCCGTGGTGAGAGAAAGGGTAAACTGGCTTCTCCAAGCTAAAAAAGAGTTGTGACTCACTTGCAAAAAAGCCTACTTAATCGGATGCCGTGAGCTCACGGAGCAGTAAGTAGAATAAATGTAACATGACTAAACGATGTTTATCGCATCCGATATATAACATGCTCTGGGGTATCGTTAATTATGAGGTGCGATAAATACGCCTTGATGCTGACATACTTGGAATCAGAGCTATGGCATCTTCCATTGTTTCAGCTTAGACAGCAGGAGGATACAGATTTGGTATTTCTAATTTTGTTCAGTCTTCACTTACCACTTCTCTGACCTTTGCGGCCTGCAAAAAGCAGATTTTATACATATGTCTCCACAAGTTAACTTTTATTCCGATTTCCTCTGCCTAGTCCCTTTCTGCTCATCACCCTTCCCCCATTAACTCTGCTCTCATCTCTAGCAAGAGGCCTTTGATCCATAACAGTTGTAGCTAACAGGTGTAACTTCCTATTCTAGACAACTCCCAATTCAACCCCTCTGACTGTCTGCTGGATACTGCAGATTATTTTTGCCAAGGGAGAGGGAAGCCTTGTTTATCCAAGATCTATGGCCTTGGTTCGTGGAGGTACATTTGTAGGGAAATAACAAACTACACCTACTACTTTATTGCTGGCCGCCGTGTCTTGTGCTAGCCTTCCTGACTATTGGGCACTCCTCTATACTACTGATCCTTACCAATGTGAAAATATCACAGGCCACCTGCCTTCATTGGTATTAGTAGGTGAAGAATGCTGACATGTGTCAATCAAAAACAATCATACTAACTCCTACTACTTTAAGGCTGGTTGCAATGTTTTAGGTTGGCCTCCAGGGTCGTAGGGACTTGATGCCACTTTTCTGACCCTTATAATTGCAAAGATACTACTGCCAACCTGCTTTTTTGGGGCTCATATTGTGCTGAACGTATGGTGTTCTGTTTGTATTTAAAAGCAATGCATACAAGTAAAAAGAGAAATTAAGCTCTGCGCAAATTTGAGTATATCCAAACTTTATTTGCACATAGTATTTGCAAGTCACCCTTGAATTTCTTCACGCTATGTTTGTTTAATGCTATCCTGCTTTGTAGCCAACAAGTGTTTCACCCCTCAAGTAGGCAGGTGTTTTCTCAAGGCTGTTAGGTAATACAATCTCTATTTAGTTATTCACATATTTACAATGTGCGCCTCACCTCAAGATCAACTTCAAGGAGATTTTTTATTTTCACATGGGTACCTTGTGGGTTAGTATGATGCCTGATTTCCCATTCAAAATTTATTTGAGCCCTTGATTATGTTTAAACAAAGTGATAGCCTGCAAGTAGGATACTAGGGTGGCAGGTTTAGAAAAGTATCAGTCTATCTGTGATAAAGTTCCCAAAGAAAAGTTAGGGAGAGCTGTGAAGCTTATGTCAAAGGCCTTGTTTAGGCGAGGGTGTAGTGGGGTGCATAGCGCCCTACAAGCACATCGCTCGTTTTAAAAGCTAATGTCTTAGTAGGTAAACCATGAGCAGGGTATTGTAGCGGCGGCTCTGAGCCAGTTTAAAACTATTTTAGTAGCGTGCAACACAGTGTAGAGTGAGGCTCGCATTTTAGGAATCAGCATGAAAACCCAGAGGTGACGCAAAGCTTTTTTTTTTACAATAGACCGAGCTTTGTGTCAAAAACTAATACCAACTTCAAGCAGGCGCAAACAAGGGAAAGGTGTCAATTTCTTTTAAAAATGGTGCTTTCCATGTGGATTACAGTGCACAGCACACATCTAATGCATAGTTTTATCTCTTTTATCTAGAGTCTCTTAGCGCCACGAATGTTCGTCGTAGGTGCTCTCTACAAACAACAAATATGATATAATTCACAACTTTGCACCATGATGGTGCGAGCTTTTGCGTGGCACACGGAAGCCCTGTTTACAGCCGGTGCAGACGATGACACCCGCAGAAGGCCAATCTTTTTAGTAACATCCCTGGGCTCTGTTTTCTCCAGTGCGCAATTCGGCAAATTTGATAGTGCGCTGCTTGAAAAATAAGTAAATCTGGCCTCAGTGGGTGAAAGTGGTTTACTTCAAGACAGCCATTAATCAAACGCTCAGGAAACGAGTGGTGCGCGCGCCACAGGGAGACATCTGTTTTCTATTATGGGGCACGCATCTGTGCACAATAATTGCAAACAGATATCGCCCGTGCGGGTAACCGCAACCAATAGGCCATGGGCGGAGCAAAGGCGGGACATGCACCCACCTTTGCCCAATTGCGTGCTGTCTTTCTTAGAAAGACGCACACAAAGCCCAATAACCTGTAACGAAAGCTAACCACACGCACAAGCGTGTGGTGAGCTTTCTGAAGCCTCTTACATAAAGTCTCGCCAGAGCAGCACAGGGGCGCTGCTACAGGCCCGACCTAAAACACTAACAGCATGTTTCGGCCCACTTCAATTAGGAAAGGCCAACATGTTTCATTGCCAAATACCATGTGGCAAATTCATCAGGATTCGGGCCAGACTTAACCTCACTGGTATTTCAATCTGAGCCAAGGGTGAACCCGGGAAGGTGGTGGTCCCCGGGACCCTTAAAGAGTAATTAAGGGGGTGGTCTATGCTGCCTCCATCCAATATATTTTTAAAGCCCTGAGGAGGTGCTACACTCCAGGACTCTTAAGAGCCACAAGAGGGGAGCCGCATGCCCTACTTTCATTTATTAATAAACTCTCGGGGAGGTGCAGGAGGGGAGGCACAAGTGCCCCTCACTATTTTTAAGCATGCCCCCAGGGTCTTAAAGTGTAAACAAGCGCAGGAGACCATGCTTGTTTTTTTTTAATTGTTGACGCAAGATTGTGAATCTTTGCGATTTTGTGGCAAAAAAAAAATTCTGCTATTTTTCAATAGTGAGATACTGGGGGGGGCAGCACCTGGGCTACGGGGTCAGAGTATTCCTACCCTGCCCCCTTTTTTTTTTTGTTCTTTGGGACTCGGCTGAGGCCGAGTCCTAAGATGGCTGCCAACACTTCCTGGTTGAAGTCTTGGCAGCCGCTCTGCACAAGATTGGGAGTATTTGCGAAGTATTTGCACTTCTAGATTTACAAATGTGTTTCTCTTTACATTTCTCAAAAACTACTGAATGGATTTACACCAAATAACTAAAAGAGCTCTCTCTGGACCAAGAGCTACCTTTCTGCCAAATTTGGTGTAATTCCTTATAGCAGTTTGGGCTGTAGTCATATCTAGAAATCTCTTTGGAAATTGCAAGTGGAAAAAGTGTTCGGGGACCCTCCCTTTTTCCGAGTCCCCACTTGATGAATCACCCTAAAACTAACAACACAGCAGCTGAACCGACAGTCATTCTAATTTTGAAAATTTCATGAAGATTGTCAAACGGTGTCAAATTTATTGGCAAAACACAAAATGCATACTATGGCTTGGTACATTTTGAATACTGATATTTTAGGTACTCTTGTGGAGCAGATTAATCTATACCCTGCTGGTGCGGGTTACACCACTTTGCCACGGGTCCTTATCAAGTAAGGAGGAATCAGCAGTGAAGCAAAGTACAAACCATAGGTAAATTATTTAAGCATTCAGAATGGGTCTCCATCCAGTGTGTACCATAGAGCTACCCAAGGAGAGAGCACGATGAACAAGAATTACATGGGTTTTTATAGTAAAGATTACAGGCAAGAGACGCCCAGAGGTAAATAGAGCTTTGGGAAAAACATACAAATGAGACAATTCTAAGAATCAACAACCTTGCTGTCTTGTGTAACTGTTGTGTCCTGAAGCTGCATATCAAGATAGGCTATTCGAAACAGATTTTTTCAAGGCTTTACCTCTGTTTAAAAAAACCACGAAACCCACAGTGCAGACATCAGCTGTTCTTGTGCTAACTTTGCATGTTTACGCAGCCTTCAATGTCTCAATTTGGATTAGTTACCTAATGTTTATGCAGTTCAGATGACAAGGATAGAGCCAGGCGGAAAAACAGGTCCAAGGTGAGCATGGATGAAGCACATCTTAATTAAAAAATGAGAGATTCAGATTCTAAAACAAGAGCTTCAGATTTTAGGATTTCGCACTCTGTAAGGACTCAGGTCTGCTTTGCCTTGGTAGTCTAAGTCAGTTTGAACCCCTCCTGTGGTACTTCGATAAGAACTATGGTAATAGTTTAGTAGGATGAAGGGGGCTTGCATAGCACTGTATGATTTAATTTGCTGTGTAGTGCTTTGAGTGCATATTCTATGCTAATCCATACTATAGAATGCTAAACTAAGGCGTGCATGAAAATATAAAATTTTAAAAGACTATACTACGCACACCTGGAATTTTTTTGTCAATCCCGGAATGCTGGAAATGTGTGCAAATCACAGTTATATGTCTGTGAATCATACGTTTCTAACTTTTCACTAAAAAGTTGTGAATTGAGCAAATTTAGCTCAATAGTATTGATATACAGCTATTAGTGTAAATTGATTTCAAACAGCACTAAGAGAAAAGACAACCTTCCCTTCTTCCCTTTACTCTTGACATGAAAACAATACCTAATTATTATACCCATAAAGAAACAGTGTATTAGTGCCACAATTTAACATTGTGCTCTATGTATTGCTTGTCATAATGAATGCTAGGAGAAAGTTAATTAATTGAGAATGCAGGACGTTTATGTACTAATAATCTAAGTACCTGACTCAATAGCACCTCCAAGGGGTAAGCCTAAGGCTAGAGGCTTAAAGCACAAGGTATAGAATAAGTTAGGCTTCAGATGAAATCTTAGATCCTGAGTCATAAGATGAACTTAAACGTTTGAGTAAGTGTACTCCTTTTTGTTAGTCACAAACTAAGTGCTGTGCTTTATGACTTTACACTCCCTATACTTATGTGTGCAGAGTTCTCCACTCCTGAATACTCTGGAACAGGGGCTGAGAACTCCACACACATAAGTCTAGGGAATGTGCAGTCATAAAACTCCACACATAGTTTATGACTACTGAAAAATAGTATACCTACACAAAGTTTACCTTTGTAAGTCCGCTGATCTGAACGAGCACCAATCTGACCCTCCAAAACTTGGCACAATACCCACAGCCAGCCTTCAATATGCGGATTACATTGTTTCACTAGCGCAAACATCAGTTGGTTTGCAACGACTAATCACCAAACTTGATGTTTATACCACCTCGGTCCATCAATCACCAACAAACAAAGGTGATTCGCTTTAACAAACACCATAAAGCTGTCCACAAATTCACTTGGGACCTTGGACAAGCGACCTTTGACCGAGGCGGACTCATACAAATACCTAGGCTTTCAAATTGATCGCAAACTTACCTTCAGGATTCATCTGTCCCAAGGTCGCACGAAATCTAAACAGCTGCAGTTTGCCTTCAAAATCTTAAAAAACAAGCTCGCAGGCGGCTCCACTGGTCACCTATTAAAGGTTATAGTAGCAAAAGGCCTGCCCTCCATCTCATAAGGCACAGAAATCTTGAACGGCAAGGACACTACAGGCCTGAACCTGGATCAATCAATTCTTTTCAAGAAATTGTTTGCAATCCCCCGCCATATTCCTGCAAGCTCAAATCCGACTTGAATATGACCTAAGACCCAGATCCCCGACAGACAAGGTACACTAGTCAAGTACTATTAGAGGATGCGGGATGCAGAGGAAAACACACTCTCCCACTATTGTTGGGTAGAAATTGAAAAGCAAGCCAGGCTAAGAAATTCAACCTTCGAAGCTCTGAAGCACTCGCTCTCGGCACTAAAGTTAGAGGAGGCATGGCTTACTGCTTCTACCTACTCTGGCTTTAAATCTGTGGTCAACAAAAATATAAAACGTTATTCTTTCTCATTAGATAAAACAGACCAAGCAACAACAAAATACGCCTGGTCCATGATACAGACACACCAGAGGTTGCAACCCCAATCCTACTTGCTAGACCATTTCCCGCACCAGAAAAAAACACTTTTTCACGCTACTAAGGCTTGGGTCATACACATCAAAGGACCTAACCCCGAAATGGAAATACGCATGGCAATCAAAGGAATGCTGCCTGTGCGGAGCTTGGGATGAGTCCTTGCTCCATCTACTAGGCATCTGCCCTGCTCTAATAGAAACGCGCAAAAGGGGCCTTCAGGAGGTCTTCAGGAAGGAACACATAAGAACTTGTAGAGCAGCAGTGATTCACTGTCTCAGGGGCTCATCTGTCCCACTGTCCTGTGAGCCATAAACTTTCTAAAAAACACGGCAAAAGAACTGGCCAATGCAGAACCCGCTAACCAACTCACGCAGTGCTAGAACATTTGGCTCCGAAATCCTTCGACAGTCTTGCGTACATGTTAATACTTTTTAAAATATCGCCTTTTTATACCTTTTACAAAAATAACAACTATGTATATCTTTGAATGTTTTATTCATGGTGGATTTCCCACCCTTTTATGATTTTTTAATGAAATGAAATCAAATTATATTTGACTTGATTACCTTTGTAAGTCAACATAGGTGGGCAAGCCACTGAAAGCTCGAGTCGGATGTGAGCCTGAAGCCTGGCTCAGCTCGAGGTCTTGTTGGAACCACAAGCCCACCAAGAGTTGAGATTTCATGTGGCTTCTTCATGCAACCCTTCCTCTACCCAGGATGTAGCGTTAAGGCCAAAGCTGGGAATTTGAAACTGAGCAACCGGGTTTGCATCTTGGCATAGGCTCAACATCCTGTGATTCTTGGCAAATCACTTAATGTCCCCGTGCCTTAAAAAAATGAAGGCAACCTTGTGTAATGTAACTGGCACTCGTGTAAAATGCTCCCATAGCTTCAGGTCGAGTTTGTGTCATTTAAAAGCTGTAGAATAATGCACAAAAAGATGAGTCATTGGTATAAAAAGGAGAAAAAAATAAATAAGAATTAAGGACCTGATTATGATGGCGGAGGGACCGCCACCGTCAGGCCATTGGTGATGGTCCCACCGCCATCCAGCCCATTGGATCCGACTGCCGCATTAGTATGCAGGTGGTTTGGAGATCGGCTGTCGGGGGGGGGGGGGTGAAAGACCACAGCGTCTGACAAGATCAAGGATCCCGTCAGGGCGCTGGTCAGACTCCTATTTCCTGCAAAGACGGCAAGGTCTGCTCAGGCACCATCATTAGGATTAGGATGTCCCTTTCCGCCTGCCCTTACACGGCGGTTCCACCGCCATGAAAAGGCAGGCGAAAAGTGATTTTGGGGGCCCCTATTAGGGCCTCCTTCCCCATGGCCTGCGGCTATGGTGCCCAGTGGGCCACAATGGTTTCCCCCTAAACATCCCTACACCGTGTGGCAGGCACCGCAGGGTGCTTGCCACATAGTGCAGGGATGATTTAAATGTGCACGATTTATATTGCGGCGTGTGCTGCAGCCCGCGGAACATACCACAATGCAAAATATACACATTGCGACTGCCATGACGGCGATTGCATCATAATGTGGGCAGTGGGACCGCTGACTTCTCGTCGAGTTTCTGTCACGGTGCAGGTCGGACGAGAGTTCGATTGGCATCGTAATCAGGCCCTTAGTGTCTTATTAGTGCAAAGAGAAACCAGAAAACGTGGATGAATTGCAGCTTTCACGCTTAAATTATGTGATCTTAGGGAAATATTTTATTTCATCAAAGCTCCTTCTTCTTCATATTTGGTATGAAAGCACTTTCAAATATGGAACTTCAGAATACCAGTTGTACAAAAACTTATTTAGTAAATAAACTATAATTTTCCTCTATCACAAACTGGACAACATACATGATTCACATGACAACTGTCTTGACTCTTGGTTCGCTAAAGGCACTGTCGCCAGTGAGGGGATGGTGCCAGGAATGGTTCTAAGTTCATGTTTAAAAATGATTACTTAATAAGTACTTCTCAGTGCAGCTGCTATAATGTGACGTATTAATGTCAAAGTTTCCACTTGCTAAAGAAATTGACTTTGCATTTTGGAGACATTTTATCGTATTTTATGTGATGTTTGTTGTATGGCGTAGATAGCAAACATTTTCAGGGCTTGGCTCATGCATGGGCTCCAAGAGCCAAGATCTTGGCTCGGCTCTGGCTCGTCCCCCCCAGTTCATTTGTTGGGTTGCCAACCTCCATGAATCAAGGCCTTAGTTCAGCTACTTAGATCGTCATGTGAACTTTGCCACACGTCTTTCTCAAGTGCGCTTCACTGAGCAAGTTAAATCTGGACCTGTTAGAATTAAGTTCTACAGAGCATGCTATTTAAGACGATTCCTTTCCCTTATGTAGCATACTTCCCAGCCTAGGAGCATGCAAATGAATACACCACACATAGAGCTCTGTAACAGATGTCTGTATTCCGCCACATTCAATCACACATTACACACTGATTACATCATATCCGTTAATAACCACAATTTAACACCTGCCAGCAAGTTACATAAATCTTCTGTTGAGTACCCCCAGAACCACAAGGTTCCTAGGGCACATGCTCTCACAGCACTAGACCTGATATTTAACATT
Organism: Lissotriton helveticus; assembly: GCF_964261635.1. Classification (NCBI taxonomy): domain Eukaryota; kingdom Metazoa; phylum Chordata; class Amphibia; order Caudata; family Salamandridae; genus Lissotriton; species Lissotriton helveticus. Next base: position 221,228,087 of record NC_136070.1, on the reverse strand, counting down.
AAGGTTCACCTTGCAGCAAGGTCAGGTAAGCTTTCAATGAGTTCTACACTCGGTCTGAGATCTTCCTGCCTCCATGTGGGAGCAGGTACACTCTTGGCTGGCCTTCTGTCCCCCTGGCTGCCCTAGCTGGCCACAGTTTTAGAGGTAATGGAGCCTGCATGGGGCAGGAACAGTAAATACCACTTCGCTGCTTTCTGCTATTTCATGACTCTCCTTACTCCAGCTTCTCATCAGCAAATAGGATACTGGTGAGAGGCAAATGGCGGACGTGGGTCAACTCTGTTATGTCGTCCGCATATAAGGGGTGTGATAAAAAAAACAAAAAAAAAACGAACGTGTGCTTGTGTAATGGAACTGGTGCTCATGTAAAGCGCTCTAATACCTTCGGGTCGAGTTCGTGCTATAAAAACCTACAAAACAAAGGGGGGTGATATCACTTCCAGTACGACTGGCACTTTGACGATTCAATATCTGTACTCCAATTACCAATTATAAGTACTTCTCTGGGTTATGTTAAAAATATACTTGGCTCCAGCAGCCATTTTAAAACGACCAGCAATAGAATCTTCATTCAAAATCTGGGATAAAATTGTACGGAGAAAGAACGTGCTAGCCAACAAGCATCCTTCCTTTGTACAAACTCTGTGATTTAAATTACTAAAATTTCAAAAGTAAAAAACGCTCAGTTCTCTTTCTTGCGATCAGCCCGAACCCTTGAGCGAGTAAGATTGCACACGGCCTCGATAACATGTGCCTGGAAGCAAAACAAGCGCCTCCGCAGGAATGAGGTCAGCTCGGGGCCTGGTGTGACATTCTTCACACCCCGAGCACGAAATGGCCGCGCGCTCACTACCGCGATGCCCATCATCTTGCGCAGATCTCCCCCTGGAGAGGCCATTATGTCAGGGGCTTATGCTATTTAAGTAAGATGTGAAAACCAAGCTCTGTGAGAATTTCTGTTCCTGGTGATTATTCTTTGTCTTTTCTCCTACACTGCTGCAGGGTCAGCGGTCCAAGTACATTAAACAAGCATTTGTAATGCAGTAGCTCTTGCATTTGTCAGATTTAGAGCTATTGGCGCTGTAAATGACAATGTCTGTTGTCTATGTGTTTTTGTTTGGAGTGTAGTGGGTGTATGAACAGAGATACAGCTGCAGCACTGCCTACAGGACTTGAGGAATTTCCACTGAGACCAGAGAAGCAGCTGCAACACTGCATACAGGACTTAGAATGAGGAATTACCACTGGGACCAGAGAAGCAGCTGCTGTACCACAGTGAAGAAGACTTAGAATGAGGAGTTACCAGGGACCAGAGAAGCAACTAGCAGCACTGTCTAGAGGACATAGAGTTTTTAGAATGTGTAATTACTAATTTGTATTTATTTATTGAGTTTTATATAGCGCTGGCTAGATTGGACCAAAGATGCAGCTGCAGCACTGCCTAGAGGATTTAGAATGGAGGAGTTACTGACGGGGCCAGAGAAGCAGCTAGCAGCACTGTTTAGAGGATTAAGAATGAGGAATTACCACTGTGAACAGAAAGACTATTGCAGCACTGCCTAGAAGGCTTAAAATGTGGGAATTTCTGACAGGACCAGAGTAGCAGCTAGAAGCACTGTCTGGAAGACATAGAATTGGGAATTACCACTGTGACCTGAGAAGCAGCTAGCAGCGCTGCCTAGAGAACTAAGAAAGAGGAAGAATTATTCCAGAATATATGGAAGTTTTCTCTTTGATACTGCTTGTTAATGCATACAGTCAGAAAATAATTCCTATACTAATGTACAGGGAAAAAGCAAACAGGTCCAGAACGTTGATAAATTAGAATGTGCATTTTAGAAAGAAGGTTTTGGGTTACCTAAATCAATGGACATGCTAGAATTGAGAGGGAGATGTCTTCTAAGCTGAGGTATTCTAGCACACTAATTAAAGAAACTTATTTTTGGTCCAGAAATAAATAATCAAAAATTTAAATAATAAAAATTAGAGAGTCATTAGGTGTCTTTGAAAAGTTGGGTTGCACATGTTAAGTCGAAATACTGCTGCTTCCTGTGACATTGGCTTAAAATACTGTTGAAGAAAAGCCATGAGACTTGATTATGTCAGTGAAAATGTTTTTTATTGCTAAGAGGGCAAAAGAGTAGAATATCTAATAGGCACAGGGTAGTTTGCTGATGACTGGGCCGTGTTAGAACATACTGAGCTGAGACACTGGCTACAACAGTGAGTGCTATGCCATGTCCCATTTCAAAGACGAAATTAAGGTACGTTTGCAAAAGTCATTTGCACTGAGAACCCCGTTTGGTGCAAATACAAGAATACAGATGAATGTTGAAAATCATGCACATGGCAAAATGAATGGGAAAGTAGTCTAAACGTTCGCTGGTCCCCCTGAAACATATAAACGAACCCCCATCAACGCCAAAGGGTTTTGATCCTGTTTGTCCTTGAGCCCGCAGGACTATTGGTGACAACACGAAGAGCTCAGGAGCTCTAGCGGACCCACTACACCACCACCCTTGGTCAGAGATCCTTGCAGCTCTCCCCTTTGTCCAACGGCGGCCTGCTAGAAACCCTTCACAATCAAAAGAAACAAAGACTGCCTCCCAGGGCCACAACGGAACTACTAGCAAACACCAGCCCATCTCCACACCAGTGTTCTCAAAGAGCAGTTATCTTATCCCCTCTGCTGCTGTGCAGGCAGGGCCGGACTGGCCACTGCGGGCACCGGGCAATCCCCCGGTGCGCCGCAAGGGTGGGGACTGGTTTTGGGCCCCTCGGGCCGTTTTTGTTACAGAGCCGTTTATGCAGCATAGCTGCAAAATCGCCCGAATACCAGCCCCGGCAAAGAGCTCAGACCTCCCCCCGGGGGGCCGGCCGAGCACGTTGCCGGGGCCGGTTTTGATTCCGAGTCCGGCCCTGTGTGCAGGGGGTACCAAGGAAGATGCCATTGTGTCGGTAGGAGGAAAAGAGGGGATTGGCCCTGTGGGAAAGAGGGTAGGTAGGGCCTATTGAAATGCCACGAAAAGGGGGTACCTATGCCTCTTGTGAGCACGATTATGCACGCATTAATGAACCATGAAGAGAAAACCACATTAATTAGTAAACTCTGACATTTATGTCATTTGCATTTAAACTTTTATGTATTTAGATTTTTAAGAAAACAAAAGAAAGATACATAGTCAACTGTACATTGAGCAAACATCAATTTGTCGGTAGGGCTTGCCCTGTAGTGCTATAGGTCTAGCTAGGAACATAGTGCCATTATTGGCAACTTCCCCCACCCACAGTCTGAGCATGCATGAATAAATAAATACAAAAGACAACTTTTGTTATGGGAAAATATTGCTGCAGGTTTATTCCATACAAAAGTATGCAATATGGTGGGTTATCTTAAGGGCGATCCAAGGGCAGGCTGCTGTACCAACCTATGCTGGCCCGCCCGCCTGATGAGTCAGCACTGTTGGCCACCCAGTCAGTGCTACACCTTTTGGTGATCCTCCTCCGGATCACGTGACACATTGCTCCCTTATTACTCATGCCCTTTTCAGGGCAGAGCATAGCAGGGCAAACCCTTGGTTGGACAGGCCCCCAACTGCCCGTAGAACTAATGGGGCACCGTCGCGGTTTTCCAGGAACCTGCCCTGAGGCTCCTGGTCTTTGGCTCTGGCACCCCTATTGTGCAGCGCAGAGGGGCCCTTCCTGTAGCCGTCTGCCGCAGAGGTACCCTTACTGTACCCGTCTGCTTCCAGATCACCCTGTAACTGGCTGGCGTAACCGAGGACGGCAGGAAGGGCGGGGGAGGCATACATACCCCCCTACCATGGCACCCCGTAAGTGACGCACGTATCGCGCCACTGCGAGAGGATTCCTAACTGGAGTCCAACCCCTAGTGAGGGGTGTGTTAGTGCCCAAATGGCACTAAACTGCCACCCTTTTTAGGGTGGCCCCCTGTGGGGTCCGTGGGCAGCCACAGAACCTGGGTGTTTGATGTGCTTCACTGCTATCCATGTTGTGGAGCAGGATGCTGGTGCTTAGCCGTTGCTGGTCATGTGCTGTCTTGTTATGGTTGGTTAAGGTTGTTGCTGATGCATCTATTTACGCTGCAGCTCTGGTTCCCGGAGTGAGGGTGATGCTATGGTACCCAGTGTGTACTCTACAGGACCATGCTGAAGAAGCATTCCTTGTGCTATATGTTCCTGCCATATGCAGATAGGGGCTGGGTATTCACACTCATATATCAGAGCGCTGCGTACATACACAACAGCCCGAGTGCTATGTGTGCTTGTTGGTTAGGGCTCCTAAGCATTTGTCTGTCTACAATGTAACAGCAAGACCTCACAACCCCCCTCACCCTCACCAAACAAAGACCTGGACTTCAAGAGAGCAGACAACCAGGACATTGGGGAGAGAAATATTTTCTCATGTGGTGCCGTGCTTTTCTGTTGCTTGGGATCTCCAAGCGACCTGGTGATTGGAGCCTAGTGAGCTAAGACAGGACAATAAGGTGAGGCGGGGGGTAAAGGATAGGCGTTGGCAAGAGAGAGACCAGGGTCCAGTGACCACGAGAAAGGAACACAAGGAGAACGGGAGTGCTTGTATAGTGCCTCATACCCAGTGCTTGAAATGGAAAAATAGAAGTGCAGGTACTCTGTAGCAGAGTACCTGCTTGTTTCTGAGAAGTGCTGTTACTCTCCAATTAAGTATTGCATTTCTCTTGAGAAGTGCCGGTACTCTCCTTCCTAAAATAGAAAAGTGCTTTTACTCCGTACCGGACAGTACCCGCCCATTTAAGGCACTGCTCATACCTTTGAGGCAATGGAGCATTCCGGGTCAACGGGGCACGGCTCAGCATGTTGAGATGAGTTGGATAATGGCAACAGGTCCTTAATTCGGAGGATGGCCGCAGGGTCTTTAAATCAGGGCAGGTCAGAATGCCCTGACTTGCCATCATAGTACAGGATTGAAGCGCCCAACCAGTGGTGCACGGCTTAGCCAATGCAGCGCCGTATGGGATGGGATCAGCATTGTCATGGGGTACCCTAGCCAGGGGGACAGGGGTGGTGAAAGCTGCGCTCAACACCAGATGAGCAAGCATGGTGCATTGCAGCGTGGCAGTGCTGCAAGTTTCCGTAGGTCCCGGCAGGACGCAATTTATAATTACAGAGAAGTTACGTTCACTGTCTTAAAAAAGAAAATCATTACAGAGAACTTACGTTCACACTTGGGGACCTTCAGCATAGTAGTCAGACAGCGAGGAACTGACCGAGGCCAGGAAGGTTAGGAGGGCGGGTCGGCCTGGCTGCACGGAGTGCGGAATTAAGTACAGCAGTCGGCCTGTGGGAGGAATACAATAAAACACACGTGAGACAAGGGAGTTGTAAAGGGGAGAGGTGTGGCGCCGCGGCCAGGGCGACTGACGCTGGAATCTGGGGATCACGGTTCGATCCCCGGCTCCGGCGGCAGATTAGCCTAGCACCATGTGACTCTGGGCAATAGCTCGCTTAATCTTCCCGACGGCCCCCAGCGCCTAGAGACCCTTACGGGTGATTGTGCGCTTTACAAATGTGGACTTTACTTTAAATGTGAGGGATAATAGCATGGTTTACAGCCCAGTTTACATAAACATGTGTAACATAGAACAGTGTCTCTAAGGGTCTTATTCAAAGGACAATTTATATGGGGCACAACTAATTGCTAGGAGCACTGGAGGAGAAATAGGGAGATAATAATTTGCAAAGACAACGGTAATTTGTTATATATATTTCTTCTTATATTTAAGAAACATGAAAAGCACTGCGTTACATTCAATGGCATTTATTCTGTGTAATACTGTGCACAAATGCTCGTGAAATAGTGAACGGAGCAAGGGACACATAAGGAAGTATGTACAGTGACAAGGGGGGAAGCAAAAACAAAACAAATGATATACAAGATCTGTGCATAGAAATACCCATACAATAAATGCAAGAAAACACAAAGTGATTTAAATGGGTATTCTTGAAAGACAGGCGCAGTAAATTTCTCTGTAAAAGTCAATGGCGTTTTGGCCTGTAGCATTTTTAGGCCATCATCAGGACCAGGTTACAATTAGTTACACAACAGTGTATTGATGGCTGCCATCAATACAGCCCTCTCCATCTGGACCCACAATCCTGAGTGGTCCTTGCCCAATACTTTACCATTGGATCTCCAGAGACCTCAGCCTGAGACCACCTGGCTCTCGCCTCCCTTTCTCATTGCAACAATGTTGTGTAACTAATTGTAACCTGGTCCAGATGATGGCCAAACATTGCTACATGCCGAAACGCCGTCGACTTTTACACCAACATTTACTGCTCCAGTCTTTTGAGAATACCCATTTAAATCACTTTGTATTGTCTTGCATTTATTTATGGGTATTTCTACGCACAAATCTTGTATATAATTTGTTTTGTTTTTGCGCCCCCCCATGTCGCTGTACATACTTCCTCACCTGTCACTTGTGCCGTTCACTATTTCACGAGCACTTATCCACAGTATTACACAGGTTACATGCCATTGAATGTAAAGCAGTCCTTTTCATGTTTCTTAAATATATGAAGAAATAAATACAACAAATTACCGTTGACTTTGCAAATTATTGTCTCCCTTTTTCTCCTCCAGTGCTCCTAGCAGTTAGTTTTGCCCCTGATAGACTGTCTTTTGAGTAACACCCTTAGAGACAATGTTCTGTGTTACACATGTTTGCCCTGGTCTCTATAGGGTTTACGGACTACCTCCTGTAGTCTGTTACAGTTTACATGAACAGCGTTGTAGGAAAGCTAAGCATAGAGCAAGAATGCTCTGCAAAGGAAAAGGGAAGCTTCAACAAACACAAGCAGGAAACCAAGAAAAAAAAGTCCCCCAAAGAACAGATAAACATGACAAAGTGTTTTGATACAGTAGTTAGTCCCTACTCTGTGGGAGGAATAAAACAGAAAAGGAGGGACAAAGAGGCAGGACTCAGCACTAGCAAGCAGGAATTTGTAAAGGACACTGAAACAAACAAATCAAAAGCAGGGGGAAAGCTTTCAGCCCACAAGAGAAGTATACTAAAGTATACACGAGGTCGTATGCTTACGCTCAACCTAATAAACTACCCAAGCGGTTGTAAGCTTACGTTCGACCTAAAAACAGTATGGGAACTGTGTTGCTGCATGCAATGCCAATGGGGTGGGGGGGGGGGGTCAGTGAGCGTGGGGTTGGGGTCAAAGGCTAAAAAAGCGAAGTATTTTGTAAGTTTTTTTTAACTTACACCTTTCAGATAACTATGCAGCATAAATAGAAAATACATTCACGTTAAGTTACTCATTCGGAAATGCACTACAGTACATTATGAACCCTCTAATGCACTGAAGAGGTCCACAGCTACAGAACTGAATCTTGGTGCGATGGAGAATCATGAATTGTATATTTTTAGTGCTACGAGTTCCCAGCCTGTGATAGAAAGCACTGTGAATATGAATGTCATTATTTTAAACTTGCTTGAGTTAAAAGTGAAATCGAAAATCATACTGCCATTGGGCGGCGTTGTGACAAGAGTCTTTTGAGTTAATCATATACCCTTACGGGAGCATCCTTAATGCACTCTATCATCAGTGTGCGCGCTCTGCATTCTCAATGCCTTGTTGTAAAATTGCATAAACAAAGCCCCCGTTTAATCCTGACTGTGGGTGTCCCTGCTGATCCAGATCTCGTGTGACATCCCCGGGAAACAGGGGGTTAAAACAGAGGCAGTTTGTAGCAGAGAGCCTCTCCAGCTCTTGCCTGAGCGCCGCGCTACTCCGAGGCCCGGCTGACAACATCGAGTGATGTGCACTTTTCACAAGTGCATCTCTACGGTGACCCCATTCTCCCAGCAACAGCATCCCCACATGACCTGGCAGGTAATCTTGTACATGGCATCCGCGTGCAGCCAGGCAGGGAGGGAAAGGAGGGAGGGAGTTAAAGGGAGGCAGCAGAGGGAGAGTGAGGGAGGGAAGGAAAGGAGGGAGGGAAAGGGAGACAGACAGAGGGAGAGCGAGGGAGGGAGGAAAAGGGAGACAGAGAGAGGGAGACAGAGAGAGGGAGACAGAGAAAGGGAGACAGACAAAGGGAGAGGGAGACATACAGAGTGAGGGAGACAGACGGAGACAGACAGAGGGAGTGAGGGAGACAGACAGACGGAGTGAGTGGGAGGACGACAGAGTGAGGAGGGTGACAGAGTGAGGAGGGGGACAGAGTGAGGAGGGTGACAGAGTGAGGAGGGAGACAGAGTGAGGAGGGAGACAGAGAGAGAGGGAGACAGAGAGAGAGAGGGACTGAGACAGTCCGAGTGAGTGAGACAGGTGATCAGGGAGACAAAGAGAGAGGGAGTTAGAGGGAGTGAGACAGTCTGAGGTAGAGGGAGACAGGTAGGGAGACAGACAGAGGGATGGAGACCGACAGAGAGAGACAAAGAGAAGGAGGGAGACAGACAGATGGAAACAGAGAGAGGTCGACAGACAGACAGAGGGAGGAGGGAAGCAGAGGGAGGAGAGGGACAGGGGAAGGGAGACAAAGTGAGGGAGACAGACAGAGGGAGACAAAGAGAGGGAGAGGGAGGGAGACAGAGGGGTACAGACAGAGGGAGACAAAGAGAGGGAGAGGGAAGGAGACAGAGAAAGGGAGAGGGAGGGAGACAAAGAGGGGAGAGGGAGGGAGACAGAGAAAGGGAGAAGGAGACAGAGAAAGGGAGACGGAGGGTGACAGAGAAAGGGAGAGGAAGACAGAGAAAGGGAGACAGAGGGTGACAGAGAAAGGGAGAGGAAGACAGAGAAAGGGAGACAGAGGGTGACAGAGAAAGGGAGAAGAAGACAGAAAGGGAGACAGAGGGTGACAGACAGAGGGAGGGTGGAGGGAGGGAGGATGGTGACCGACAGAGGGTGGGAGGAGGGTGACCGACAGAGGGAAAGAGGAGGGCGACAGACAGAGGGAGGGAGGAGGGTGACAGACAGAGGGAGGGAGGAGGGTGACAGACAGAGGGAGGGAGGAGGGTGACAGACAGAGGGAGTGAGGAGGGTGACATACAGAGGGAGTGAGGAGGGAGTGAGGAGGGCGACAGAGTGAGGAGGGTGACAGAGAGGGAGAGGGAAGGAGAGAGAGGGAGACAGAGAGGGAAAGGGAAGGAGAGAGGGAGACAGAGGGAGAGGGAAGGAGAGACAGACAGAGAGGGAGAGGGAAGGAGAGAGAGCGATACAGAGGGAGAGGGAAGGAGAGACAGACAGAGAGGGAGAGGGGGAAGGAGAGAGAGGGAGACAGAGAGGGAGAGAGAGGGAGATAGAGGGTGAGAGAGGGAGAGGGAGGGGGAGGGAGAGGGAGGGGGCGAGAGGGAGGGGGAGACAGGGAGAGGGAGGGAGGGAGAGAAGGAGAGGGAGAGAGGGAGGGGGAGGGAGAGGGAGAGGGAGAGAGAGAGAGGTATGTGTGTATGCGGGGACTGGTGGCTCAGTGGATGAAGCCGTCCGCTGCAGGGACCTGTGTTCAACCTCATGGTCACAGTTTTTTTTGTTGCTCTAGCCCCGCCCCCTCCCCCAATGACCCCGCCCCCACTGGTGCAGCCCTCGGACACAACCCACACTGTAAATTTGGCCCCCGAGAGAAAGTTTGTGAGTACCCATGACCAAGGAGATGTAGGATGGCTACCCATTCAGGCGCTGCCCATTCATGTCTGTTAAAGCAACGCGGAAACACAGTAAATCTGTAGAAAGTACAAGGACTGCTCCACAAAGGTAAACTTACATTTAAATGTAAGTTTACATTTTTTTGCAATTCACAAAGGAATTTTAGTTGTAGTAGCTGTATGACTGACTATCTTTGTATGTGCTTAGTCTCTGCTACGAGTGCCAAGACTCTGCAAGTCGTAAACTTACACCAAAGTGTAAGGTTGCCTTTGTGAATCAGGCCTACATTTTTTATATTTAAGGTCCTGTATTACTCATTAAGCATTCTCTACATTTTGTGGGCCCTGGGCATAGGTTTTTGAAGGGGAGCATGGCAAGGTTGGACCCTCTTCGGTCATGGCTGGCACAGATTGGAGCGTGTGCACTTTTAAGAACTCTAACTTAAAGAGGAAGTGCCGGCCTCGAAGACAGTACAAGTACCAGTGATGGATGCCTGGGGCTCTTGAGCCCTCCTGGGGGATTGCACAGTTGCAAACTTTATGGCCCACATTACGGCATGTGGGTAAGGGGGTCTCCACACAAAAACTGACATCATAGATCCTGTGGTACTATCAGAGTCAATGCAGCAGAACCGTCAGGAGAGGATGTGGCCTTACGGCTGGAGCGGTAGATTTAAAAGCTGTGGAACCGGGTTCGAGTCTAGGCAGAGACGCTCAACATCATGTGATTCTGGGCAAATCACTTAAGCTCCCCGTGCCTAACAAAATAAGTATGTCCTCCGTAACTCAAATGCTGCTCATGTAAAGCGCTTTGATACCTTCGGGTGGAGTTCGCGCTATTTAAAACTCCACCCAAAACCCCCTACCTCCTGTCATTTCCAGGGTGCCCCCATGGCTGTGGGTCGATTTGGAAATGCAGAAAACATTATTATACCCTCTTGGTGTGGTGGATATTCTGGAAGGACATTAATTGAGACCTTTTTGTGAGGCTACATTTAATGCTTTCCCAAGCACATTTTTTTTCTGTGGCCATCCTTCATTGATATGTACACATGCAATTGGATTCCCTCATTTGCCCGAGGCCATGTCCCTAAAAAACAATCTTGCCTCGGGGCTGGCACCTACTTTGTGCCCGTGAAATGCCTGCCACAGAAAAGGGCTCCACAAAGAGCTGCGCATACAAGAAGCACAGAAAAGGCTCAAGGCTTCAGAGGCCTCCTGATTTCCCCCGTAAAATGCAAATGCTCACTCAGTACAGAAATAAAGAACATAATGTGCTCTTTCCTCATTTATAAGTACTGCAATAAGCACGAATTTCAGTAATGGAATGGCTTTATGAAAAGAACTCTTCTGTTGTTTGCATCGCTTATCGTGTACAGCATTCTTCAAAAGACAATTGTACAGCAACAAACATATTTTTAAAGGCATATCATTTATGCGCCTCTCTCTCATTTAGGAAAACACATTTAGAACGTCCTTCAATGAAACACCCAGCGTTTGTTTTCACCTTTAATCCACAGAATCTACTAAAATTATATTTGAAATAAAATAACATTTATATTGTTTTAAATGATGTTGACCTACACACGAACCAGGACAGTGGGCAAGTATCTTACAGTTTAAAATCTTATTAAAATATTGATTTCTTATTAGTACTTTAGAGCAGGAGGCTCTAAAGCCATCTCCTTTTGTTTGGTGGTGATGCTTTGGTAGTTTGGTTGTGAGGTCCCAAATTGTATACTGGGTGAATCCAAAGGATATCAGAGGGAGGAAATCTATGGACCTGATTTATATCCTGTCAGCCATCAGGGTGGCGGAGGTCATTTCCCCTGTCACCATGGCAAAGTAAATATCCTCCAAATTAGCAAATTTCTGCCCTGTGGTGATCTCTTTGCCTTCAAATGAGCTGCTTCTCTAACGCCCTGAAAGTTTGGTGTATAGCCGCCATTTTTTAAGCAGCTGCTATCTGTTAGGTGGTCACGCACCAAACTTTTTTGTTTTTAGGAAACACATCCCCAAAGAGGGAGTTTTTTTTCTGAAAAAATGAGTTCCCGCACAGCCAGGCAGTTTTCTTCCAAGGTTTTTTGTTCATGACTGACAGGAAAAGGGACATCAGACCATCCACTCTAGCTGGTGCCAGAGGTCTGATGTCCTTACTCCGACAGCCTCTATTCCGTGGTGCTGTTTGAATGGGTTTTCCAACAGCAGAGCCAGCAGATACCCTGCTTTTGAAAAACCGACATCCTACCTGTCTCAAAATAATGCTTTCAGAGTTCTCCGTTACAAATGTGGCAGAGTACCCTATTAGCCAATCTTCAAATTTTGGCCCATTGTTTTTCATAGGTTGTGAAGTGAACCACTCAAGGATACTAGGGTCTAGTTCAGATGCTGTTCCACCTTTGTTGTACCCTTACCTCAGAGTTTCTGTTTTCCTTTGTTTGAGCTACTACCTGGTCAAGAGTTGCTGTTCACCAAATTGAGAACGTTCTTCAGAAAAGTGTACCTCAAATATGTACTGCTTTATTGGCCCTTTGGACAAACAACGAGGGTGAATAGCAGGGGACACATGAAAACAAAACATTATTTTTTATTTGTTAAACATGTTGATTTAACGTGGACCTAGCCAAACGGACATGGATACACTTCTCCTGTAACAAGAAATACAGGTGCTTTTATCAGGTTTGATCGACTGACACTCTGATGTTTGTGGTCTGAGTGGTAGGTTGTGATGGGAGACAATGATTTTACTCTTTTTGGCAAATGGGGAAGTGTAGCAAATCTGCATTTTCCTCCTGGGAACGCCTGATTTTTCACCTATTTCTGGACCCTATTTATGCTGACTTTAGGACTCTCTGAACATTCCCACTGGTAAACAGTTGTGAGGTGCCTGTACTTCTCCTCTAACACACGTTATACATTGGAACACCATATTTGACCTACAGAACTTCTTGATAGTTCTACTGTTAACTGGGATCTAAGGTGCACCTATAGCATGGAAAGGTAAATGTCATACGAGGGTTGCTAGCTGCAATGTGTATTTGCACCACCCACACATATGACAAAAATATATGCCTGACACCACTGTGATCTGTCTGGGTTGCAGTTTAAGAGCCCTATAGTAGCACTTAGGAATTTAAAATGTCTTTGCAAGGTAGGAAAAGGCACATTTTATTTATTCATGTCAACCCTACAGTGTGCCCACAGGGTAGCAAGGTTAATACACCAAAAGAGGAGACACTTAATTTTGGGGACAGTGTGCCATCACAGTAAAATAAAACTAAAAAGCTATTTCACTGTGTCGGTCTTTTAGAATTTTATTCAAGTAAGCTTAGATGGGATTCCCTATTTCCGCCTAGGAAAAGGTGAGAAAAAAGTGTCAGTTATTTCCTGAATAGTTGTTAAAATCAAATTTCATGGTGAAAATTGTTTTTGATAACTTAAGCAGACAAGAAACTTTATAGAAATATACTTTAGGCTCAGTAAGCCAGAACTAGCTTAAAATCAGTTCTGCCACTCATCCCACCTCCAAAGCTGGAATACATATCCTTGGCTGGGAACATTAGGCCAAATGTCTGCCTTTGGGTACAGGAAGGACTAATGAGTGTTAACTTCTGACCACTTAGCAGGGATGAGCTGAGTGAATAAATACACTTGGTAGAACAGTACAAAGAACAGTTTTAGCATTACTTCTTTTGATTGGAAATACCAAAAAGGGCTTCACCAATTTATTTTAATGGCCATCCCAGACTGCCAGGCTCCAATCACAGTAAGAGGGAAAATCAGTTTTGATCCTAATAGGAGAGAGGAGAACTCTTCCAAATTGGGGAGTGGCTTAGAGGCTGTCTGATGACAGCAGGGTTTCACAGCCTTGTAACTGTATTTTAAAGTAAGAGATAGAGGAAGTGCTTGTAAAGGAGATCGAGGAACTGTGAGAAAATAGTTAGGATTGGGTGGTAGGAATTCTCCATTAATCGCTTAGTACACAGGGCAAATATGGCACCTCCCCCACCATCTCCACAGGACATTCCTGGGCCTAGGAAAACTGAATTTGAAGAAGAAGATTCTGCTGAAAGAAGACTCCTGAATCCTGCTGGAAGAAGATGACTTATACAGGAACTCAAGGAAATCCAGGATCGCTCCACTCTGAAACTGATTCAATAGGATCTTGCAGCGAAGGTATTTAGTCTCATGGAGCCCTGCCTGACTATGGCTTCCAGTCTTACTCCACTAGAGGATTTTGACTTACAAAAAATGACTAAGTGTGGATTTGAAACTTTGCCCCAGGTTGATACAGCACATCGATCTGAGTGGCAAAGCGACCTCATTAGCTCGGAAACCCAGGTTTGGTCCACTAGAAGCTTTTAGCACTCCAATCAACTGGTTCAATGGGAGCTCGACCACTTATCTAATTTTGAGGAATCCTTGCATGTGTACATCCTTGGACCTCACCCAACTGGAAGTTGTTGACTTACATAAAAAATACTAAGGGCTTAATTTAGAATTTGGTGGATGGGGATGGGCCGTCAAAAAACATTTGTTTATCCATCCATTGCCTTGGAGGTCTATCCATCAGATTTAAAGTGCTGTGAGTTGATTGACAAAGGTCTGTCAACTGTCTGCCACCTCTGCTGCATTTTCCTTTCTCCATCGACAGAGTTATATCCTAAGCATGACAGGCGCAATGATGAGACACCACTACTCCATCTGCCTTATTTAGAGTAGAATTTCCATTGGCAGAAACATGGCGGTTCATCATTTATACCTGTGTTGGAAGAAAAAGAGCATAAATAGCCAAACCCTGCCCACAATAATCACAAAACCTACTCAAAAACCATGTTCCTGCTGTTCCAAGGTCTAGTGCTCTGTCTGGAAGTGCTGGATGAACAACAGTTCAAGCATATATTTAACAAGGACCCCCTGAGTACACGGAAATGCAGTTCCTAGACCAGGGAAAAACAAATGAACGATATGTATCAATCTAGGCAACAAAAACAGTAAACATAGGAAGGGACTGAGCTACAACATTAGTTTTTGGTAAAAAATGTACAGTTGTATTCAAAGTTATTAACACACATATAATTTCATGTTACACAATCAATATCTATTATGGCAAATATAACACAATAAAGGTAAAAAATTCAGAGCATCATTAACAAAAAGTCACATCCAATTAGGAATATGGATATACATAAGATAGAAACAAAAATAAAAAGAAGAAAATGTGGCAAATTATATCTCTATAATTTGCCACATTTTCTTCTTTTTATTTTTGTTTCTATCTTATGTATATCCATATTCCTAATTGGATGTGACTTTTTGTTAATGATGCTCTGAATTTTTTACCTTTATTGTGTTATATTTGCCATAATAGATATTGATTGTGTAACATGAAATTATATGTGTGTTAATAACTTTGAATACAACTGTACATTTTTTACCAAAAACTAATGTTGTAGCTCAGTCCCTTCCTATGTTTACTGTTTTTGTTGCCTAGATTGATACATATCGTTCATCTCATGAACAACAGTTCAATACACAAAAAAATTGAGCATATGTTACTTTTTAAAAACATTTTTAAATGCACCATGGTGACCAACAGTGACACAAAACTGAAATGTATGTACACCAAACCATATCTAACTGCAATTTAAGCTGTCTTCCTGTCTGGCCAGAATACCTCACACTACATACCCATATTAAATACTCACCTAATACAATTTTACTACACCCCACACCTCAAGTAAATAATTGAATGTACATTTTAACCCATCTAACTGGACACCCAAACATTCCTGCTAATACTCTATAACTAAGCTGTTTAAAATGTGTGAAACAATTAATGTATACTCATTCTATATCATATTTGTTTGATATAAATCACACAACTATTCTCACTTTCATCCTACTTTACCCACTTACTACACACTCCACGAATATATAATACAGCCAAATATCCAATTTCCACTACCCAGTTTCTGATAAGTCATCTCTCAAAATCTGGCACATAATATCAAGTGCTGGACACACACTTACATGCCAGACTTTGCACTCATATGCCTAACCTAGTATAGGAATTACTAAAGTATGGCATGGACTATATGTGACCCAAAATATCTAAAACCAATTTCTACATCTAATCACAAAAATATTGGAGGTAAGTTAGTCCCACTCTAACACTTGGAATAGCACTCAAACTAGGCCATCACAACAACACTATCACTGTTTTCTGGGAAATGGAATGAACTACATCTCCCACAATGCCACACATATTACATCTGAAGACGTTACAATAGACGTTATTTGTTAACCCTTGCAAAATTTTGCAATGTGCAATCACATATAGCAAACATTACATGTTAATACCGAAATATATCTACAAGTAAACAACAGACACAACAGGTTCCATTATAAAATGTTATATGAAAAGCCATACGTGACAACAAAAACCTTCTCCTTCTAGGTCCAAAACTGTTTTCAAATTAAAATGAATAAAATCAAAGCCAGGGGGTTGGGTAGGAAAATAGTGTCCTATCACAGTCTGTTTATTGTGGGCTCTAGGTATTGGGTTTGCATCCCAATATTTGCAGCAATGTCGCTGTCAGTGTGGGTCTCCATCCTCCTGGAGCAGGTGGTATTCTGAGCACCTACGTCTTGGCATGGGGTGTGTTTTTAATAATTTTTGAGGGTGGGCAGAATATGTGGTTCTGAGGAGAGATGACAACAGGAATAGTAAGGTTTCGGGTATGGGAGTGTTTGGAAATATGGGAATGTTTAGGGGCTTTGGGTGTTGTCGGGGCAGGCGGAACAGTGGCGGGAGTTGGAGGGATTGAGTCAGAAGGAAAATTGGGGTGGTCTGTGGAACAGAGTCAGGGCTTTGACTAGGGGCAGGTGGTGGAATAGTAACAATACCTTAGATGGGGCAGGGGGTTAAATGGTGTTGGGTGGAAATGGGGACAGAAGAAGGATTAGAGGCAGGTATGCTGAAAGCACTGGTGTCATCTTAGTCACTTAGAGAGAGAGAACTGCTCTGAAAGCCAGACAAAGCAGAGTGCACACTACTCAGGACATCAATGACTTGTGACAGTTGCAGACTGACGCCCTCAACGGCATGCAACAATGCTGTCCCCCGCAAAGAAGTTCTTAAGAACTGTCCCTGCTCCCTCTGACACCAGTGCTGGTGGGATAGGGGAAGCGGGGAGATGCCCGGGGTGAAGGAGATGGCAGTATGTTTGGGTACTGGGTGTTGGCTTGTTACTGGCAAAGGCACTGCCAGTAAGGGTATAGGGGTCCTCCAACACTCCCAAAATAACCATGCTGGAGGAGTTCTGAAGGAGAACTGGCAGTAAAGATACCTTTTTGTTTTTGTCCTGTCACATTTGCTGTGCCTTCAAATACAGAGCTCATATAGTAGGCTATATCTTCTGAGATATTGCTGCTTATTCTTTTTTTTAACATGGAGACTGATGTTTACTTTGCTGTTCTCTGATTGCAAAGTCAGAGGATTTTGTAAAGTGAACTGGGTGAAAATCTTGGTGGGGTACTGGACAAGTGAAAGGGAAGGCTGTAGTATCTCAATTGTTTACTAACACACAACAACATTTAAATACCTGTAAATAATCTGTACAATCTGTACCAACATTTCAAAATATATCAGCAGTTAGGAAAGAAAAAGAGAAGCATCTTTTCCTTGTAATTCTGAAGAGTGATGGAAACAAATCAAGAAGCTTAATTTGGTGATGCACAAATATTCTCTGAATCCCGATTCCGATATTTTTGCTTGTGTGTTGTTTAGTTTTATCAGTAAAACTACATGTGTGTTCAAATTCATTGCTCATTCCAATGACAGATGTGTTGTCTGTAAATGATAGTGCACTGCCACTCATGCTTACCACTGGCCTGATGAATGGGTGTGGCTCATTTTCTACACTTGTTCTATGTGTGACTCTTGGATTTTTCACAATCTCAGTGACTTCAGCTACGCAGCATTGATAGCAGCACCCCCACTCTAAAAATTGTTCCAACACCACTGGTTACCAGGAAGACAGGAGTGAGGGTGCTGATGGTTGTAATGGTGATAGTGACACAGGATTAGATGGAACACCTTGTGTTGGTTCATCTGTCAACACAATGGGCCGGCCCGAGTTGGAGGCCTCAGATTCATATGTTTATTGTGACCTCATGACTAGCTCCATCACCCTCATTATATGATGTCCCTTGGAATCAGTGGCTCTAGTTTCCGACTCCTAGTAGTCCCCTGCGTGTCCTCTGAAATCTGGCCGACATCGGCCTCTTTTGCGCCAGAGGAAACTGAAAGCAAACATGTGCACACATCAGTTACATCCTACAGAGATCAATAATAAAACGTGCATACTTTAAAAAGGGCCAGACGTAAACATTTTTATCATACTAATCTTAATAAAAGGCCTACAATGGAACATCATAAAGGGCCTGAATTTGATTTAGGAAGACCATTTGTTCCTTCATAAATATCAAAGAGATTCTGCATCTCTTATTACAAGTGCAACATATTATGTAGCGCTTGTAATAAGGAATTGGTGTATGTCAGGGGTCTCCAACCTATTCTGTAATAAGAGCTACTTTTGTTCAATGAAAATCATCCAGATCTACCATTATTAGTGTTGATGTAGTGAGCAGATTAGGGATGATTACGGTAGTAGCTAGCCCATGGAAGATTACAGGTAGTGGTCACCTCAGTGCATCAGTCAGATTTGCAATTTGATAATGTAAAGAAAGGCTTTATTAATTTGGAACGCTTGTATATAGGTTAGACGTAGCAGCAACAGCTGCAATACTCCGAACACCAAGGTAATAGTATTTGTATTAGATTTCCACAATACTGCATGCTTTATCACTCAAATATCAGCTTTAAATATATTTGGGAAATCTATTTTTCTCAAATAATCAGTTTATGAGCTTATTCTTTCATCCAGAATACATGCTTTTCAATTTTAGGATACATATATTTGTTCAACCAATCTAAAGCTCCCAATTTAGTAGGCTGGACTGTATATAGTAGAGCAGCTTACAGGAAGCTGGCGAGCTACCAGTAGCTCATGAGCCACTCATTGGAGAAGCCTGGTGTATGTCAATGCCTAGGCCAACTTTTAACAATGGTGTGTTAAAACACTTGCTAAGAACCTAGAAGTCTTATACTGCCTAAAGTACTCACCAGAGGGATTCCTTCACTAGTTCTTAAACTCGGGCTGCTCAGGAAGAGTTTCCCGAGCAGGCTGAATTTTTTTCCCCTTACCGTAATGACAATCAAACGTTATTACACTAGAGCAAAAGTAAAACGAGCAAATGGACTCTTTCTACTTTCACTGCATCAGTGCTTGGGGGCATAGCTCAGCCCCACAATCACTGATTGAGGTAAGAGAGGTACAGTTGGAAAGGGGAGAACCTCCCCTTTCCAATGATGTCTCTGCCCAGTGGATACCTGCTTTGGGATTTCCATTGGAGAGCAGGGCAATCCCAAAGCCGGGATCCACCCACTAGACACCAGGATTTTCTGGGGACCGGCTCCATGGCAAGGACTTGTGCTTCCCGCTCCCATACAAGGTCAGTCTCTCTGCCCCCCACCCCCAGGGTGGCGGATGGAGATAATTACCCCCAATGTTCCCCACCAAAAGGAACAGAAAGGCCACTAGACACCAGGGTATATATTTAAAATAGAGATAGCAGTGGGAGTTGCCCACCATGGGCATGGCCATGCCCCCACCCTCCCAAAAACTATGGTGACATTCTTTCTGCCCCCCCTGAAGGGCAGATGTGGTGACTACCCACGAACTGCACCCCAAGGGGGGCTGAAAGTCCACTAGACACCAGCAAATGTGTTTTTGTCAAAAACATATAGGGATGTGGGCTGCTCATTTTTTGCATTTGGTCTCTGTAGATTGTTTATTGATGCATCATGGTCTGTTACCAAACCCTGTTCCGATCACGCCCTAGTGGTGGTATTCTATTATCTACCTTGTTTTCTGAACCCCACTGCCTTTTTGACCATTTTGCATCTGCGTTCTGGACTTTTCACTTCATTGGCTTTGACGTGTACTCTGCTCCTGGCCTTCCTGTGTCCTGTCCTGTGTCTGCTAGTTCCCCTGGTCTTTCCCTTTCCTATTCTAAACTCTGCCTTCCCTTCATTGGTGGTTCTGTGATTTCTAGCTTCTGGTCAATGGCTTGCACCTGGCTCTCTCCCTTCACCTGTGCTACTTTGCTGAGGCTCCAGCTACCTCAGTACTGTAAGTGCAGAGTGCAGCGGCTCACAACTGACTCAACTACTGTGCCTCCTTCCTATCTGTGGGAACCACCAGCTATATTCCAGGCGTGCCTTTTCTTTCAGTTTTCTTTGTTGTGTGATCCAATGTTTCTGTTCTGATTAGTTACTTGTTTTTGTTGCCAGCCTCTTGATTATCCTGCCCTTTTGATTCTCTGTTTGCATTGGCCCTAGATCCTGTCTGCGCTCATCCAGACCTGTCTTGTAAATGCAGATTTCTTGCCTTCCTTTATTCCTGCTCTGACTGCCTATTCCTGTTGTGTCCTAGTTAGTATGTATAATTCCAGTATATTCAGTTTTGTGTATTCCAGTCCTATTCCTGATCCTCATTCCAGTCCAGAATTTACAAGAGCTCAGTTCATGTTTCTGTGCTCTTTCTACTGTTTTCTTATGTCATCTTGTGTGTTTATATTATACCCTGATTGTTAGAAATAGGATTTCTGGTTGGATAAGGCTTGCACCAAAGCCAGGCAGAAACCACCACTCTAGTCAGGGCCAGGGAGTTACACGCTGAAGATAACCCCTGCTCACCCCCTTGGTAGCTTGGCACGAGCAGTCAGGCTTATCTCAGAGGCAATGTGTAAAGGGTTTGCGCAACACACACATACAGCAGCAACACACTAGGCACACCACTAAAGAAACCCCACACAAGGTTATATCAAAATTAGTGTTTGCATTGATAAACACATTGGAAACATAATCACACATTTACACTGTGCCAACTGCCACTAGGCAATATTCACAGGGGATTATATACTGGACCATGCCAATCGGGCCACAGTCAGAACCATCAGAATAGGTAAGTAAATGTAAAACACAACCAGTAACTACTGGTACCATAATGACCTAAGCATTATCATATTAGCACTAGACACCCTCCTAAAATATCATAGCATGACATTAGGCATAACCACATTAGCGTTAGACACACATTATACATTAGGCTTCACCAGCATAAACACATTATGCAATAACCTCATGAGCATAAACATCATCAGAGTCATAAATCAGGGTGTATAAATCACATTTGGCACATCATACATAAATCACATTAGGGCCCTGCACCCTACCAACTTACAACTGACCCCATGCCAACTGGCCTTCTCTAGGGCTCAAATGCCCTCTGTACGGAATGTCAGGGCGCTAAGCTGTCACTTGCAGCTAAAGCAAAAAAAGTGTGCAATGTGTTGCCACCACTGGGCCTCCTGGGTCCGCTCTGGGACTCCTCCATACCCTCTGGCATGAAAGTTTCATCTGCCGCTAATTACCGTGCAGCTGTGATATCAAATGTGGGCCTGGGCACTCACTGTGCCCTCTGGGCCCTCTGGGTGGGTCCCACTGGGACTCTGTAAAAAGAAAATGTGGCCCATGTTGTAGTTGCCACTACGGCGGCGCAACTGAGAATTACACAAAGAGGCCCTGCTCTGGGGCTCTCTAAACAAATATGCCCAAAGGCTGCTGTTGCCCTTTATCAGGCGGGGCAGCTGTAAACAAAGTAAAAAGGACCCTGGCCTGACAGTGCCCTCGGGCCCTCCACTGGGGCTCTGTGAGCCATGAACTGCCCCCATCTTTGCAGCTGCCCGTGCTGGTGCGGGCAGCTGTAGGAATGGCCAAACTGGAAGGGGCACGGGCTCGGGAGCCCTCCTCTGGGGCTCTATAAATCAAATTTGCCCCCCAAGTCCCACTTCGGGACTTCTCCATATCGAGGTGCCTCCCTAACACTGAATGTGGCACCTGCCTCGATGGGCACCAACACGGGAGAGGCCCTCACTCACTGAGGCTGCGGGGCAGGACTCCTCCGGTCTCCTCTCTGGACTCGGCACTCTGCTCCTCTCCCCTGCTGGGGATGCTTTGTCTACTTTCTTCGCTGCTGACACCACGGGGCTCTCCGCTACACCCGACTTCCTCCTCGCGTCACCAGTGACATGCCGGTGGGGGTATGATCCCGCCTGGATTTACTCTTCAGCCTTACTCACCAGGCAGCATGCGACGTGCGGGGCTCTCCCTCTCCTCACGGGAGCCCCGCTCCAGCTTGCGCTGACTTCCGGCCTTTGTCCATTGCCAGGCCCTGCCCACAGTCAGGCGGATGCACCTGACTTCAGTTTACGGCCCGGGCCGAGGCGGTGATTCCTTCGGCAGCGACAAAGTGTGGGGCTGGGTGCTCGCCAAGCAGCACCAAATGTGGGGTGAGCACCCGCCAGTTTAAGCACACATGAAGCGGGGTAGAATCCCGCTCTGCACCAACATGCGGGGTGGGCACCTGCTCCTTAGGCAAAATGCGGGGTGGGCACCCACATATTTAAATATCCTGAAAGTGTGGTGGGCTCCCGCTCGGTGCGGCATCACGGGGGAATCCCTACGATTGGGATTCCCTTTAAAAAGGCGGCAGCTCAGCGTTGCGCAGCCCATGCTCTCCTCCTTCTTAGGAAAAAAAAGCACAGTACTCAAGAGGCACTAGAAGTCCCAAAAAGTCCTGCATTTAAAAAGAATGAGTCCACGCAAAAGTTCCTCCAGGTCCAAGGGGCATAGCTGGGCCCAGGGAGGCCAGCATACAGGGCCGTCCAGCAGGGAGGTAAGCCCTCATGGCGGTTCCTCCTGGAACCCAGCAGCAGCAAGCCCCCAACAAGTCAGGAAAAGCCCCCTACATGGGGTCACAGCCTCTACATTTATGCACATATTCCTCCTTTGTCTGCGCTGGCACAGGGGTTTGGGGGACCAGCTAGAACTTGTTCTGGAGCACTCTATTTTTAGTGCTCACTCCCTTCTTTGGGAGATAGGGGCTCGGGCATCAGACACACCACAGGGGGCGGAGCCAGCATTCCGTAGGGCAGGCACAATCTTATTCAGGGACCAGGGACTTCTCCTCCCACCACTCCAAATGCAGATGTCCCATTCAGCCTAGCGCTGGCTCACCCAGCCCCTCCTGTAGCCACACACACCTCACCAGCCCCTGTCACTCAAAAGCCAGACATGCAATTCACACCAGGCAGGCAGACACATAGCCCACAGAAATGCCTACTTCTAAAACTGATGTGTGTGTACACCGGTAATGCACTCATAAATTTAACAGTACTCTCTGGTCTCAATTACTCAAAAGTACTCTGGTTGGTGTGTTAATTCTGAAGTGGATCTACCTGGCCACAAATTCAGAAAAAACAAGAAAACTAGAACAAACTGGCATTTCTAAATTAGTCATAATAAATCTGCGCACACCATTGCGTAGCTTTTATTATTACTATTTGAAATATATCAAACTTGGCCACGTTGCACCTCTGATATCAGGAACTACCACTGAAACACTTCTTAGGGAATCCCCAATGCATTCCTATGGGAGGGCAGCCCCACAGTAGTGAGAAACCAAAATGGCTGTTTGTCACTACTAGGACTTGTCACACACTTAAGGTACCTGTCCTATCTTTTACCTACAATGCACCCTGCCCATAGGGCTAACTAGGGCCTACCTTTGGGGTGACTGACATGTAGTTAAAGGGGGGTCACGGACATGGCACACACTTTAGGTGTCACGTCACAGCGGTAGTAACACTGCGCGCACAGGCCCTGCAATGGCAGAGGCCTGAGATAGGTCTAAAAGGCTACTTTGGTGGGTGGCGCAATCAGAACTGCAAGCCCACCAGTAGCATTTAATAAACCAGCCCTGGGTATATGAGATACCACTTTACAAGGGCCTGATAGGTAAATTAAATAGGCCAAATAGGTGTATACCAATCTTACCATATTTAACACAGAGAGCACACAGACTTTACACTGGACATCAGTGCTAAAGTGCCCAGAGTCCTGAAACCACCGACACAATGTCAGAAAAAA
This sequence comes from Lissotriton helveticus, assembly GCF_964261635.1. Lineage (NCBI taxonomy): Eukaryota > Metazoa > Chordata > Amphibia > Caudata > Salamandridae > Lissotriton > Lissotriton helveticus. Next base: position 221,204,310 of record NC_136070.1, on the reverse strand, counting down.
GGCTAGGAGAAAGGCAAAAATAGTTTACGGATGACCGTGCATAAAGGGCCAAGTCCAACACTGATTTACATTGCTTCCGAGGGTGGTAGTTAGATTCCAAGGCCTTCTACTAATAATTGTGACACATATATTATACACAAGAGTCCAATTGCTTTTATAAATGTTTGAATTGCCAATTTGTTTATTTCTTGTGTCTCCCTTTGGGCATGCCTGAGTTGAACAATGAATGAGGGGGGAATTAGGGTTGTAATGTTCTGAGGTTGCAGACACCATCAGATACCCTGTAAGGTTTAGGGGCCAAGATGGAACTCTGTGAGCTAGCCAGGAACTAAGTCAACATATTCTGATGGTATGAGAGAAGTCAGTCCCCATAATTTTGACACTTATGTTGCCCAAATGTACAGTCTTACTGACTTAGTAGAAACACTCTCCAGGTCATGCATCCTATGACGTAGGAGATATAGGGGCAGGTTTTCAAAATTATTTTCCTGGGGCTGCTGTACTTTTTGCCAACTATTGATGTTGCCACTTGCCCCAATTGAACACCACAAAGAAACAGTATGCAGAGTTAGCCCCCATGCAGGGTATTATGGGGCACTCCTCACCGGCAGTCGTAAATAAGAACTGAACGAGTTGCCCACTGTGTTCTGCTGCCATGTGCCACTGTCTTTTACCTTTTCTTTTATATTTCTTGGGTGCCCTGGTCCCACCCAGGGCACCCACAGCCTCCAAATTTTATTGGGTGCAGCGGGTGAAGTCCCAAAGCTACTCCAACCAGCTCCCCTGGTCCAATCCACATCAGATGTGGGATCTAGTAGTATTCGCCTGTGCATCTGATGGATGAGACCATTGATTCTTCTGCCCACCCCAGGGGTAATAATTGAAGATTCAGCGGAGTGCCATGCACTGTTGCCTCTGTTTCAGAGTCAAAGGTTAAATATTTAAAGGAGTATAACTTCGCTTGCTTTGCTCTCAATTGTGAGCTGTATGCACCATGGGCATTTTCAATATGCCCCCTGGCTCTAAAAGGGCAACTTTTGTTGAGAGCTTGGTTCCTGGCTCCCTGCACCAGCCTTCTCATCTACTTGACTCCTAGTTGTTTGGAAGGGCACTTGTAGGCAGTGGAGACTAGGTCTTTCTCAGGTTGGTCCTCAGGGGTAAAGAGGGGCCAGCACCACAGCCCCTGAAGAGACCTATCCTGATAATGGGGGTCAGCTGGTGACAAAGTCCCTAATCCATCTTGCAGGGCATCCGGTAGCTCCTCTTTCCTACAGGCCATTTCCTTTCCTGTTTTTGCCTCCGAGGTACAGGATCTTTTTCCTGGCTCTACCTTGTCCAGGGATTTATAAGTTCGGCAGAAAGTTTAAATGCCAGGCACTCCTGTCCAATCCTAGGGTGCTACATCATCCTTCCACCCCTGTCCCAACCATCGTGCACAGCATTCTGGGACAATCAATATGGTGCTAATAAGGTAGTTGTGTGAACAGCTTCTCTGAGTGTCTTAGGTCCACCTCTAGCTCAAACTACTGCCAGATCTCCTCCCACCAAAACTTCAAAGGGTGGTCTTTCCTGTGCTGGATCCAGATGTCTGGACTTGCTCCTTTGTTCAGTAGTCCTGGTCTGATCCACCACAGGTGCAGAGTGACAGCTAATTATCAGATGTAGATGTTCTGCTCCACCCTTCCTTTTCAGGAACTGAGCCAATCACTGATAATTGCTCTCTTTGTGTGAGGAGGACCTTGTATCAGAGGGGAGCAGAGTAATTAACTTCTGATTATGAGTTGAGTCAGAGAAATATGACAATTCCTGAAGTCTCATAATATGGATACGTGTTTTATTGGGACCTGCATATTCAAGGTCGGAGGGCAATCTTTACCCCAGTGTGATACCCTGCTGGACTATGTAGGTTTGTGTAGTCCTAAGTGGAGTGAAACTTTAAGGCAGCTTTCACCTATATGTATAATACAGTGAAAACACTACAAATTTTTCAGCAAACACTACTGACCTATCTAAGAATGTTCACTAATATTATTAGGCCTTCCTCGGGTCATCAGCCATCCTTGCAGAATTCCTTCAGTGCCAGGTTTCCTGAGCGCAATTACTGGGCTGCCTGTGACTGTAGTCTCACATGCGCAGCATGCACACGGGCAAACAAACGTGTGCACACTTGTTCATGTGTATCCAGTCCACTGCCTGTTACACTAGTTGTGCCTCAGCAGCCTTATGTTAAAAGGCAGACACTATCAGTAAACATACTCAATGCAATAACCGTGAAATTACCATGAGTGAGACTCAGGTAGTGAGAATCATCCACAGTAAAGGTCCAAGAACCGGTGATCAAAAGTGAATTCATTTGCAAAAGAAATCAAAGTTATGAAATAAAACATAATGAACCTTGAAATTGCCAGTTTTAAATAGTTACAGGAACAATAATTTACGCACCCTGATTTACTGCTCAGGACGTGATACATAATGTGATTGATGACATCACAAACTATGTAAATGAAATCAGTGCTGACACCATTGCATTGCCATTATTGATGGTTTCATAGTGGCATTTTTTTGTAGAAGTGTTGCTAATAATGATATATAATACATATACAAATAAACATAATAAAAAATACATATTTGAAACATATAATATGGTTGTGAACGGGGGTAGGATTGGTGACCCTAGGAGACTGTTTCCAACCAAATGCATTAATTCCCCTTTGGTGAACTGGTGGAACAGTCAGGACTACTAGTGGGACAATTCATTACTTATGAATCCCTTACTCGTACCATACAAGATTTATGGGGGGATGCGAGAATGGAACCTCCAATGCATGTGGTTCTTCAGTTACTTCTGACCCTGGGATCAGGGTCTCATTTTGTCTCATGGTTTTGTGAGGCCCTTTATGGGCTGGTAATGAAACCTTTGGGAGTTCTCCAGGCTCGTTGGTCTGGTGATTTGGGGAGGGATATGTAGGACAGGCCCGAAGAAGGTGGGGAATAGGTAGTGGACTTGGTCCTGGCCTTGGCCAGGTGGTGTGTGGCCATGGTTTGGAAATCACACAGGGGACCTATTGTGGTGGCGTGGGTGTCTGGAATTAGTCGCTAGGCACAGGCTTAAGAAAGGGCACTTCAGAGACAGGAAGCTAGGGGAGTACATCGCAGACCTATTGCTCTTCTCTGGTTGATGAATGGGAGACCCCTGGGTATGAGGGAACAGTTGACATTGAGGAAGGGTAGGCTGTGGACTGAAGTCTTGGTGGGTGGCGTGTGGATGCTGATGAAGAAAGAATGGATTTCCACTCCTGCTTACCCCGCCCCACAGCAACTGATGTTGTCCTGACATCCTAGTCTAAGACACTCATGGACACAGTTAATGTCTATATTTTATGATGTATATTCTAAATAAGTATTAAAATTATTTTAAGGCATTTAGAGCTCCTGACAAGTGTTTGTTTGCAAATTGTAGATCTAAAAAATTGATTTAGTACTTATATTTAAAACTATATTTAACTATATTACTAATAGCTGTAATCTCAGAAATCTTACTTGGAGCTTATTCTGTACTGTAATGTTTTTGAAAATGAAAATAAACAGAAGTGTTAAATACATAAATATGGTCCTATAACACGTGTTTTATGGTGTCAGCAGAACCTCTCGATGACATTTTAGGGCCAGGTAACACAGTAACACAGTTACTCACTGTGCATCCTCTGTTTATTGCGTGTTTAACTACTTTTCCTGCTCAAACAGCATTGGTTTCATAGCCCATATTGTCACAGGCATGGGATGTTATTTCAAAGATCTGACATTGTACCTATGAAATTCATTATTATTTACCGTGAGGCCAAGTCTCAGCCTGAATAGAACATAATTCCTGTGAAATACATATATGACTAGATGTAGATATCTATATCTATATCTAGAGATATCTATCTATCTATCTATCTATCTATCTATCTATCTATCTATCTATCTATCTATCTATCTATCTATCTATCTATCTATCTATCTATATATATATATCTATATATACATATATATGTATTACCTACTGGCGGTCGCCAGTAGGTATATATAGTTAGGATTTTTTCCCTATGGGATTTTTGAAAATTCTATGTCTAATAACTTTGGCGTTTGTGGACGGAATTGGCTGAAATTTTCTGGAAAATGGAACATTTTGTTTCTGAGCAGCCCCTGAAAATTTGGGGGGGGTTCGTCCAGGGGGGGCCGAGAAAAAAGGGGGGTCCCCAAAACGTGTTTTTAACATTGAGTTTTCCATAGGGCGGTTGGCCTCACTTTTAGCCCGAACGGCTGAATGGATTTGCACGAAACTTGGCAAAATTGTAGGGACTGGTAGCCCGATGTGCCTTTTGTAGGTCTCAATATATGTGCTCCAGTGGATTTTGAGAAATTAACATTTAAAAAAAGATATATATCTGTAACAGCGGACCGGGCAGCTCCCCGGTTCGCGGACCGGGGCGCGTACCAGAACTTCGCGTAGCGAAGCTGATTGGCTCTCCGGCGTCTGTCAACATTCCAAACAGTCCGGAGCGGCCGCCATCTTGTCTCTCGGTAGGATTGAGAGACAAGAGGAGGCCAAAACAAAGGGGGAAATAACCATAAGGGGGCATAGTAGATCCTCCCTGACCCCCTAGGTTTAATGTGGAGGCTTTAAAAGGGCCCCGCGGGGCAAAAAAAAAAAAAATTATTTTTTTGTTTTTTTGCGTGGGTAGCGCCCGGTCCGCGAACCGGGAAGCGTTCTGGGCAGCGTACTACAATGAAAAATGAATGATAGACTTTTCAAATGCTGTATGTTAATTGATTGTTGGTTTTGTTGATTATTTTTTATTTTCTTTATATATATATATATATATGGGCACTATGGAAATTAACATGGGGAAAACACGTTTGGGACCCCCCTTTTTTCTCAGCCCCCACTTGACTAATCCCCCCCAAACTTTCAGGGAAGGAGAGGAGCGGAGCGAGCCATCTTCTTTGAGAAACTTGTGAAGATTCATCAACCAGCGCCTAAGTTATTCCCAATAGAATGTTGGGGATTTCCTATGGAAACTAGGTCCTAACTATATATACCTACTGGCGACCGCCAGTAGGTAATATATGTATGTATATATATATATATATATATATATATATATTACCTACTGGCGGTCGCCAGTAGGTATATATAGTTAGGATTTTTTCTCTATGGGATTTTTGAAAATTCTATGTCTAATAACTTTGGAGATTGTGGACGGAATTGGCTGAAATTTTCAGGAAAATGGCACATGTTGTTTCTGAGCAGCCCTTGAAAATTTGGGGGGGGTTCGTCAAGGGGGGGCCGAGAAAAAAGGGGGGTCCCAAAACGTGTTTTTAACATTGAGTTTTCCATAGGGCGGTTGGCCTCACTTTTAGCCCGAACGGCTGAATGGATTTGCACGAAACTTGGCAAAATTGTAGGGACTGGTAGCCCGATGTGCCTTTTGTAGGTCTCAATATATGTGCTACAGTGGATTTTGAGAAATTAAAGTTTAAAAAAAGATATATATCTGTAACAGCGGACCGGGCAGCGCTCCAGGACGCGTACTTTTCGTGCAACGGAGCTTTGTGAAGCGAAGCTGATTGGTTCTCCGGCGTCTGTCAACATTCCAAACAGTCCGTAGCGGCCGCCATCTTGTCTCTCGGTAGGATCGAGAGACAAGAGGAGGCGAAAGCGAAGGGGCAAATGACCATAAGGGGGAATAGTAGATCCTCGCTGACCCCCTAGGTTTGATGTGGAGGTTTTAAAAGGGCCCCGCGGGGCAAAAAAAAAAAATAATAATAATAATCGAACGGCTGAATGGATTTGCACGAAACTTGGTAAAATATTAGGGACTGGTAGCCCGATGTGCCTTTGCTAGGTCTCAATATATGTGCTCTAGTGGATTTTGAGAAATTAACGTTCAAAAAAAGATATATATCTGTAACAGCGCTCCGCTGCGCGTAACGGAGGTTTGCGAAGCTGATTGGTCATTCTGTCACTGGGCTATAGTTGGGCTACATCTGGCTGATATTTGGGCTACATTTGTTTTTTTTGTCTCTGGCGGCCATCTTTGGGCTACATTGGGCTACATTGGGCTTCATTGGGCTTCATTGGGCTACATTGGGCTACATTTGGGCTCCAACATATATATAGGCCAATGTAGCCCAATATATATTTTTCAAAGTTAATTTTCGTAAAAACCACTGGAGCATATATCTTGAGACATAGCAAAGGCACATCGGGCTACCAGTCCCTACAATTTTGCCAAGTTTCGTGGAAATCCATTCAGCCGTTCGAGCTAAAAGTGAGTCCAACCGCCCTATGGAAATGAAGGAAATGAATGGGTAATTTGTAATTAGCAAATAGCTAATCGCAAACTAGGAATGGTAAAGAATCGCTATTTATTCCTTAAAGTTCGCTATTTAGGAAATGCAAAAAACTTTGATGATACATATGGCGGTTCATCTCTAACAAGATAAGAAGCATAGGGATAGATTTATGATGACTGGCGCATCACCAGGGATGTGTTAGTCATTCTGTGCCGCTGTTCCGTCACCTATGGTGTGCTGCATTTACAATGCGGCGCATCATGGGGCAAAAACAGCACAGATGCGTGATGTATCTGTGCCGTAAAGGTGGCGCATTGCTGGAGTTGTATCGCAAGTGTGATGAAGCTCCAGCAAGGGTCGGGGGTGCCCCTGTCGCAGGGTTTCTGTTCTCACACAGAACTGTGGACAGAGGATTGGAACCTCGGCGAATTAGGGTGTCCCAAAACTCACCTTAGTAATCAAAAACCCCTTAGCAAGCTAGGTACAGTGTCACATTGGATATAACAAACTCTCAATGTTTAGACAATCCAGAATATGAACTTATAGTACCTCAGGATACGTGGAACTCATGAACAGTCTGTCGTTATATATTTCTTAGAAACCAGAACATGGAGTTAAGAAGAACACATGTGTATTTGAAATGTTTATTTACTAATGCCGTCTTCTCAGGCGTAGTATCTTAGATAATACAAGTACACATATTATCAGTAGCAAAATTACCAGCATAGTTACTAGTACATAAAAAGCGAATGGTGACAGTATGTTAACATGCTGTAAATGAATAAGAGTTATCAACACTTATAAGCAGCCACGGGCCGTGGAGGGAGTTACGGTGGGGCAGGGAGGCGGGGAGGGGGAGGGGCAGGGTGGAGAGGGCTCCACCCTGCCCTTCCCCCTCCCCGCCTCCCTGCCCCATCGTAACTCCCTCCACGGCCCGCGGCTGCTTATATCTCACCCTCCCTAATACACATATTATATTATTTGCTAAGAAGGTCTCTTTGTGTTGGTTTAGGGCGTGCCCATACTTTAGTGTCTTAGATTTGAAGGAATCACATCAGCATACACCAGCTCTCTCTTCATGTGAACCGCATCAAGTGTTGTGTATGTGTGTTCAGCAAAGCAATATAAAACCCGCCTCATGCCTAGAATTGGCAGAAGCTGCACTTATGTTATGAGTATGAAGTCGTGGAGATCAGACCTCATAACAATTCTGTATCGTGTTGTTCTTGAAACTTCAGCACTCGCTGTACAGATATAGTTTAACAAGTAAAGCAGATAGTAGAGCAATAACATATTATTCTCATGTAAATCATGATGAACTATTAGGTTGAAAGCTAAAGCAACAACTAAGTGTCGTGTGCAGAAGTTGCAAAAAAGGAAAAATGGCGTTTAAACCGGTAATGAGCCCATGCTAACTTAACACGGTGTAAAGATATCCAGGACCTAGATGACACCTCCCCATGATCCGGAAACGAACTGAATAAGATAATAGAAGTGCCATCTCATGAGAGCAGATTGCAACTTTATATGTGGACGGTCCGCAAGGTAAAATATTAAAAACTAGGAAAATTTAATGCTAAAGAAAAATAAAACAGCCAAGTACTTTATCGAGTCTTAAGCCAATAGGCAAGCTAAATAATAAAAAATTGACAAATAAGTCAATGAATTGTCAATGAAATGCTAGTACTCAGCATATCAAAAATGAAAAAGGTCTATGACATAACTGTGTATGCAAAATAAGCTGCAACAGCCTCCAATAGGAAGTCACCGCCTTCATCCGAAAACAGTTCAGCCATCCAACTTAAAAGCGGAAAAGAACATACGTGCTCTCCCAGCACCGGGTCCTCTATCACCATCAGAGGACAGCTCGGTGGGTTTTCAAGAAAGCTCTGTTCCAAGAAAGACTGTGTTGCCGCCAGTAAATTCCAGGGACCAATTAGTCCATGCATCAATGCCACAGCCATAATCCTTTCACCAGGACAAACCAACTCGTGAGTAATGATAGGAGTCATCAGCTGATTAAAGTCGATGTCAGGAGAAACCGGTCCGCAGAGACACAAATCAATGGCCCAATCGAAATCACAGGTCAGGCAGTGAAATACAGGCTGGACACAGGTGAAGTAGGAGAATCAAAAAGATAATCCATATGCCGTGCTTAATATCGCCAACGGCATTGTGCCATAATATTCTAGCATGCGATTGCGGAACAGTGTCAGCAGCTGCAGGGCGGGAGGTTGCATAGGAGGGACATCCATATTTAAAAATGTAAAAAAGCACAAGAGCGTCCGCTGGTAATGCAAGTAAAAATGGCAATCCACGAAGCAGAGTGGAAAAAATAGAATGAAAGAAAGCAGGGATGACTCCAAAGATTTTCTCAAATGAAGTCACGAGACCACTGGTAACAACTTTAAAAAAGTGCGCCAGGGCCTTTGTGGAGGATGCGTTAAAGATAGTCCGAACCATGTCACTGAAATACAAAGGCGAATCAGTATTTAAAAGGGTGTGCACCTCTGTACGGGTGTTCGCTATGTGAAGCACGAAAGTTTCACGGGCCGAACTCAAGGCCACCTCTCTCTGAGACAAAAGAGCTCTTATTCTTGCCATGCCGTTGAAATCTGCTCCCAAGGTTGGTATTTGTGGCGAGATTGAAAACTCCCTATGTTCATGTGTGGGAGGAAATAGAACATTTCTGCAGCAAATAACCCATTCACTTACTGTTACGATAAAAGGAATACTTTTAATTAACCCAGAACAATCTTCATTATTGAGCATCAAATAACTACCATTTTCCAACAACTTGAACGTGGGGATGATAGCAGGAACTGGCGTGCCTTGCAACACGCAAGCCATATTTGGTCGGTGTTTGTTGCATGAACCGTGTAACTGTATGTGCCTACACATTAGTGAATGATCTGGCGTCTCAGTGCATTCCTCTCCATTCAGATAAACTTCTTGATCATCTTTGAAACATCTGTATGTGTATGGAAGCGACCAGACCTCATGAAGAAAAGCACTACCTAAAGGTTCATAACGACCTATTGGTATATATTTCATACAATTTGAAAACTTATATAAAGCAAAAGGCAGCGTTATTAAACCGTGGATAAGGCACGTTGCCAAAAAACCCGCAATCCTCTGCTGATGATGTCACTGAGCATGTCATGAATGATGTAATATGTGACATCATCAGCAGTGGATTACGGGTAATAGTATCTCTAGTTTACTCCCCTATAGCTGTCTTTCTTTTAACATAAGTGTCTGTTTCCTTCCCTTATACTTACTGTTTTTGGTTCGCTTCCGGTTCGCGTACCGGCGAGCGAACTGGGAAGCGAACTAAGAGAAATAGAGGTTGGCACAGTTCCAAATATTGTACCAATTTTTTAATAACGGGGAGGTAGTTCTGAAAAGAACTTTTTTTTTAATTGTTTTTGTTGTTTTATATTTTTTTTATTATTTTTCTGAACATTTTTTTACTTTTTTTGAATTTTTCTGAACAGTTTTATATTTTTTTGGGTTTTTCTTGGAGGGGGCAATGAAAACGATTCATTGTAAAGGGCTCAACAGGAGCAACAAAACAAAAAAAAAGTATTTATTATTTTGGGCATTTCGTACAAACTTGCATATGATAGTCAATAGCTCTGTTGATCAGAGTGATGCTTCTTTCTCCGTAGCAAATGAATCCATCGCAATGTACGCAGACGTGTTTTACTTCACCAAATCTCATTTGTATATTTGGCACTATCTCCCTGCCCTCTGGTCCCGTTACTTCCGGTACAACAGATCTTCTGGCCATAATAGGGAGATTATCTAGGTCGTTCCGAAACTGTGCAGCACTGTAGTTGTTAGGATGCCACCTAGTCATATGGCGATGCATTGTGTAGTTTCCGAAACTGTATTTTTTCTCGGTCCCTCTGGACAGTCTATCTTGACATATAAGGCAAGTTACGTATCTTGCATTTACTTTTTTCTGACCTTTGGGAATTTTAAAAAATTGCCAAATGAAGTTTTCTTTCCGGTGAGACGTCCTGGGCTCCTCAGGCAAAAACTGCCTCTCTTCGTGCTCGTCGTCCTGTTCCTCTTCTTCCTCTTCTTGTTGAATTATAACTTGAGCAGGTGGTCCACTCTTCCTTGGATGTGGTGGAGGTGGTGGGGAAGCACCAGCTGAAGCTACTAAAGAAGCCATTGCTCAGTGATCACAAAGGGTCTTTCTCTCACAATGATGAAAGTCAGAGTGAGGAAAGAAGGAGGGATTTTCATCATTTGGGAAAAACAAGAGTTCTCAACCAATGAAAAGTGTTCATTTTAGATTATATGACCTAGTCTTACATCATTAGGAAACCAAAAGTGAAATGAACCAATGAAAAGTGTTATTACCAAGTCACATGACCTGCTGTGTTTACGTTAAGCGCTTTGCAGGGCCTCCCGGTTTGCTTCCAGAAACCTGCGCTTTGCGACTCGCTTCGCGTACCAGTTCGCTAACGTAGCACGTCATATGACGTATCACGCGACAACGTGAAACGTCATGCGGACGGGAGGCGTCACGATGTTGTTTTCTAACGCGGCAGTTGCGGTAAAGAAACGTTTACCGGCTCGCGGTCTATTTCGCGGCATCAAGGTCAGCTAACGGGAAGCTTCCCGATTCGCGAAGCGGGAACGAAGAAAAAAAAATATTTAAAAAAAAAATTATTCATAAACATATAAAATATATTTTTGGATTTAAAGAAGAATACATTTTACAGCTACAGATATTAGCTGTTAAAAAACCAATGAAATTCACTGAAAAAACCATAGGTTATAGACCATATATAGTTAGGAATTAGCATTTACAAAACCTTGAAAATTCACTGAAAAAACCATAGGTTATAGACCATATATAGTTAGGAATTAGCATTTACAAAACCTTATTTTACTCACACAAAACCATTGAAATTCCATATATAGTTAGTTGCACTAACTATATATCGCGCACCCGCAATCCACTGCTGATGATGTCACATATTACATCATTCATGACATGGTCAGTGACACACACACACACACAAGTGTTAAAATGTTCTTCTGTTGTTGTTTGGTCTCCACAAGCACACCTTGCACTCCGCTTGGAATGTGGTCCTGTTGTCAGTGTAATTTATATAACATCTCATATATATCATATATGTTATACATTTTACACTGATAGCAGGACCACATTTCAAGTGGAGTGCAAGAAGGGCATGTGGAGACCAAACAACAACTGGAGAACATTTTAACATTTTTAATATCCATGCACATACAATAAAGGTTGTTGGACGCACAGAAGAGCATTACACAATCAATAAAAAAAATTAAGCACCTGTCCCAGGTGCCATTCCAAGTAAAACAAGCTATTTCCTTTAAAACAAATAAATGATACACGGATTATTTTAGCTCCGTGTAACACGCACTCCTCATTTACTGCACTCCTTTGCGCTGAGTATTAAATTCAGAAAACTTTCCATGGAGAGAGAAACACATAAAAAAGAGCAAAATCGAGGTCAGCCTGTGGCTGCTGTGCAGCAATTAGTGAAGATTAATGGAGTGTAGTCAGGTCAGAAGCAGTCCCACAGGGATCAATTGTGGAGTTCCCACTTGTCAGTGAAGAGGAGATTCTTAAGAAGGTGCTCGCCCCTTCACCCGGTGTTCTGCTCCTGCTGGGCTTTGTACTTGCTCTCTGAACATGCTGTACATCTCCCCACCTAGGTAACTCAAGACCGATCAATGAGACAAAATGGCTAGAGAATTGCTGACCTTTTTTTGCCCAGAGTCGTTGCCCTGGTTGTCGTTTTGTCTGGCATTGTTATGTCTTTAAACCGTCTTTATTTATTCTCGCCTCCTGTAAAGGTCACTCTGTAATGCTAGTGGCTTGCCCTCTGTGCTCATTTGTTGCTCTTTATAAAATGAATTTTTGTAATGAGTATGATTTTGAAAAAAGTATCACTTTGATCAGAAACATTGTTCTCTAGGGCCTTTTTTTCTTCATTTTGGGTGCATATGGAAATAGATGGATTGAGTGGATTTACAAAACGAAAGCTGTTATAAAAGGCAAAGGTTAATAAGTTGTTGCATGAGAGAAAGAACACCAATGGCCGTATTGCACAAAGTGCCCTGGAGCGCAACATGGGTGTGCGCCTGCTTTGTGCACCCTCAGGGCGCTTTGGTATACAGAAAGGAAGGCAGACATTTGTCAGGTCCTTTCCTTAACACTGACATTTGAGGTGCACTTCTTGAGACGCCATTCCCTCATTGAATGGGGCTGCGACAGCGCCTTATTATAGACATGGACTGAAAAGCAAAGAGACTGCCAGGGCGCCTTGACAGTGTACCACAAAACGATGGCGCACTCTCAGTGCGCCCCCTGAGGTCAGCACTCAGGAGGGGAGAAACAGGGTCCCATGGACCCCATAGCATCTTCCTGCAGGCAGTGCAGTCACTCCCTGTACTCACCTACAGGTGGAGCTCTGTTCTCTCACTAAAGTGCAGGTAGATCCTGCATGTACATTGAAACACAGAGCAGCTGATTTAAGCAGCTGATTCGTATTTCATTGAATGCACTGGCCATAGGGTAGCCCCGAGTTCGTGGCTGCCCTGAGGGTGGTGCATTCATAGTAAGTGGACACCTTGTTCAAGTTTGTGCCAGACCCACCTTTTTCACATGAACAGTGCACCCGACACATAATACAGCCCCTCGTACAAAACAGGCATCCAAATTAACTACAACCCTAAAGATATACAATAATCCAGCAAAATGGGCCAATACTTCCTAGATTATATATATATATTCTAACATAGGGATTCTATTGCTCCTTGCTGAAACAGTTTCTTCCAAAACCTGTGAAAGACTTGGAACTAATACCCCAAATAGAACTGTTTCAGGTAGCCACCTTCCTACCTCTTTAATCTTGAAAGATCATCCATTTCGTTAAACAGTTTCAACTATTTTTTTAATTTTTTTTTATTTATGCTGAGGTGTGCCGTCTCCCCGACGAAATAAAATACACTGCTCACCTGCACTTGGGTCTCCTCTCTTCTTCTGCGCTGCGGTATCCAGGATTGGGCTCCAGGCGAGAGCAAGCAGGGACTGTTTCATATATATATATATATATATATATATATATATATACATATCAATTGTTTCCATAATAAGAGGACAGTTCCCACACCTAATCAGTAGATTTGTTAGTTTTAATTCAGAATACAACTCATTTAACATGCTCTTCTTGACTGTGACATTTTAATTAATCGAACAATAAACTATTATTATCATTAGTACAAAAATGACCTATTACAATGTTTGGCCACTCATGGGGAATGGTAAACCTCCATGGCCTGTAAATTCCTGTAGTGCTAGCCTGGTACTGATATTCAGAGGGAGTATCTTGCAAAGTGCGGAACCAAGAAGGTAGAGGACAGGAAACTGAATGGTATGTATGATTGGTCTTTTTCAGTGTGGTTAAGCAAGCGTATTAGCCTCTGTTCCGGTAGCAGCGGAGAATGAAGGTGTCATGAGTGGGTGACAAGGAGAATTTTAGTATAAAGGGAGGAGCTGACCGTAAGGCACCCTCTTTGTCCTCCCCCTCAAGAGGAGTCACATCACTGGCGTTATGTTGCTGAAATGAAAAGCGGTATTTATAAAGCGCTGACTGCCACTCCGAAAGGAGCATCCTGACATCCTGGTGCTGGTACAGAGGTAAGAGGAAGCTCTGAGGATCTTAAATGAGAGGGAGGCAAAGTTTGTCTGAAGATCCGAAGATGCCTTCCGCTATTGTGTTTCAGATTTTAACATTCTCAGTTGCAAAGACAGTAGATTCCAGGCTCTGGTACCTAATACTGCCATTATTTTACCTCCCTTTGTTTTGCATCTAAAATTGGGAGGTTTGAACAGGTTGGCTGATGAAGACCTGAGAGTTCTGGTTGTAATGTAGGGGGTGAATCTTGATGAAAGGTATTTTGGTCCTATTTTGAGTGAGGCTCTAAAGGTGATTAGAAGGATCTTAAAAAGTATTATCTTATGTAGTGGGAGCCACTGAAGGGTTTTAGGGGATGCAGATGCGAAAGACCTTCGTGGTAGTTTGAAAACCAGCCACGCTGCTGCATGTTGGACTACTTGGAGTCTTTTTAATGTTTGTTCGCTGGCTCCTGCCAAGAGGCTGTTGCAGTAGTCGAATTGCGAAAGGATTAGGGCGACTGCTACTGTGTGATTTCCTTGCATCGAGTGGAAGTAGACCAAAAAAAACTTCTCAAGGACTTTATAAGGCTGGAGCAGGTCCCTGTTATCTTCACTGCACATGGTTGGAAGGTGAGGGCGGAGTCAAACTGCACTCCTAGATTTCTTACTACCTTCACCGGGCGCCTCGTAAGCATAGGTAGGTATTAGGTCTAGGGAGCAGTGTCTAAATGCTGACCTCGTTAGTGCCCCGGGTGGTCAGTGTACAAACCATTTCAATTGCTGGTGAAAAAAATGGGCGCCTCGTAAGCATAATATCAGGGGTGAAAAGTGATCGCCTGCTCCGTAGTACCAAAAGGGTTACACTAGGTGATTAATGCAATGTTATGATGCTACAAACAGTAATAAATGCACATCGGTTACCGGCATATACAACAAAAACAACATTCAAGCAGGCAGAGGCATACCCTTCCCTGTATGGAGTGGGGCTTCTGCGGCGGAATGTAGACTTGATTGGGAAGAAAGATGTAGAAACGGAATAAATAACGGCATAGATAGAAATGATCGTGCAAGTTTCAAAACATAGAGGGAGGCTCGAGAGGGTGTATCTCAAGCTTCTCGAAGCGCGCCAGGGTGGAAGACTTACTGTGCACTCGCCAAACATGTCCTGGGGACCTAACAGCCTGCCCAGTCCGCCGGTGATGTGCGGCGGGCAGGTTGATTGGAAGTAGACCGTGAGATTCTCCAACACTGTGTCACTGCTGGAGAGACCTCGGGGTGCGTCGGGTGATAGCATGTAAAGACGTGTAATGTCGGTGGCCATCTTAGAAGGATAGGGATCTCATGGCAGACACCTACTTCTATGGGTAGCAAAAAGGAAAGTTGATAATAAAAAACCTCGGTAGTGCATGACGAGGAGGAATATGTAAAATGTCACTGCTGTTATGGTGTGAGTGTGGGTACAGTCAATTAGGGCCAGTACTGGGGAAAAAGGTGTCATGGGTGATCGCCATGTTGGAAGAACTGGCAATCGTACAGTGGTAAAAAAATTGCATGCTGACTCACCCCTCGCAAAGGTGGTGTGATGTGCTAAGGAGTGGTCAATAGGGCCACTGAGAGAGGATCGTGGTGTGATTCCACATTGTAATGGCGTCAAGAAACCCAGTCATTCGTGGGTGCTGGTAGCTGCATGTAGTACGGCAAGTGCTGGTGTATATAGTAAATATATACATACTCGAGCATGAGCAACGTTCCTAATGATATGGTGTAAGTTCTCACAACAAACCTCATAGTGGCTCTTGTGAGTGCTTTAATGGAAGAACTGTGAGGATATTTCTTGGGCAGCTGAGTAGGGCTGGTAGTGTGTATGATATATATAAAAACATTCTTGTGTGAGAATAGCGCCCCTAATGGTAATGGGGTAGTCATACTCGCACCCCACATTATAAGTCTTGTGAGCGCTTCGATGTTGGGGGTGAAAGGATATTCCTAAGAAGGAGGATAGATAAACTGAATTGAGCCCCTGCAGAACAAGGAGAAGAAGGGAGGTGGAATCAGGGAATTAATTCAACCCATGGTATGTCATCGTTCAAACCTCCTATGTTACTCCTGAGTCTAAACGGATCTTGTGCAGCCTGCCCACAAACTAACATTCCAAAGAGTTAGATTTGGGGCTCACGACCTATCAAAGTATGGATTGAAGAACATAAAAGTACGATCCGATGTAAAAAAACAATCACCAGACTACAGAGACATTTCAGAGAGAAGGATCACCCCCAGACAGTCTACATTGGACTGTGATAGAGTCCAACCCCAACTGGACAGCACCCACCCTGTTCAGACAAGAACAATGATGGGTGTTTAGACTCGGGAGTAACGCAGGAGGTTTGAACGATGACATACCATGGGTTGAATTAATTCCCTGATTCCACCTCCCTTCTTCTCCTTATTCTGCAGAGGTTCAATTCAGTATATCTATCCTCTTTCCTAGGAATATCCTTTCACCCCCAACATCGAAGTACTCACAAGAGTTATAATGTGAGGTGCGATTATGACTACCCCATTACCATTAGGGGCGCTACTCTCACACAAGAATGTTTTTATATATATCATACACACACTACCAGCCCTACTCAGCTGCCCTAGGAATATCCTCACAGTTCTTCCATTGAAGCACTCACAAGAGCCACTATGAGGTTTGTTGTGAGAACTAACACCATATCATTAGGAACGTTGCTCATGCTCGAGTATGTATATATTTACTATATACACCAGCACTTGCCGTACTACATGCCCATTACCAGCACCCAGGAATGACTGGGTTTTTCAACGCCATTACACTGTGGAATCACACCACGCTCCTCTCTCAGTGGCCCTATTGACCACTCCTTAGCACATCACACCACCTTTGCAAGGGGTGAGTCAGCATGCAATTTTTTTACCACTGTACGATTGCCACTTCTTCCAACATGGCGATCACCCATGACACCTTTTTTCCCCGAGTACTGGCCCGATTGACTGTACCCACGCTCACACCATAACAGCAGTGACATTTTACATATTCCTCCTCGTCATGCACTACCGAGGTTTTTTATTATCAACTTTCCTTTTTGCTACACATAGAAGTAGGTGTCTTCCGTGAGATCCCTATCCTTAGATGGGACACTAGCCCTCTTCTAAGATGGCCGCTGTCATTACACGTCTTTACAGGCTATCACCCGACGCACCCCGAGGTCGCTCCAGCAGTGACACGGTGTTGGCGCATCTCGCGGCCTACTTCCAGTCAGCCTGCCCGCCGCACATCACCGGCAGACTGGGCAGGCTGTTAGGTACCCAGGACATGTTTGGCGAGTGCACAGTAAGTCTCCCACCCGGGCGCGCTTCGAGAAGCTTGAGATACTCCCTTTTGAGCCTTTCTCTATGTTTTGAAACTTGCACGATCATTTCTATCTATGCCGTTTTTATTCCGTTTCTGCAGCTTTCCTCCCATTTAAGTCTACATTCCGCCGCAGAAGCCCCACTCCATACAGGGAAGGGTATGCCTCTGCCTGCTACAATGTTGTTTTTGTTATATATGCCGGTAACCGATGTGCACGTATCACTGTTTGTTACATCATGACATTGCATTAATCACCTAATGTAATCCTTTGGGTACTACGGAGCAGGCAATCACATTTCACCTCTGACATTATGCTTACGAGGTGCCCATTTTTTTCACCAGCAATTGAAAGGGTGTGTACACTGACCACCCGGGTGAGGTTCTGTAAATTACGAATTCGTCCGTGCTCAGCCTCCATTTTGTAGTCGCCGCCATTTTGTTGCCCTCACTCAGGCAGCGCGGCGAACGTGATGTTTTCGTTGTTTCTGCATTTACGTGTCAGGTGACTTCTTTGCCTGTGTTTACTAACTAGTGTCAGGGTCTGGCCGAGTACACTAATTCCTGTCTGAGCTGAATAATCCCCGTCCGGACTATTTGTTGGTTCACACCATTCTTTCCTCTGAGTTATCTTATCTGCTATCCTTCGCAACATGTCTCTTGCATTCTCCCGTTTCACGATTGTCCTTCCACAACATGCAGCTGTGTTTTCTCTACTCGTAAATTGGATTGTGTGGATTCACTTGTAATTTACTCGAGGGGTCGAGTGACAAACATAACCGGGAAACTTGAGTTGCACTAGACTTAAAGTATTGTTTATAACGTTTGCCCATGTCTCGTTGTCTTGTATGATTGTATTTTGCATTGTATTGTACCATATATAAACCTGTGCGCCACGGAGTTAAGTGGCAGTCTCTTTTGAACCTCGTTTTTACCAACGACTTCTAAGACCACTGTACTAGCTGCAGCTAATAAATACTATCTTCTACGCCAGATGAAGAGTCCGTGTCTCTGTTTCTGACAAGGCAGGTGAATCCAGGGGATTTCAGGCGTACCCTACGCCGCCGAGCCTAAAGGCTGCGGTTCTCCAACTGGCGCCCAACGTGGGGCGACTTCAACTGTAGCAGTTGAGCCCGAGGGTCGTGAGGAGCCCCGCAAGAAAATTCCGGAGGAAGCGCACCACGTGATCGACCCCTGTATGTTGAAAGTCGACTGAAGGTCTTTAACAGCGCGGCTACTCCTCTCCGACGGTTGCTGACGACTGCTGCCCTGACTGTCGCCCTGCCTTGGACCCTTCTGATGATGTTTGGTAAAGCGAGACGATAGACGGACCTTCGCTGGTGGGACGATCCTTAGTTAAGTATTTGGTGGGTCGCTCCCACAAAACTTTGTTTTGTTTTGGTTTTTGGGTTTTTATTCAGGTATTGCAATACCCGAAGCCAAGGGGTAAGTACATTTGTACTGTTTCATTGATTTACACCCCTTGTTGTTTGTGAACAGTCTAGAGAAGTAACGATGCCTGGACTGAGTAAGTTCAAAAGAATTTGTTGTTTAGGTTGTACAAGGGATTTCCAGTTGGAGGAATCATGTCCGATCCCTCCAGTTGGAACTCCCACTTTTGAGCTCTATTCGAAACATGGTATTGGTCCCATTACCTTTAACGAGACATGGGTCCGATACACGAAAAATAGTGGAGTTTTGAGATGGCCCCAAAATGGTAGTTTTGATTCCGCCATACTAGATAATTTGGAAACGATTATGTTTAAGAGAAAAGCCCGGCCGGCAATGTTTGACTCTTTTCGCCTTTGACGTAAGGAAGCCAAACAGAAGGAAATTAAACAAGCAAAAAAGGATAAAAAAGCACAAAATATGTCATCAATTATAGAGGCTGCTCAGCAGTTTAAAAATAATGAAGTAGATGGTACGAATGAGATACCAGAGAGACAACATCGCATGGCAATAGATAGATGCTATCCGGTGCTGCCTACTTCATCGTCAAATAAAAGTAAGGAATTGGAAGAAGATTCCCTAATGTCTTGTTTATTGAATTCACCTCCGCCCTATGCCCAAATTCCTAATGCACCTTTGTTACCCCCTCCTATTGCTCAACCAATGGTTGCTCCATTGCCGATTGTTCAGCAACAGGCTCAGCCTATTAATGCTTCCTTGCCTGCCTCTGCTCCGTCTTTGCCGCCTGTAATTCAGCCCCCACCTCCTCTCCAATCCCCCGCTCTTGTTCCTCAGTCGGTTACGTTTCAGTCGCCGCTGCCTTCTATATCTGTAAGGACTCCTATTCTCTCAAGGGATTCCCCTACCTCACACAGGAGACTAGCAGACGCTGTTTCGAATTTCTTTTCTCCTCTTCTTGGGTCTTTGACCCTGTCTCCAGCTTTTTCTAGAAGACAATCCCGTTGTCAACTTCCCCTCACGGATGAGAAAGTGGTTTTGAGTTCCCTAGCTCGTAAATGGATTAAAAATGGACTTGACTATAGTACAGGGGACATTATGAGTTCCTTTCATCAATGGGCAGAGCCCACACAAAGATATGTTTTCAATGTTATGTGTCAGACTCTTATCAGTGGTTGGGAAGATATGGAGTTGGATCCAGTTCCTTCGGATTTATTGAAATTACAAGCTGATTTTGATAAAGGTTTTATTGAAGTTTAAGAGGCGGTGAATAAACTCGTTGCGTTCCGAACATTGTTCTTGTCCTTGTCCGTTTCCGAGATTGATGCTTCCAAAAACAAAGGCATTAAGAATTCTCCGATGCGCGAAGTTCCCCCAGTATGGAGGGAAGCGGTGATTGGTCCGCCTGCTGTTCCTGCTCATTTTCAGCGTATATGGGTTCACGAGCCCTGGAAAAGATGTGAAGTATTGGCACTTAAACAAACTCTTCCGGACCCTCGTAAAAATCCAGCTGGATATTACAAGGAGTTGTCTCAAACAGTTGAGGCCTGTATTATGAATTTGGCCGATATTGATATGTTATTTGGAAATGTCGTTCCACAAGCATTATGGGCATGGATTCGTAGGGAGAATCATGTTGGTGAATTAGGTGGTGATTGGGCTGCGATTAGAGCCGCTGATGCTAATCAAGTAGGTGGTGCGAAGCCTGAGGATCTGATTACGGCCCTGCAAGGTAGAATAATTGAATTGATAAAAACTATGATGCCCGCGGTACGAGTTAATTGGGATAAGCTGGCTGCATGCAAGCAAAAGAAAGACGAAAGCGTCTCGGATTTCTTCACTCGTTTTGAAGAGACGTTTATTGATCAAAGTGGTCAGGATCTGAGTGTAGAGGGTGGTCAGCCATTGTTTGTGGATAAGTTTGTGTATAACTTGCTTCCTGAATTGTCAAATAAACTGAAGAGCTCTGAAAGTGCGTGGGCTGTCTCTTCCCCTGCTAAAATACTGGCTACCGCACAGTATTATGAGAATAGAGATAAGGAGGAGAAAGAGAAACAGGAGAAGAAAAATAAAGATTTGAAAACGAAGGTTCTGTTACAGCAAGCTTATCCTCCGCGTTCTGCACAGCCTCAGTTTTCTCAACCCCCGCAGTTTCAGAAAGTGCTCCAGAAACCTGAGTACTTCGCACCACGTCTTCCATTGGGTCCTAATCAATGTGCGTATTGTACGCAAGAGGGACATTATAAAAATAGGTGTCCGGTTTTATTACAGCGTAATAATGGGATGTCTGCTCCACGGGGTCGTGGTATTGCCCAGACTGGATCTAGAGGTAGAGGACAAGGTGTGTCCTCTCAGGAGCAGCGTTCTTTTTCTACATCCACTACAAATTATTTTGATCAGCAGAAAGTTCAGTCCACGCAGTATTATAATGACGATTATTGTGAAGAAAGGGTTGATGATTTTCAGATTGAATAGGACAGCCATGGACGAAGTGAGGGAGTTGTGTCGATTCCAGTAGATCAAAATGGGCCATATGTCACTATTAACACTATGGGTGTTTCAGAACCGTTTCTTTTGGATACTGGTGCGATGAGAAGTTCTAATATGCATACTAAAATCCCTGGGGCACCTTTGTCTGGCTTAATAAATACTTCAGTAGGATTTTCGGGCGCCCCAGTTCGTAATCCGGTTTCTTGTCCCTTGCCCGTTTCGATTGGCCCATATGATTTAAATGCTCCACTTATTCTGACAACTGGTTGCGGCGAGAACTTGTTGGGTCTGGATTTATTGAAAAGATTACATGCAACATTGTATTGTTCCCCTTCTGGTGTGCACCTAACGTTGGGGAAGAAATTGACATCTTCCATGTATCTCTCTCGAGACCAGTTCCCACCTGAGTTGCTTTCTCTTCCTGAAAGTCTTTGGGCCATAGGCCCGAATGACGTGGGTTGTCTTGCAATTCCACCATATGTTGTTACTATTAAAGAGAATGTGAGAATGCCGCACATTCCCCAATACCGTATCTCTGCTGATGGGGAGAGAGCACTTTTGGCTATTGTCGATGATTTTATTCAGAAGGGTGTGGTTGAAGAAACGAGAGGCAATGTTTGTAACAGCCCTGTTCTTCCAATCCTCAAAAGGACACATCCTTCACAGCCCCCTGTTTATCGATTTGTTATTGACCTTAGAGAGGTTAACAAAATAGTTGTACCACAGTTTCCCGTTGTTCCAGACATCACAGCTTTGTTGACGATGATTCCTGCTTCGGCAGCTTGGTTTTCTGTCATAGACCTTAAGAATGCTTTCTTCAGCATTCCTATTGCTGAAGAAAGTAGGGACATCTTTGGTTTCTCTTTAGGTGGCCGAAGTTTTAGATTTAAAAGAGCACCCCAAGGCTATTGCGAAAGTCCCTCTATCTACAGTAAGGCTCTTAAGTCGCAACTTGATGCTTTCTCTTTGCCCCCAGGTGCCACGCTCATTCAGTATGTGGATGATTTTCTGGTGGCTGCTGATATGGAAGATGTGTGTAAGAATGTGACTGTTGCGCTGTTGCATCATTTGTCTGCTTTACATCATAAGGTGTCTCCCTCTAAGCTGCAATATGCCCGCCAAGAAGTGACCTATTTAGGTCATCCCTTGTCGAAGGAGGGAAGGCGATTGACCCCAGAACGTATTTATGCTATTTCACAGATGTCTGTACCCACCACGCAGAGAGAAGTGCATGCCTTCTTGGGTATCACTTCCTACTGTAGACAGTGGATCCCCAATTTTTCACTTTTAGCTAAACCACTGTTGGTGCTAACGCTGCAAGATACTCCACATCCGCTCCCTTGGACGGATGAATGTCAAAAAAGCTTTGATGACCTACGTACTGCTCTATGTTCCGCTCCTGTGTTGGGTACCCCAGATTATAGCAAGTCCTTTACACTGTACGTTCACGAAAGAGAGGGTTGCGCATTGTCAGTTTTGACACAGAAATTTGGAGACAAGCAGAGGCCATGTGCCTATTTCTCCGCTACACTAGACCCAGTAGCTAAAGCTTTGCCCAGTTGTCTCACAGCTACGGCAGCTGTGGCGATTTCTATTAGACAGTCTGCCGGATTAGTGTTGGATAACACACTCGTTGTTAGGGTTCCACATGCAGTGGATACCCTGTTGAATAGGACAAGAACACAACACCTTACAAGTGCTCGTTTGTCTGGATATGAGCTGACACTTTTAGCGAGTCGTGTACATAACAAAAGATGTAATACGTTAAATCCAGCTACATTGTTACCACTCCCGGAAGAAAAAGACTCTCAGGAAAAGCATGATTGTTTTCTCCGAACGGAAGAAGAAACGAAGGGTAGGATTGACTTAAAGGACACTCCGCTCAAAGACCCGGATGGGATCCTGTGGGTGGACGGTTCTTGTTTCAAGCTTCCAAACGGGGAGACTACTTCTGCTTATGCTGTTACCACCTTATGCACAATTGTTGAGACAGCACGTATTGGATATAATTCAACCCAAGCAGCTGAATTGATAGCCTTGACTAGAGCGTGTGTGTTGTCAAAGGGAAAGAGAGTGAATGTGTATACAGATAGTCAGTATGCTTTTGGCGTTGCACATAGTTTTGGTAAGTTATGGAGGGAGAGAGGATTTTTTACCTCTCACGGAACAAAGATTCAACATGGTGAGTTAGTGACTGATCTTCTTGAGTCACTTACCTTACCTACACAGATAGCGATCATAAAGTGCAGCGCACACAATAAAATAACAGACGACGTGGGTCGTGGAAATGCATTTGCAGATAAGGTAGCAAGAACTACAGCTACAGATGCTGCTAGTCGAATGTATGTGGCAGGTCCTGAAAACTGGGTTAGGGAAATTGGAATGTGTGAAGATACGATTGAGAGTGTGAAAATGATTCAAGGAGAGGCTACTGAGAAGGAATTGAAAACGTGGAAGGAAAGTACGGGAATGTTAGACTCGACGGGTTGTTGGACGGAATTGTCGGAACATCAGCGATGGTTATTACCGGATGCTTATGTGTTGCCGGTTGTTACTATGGCTCATGGTCCAGCTCACATTAGTGCGAAAGGCATTTGTAAGCTGTTGGCCCCTGTCTGGCAGAATGAAGGAATTCTGAAATGTGCAGAGAATGTGGTTAAACATTATATTGTTTGTTTAATGCATAACCCAGGAAAGGGTACCCCAACTCCAGCAGGTCATTTTGCTCCCCGTCATATCCTTTTGAGGTGTTGCAGATCGATTACATCCATATGGATCGACGTAACCACCTTAAGTATGTTCTGGTGGTGGTATGTGCCTTTTCCCGCTGGATAGAGGCCTACCCCTTGGAAGATAACACTGCTCTGTCAACTGCTAAAGTGTTGCTTAAGGAGTTCTTCCCCAGGTTTGGTTTGCCGCGAATTGTCTGGAGTGACAATGGAAGTGAATTTGTGGGTCAAATCATGCAGAAAGTCTGTTCTGGTCTTGGTATTAGACAGGAGTTCCATGCGGCAAACCATCCACAGTCAGCGGGTTTCGTTGAGTGTTATAATGGTACACTCAAGCTTAAACTAGCTAAGATTCAAGCCAGCACGGGTCTTGCTTGGCCAGACGCCTTGCCTTTAGCTCTTTTATCAACTAGAACTACTGTACACTCTCGTATGGGACTTAGCCCGTATGAAGTGGTATTCGGACGCCCAGCCAATATTTGGGGTGTCCCTAGTCCCAAGAAATACTCTGACATACCATATCCTTTGTTAATTGATTATTTGCATGACTTGACTACTAAATTGAATATTATTCGTCAACAGGTACAAAGTGCTTTCAACGTACCAAGAATCTGGAGCCCCGTTGGTCCCCACCTACGCAAGTCCTGCTTGTCACCCGCACAGCTGAAAAGGTGGACGGAAAACGAAACTGGGTGCATGGTGTGCACTGCAAGAAGGTGCCATTGCCATTACCCTTCGATCAGTGGATTCGCAGTGGTGTAAGGGAATCGGATACTGCAGCGGTTCCTTGTTTTGTGCCTTTTAGTGATGCTCAAATTTATGGGACTCAGTCTGAGAAAGCAGATGACGATATTCTTCAAGCCGCTGTGCCTGCGCATCTTCAAATAGACACTACGAATCCAAAAACTTTGTTCAAGGATCAGACGGTGCCGAGCAAAACTCGCTACAACCTGAGGTCGAGAGCCGGCCAAAGGAACTGAACACTTTGAACACATTTTTTTCCTCCTGAGTAGAGACAATTTTTTTTGTTTATAGGATATTTAGTATTAGATGTACCATCTGTCTCCGTCGCAGGGTCACGGTAGGAGACTCAGGCTGTAACCTGGTTTTTGTTCTTTTTAGTAGGTGGCTAGTGCCTCAGGATATACAGAAGTACGTAGCTGAGTGATTGAGGAAGATTGCCGTGAGCGACATTTTTTATATATAAAAGATGGATGGTACTACAACCATAGGTAGGGAAAATAGGAAGCAGGAAATGAGATTGAAATATTGTAAATTATTGCGTAGTCGATTTGGCGTAACTTTGTGTATTTTCATGTTTCTATCTATTTTAATAGCCTGCATAGGTTGGTTAGTACATGTTCTACACCCGAGAAATGTGGCTAACTCTACAACTTCTTTGCCTTCTCGCCTTTCTGTCTTTTCGCATAAAATGCATACTCTACCCCCTCATGAGCAGATAAGGAGAGCTGAATATATGAACAATACGTTTATTCAATTGTTACACCAACACCAGTTGGCTATTAATATGACTGACTGCTGGGTGTGCGGTCCTATGCCACACAATGCACAAAAGGGGATGCCATATTTGGTTCTTCCCTTCTCATATGAAGGTTCAGCTTGGGCTTACCTGACTATGTTTTCGGCCGCATACCACCACAGACTCCGAAGCCCTGTAAAAACTTCTGGAAATGGATTGGATTTCAGCCATAGCTCTCTGATCAAAGGTATAGTGACGATGGCTAAGATTGTAGAGAAGAGTAAGATTCCGTTAGATGAGAAGGAAGCTTATGAAGGATGGAATGTTACCCACTATGTTTCTATTCTTGGTGACAAAACTAGAAAGGGTGCGACTTCTCCTGTATGGACTGTACCCCATCAAGGTAATATTTGTCTCCAAATCAACAGTAAGAAAACTGATGTTAAGCAGAATTGTTTACACACCTACTTTTTCTCGTCCCTTGATTTCCCTCTGTTGGTTCCGTCTCAAGGAACCTATTTTGTCTGTAAAGACAGAGCTTACACATGGCTCCCTTCCAACTTTTCTGGAACTTGTTATGTAGCTTTCCTTCTTCCCCCTACATATACGGCTCCGCCAGACCACCACAGAGTTAGATATAGCCGAGGTATATTCGATGCCAAAGACACGGCAGAACAAGAGGGAGGAGATTTCCTTAAAGGATTCCTTCCCTTTTGGGGCCCGATGGTCAACAGCAGAAACATCAGGCAATTGGTGCGAGTGGTTGAGACCACTATTAATGTTACTGCAGGTGCAATAGGTAACATTACAGCAGAGTTACAGGCTGACCGTCTTATGACGTTACAAAATCGAATTGCGCTAGATGTGATCCTAGCAGACCGAGGAGGCGTCTGTAAATTGATCGGGTCTAGTTGCTGCATTTATATTCTAGACGACGCTCCGGCAGTATACCAAGCCATTTCCAAATTGCATACCATCTCCGAGTCGATTCATTAAGACGAAGGGGATTGGTCCTTTATGGGATGGTTTCGGGGACTATTGTCAACTTGGGGATGGAAGATCCTAACATTTCTTGGAGCTATTTTGGCCGTCATATTCTCTTGTTGTCTGTGTGTTCAGTGTGGTCCCGCAGTATGTGGCCTGCTGGCTACTTTATGCGTTCCGCATCCTGCAAGTCAGAGGACAGAGAATATTAGGATGATGGTACAGCAGCAGCTTGAGGATTTTATGAACATCGATGCTGATTCCGACTCAGATTAACATGAGTTGATTTGTTTTTGCCTGAGTAATGGGAAAAGGAGGGTCTGAGGTTCTGTAAATTACGAATTCGTCCGTGCTCAGCCTCCATTTTGTAGTCGCTGCCATTTTGTTGCCCTCACTCAGGCAGCGCGGCGAACGCAATGTTTTTGTCGTTTCTGCATTTACGTGTCAGGTGACTTCTTTACCTGTGTTTACTAACTAGTGTCAGGGTCTGGCCGAGTACACTAATTCCTGTCTGAGCTGAATAATCCCCGTCCGGACTATTTGTTGGTTCACACCATTCTTGCCTCTGAGTTATCTTATCTGCTATCCTTCGCAACATGTCTCTTGTATTCTCCCGTTTCACGATTGTCCTTCCACAACATGCAGCTGTGTTTTCTCTACTCGTAAATTGGATTGTGTGGATTCACTTGTAATTTACTCGAGGGGTCGAGTGACAAACATAACCGGGAAACTTGAGTTGCACTAGACTTAAAGTATTGTTTATAACGTTTGCCCATGTCTCGTTCTCTTGTATGATTGTATTTTGCATTGTATTGTACCATATATAAACCTGTGCGCCACGGAGTTAAGTGGCAGTCTCTTTTGAACCTCGTTTTTACCAACGACTTCTAAGACCACTGTACTAGCTGCAGCTAATAAATACTATCTTCTACGCCAGACAAAGAGTCTGTGTCTCTGTTTCTGACAAGGCAGGTGAATCCAGGGGATTTCAGGCGTACCCTGCGCCGCCGAGCCTAAAGGCTGCGGTTCTCCACGGGGCACTAACGAGGTCAGCATTTAGACACTGCTCCCTGGACCTACTACCTACCACCCCATGCCTGGTTATACATTACTTATCTCTCCGCAGGCCGCCTAGGTGAGCACATCACACTGGTGTGCATCACTTAGACTACTCAGCCACAAGCTTTTGATTCACCATAGAGTGACTAAGTATGATGGGCACTTTCTAGGACCCGGTCTACCTTAGCAGTCCCAGTCGTGATCTGGCAGGGAACTCACAACTACTATGCATGTTATGCACTGTTTATAAGTTGTCGCTTTCATCTGCCTACACATTGACTTGTGCTATGTGCTCTTATCTTTTTTCTCCCCCCCTTTATGTCACCATTAGGTTTGAAAGCAGAGCACACGAATAAACCGTGTGACTAAAACACCACAGAACTCCTCATTGAAGGCATGGTAGGAATATAGGGCGCCTCTTTACCTATTCCTCTCTACTCATTTTCTACTTCCATGGTCCTGATGAAACGCTCTGGGATCCATTAGGGACCATTGTGAAGCGCGAAACATGTTGACCTCCCACTGTTAGACACCACACTACACCTTCACACGGGTTGAGAGAAGTGGGAATTCATTTGTTACTTTTCCCCTCTCTATCAGCATAATTAGCAGCTCCATCCCATCCCGATTTTAGCTTCACCGTTTGGACCCTTCAATAAACTCATTAGGGCTCCAATTGGTTATTTTAATCTGCTCTCACCTTCATCACTTGGCCCACACACCCACATGCACAACTGCGGGAACTCCTAAAAGATCTCCACCAAAGTGTCCTCTACGACAGCCCGTGAGGCACTGCAGCACTACCCCGACGAGGAGCAGTGCGCACTGATGATGCTTGACACTCGCAAGGGTGTGTTAGGGCACAACAGACACAGGTGTACCACTCCCACCTTTCACAATCTCATTCCTTATTTTTTGGAGACACCTTACTCTTACATGCAACCATAACAGGCTGCTTCTTGCCCATTCCTTTTCAGGAACTAATACCACCCCTTGTATTGACACTGCTTTCTTATAGCGCAACACTCTGGGCATATGCCAAGAGGGCTCAAGGGTCCATCTGCAATATGCACAATGGATGGTGGGGTCCCCAGTTGTTGAAAGGAAAAAGGTAAATGTATCATATACTTTGCGTTTAATTGTCTAATGATTGTATGTTGGTCATGTTTGTGCACTTTTCAATGTTGCTTGATGAAATCCACAGGTATAAAGATCAATCTAGGAGGAAAGGTGACTTGGCATGGGGGCAGTGACTTCAATTCAGGTCTGGCTTCTGGGAATTCACCATGTGTGTTGGG
This sequence comes from Lissotriton helveticus, assembly GCF_964261635.1. Lineage (NCBI taxonomy): Eukaryota > Metazoa > Chordata > Amphibia > Caudata > Salamandridae > Lissotriton > Lissotriton helveticus. Next base: position 221,175,464 of record NC_136070.1, on the reverse strand, counting down.
GGTAAGCTTGTTAAAACAGGGGGGCTCAGTGGAACACCAACATAGATAGGCAGGTGGGGTAGGCCATCATGTAAGGCCAAGGTCTAAGGCTCATGCTGGAGGTAGAGGCATTGGGCGACTGTGCTACGGGCAGAGAAAAGTTACCTTGGGATGAGAATCTTGTCAGCATTCACAATGGCTTATATGTTGGGTGCTGAACCTTGCCAAAAGGCAGCTAAGTACTCTGGCAGTTTAAAAGAAGCATAGGGTAGGGGGCTTGATAGCCGGGGGAGCTTGTTGCTCTGTATAACACAAGATTTCTCCTTTCACTGCCCCCAAGTGAGTGCACCCAGCTGCGTAATTGTCCAATGTTAAACCATAAAATGTACTGGAGTAAGCAATGTGGACATCACATTTCAAGTTCATGAAGCTATGGGAGTCAAGCCATTGGCATGGCATGAATTGGGGTTGCACAGAGTATCTGAAGGCCTAGAAACTTCCACGGATGCAAGAATTTTGAGTACTACCAAGAGCGCATGGAGAACTCCGGCCAGATCCAGTAACAAGAGAGAAAATTGAGACACCAGTTATCATGGGGCCATCAGGAATTAGTTCAGATGGTAAGTTTCCAGCACCCAGTCAAGCAGGGAGATATGGTCCGATTAAGTGGCATTAATAGCACAAATGTGGGAGTACTGGTTCGGCAGGCAAGTGTTATTTCCCCAGCTCTACAGAGTGAGAGTTCTGCAGGAAATACTGTTCAGCCTGCAAAGGTACAAGAACTGGCAGGGCAGGTAAAGTTACTTTTGTAATTGGAAGGGCAGCAACCAGTGAACTTAACTACGCAAGATTTGGTGGTAGTGATCCAATTCCTCCAAACCCAGCTATTCAGAAGCAATATTTTAAGTGTGGGGTCAGATATGGATAATGGAGGGTTCATGGGTTGTCTTCTCCAGACTCCTCTAATGCAAATGAACAATCCGGCAGCGCAGGTGTGGGGGTGGTCAGACAGACAACATCAACCCATACTGCTCAAGCCAATGTGGTGGGATCTCCACAGACTCCTCAATTTGGGTTAGTTGGTGGGGCACCGCTAGCTCAAGCTATGTCAGTAGAGGTCACCAGCAGCAATGGGATTCCTGAGGCAGGGTTCCATCTCCCAAACAACTACGGGAGGGCAGATGGGGGCTGCGATTGTTGCATCATCTGTACAGAAGACAGGGGTGTCTACAATAATTTTTGCATGAATCACACCAGTGCTGTGCCTTCCAGGGCCGACAGCCTGGCATGTCCTGCCTGAGACGAAAGAAAAGATTTGCAAAGGCAAATCATTGATGTCTTTGATCCAATCAATGGTGGTGTCTGACCTGAGAATCATAAGCAGGGAGAGGATAGAAAAATCTGCCAGAGGAAGGTTTGGGTGGAGAGATTGTTGAGGAACTGGGTGAGGGTTTCACCATTTACATTGTGGCCCTGACCTAGAGGTTTACCATTTTGGGCCCTCATTTAAAGGGTTATATTTTCCTACCCAAAGCACATCATCTGATTTACAGGGACAGCTTGGCTTCAGTATGACATGAAGTTCAGACAGATAAAGGCTTTTAGGGCCAAAGGTACTAAGGTTCCTGTTTGTATTTCTTAAATAGAGTGTCTGTAGCAATCGCTATTAAAGAATTGGAAAAGGATATGTACACAATTTGCGATTCCCTAATAGCTATTCATATAGATTAGGAATCACTATTAGGGAATCGCAAATAGTAAATGCCATGCATTCCTGCCTATCGGCAAAATTGGAAATTGTTTGCATTTCCTAAATTGCGATTTCCTAATAGGGAATCGCAATTTAAGAAAGTCAAAGCCAAGGGTACTTTTGAGCTTAAGGCCCCCCTGGAGGCACCCCTCAATTTCACTAGTGCACACACATGTGCACAAATGCCCTAGAGTGTGCTTCATGTCACAGTAAAAAAAATCATTTTTTATACATTGTTTTATTTTGTACTTGGTTGAAAATTGCATTTCCTAAATGCTCAAATCGCATTTAGGAAATGCTTTGTATATGTGCTTTTTGCAATCACAAATAGGTAATCACTATTTGCTATTCCTAAATCGAGGTCGCAATTTGCGATTTCTCCCATGTAGAAATCGCACATTATAACCATTTTTGGCCCTTTGTACTTCAGAAAGGCCATTTACCTTTTCTTAATGGGCCAAAATAGTGAGTCGGCCCGTTAAGAAATACTAAATGGCTTCGTATATCAGGGCCTAAGATCTGAAATTGAATAGGTCCGAATTAACCTGTGGCATGCAGAGTTTGAGGTAGCTCACAATGCCTAAAAATCAAATACTTCCAAACCAAAGACTTACCGGCTCCAGGAGGGGTCGCAGAGACGCTGCCTACATCGCCTTTGCCACACAGCACCGCAGGGTCCCTGACGTTGTGGTCGCCCCCGCCGCTGTGCAGCGCCATCGCACGGCCGCGGAGCGGAGCAGACCACAACTCCCAGCGAGCCCTGCAGTTACCTCCGCCCACTTCCTGCACAAGCGCCAGGAGGCGCTACTAAAGGCGACAGCTCCCGGAGAGGAGCGGACGCGCGCGGACGGCGCCGGGCAGAGCCCGGGCAGAGGGCGGGCCGTCTAAGGCCGTCCAAGGACGACCAGGGACGGGACGGGCCACGTCCGTAACATCATTAATCATGGGCAAGCGTAAATTGGTTACATCAGCGGCAGATGAAGCAAAAGCGAAGGTGCCAAAGTATACTACCAGCATACTGACATACTTAACAACAAAAGTGGGGGAATTATCATCGCAGATCGCTGAGTCCGAGCGTGAACTAGGCCTTGTCCCTAGCCCTGGGATTGTTGATACATCCAATTCCTCTGCTATAAATTGTATTCCGTTGGAGCCTCGGGTTATCATTGAGGCTTGTAGACCTACTTTATCACAACTCGCCACAGTTCTTCCATGTCCGGCTGTAACTGAAACTGTGATACCTAACTTTCCTATGAACCCCGGGGAGGTTGGAAGGTCTGCTTTAACTATGGCTGGCTCTACCCAGCCAACTTTTGTAACGGAGGAGGGCATTATGGCCTTATTGGAAAAACTGTTCACAGAAAGACTGGAGACTGCCTTAATTCAGATTGCCTCGGACATTAATGAAACTCTGAAGGACTGTGTTAAGAACCTTATGGCAAAATGTGATCGCATCAATGATGCTCTTAGCATTCGGGCCCCTTCTTCTTTTATGCCTTTGGCTCCATGTCCCTCTGTTGTGCAGGTGTCTGCCCCTAAAGTTGGTGACCCACCCACAATCAGGCCGGTTGCTATCCCTCTTCTGCCTATCGTCAACCCTGTGCCACAAAAAGGGAAAGTAGATAATGGGATATATATTCCCATAACAGAGGCTGGCAACAGTGCAAGTTCCTCCACAAGGCCTAGAGGCCAGTGGGGGGCAGTGGAAAAAAGGGTTCCCCCAATAAATTTACCTCCGGATGCAACACCCTTTGTTGCAATTTTGGTTAACGTGCCCAAACTTGAAGACGGGGTGGTGGAACAACATGAGACCCTTCTTAGGCACGTTAAAAAATGGTGTAATGCTAACTGCACGGGAGAAAGTAATATTGCAGACAATATCGTAACAAGTAGAAGGGTAGATTGGGTGGGCCGAAGCAAGAAAGAGGTATCTGGAGACTGTGTCATTGTAAACTTCAAATCCAAGAATGTCGCTAGTCGACTTTTCTGGGATGACTCCCCTCTGGATTCTGCAAGTAAAGGGGTTCGGGCGATGCCCCTTGGCTTTTTTTATCCTCGTCCTTATAGACCAGGTGTTATGGAGATCAATAAGTTACAGTTTACTGATAATACCTGGGCAGAGGATAAACTTATCTCACCTATGCCTACTAATGTCTGGATGATTAAGCCAACCAAAGGTAATGGGGTGGTAAATGCTGTAAGGAACACACCCTCTAATGATCTTCCATTGTCAAACATGTTTACGGCTCTAGCTGATAGAATAGACATTGAATGACTAGAACCTGAACCTGAACAGGAAAACCTGACTCGCCTATGTACAGGCAACACTGAGGTGGCCCCACCTGATGACAGAGTTGAAACTGTTATAAATGACCCATTACAAATAGGTGGAGGGCACATACGGATATTATCATGGAACATTGCGGGCCTACGGGCAAAACAGGACGATCTGATTTGGTTACAATCAGTGAAGAACCATGATATAGTTGCCTTACAAGAAACTTGGACGAAAGATAAAGGCTTCTGGGTAGATGGATACATTTCTTTCTTTGTTGATGCCCAGAGCTCTACATCAGGAAGGGATAGAGGGGGTTTGCTATTCCTTGTTTCAGTTAAAATTGCAGGGAATGTTAGAGAAATCCCCAGTGCTTCGCATTATTTTCAGCTGGTGGAAATTTGCTCGGCTGACAGGAATATGATTGTATTAATAAATTGTTATAATTCTATGCAGGGGGGCCCCCCAAATTTTGTGTTAGATGGTTTATCGGCCTTTTTAACCAAATATATGTCAAAACAAACCACTTTTGTTCAGTTTATAATGATGGGTGATTTTAATGTTCATTCGTGTAAGTCCCATTGTCAGATCATTGATGATACCGGTCCTGATTATACTTCGCTGCCACACTTTGAACATAGCCCTAAAGGTGTGGCAATGGAAAACCTGTTATCATCAAATGACTTATATGAACCGGGGTTTTCAGATCCAATAAACCGTGTGGTCACGTATAACGCAAGGGGCAGTGAATCGATTATTGATTACTTTTTTATGTCTCCAGGGCTCCTTCGTTATGTTTTGTTTTATAATGCAATTGTAAGTGGGTTTAGTGACCACAATCCTGTGTTGTTGGTTTTGGACGCCCTCTCTGGGCTGCATAAAGGAGAATTAAGGGCTAGCTCTACAAGGGACGTAAGGAGTAAAGATCAGGGAAGACGCCTTAAATGGTGTAAAGTCTGCCCGAAGGATTTTCATGGTCTTATTGTACAAGATATGTTAGTCGAAATTGAGAAATGTAGGAATGGAGAGAGGAGGGAGGGGGAGGTTGTGAGTGCCTTTGAAGCTATCTGTGCTAGAGTAGAAAAAGAGCTTAGAGCTAAACCAGGGAGGGGTTCTGCTCCAGCGTGTAGATGGTTTGACCGCTCTTGCTCACAGGCTCACTCAGCTTTGCTGAAGGGTCTTAAACAATCTCCTAGAGATAGGTCTTTGGTGGCACATTTAAGAAGACAATATGTTTTGGCAGTTAAACTTCGGAAAAAAGCCATCAAAGATGAAGCATGGGACTCTTTGATGGACCCTATTACTCTTAAACATAGCTCCAAATTCTGGGCCATAATAAATAATCCTTTGTTCTCCCACACTAACAACATGGATCTTGAAACAAATATCTCTGAAGCTGACTGGATTAACCATTTCTCCAATATATATGGTTCAAAGGAAATAGCCGAGGCGTTTAATATACCTTACTCCCCATCGTCTTCCTCTAAATTAAATTTTACCAAATCAGAAGTAGAGTTGGCAATTTTAGGCTTTGCTGCAAATAAAGCCCCGGGCCCGGATGGGGTACCCCTGGACCTATATAAACTTAACTCTGAGATGTTGGCTGAGATTTTAGCTAATGTTTTTAATTGTGTGTATGAGGGGGGTTTGCCAAAAACGTGGTCTTGTGCTATTATAGTACCCATTTTTAAAAAGGGTCAAAGAAGCGACCCTAAGTGTTTTCGACCAATTTCGTTATTAGATTCTTCTATGAAGATTTTGGGCAAAGTCCTGTTACCTAGAATTAACACCTGGTCCATAGACAATGATATTCTAGTAGATGCCCAGTATGGGTTCCGTGCTGGTAGAGGGACTGAGGACCAATGCTTAAATCTTCATTTGTTAATTTCGAAATACACAATTGTTAAAAAAGGGTCAATTTTTGTTGCTTTTATGGACCTGTCCACGGCTTTTGATTTGGTGAATAGAGCCCGGCTGTGGACCATGCTGTTAAAGCTGGGTCTTGATCCTCCCCTTGTATACTTTTTGGCAGAACTACATAAAGATTTAAAAGCCTCAATTAGAATGGACCAAGAAGGTAATTGTACTGCGTGGTTCAAATCCAGTAGGGGCGTGCGGCAGGGCTGCATTCTTGCTCCCATGCTGTTCACTTTGTATATAAATTCACTTGAGGAGACTCTTTTAACTGCTACCTTGGATACTCCGCGTGCAGGGGACACTCGTATTCCTGTTCTCCTGTACGCGGATGACGCAGCTTTAATAGCTCGGACCCCGATAGGTTTGCAAAAACTTTTAAATGCTTTTAATGATTTTATGTCATCATTAGACTTAGTGATAAACAACTCCAAATCTCACGTCATGGCTTTTGGGGCTGGTAAAAATAATTCTAAACAGTTCTACTGCAATGGTGACGTGATCACTAATGTCAAAGTTTTTACGTACCTGGGTGTCATTTTTGACACTAAGGGGAGTTGGGCTCCGCAAATTGTAGCTAAAACCAAAGCGGTCAGGAGCTCGGCCACCGCTATTTTAAGTTTTTCCAGGAGACTGGGCGGGAAGCCAACTGGTGCCTTACTTAACTTGTACAGGGCGAAATCAGTAGCAATAGCCAGGTACGGCTCAGGTCTGTGGGGCTATGTAAATAGTGAATCAGTACAAAGGGAAGAAAATAAGTTCCTGCGTTCCACCTTAGGGCTTCCCCAATCTACAGCCACGTTTTCAGTTCACCAGGAAGTTGGCCTTGGGTACATATCTGACATCCTTCTCATGGCCCCTATCTTGTTATGGATAAGGCTCTGGACCAACAAAAACTTGGGTCTGAATCATAAAATACTGGTGGACTGTTTAAATCTGGATAATTACAAAAACATTACTTGGCTTTCTTACATACAAAAGTGTTCTCTGGACCTGGGACGTCCTGACATTTTTCTGGTCCCCCAGGGTCTAAAGAAATCGTATTTAGATTGGGTGAAGGCCAATTTCATTACATTGAAAAATGTGGAGAGGGAGGAACGCCAATTACTTAAGCCCACGGTCAGAGCCCATTACCTGACCATCACCTGCCTTACTATACAACCGTACCTTACTATCGTCACTATCCCCTTTCATAGGTGGCTTCTGGTTAAACTCCGGTTTAATCAGATTTATACAGTTTTGTGTGATAGTCAAGGCTGGTTTAAGGAGGAGGACGCACCTGTCTGTAATTGCGATAATTTTTCTACGCAAAATAATATGCACTTTATGTTGTTTTGTAATTTTTTCACTGCGCCCAGACAGAAATACCTGGTACCATTATTAAAGGACAAAGCTTTTTACCAGGCAAAACCTGCCCTCCTTTATCTCCAATTATTGGACTCTGCGTTGGCCATGTTTAGCGTGGCCAATTATCTTGTTGCTGCTGTTAGGATTAGGAGGAGAAGACTTAATAATGCTACATTAGGGTTTTGTAGAGAAGACTGAAATGGAAATGCTGTGCATATTTAAATATCTATCTTATTGAGTATTTACTCTTTTTACAATGTATTTTTACACTGTATATTAATTAATTATTATCGATGTTTTCTCATATCATCTTTTTATTATGCATATGTAAATACTATTGATTGATGATTTTTGTAACTCCTTATGAATTTGTATTGCCCTTCTTCTGATGTGATTGTAGAATGCTTTTATGATTTTTAACTAAATCGAATAAAGTGGTTTTTGACTTGACTTGACTTGACTTGAAGTGAATAGACAAGCTAATGACAACAAGAACGGCTTGCTTGCAATTCAATAGGAAAGAATGTGAGAAAGGAACCAATTGTAAATTAGACCACATATGCTCCTGATGTAGTGGAAACCGCATTTTACTTGTAGGGGCGCATTATAATCAGAGTGCACCCGCATATAGTCCTTTGTTGTATTAACATGAAGTATTTGAATTTCGAAATGTATTAACTTGAAACTTGAAACTTAAAAGTAACAAGGATATTAACATGGAAAGTAAATGTAAGTAGCAGAAACATTAACGTGAAGAACTTGTGTTGTGAAACTGACAATTATTCGTGTAGTAACAGTGTTTATGAATTATGTCATTTTGCATTGTGGGAAAATGCATTAATTGAATGTGCCTTATATTTTTCATATTAATCCATAAAGCTCACATGTTGTTTCCTTATGTTAGATACATTTCATAGGCCTAAAATGCAGTTCCTTGGAAACTCTCACTTTAGAATTAACAGTTTGAATTTCATGTGCATTGTGGAATTTGTTTTTTCTCATGTTAGTGTTGCAGGTAAAAGAACCGTTCTTGTAAGCTAGAATACTATCTTTGTTTTATAGGTAAAGTGAGAAGAAGTTCATTTGTATGGCTTGAGTCGATAAAGGAAGGGCGTTGTGCCTCACACAGGAGAAGGCCTGGGAACTAAGAACAAACTATTGCAGGAAAAGAACACCGTTGTTCCATGGAAAAATACCTTTAGAATTGTACCCAGAGCGATGGCGTGATCTGCAATGAATCTTGGGAATGTTATCTACGAATAATCTGATGATGGAAGTAGGGAAAATGCCCACTTCTTCTTCTGCCTTCGGAGAGAGAGTGCATCTGAGAGCAGGCTCTTTCTCTGTAGCTTTATACTACATGACCCATTGACTGTGGAGCGACTTCTTAGGAAGACTCCACATGCTAACACCATTTTACCCTTCTTCCTGAAAATGCTTAAGTAGGGATGTCACTTTAGTGTTAGTGTAGGAATAGATTAATGGTCCTTACCCATCGACCCTCGATGCAGGAAAATTTGGACCCATGCTTTCTGATCCTCTGCACTCTACATTCTGCTACTTGAATTAATTGTATTGTTTATGTTACATTGTCTCAATAGGATACGCAGATTTGGCTTCATTCTAATTCCAATGTATTTTTGCACTCTCGTCTTGAGTTGCCTTTATGTTAAGTTATTTTTGGCTTTGTAATAAATCAAACTAACTTTACGTAGTTGTCTGTGGTTCCTATGTGCCCAAAAGAATTCTTGGTTAATTGATTGGCTTATTAACAAATTGTCTCCCCTTTTGCTCCATGCTGCTAAAAAGAACCATCAGATTGTGTCTCTAGAACAGGTCTAGAACTTATGGGCCCGGCCCTTTCAGTTGGTAGCAGTGTAGGATGGTTAGCACATGAAGAGAAGGGAGAATCCAGGATTAGTCTAGAAATGTGCAACTTGGAACCCCGAAAGCTCCAAAATAGAGCCTAATGACCAAGAACGGAAGGTGGCGGAATCCGGCGGAGATGAACAGATTTTGATGGTGCAGCGAGATCAGAGGCGAGTCGAAGAGTGAGTATCAATAGGGCATATGTTGTGTGTTAGATTGCAGGAATAATTTGATTGCGTGATGTCTTGCAGAGTTGGCGTGAAAGTCAAGTGAATGTGGTTTCAGGCTGGACATGGTCTAAGGGTTGAGATTTGAGTTGCAGGTCCCGAAGTGGCCTAGGATCCTGGGATATATTAAAGGTTTAGAAGAGACGGAGATTGAAAGTATTGTCGTCTGACCGAAGAATAGAGGAGTTGTCGTGAGACGTTATCAGCAGTTCCACCTAAGACAGGGAACTTCGTGTGAATGGGATGCACGGGGATCTTGTGTACAGAAGTGAGCTGTACTTATCCGGGTGATCAGTGCAGGTCGAGGGTCACTGTGTTTGAATGTTCTTAAATGATTGAGTTCTATCAATCTTTTATATGGCAGACAATTACGGATTCTAAGACAACTGTGTGAGTGCATTCGTATGGAGAAATTGTGTAGGTGGGTGAGCCACTCTGAGGAGTGAAGGTGACATCAGAGAATGTTGCGCTATGATAGGTCAGAGGGTGTAACGCCGTGGTGGGATTGGTTGGTAGTCATTGGGAAGTTGTGGTTGGAAAAGAATTGTTCCGACATATAATTTTGAACAACAAATTGCAATTGAAATCATTCGATATTTTAGGGTGTAGCGAGATATGTTCAGGGGTGATGAAGGGGTTGTTATTTGAGTGGGCAAAGAGGCATCACCCAAGGATACTCCAGAACAATATATGGCGACAAACGTTGGGCTCCATACTATAATTTGGCTCCAAAATTGACATAAGATCACTGAGAAGGAGGGTGAATTGTCATTTCCACGCATTGGCTCATTTCGACTGAATGTATTGCATCAGTTAAGAGGAGCAATGTTTGAGTTGCAACCTTTACCTAAACCAACACAGTTGGAATTGTTAGATGCCTGGATGCGTGCAGCACATGCTAAACAGAGGGAGAAATATGAAGGGAGGATGAAGAAAAGTGTGAGGTCATACCAGAACGCACAGTGAGATGCACAGCTTAAGAAATGGAGAGTGCGTACCATAGAAGAAGAAAGGCTACACCCGGTGCTGGTCGAAAAGGAAGGTCCCCAGGACAGGAGTAAAAAGGCAAATGGAGGGACTGTAGTGACAACGAAAACAGCTTGTTGGATGGTTGTTATCTGAGTGTCCTCCACCTTACAGTCCACAATCAGGGGACGGGGCGAGGCTCAGAAAGTGCAGAAAATGTGGGAAGGGCAGCAGCTCAAGTGGTTCCTGGTATAGGGGCTGTGGGAAGGAAGTCCACAGGAGTAGGAGGGACAGGAGTGTCCACCTTGGGAGTGATAGAACAGAATGGAGTTAATACTGCTTCACGGTTACCAGAAGCTCTTACAGTTCTGGTTACCATTGGTCCTGTTGTTCCTGTGTATGACCTGAGCTCAGTGGAAAGTCTTAGTCAGAGTCAGCCCTTACAGGTTGAAAAGACTGGATTGGGAAGAACAGGGAGCACAAGTGGGAATTGTCCATCTTTAGTGCCTAGCGAAGCCAGTACCCCCTTAGCAGCTAATGCTGATCCTTTGGGACTACACTTTGGTTCCAGTACTATACGGTCTATACCTATGACAAGCACTAGTTCAGACCTACGGATGTGGGAAACCCCCGTGAGAGGACCAATTGGTGCAGCATCGGAAGCAAGTACAAGTCAGAGAGCCACTGGAAGCCAGCATGTCTTAGATGTTGCAGACTTGGCTGAGAGACCACAACAATAGCAAGGAGAGTCAGAATGGTACAACAAGCCAGGGTACCATCAAGCTATTGGATGTGGTGAGTTTGAAGGCTGAGGTTGATGAGATCATCATTGGGAATTTACCTTTGGATAGAATAGAGACCTATGAGCCAGATGACCTGTTGTTTGTAGGGAAGGATGTCACCCGCACGGCAAGGTGAGAGCATGAGATGTTGTCAGAGTTAGCTCCGAGGTAGGGAACGTTTCTCATTCAAGGGCGTGCCCTTTTGTGCAAATTGAATTGTACCATCTATTCTCTGCAGAAGTGGATCGAATTGCAGACAAATGATGAGGACATTGCCTTCATGTTGGCAAATCAGAACCATTACATAGCCATGTTTCCTTTACTGACAGTGGAAGACATGCAGCTGGATTTGCGAGACACTGTCTCTCCAGTGGTATGTTATTTATCTGGGGAGGAAATCGTACTGATTAGAGGAGTCGAGCCAGCCCAAATGCAAATCAAGTCTAATGCAGAATTCCCGAGAACACCTATAAACTGACCCCTTGAAACATGGCAGGAATTATACCTGTAATTGAGCCCATGATTGCACAGGGCATTCTAAAGGCGATCATGGGGAGTCCGTACAATTCGCCCATTATGGGATTGCAGAAACTGAGCGGGAAATATTGCATTGTTCAGGACCTTAGAAAGGTCAATCACATTGTGATTCCATGTTGTCCTGTAGTACCAAATCCTATCCTATTTCAGATTCCTTGCGAGACGGAGTGGTTCACAGTGATTGGCCTCTGTCAGGCATTTTTCTTCACCCCATTGCATAAGGAAAGACAATATTTATTGGCTTTCCATCTGGAGAATCGTGTCTTAACATGGTGTTGTATCCCTCAAGGGTACACTGAAAGTCCATCCATATTCAATCAGGTACTTAAAAAGCACCTTGAGATCTTGATTCTGGCCCGAAACTCAGTGCTAGTCCAGTACATAGAAGGCCTCCTCATTGCATCTGAAACATGAGAGGCTTGTGAGGACGATACTAGCGCTTTACTGAAACATCTGGCTGACAATGGGCATAAGGTATCTCCAAGTAAACTTCAGTACTGTCTGAACAAAGTACAGTATTTGGGTCATCAAATTAAAAAAAGCAAGAGGAAGGTGTCACCAGAACAAGTGGATGTGATCATGAAAAGGAATCCACCTACTTCCCAGAAAGAGGTCAGGATGTTTTGGGGCATGGTTGGCTACTGCCGACAGTGGATTCCTAATATCTCCTTGATAGCGAAGCCTTTGCAGATGCTGCCCCTAAGGATGTGTGTCATTCGGTACCTTGGGATAACAACTGCTTGCTTGCTTTCCTGGAGTTAAGAGAGTGCCTGCGTAGCGCTCCAGCTTTAGGAATGCCTGATTACAACAAAGCATTCTCATTATTCTGTCATGAGCAAGAGGGTTGTGTAATTGCTTGTACACCCAGACACATGGAGTGCCTGTAGACCAGTGGCCTATTTCTCAGATGCATTAGATCCTGAGGCTTCAGCATTGCCCGGATGACTCAAGTCCTTTGCTGCAACAGATGCCAGAATTGAATTATGTGAAAGCATTGTTATGAGTCATCCACTTACTGTACATGTACTGCACTCTGTGGAGCTCCTAATGACGAGAACCAAAACATCATTTGACAAAAAACAGGTTGACAAGATGTGAGCAGGTTTTGCTTGCTGCCGAGAATGTGACTCTGAAACATTGTTACCTGTTCCAAATGCTGATGGGGAAGATTGTGAAGACCATGACTGTATGGAAGTTATTACGCTTTGCACCAAGCCAAGAACTGACATTGTCGATAAACCATTGTCTGATTCCGATCAGGTCCTTTTTGATGGTTCATGCCTAAGAGAAAATGAAGGTAATTTGAGAGCAGCTTTTGCTGTCTGTACCATCTCTGGAGTTGTGGAAGCTGGTTGCTTATAGGGAGTACTCTCCACACAGGTAGCTGAAATCTTTGCCTTGATCTGTGCATGTCGAGTTTCTGAACAGATCTGAGTCACCATCTATGCCAAAAGCCAATATGGTTTTGGTGTGGGTCATGACTTTGAACAGCTATGGTTGCAGAGAGGGTTCCTAACTTCATCAGGTTCTCCTATTAGGAATGGAGACTGTGTGAGACAACTGCTAGAAGCATTGCAATTTGCAAATGGAAGTGGCTGTTGTCAAGTGCACGGGCTATGGAAGAGAAGACGACTTTGTTACCATAGGGAATCAATATGCACACAAATTTGATCGCTTTTGTGCCACACATGCATGTATTTTCAATGGGGAATACATTGGTGAGAGTGCGGAAAAGACAGAACTCAGCATGATGCTAGTTGTTGCGTACACATAGGATGAAGTTATGCATTTGCAAATAGAAGCCACAGACCAGGAACAAGCGGGTTGGAACAGAGCAGGTTGTGAGAAAGGGGAAAATGACATATGGGTTTCAGCTTAAGGTAGGGCAGTGTTACCTGATTGTCTGTTAAACCCAATGGAAAGGCAAATTCATGGAGTAGCTCACATAGGAAGGGATGCAACGGTGAGACTGTTCAGGGAGACTTGGTTTAATCCGAGGTTTCGCGTGATTCCAGAAGCAGTGTTTCATCGGTGTGTCATGTGTTAACAGATGAATGCTGAAAAAAGGACAGTTGTTGCCTTGAGCCACATTGGCAGATCAGGGGGTCCTTTCGATCGGATCCAATTGGATTTTGTTGAGATGCCAGTGTACAATGGGTTGAGATACATCTTGGTTGTTGTGTTCATCTTTTCTCAATGGGTGGAAACTTATCTAACTAGAAGGTGTGATAGTCTTACAGTAGCAAACTTATTGTTGAGGGAGCTCATTCCTAGATTCATGTTTCCAACTACATGTCACGATTCGCTCCCTGCAGTCTTGTGCCCACCACCAGAGGGCTGCATAGTGTGACTTTTGTGGGTTCTAATATGCTTCCAGACACTCCCCTGCATGCATATCCTGACTTCCAGGCATTTGAACAGCATTTGGGAATTGACATCCATTCCCAATGCATGCCGGGTTTTGTGGAAGCTAGTCTGCTCATGCTGCAAACTCCATTACCTATAATCTCCTGCTCACTGCTTGTCTCCACCCTGCAGGCCAAGGATGGGTGATGGAATTCAGCTCACCTGGGGCTGGCTGCTGCTAGCCTACTCACACCTGATGTGAATGTGGGATACTTGTAAAGCGCACTGTTGCTCTACCCGAGTGTCCTGGCACTGTAGACCGCTGGGGAACCCGTCCTGGTTTTCCCTGTGAGATGGTCCCTTTCTGGGTATCTCCAGGGTGAAACCAGGCGTCCCCGGCGTCTGTGGGGGGCAGTTGTAGAGATGAGGCAAGCTTAATGCCCAGAGTTACCGAGTGTGTTCCCTGGTTAGAGTAGGCGCTGAGGCGAGAATTATCGAGTCCGTTGACCCTGGTCCAAGACCCTGCCGCGTTGGGAATTGAACCCTGGTCCCGGGCCGTTCTCTGCTTACAGGTCTGCCGCCTCTAACCAGTGAGCCACACCTCTCCACTTGATGTGCATGAGTACTGTGAGCTCTTTTAAGCCCCAGCTCCCTTCAGCCCAGGGTTGGTCATTGTAGATGTGTACCGGTGAGACCAACCCTTGTTTCCAGTGTTTCCTGAACTTTTGATATCCTTGTTTCTAGTGTTTCCTGAGCTTTAGTTATTCCTTTATTCCTGAATTATAGCTATCCTTGTTCCTGAACCAGCACTGACTGCAATGTTACCTTGACTCATGAGCTTCAGTAATTTCCTTGTTTCTGAACAAGCACTGCCTGCAGTGCTACCTTGACTCCTAAAGCTTTAGTAATTCTCTGTTCCTGAACTAGCACTACCTGCAGTGCTACCTTGACTCCTGAGCCGTTGCTCAATTCTTGTTCCTGCTCCAGCAGTGCCTTAAATGCTACTTTGTTTTCTTGATTCCTGAACCTTCACTATTCTAGTATACCTTTGTAGCCTTCCGTTCTGTATATCCTTTTCCAGTCCCTGCCTTTCTTCCTATTTCCTTGGTTCCAGTTCCTAATTTGCTGTCTCTCTATTCCTGCTGTTTTCTTCTGATTACCTTGTATGTTTGTTACTTGCTTTTTTTTTTTGCAGAGTTTTATATAGCGCGGACTAGACCCGAACTGAATCAGGTATCAGAGCTCTTTACATAGCACCAGTTACGTTACATGAGGACACGCATTCATTTTAGGCACGGGGAGATTAAGTGATTTGCCCAGAATCACAGGAGGTTTTTGGCGTCGTTACCGAGACTCGAACCCAGATCCCCAGGTCTGAGGTCGAGCGCCCTAGCCGTTAGGCCAAGTCCTCTCCTGAACTGCTTTCCCGCAAGTGTCTCCTCTGATGTCCTTCCTTTTCTATTAAGCACTCCTCCTTGCTAGCTCCTTGTCTATCATGCTTGTGTTTAGTTCTACCCCCTTGTTGTTACTGCCTTGCGTGTTCCTGTTTGATCACCAGTGTTGGAAATGACCCTTTTTGCAGGGTTATCCCCAAACATTTTGCTTCTTCCACTCTTGTTTTTCCCGACCTGTGATTGTTGGCAATAGGACTCTGGGCACTTCACCACTGCTGATCAGTGCTAACATATGCTCTCTGTGTAAATTGTTATTGTGATTGATTACCCATAATTGGCATATTGGTATTACCAAGAATTCCCTAGTAAAGTGTACTGAGTTTGCCAGGGCTGGTGATTCAAATGCTACTAGTGGGCCTGCAGCACTGATTGTGCTACCCACATGAGTAGCCCTACAATGGTGGCTCAGGCCTGCCACCGCAGTGCCTGTGTGCAGTCTGTGAACTGCCATGTCAACCTGGCCAGTGTCCCCACTGACCAGGCCTAACCAACCCTTCCCTTTGTGTACACATTGGACACCCCTATGGAAGGCCCTAGTGGAGGAGGTAGCACCTGGGCCTAAATAGGGCTGTGCCTGCCTTCCACAATGCTGGCTCCACCTCCTGTTGGGTGGCTGACGACCCTGCCCCTCTCTCTGAAAGGAAAGGAGAGGCCGGGAAAACAAAGTGCTCAAGGAACACCCAGAACTGGTTCAGAGCCCTCCTGCACAAAGGGAACAAAGACCTTTAGGGGTATAAGTATAGGACCCCAGACTACAGGAAATCAGATCATCCTGGAATCAAGAAGGAACCTCTGCCAAGGAGAAAGCTGGAAGACTGAAGAGGAAGGACTGTCCTGCTGTGTACTTTTGGGCTGACCTGCAGTTGCTTTGCTGCCAAGGAGAGGGGAAGGACTTTTGCTGTTGCTGTGTCCCCTTGCTTGAAGAGATCTCCATGGGCCTGAGTAGAGCTGGCTCCCTGTTAAAAAGTCCCAGGAACAAAAGGACTTCACCCTCAGCTTCCCCCCTGAACTCTACTGAGAGAGTTCTGTCCTTCCTAGAGTGCCTGGTCCAGTTGTGGTACCTCTGGAAGTTGTACCTGTTGTTTGGGAAGCTGGACAAGGAGAAACTAAGACAATCTGAACATTTTCACGCATCGCTCGCTTGCAGAGCGGAACCCAGACAGTGCGAGGAAATTCCCGCCGCCACGAAGATCGAGATCGTCGCAGCTCCTGTTGCCACTGCAAGAACCGACACATCCTTCGCTTGCGAAACGCATGGCTCCGGTGCCGGAAGATTACCATCGCTGCGAGTATCGTTGCAGAGCCTGTCGTCGCTGAGCGAGATCACTGCACCGCTTGCTTGCGGACCATATCACGTTGCTGCGAGTATCGTCGCAGAGCCATTGCATCGTGGGTCTGCAAGAGGAGAAGATCAACGCTGCGCTGCACATCGCCGCCGCACCTGAGATCGTCGCCATCATGGAGCTCGTCGCATCGCGCCTTTGCGAGACGCTTCTTACGGCACCTGCTCACCGGAATCCATACAAGGTATCGCCTCCCTCCCCATACAGACCGGATTTGTCACAACACAGGGCTGTCGCATCGCCTCCCCAGGGTCTCAGGAGTGAGGCATCGCTTGTTTTTCAATGCTGCAGCTTTCACTTGGAACTTTTGTCACATTTAAAGGTATTTTTGGCTAAACGTGACGCAACTGTGGATTATTTTGACGCAAACCCTAGAACTCTTTAAAATCATATTCTTGGATTGTGTATGTTGGATTTTTGTCATTTTGGTCTTGTGTAGTTTAGATAAAGATACTTTATTTTTCTAAACTGATGTGGAGTCCATTTGTGGTGTTTTCACTGTGTTACTCTGAGTGTTGGTACAAGTATTTTACACATTGCATTTGATTAGCCTGTCTGCTCGTGCCAAGCTACAAAGGGGGTGAGCAGGGGTTATCTAAAGAATGTATCCCCCTTACCCTGACTAGAAGCAAGGGTCTCTATTTGGACATTGGTACCTACCTCTGCCAACTAGAGACCCCAAGATCTAACAACCAGGATCCATGGGCATAGCTGACAACCTAGGTGGTGTTTCTTGTTCACTGTGATTTTTGTCTTTGAGTTACATTTATAACATCACCATAGGTATTAGCTCCACAGACCCTGCCTTTGCATGCATATCCTATATGTGGGTATTTGCAGTCAGAAGCTGTAACAGCAATTGTGGGTGAGGTACTTACTGAGCTTCAGTCTTACCGTGTGTAGCTCCCAAGTGCTTTACCCCACATTGCCTTTATTGTTAATTTTGTTTTATATATATGTCTGGTATATCATCCTGTGTGTAGTTTATCTGAATGCTAAGTCACCTCTGAGGGCCTATCCTTTCTGAGCCTCACCTCTCTTATTTTCTTTTACAGAGCTTGCTCTTTGGATTCCCTTTCTCCTTTAACTCGCTCTTACCAGTTTTGGACCTTTGACACTTTCTGCTGTGCCTCCATTGTCTTTGTTGCCGTGTTGCCTGGGGAGCCCTGTGGAGAGTTCTGTATTGCCACCATCCTCGCAGACCGCAGACTGCTGGGCACTACACCCCCCAGAAGGCAGTGTGGTCTCGCGAGAGGACCCGCGAGAGGACCCGCACAAGCCACCCACTCAGCAGATAAATTCGGTAGGGAGCCCCCGCGGCTGGGATGCGCGCGGGCCCGTTCTTGGCTGTACTTGGCCGGAAGAGGCTGGGATGGGACACAGCTCTTGGTTCCCTGGCGGAATTACTTATGCCTTCCAGTTTGCGGTAAATACTAACATGGTCGTCTGACCATATATCCTGCTCCTTGTTTTTATTAGAAGTATCGACGCCGGCTGATTGACATTGATTTGATAGACTGGTGTGGGGCTTTTAGGGCTTTATAAGACTGAGGCTAGTTGAACTCATATCTTTTAATTTTTGAATACTGTTTATTTTTGTTATATATGACACTAGTGGGGGATTTTCTATTTGCCCCTTACCAAAAGATTATTGTGCAGGAAACGTTCGTGGGATAAAGCACGTTTTGTTATTACGCTAGGGGCTGCCTTTTGGATTCAACATGGGGAAAAGAAAATTGCAATGATCAAACAACTGACAAAAATCAAAACAGGCTAAGGTAACTAGTATGTCCTTAATAAAATACCTGTATGGGGCAGTGGGCGTTCTAGAAAAGGAAATTTTGAACATAGAGGAAGCTTTGAATAAAGAGTCATATAGTACGATTGACACTAGTAAAGCCTACTCTTCCACCCATAGCCTGTCGGAGGGGGCCTTAAAACCTAACTCAACAAAGGCACCTGTGGAACTACAGAACGGTTGTGTCCAAATAGGGAGGGATGAGACTTTATCAATTGACCCCGATGCAGGGCCTTTGCCCCCACAAATAAGAGCGCCTGTGTCTAAGAATTTAGAGGCACATTTATCCTTACCACCACAGATTCATAAGGCCCCCTTCACCCCAAAAATTATAAAGTCTTACTTGAAGTCTAAGTCTACACAAGCAAAGGATAGTCCAGTCACTAATATAGTTAAAGAACGTGCAAGTCCTACTAAAACTAAAAGAAAAATAAAGGCCAACCAGCTAATAATATGACTGGAATCACGAACTTAATATTAGATTTAACCACTTTTATTAAAGAGTCCATTGGTACCCTGGCAAAAAGACTCAATACCATTGAGCAAGACCTGACACTAATCCTAGGGCAACTAAAGGACGTACAAGGAGAGCCAGAAAGGGGCGGGGACTTAGTTAAAAACTATAGTCAGTCAACAGTTGATTGTGCCCCCAGTTGCAGTACACAGTTTAAGGATAGGGAGAGATCTAGTTGTTTTGTAGGTCCTAGGTTAAATAAGGTAAACTCTCCTAGTGTGCAATTAACAGGGATCGTAAAAGAGAAGGGGGGTGGAAACGATCCTGTTAGAGATAGTTGCAACGATCCATCTGGGGCAGATACTTGCACTAGCCCAGGAACACGAAGGACCCACAAACAAGTGTTCACATTAAACCATGTCAATTTAAATCTTCCACCGGTGACAGCTCCTTTTACTGTGGTTTTCACAAACGTGCCACCGTCAAATGATGGAGAAAAAGAAAACTGGATTACGTTGAGGAATAAATCTTTACATTACTTAGGGACAAAAACAGGTTTGACTCAAGAGATGTTTGATTCCTTCAAAATGATAAGACGTGTTCAATGGGTGGGTCCTACTAGAAAGTCGCTTAAAGAGGACTATGTAGTCATATCTTTAGGCTCCCCTGCCCTAGTACAAGAAATGTTACTTCACACGGGCACAAATAGATCTTTGATCGAGGGAATTAACGTGCTACCATTGGGCTTCTTTTATCACCTCAAAATGCTCAATAGAATTACAGCCCCACCTACCGGCACTCACTTTAACAACCACTGGAGATACAACCTAGATGTGTCAGATAAGTTTGGGCCATTATATTCGTTGGCGGAGGTGGATTGACGCAGGGCTACAAAAGCTAGCAAGAAGGTGGTGACCTGTGATGAACCTGAGATTGTTCAGAGAGTACGATATTTAGTACTCCTGGTGGAAAAACCTAAACCTGTCCTTGAGGCAGCGAGTGGGTATTCCCCCTTAGTCGATCCGCCCCCTTTAATTCAGGAGCATCAAAATAATTATCCCTGTATTGGCCCACAAGACATGGGAGATCTCCCTGTACTAAACAGCCAGAAAGTGGACCAATATGCCCTTGCAAGCAAGAAAGCATCCAGCGAAGCAGCAATCGCAGAAGTAGCGGACAGTAGTTCGAGTATTGCCTCAGTGGTAGAGAGGCACTGTAGTAGGGGGAGAAGGACTTGACATTAAGGTCCCAATTAATGCATGCTTATTGGCAGATAAGACCTGTTTTTTGGAACATTTTTGGGTTCCAATCCAAGGTTAATAATACAGTGTGGATGGATTTTATTGAGAACTTTGATGTACTGTACTTGCAGGAGACATGGCTGTTGGACGAACAACACATAGATGGCTTTAAAACCTACCATGTTCCCGCATTGCGTTCAACATATGGAAGACATAAAGGGGGGTTATGTATATACATTTCAAACATGCTGGGGGCACAGAAGAAAAAAACCGTAAAAACAACCAACTACTATCAAATTGTGACTATATATTTTTCCCTGCACGTTGTGTTAGCTGTTATAAACTTTTATAACAATATTGATAGGGGTAACTTTATCGATCAGTTGAAGAATTTAAATGACGACTTAAGTCATTTATCAAAAGGTAAGGATACTATTATTATTTGGGTAGGAGATTTCAACACCTGTGTTTGTACCCAGTATTCCTGTGGGCTCGTGGAAGTTGAGAAAGGAGACCATGGCCTTGTGGCCCATTTTGCACATTCAACTGTGGGTGAATGTCTTAACGATGTTACGGCCTCACATGATCTAGGATTTGCTAATATGTTGTGCTCCCCTCCAGTAGAGTCTGACACCACGTTTATTGGTCGGGGTTTCAGCTCCAGGATAGATGTGATCATTTTCCCTAATCCTCTTGCAACGTGGGTTAATACATTTAGTATCCATCCGAATGCGCTCAGACATCACCTTCCACAAAGCATTAATATTTCAATCCCTCATAGGAGTATCTCTGCAGTAGAGAGCTTGGCCTGGACACAAGGCAGCGTGTTGGATCACCAGAATGGTTATTCACTGCGCTGGGCTAAGAAGGACCCTGAGGCACTGAACTCAAAATTAATGTCACAAGCCATTACCCCTATCAAAGAGTGCCTGCGAGAAGAAATTTCCCATCCTGATATACTGTTCGCATTTTCTCAAATCACAGCCGCAATTCAAAAAACCTTTATTCGTCCCTGCAGGGAGTCTGGAACCTTAAAGCTAACTATGGGCGTAAAATCCGTTCCGCTCATGAAATTTGCGGATTTTTGGCAATTTCGCGGTCTGCGAATCGCGCATATTTGCCCAAAAAGCCACAATTCGCAAGCTGGTGGATTTTTTTTGCTTGGTCGCGCTTGAAAAATACAATATCACGCACGCTGAGTTGACTTACCGTGATTCTGAGTTCTCTGAGTTGTTTTTCTCCTGGTTTGCGTGTGCTGCGCCATTTTGGATCTTAATGCGTGATCGCGCGAGAGTTTTTCGACCGCTAGTACGTCATCGCGGCCCGCCATCTTGCACAGCGACAGTTTGATAACGCGAGTACCTCATAAGGGCCCGCGATCACGCATTGCGGGAGTAAACAATTGCGAACACATACATGCGGCGCGCAGCTGACTTCCGGCGGGAGATTTGAACAGCTCGCTTTGCTGAACTTGCAAAAATCGCAATTCTGCACAAGAAATCCACTGCAGGCAGCACAAACCTTCTGAAAATGATGATTTTGATCAGAATAACTCCTCAGATTGACATTTGGCTGCACTTTTTTGTGCAAGGAGTCCATTTTTGTTTGGGGGGGGGAAGGAAGTGCCCCAGAGTCTCCAACTTCCTGATCCTGTCTAGCAGGCTCCTCCCAGTGCTTTGTCCATGTCCTGGTCACTTTTCATTTGGATCTGGAGCTGAAAGGATTACTTTTTGTGGCTGCTGCTGGATATTTGTATTTGAGGACTTTCGGGACTTTGGAGTTTGGATCACTTTTGGATTTGAGATTTTACAAGTAAGTTCGTGTTGTTTCTTTGGGGCATTGCAGTTGCTGCAACTACAATTTAAAAACTTTTTCACAACTTAAAAAAAATATATATTGTGGGTAGCCACAGTATTCAGTAGGGCCAGGGTTAGTCATGGGTGCATGATTCAACTGTTTCTGTGAGTTTGGTTGAACTTAAATCTCATTTATGTCATGGAATTTTAGCTCACTGTTATTTGTGGATTTGTTTTTTAATTTTGGGGTGCCTGTAAAGCCACACTAGCCAGTAGGCCCAGGGGTACTGAGTGGTGCATGGACCAAGTCTTCCTGTGGGGTGTCTTGAATTTAAACATCATTGAGGGCATGGATGGTATTGGATTGGGGTGATGTTTGTGTGTTTTTCGACTTTTTGGGGTGTTGTTGGGGCATGGCCATGTGGGTGGGGGCCAATTTGAGGCCTGGTACAGGCAAGGCCTGGCCATGTGGTGGGGGTCAAGGGGCCATTTTGAAGCCAGGTAGTGTCCTCAGGCCTGCACCCAGTTTCCCTTGCTTTCATCCATTATTCACAGGGGTACTCAGTGGTGCATGGGCCAAGTCTTTCTGTGGGGTGTCTTGAATTTAAACATCATTGAGGGCATGGATGGCATTAGATTGGGGTGATTTCTGTGTGTTTTTCGACTTTTTGGTGGGTTGTTGAGGCCTGGCCATGTGGGTGGGGGCCATTTTGAGGTCTGGTACAGGTAGGGCCTGGCCATGTGGTGGGGGTCAAGGGGCCATTTTGAAGCCAAGCAGTGTGCTCAAGCCTGCACCCAGTTTGCCTTACTTTCATCCATTATGCCCAGGGGTACTCAGTGGTGCATGGGCCAAGTCTTTCTGTGGGGTGTCTTGAATTTAAACATCATTGAGGGCATAGATGGCATTGGATTGGGGTGATTTTTGTGTGTTTTTCGACTTTTTGGTGGGTTGTCGGGGCCTGGCCATGTGGGTGGGGGCCTTTTTGAGGCCTAGTACAGGCAGGGCCTGGCCATGTGGTGGGGGTCAAGGCGCCATTTTGAAGCCAGGCAGTGTGCTCAGGCGTGCACACAGTTTGCCTTGCTTTCATCCATTATGCCCAGGGGAACTCAGTGGTGCATGGGCCAAGTCTTTCTGTGGGGTGTCTTGAATTTAAACATCATTGAGGGCATGGATGGCATTGGATTGGGGTGATGTTTGTGTGTTTTTTGACTTTTTGGTGGGTTGTTGGGGCTTGGCCATGTGGGTGCGGCCATTTTGAGGCCTGGTACAGGCAGGGCCTGGCCATGTGGTGGGGGTCAAGGGGCCATTTTGAAGCCAGACAGTGTGCTCAGGCCTGCACCCAGTTTGCCTTGCTTTCATCCATTATGCCCAGGGGTACTCAGTGGTGCATGGGCCAAGTCTTTCTGTGGAGTGTCTTGAGTTTAAACATCATTGAGGGCATGGATGGCATTGGATTGGGGTGATTTTTGTGTGTTTTTCGACTTTTTGATGGTTTGTTGGGGCCTGGCCATTTGGGTGGGGGCCATTTTGAGGCCTGGTACAGGCAGGGCCTGGCCATGTGGTGGGGGTCAACTCAAGGGGCCATTTTGAAGCCAGGCAGTGTGCTCAGGCCTGCACCCAGTTTGCCTTGCTTTCATCCATTATGCCCAGGGGTACTCACTGGTGCATGGGCCAAGTCTTTCTGTGGGGTGTCTCTTCTATTAATGTAAACATCCATTTTTGATTAGAATTGCAATTTTTATTTTGGGTCTTTCTGTGTTTCGGTGTGTTGTAAAAAGAAATGCCTAGTTGCAAATATTAATTGAAGCACAACATATGCAACATTTAGCTAACTGTTGTTCCTCTGGCTTCCTTTGTTTTTAGGTGCACGAGAGAACCACAAATCAGTCATCGTTCATCATCAGTGCCAGTAAGAAGTCCTGCTCAGCAACAGGTTGACATTTCGGCGAGTTACGATCTCACAAAGGTATGCTACTATGTTATGAGGTTTCCGTTACCGTCTAGCGTTCGTTTATCACGTTTATCACGTTTATCACGCAGCATTTGTCTTATGTTGGAGTAATTTGTTCAGTTTTTTCGTCTTTCGTTTTTTAGGGCAGCACATCCATTATTCACTGTGGTAAGATTTATTCTATGGTAATTGCAACGGTTTGTGTATTAAAGTGAGGATTTTATATCCAGTTGTGTTTTTTTATATATTCTACAGCATACCGATCTGATTCCTTTACCGAGGTATGTCATTTAAAAGTGTTACGTTTAAAAAAAAATTGGTATTTGGTTTTCATTATGAGCAAACTGATGATGTCCCCCCGACATTTGTTTTTTGCAGTTGAATCTAGTCCTACTATTTCACCGTTGATGGTAAGCGGAGGTTTTTTCACAGGTTGTTTGTCGGATTTATTACAGCTTATATGAAAGGCAGAGCAACCTCATTTAGTCTAAGCGTTTAATTCTTCTTTTAGAAAAAAGGATTCCTTCCCCTGGCACCTTATACTACAAATACATAAGGTAGGCTCACACCTTAATACGAGCTTTAACTCAAATAGACTTGGTTCTTTATTGATCCCCATGGTCGCTAACAGAGAATTATGATGTTTTTGTTGCAGATCTGCCCCTGATGAAGGAACTATTAGGTTCCGAAATGCATTGGGCAATGTACATGGAACTTCAATGAATTTTGTTCATGGATTTTGTTTATGTATTGTAAATTGATTTTTGTATAACAGTGAATGATGTATACATTGACAATGTACTGATGTTAATATTACTTGCAAATATGAATTCAAATATGTACATATACAATATAACAGTGTGAAATTAAACATTGTGATGAGCTTGTTTACAGTTAGTGGTAAACACACCATGTGAACAGTGCGCGACTTAAACAGACTACGTGGTTTGTATTTAGTTTGGTTTACGAAATAGACAAGGGGTGACAGCCCTTGTAAGCCGCAGCACCATTTGTAAAATTATTTAAGGAAGTTAAGTAGGATTAATCGAGTGCACCTCATACTCCATAGTTTGAGTAATATAGTTAAGGCCATGCATGATGGTGGCTACTTCAGAGTGCCGTGTTTGGCGCACTGCATTAACATTGTTGTGCAAGATTTCTTGAAAAGAGAAAACACAGTCAGCAAGTTACTGACCACCTGCCGAAGAATCTGCACACATTTCAGCCATTCTTTTAAGGCCCATATGGAGATGAGGATCATTCAACGTAGCCGTGGAGTGCCAGTCAAAGGACTCATCCAGGAGGTGGCAACACGTTGGAACTCAACCTTCTACATGCTTGAACGACTGTTTGAGCAGTACAAGGTAATCAATGAGTATGTCAATAGCATTTACATACGGTCTGCTCCGATGAAAGACATGAGGAAAGAGCCGGAGGAATGGGACCTAGTTCAAAGCCTGACAGACATGCTTCGTCCTTTTGAGGTCTTCACCCGTGAAGTCAGCAGGGAGGATTGTAGTTTGGGCATAGCTATCCCATTGCTGTTCATGCTAGAGCAAAAACTGAAGGCGGTGTCTTCAACGTTCAAAGCTGATGTTCACAAACAAGACGCATATCTGTTGGCGGAGAGCTTATTAAGCTGCCTACTTGTCAATGATAGGCTTAAAAAAATACACTCAGAACAACATTACATTTGTGCCACTATTCTGGATCCACAGTACAAACAGGCACTGACCAGCAAAGTATTCATTCCTTTTGATGAAGACGATGTTTCAAAGTACAAACATTGGCTAGCTGTGTCAGCCACTCTGTTCGAAAAAGAGAGGCAGGAAATTGAAGGAAACACCACAAGTACTACTGAAGCAGCAGGCCATCCGGCGTCAAGGTCCACTTCTGTGGCAGAAGGCTGTCACTTTCCCTCACAGCCGTTACCAACAGTAGCAACAGTATCCTCATCATCATCACCTGCACCAGGCCCAGCCATAATATTGTCCGAAGCAGATTAGATAAATCAGCAAGGGTTTGCTCGCTCCAGTGTTGATGCAAAGGAAACACATAGTACGCAAAGTGGAGCACCACCCAGGAGGCCCTTGAGTGGATCCCGGTGCAGGCCTATCTGTATGACCCAACAGAGGTCTACAGTGATCGTGACCCATTGGTGTATTGGTATAGGAAAAGGCCTCACTGGCCACTGCTCAGCAGGCTGGCTATAAATTATTTGTCCTGCCCACTCGCAAGCGTGTCTTCGGAACGAGTTTTCAGTGCTGATGGTGCCATTGTCACTTCATAAAGGTCCCGCCTCTTGCCCAAAAATGTGGAGAGGTTAAAAATAATCAAGATGAATCAGCGCTTCATACCACCAGATTACAAAATATGAGAATCCACGCAGGAAAAAGAGGACACTGACTTAGGTGACGGAAGCTCTTCTCTGTTAGCTGATCTACTCCATGTTCAATTCACAGAGTTTGAGGACAAGCTCTACTTCCCTGACAATGAGGCTTGAAAAACTTACTTTTTGTTTTCTTCCGTCCTTTTTGACTTTTATTTCTGTGTGTCTTTCTTTGATTTGCAACTTTTAGCACAACAAAACTTTATTCACAACAAATCCATCAGCAGCACTGTCTTTGTCTTATTTTCCATATTGAAGGTGCCGCTTTCTGCATTCCTGAAGTTCACAACTCAATCATGCTCCTCTATCCTCCTCCTCCAGACTCCCCCTATCCATTTCCCTCAAGACAGATGGCCGGATTACGCAGAATCTAGAAACTGTCGCTTCAGTCCGTACACGAGTCCCCTCAAAAGAAGTAGGACTGGAATGACTCACAATGCTGACTGCACCTTCTGAAATTGACACAAGAGGCTGCCCTGTGGCCCTTCACTTAAATAAGATGATGACAAGTGGAACAGGTAATAAATGATGAGATGGCATGCAGTGGTGGACAACACTGGCTGTCTGGCTCTGATGAAAGCAATTGTTTGTTTGATGTGCATGAAGTGAATCCTATCTATGTGTTCTGTTATTATTATTTAATCTTTTACACACTAAATGTAACTCAAGTGTACTTTGTTACCTTGTTTAATACAAATTGTACTTCTACTGCAGGGGCCAGCCACTACGTTGCATTTTTCAGTATGGAAAATGTCCTTGGACTCAGTGTGTAGACAACATTGAGTTTGCCAATAACATACCATGATGGTGATGAGTCTTGATGATTAAAGTTACATATTATCTTTATTCTTTATACAGACACTCACTGGGATGGATGGATCATCATCATTGTCGGTTTACGGAAGAAATATGGCCTTTTCGTGAGTGGCAAACAACAGGTAAACAAGTCAACAACAACCACAGCAGACCTACATGTCTATCTAGTCGTGGAATGGGAGTGGTCGAGCCACTGTAGTGTACGCCAGAGACCAAACAGCAGTTCATGTAAAATTGTGGCTATGTGGCTTGCTGCATAAAATTAGATATGCTTTGTCTGTCTGTGTCAAAGAGGTATGCTACATCATCAGGCACGTTCAAAACCCTTCACTGCACCAGCCCCGCTTTTCTGACCTCCCTCATTCACCAATACCGCCCCACTCGCAACCTCCGCTCAGCTCACTTCCATCTGCTTACTGTCCCCAAATCTAAAACCAACAAATTCGGTGGTCGTCGCTTTGCCCTCCTGGCACCTAAATTTTGGAACCCCCTTCCCCTAACTATCAAATCCAGCAGTTCCCTATTTCACTTCAGGTAACTACTTAAAACCTTTCTGTTTCCCCCACCTTGCTAAATCCCCCGCTTCTCCCGTCCCCAGCCTCATTTCCGTCCTTCAGCACCAGGAAACCCATGGTGTCAGCACGCTTTACAAATCCCACCTAACATAACATAACATAACATAACATCAGGGTGGTTCACTCAGTGGTGCCTGCCTTGATCGTCTGCATGGCCCTGGCCTGCTGTGTACAATTACTATCCATGAAAAGGAGACTCAGAGTACGCACTTTAGAAATGATGCCTGTATGTAATACTGTCACCTCTGAAAGTGTTATTTTTGCACTACACACTGTACCTTATATTTTTTCTCAGTGCTGTTTTAATATCCCTTCCTGTTTTTCCATCGCCGGCTTTTACCTTGTGCCACGGGAACAACATCAATCCGCAATTCCGCAGCTGCCAGGCAGGCAGTGGACAGTGTGTCTGATCATCAAGATTGATCGACGGAGCGTCAGATGGAAGGGAGAACTACCGCGAATAAGAGGAATGGCTGGATGCATGCAACTTCCCAAATTGAACAGGACAACAACAACATACAGTTACAGTATCCTTTCCTCTTCACTTCTCCTTATCTTTTAAATAACTTATTGTTGTGAACTTCTATGAGTGTGACTCTCTGCTTCAAATTCATATCAAACATCTATTTCATAACTTTCTTTGCTATTTTTAAAACTAATGTGATGTACTACTAAATCATTCTCTCTCTGAGTGAAATTGTGTAATTACAGCAGCCCTGTACTGTCTAATAGTTTAGTACTACTTAGTAAGTTGTAGTTAGTACTACTTTTCAGTAACCGAACCATCCATTTAGCCAACAACTTCATGCATGCACTTCCTTTATGTCCCTTAAAAGATTTATGGATATCTTCGTATCCAAATATTTGTTTTCCTTCATTTGTTGTCTATCCATGCTGTGTTTTTTTTCCTCTCTCCACAAAACTTTCCCAAAAAACCCCATTCCCATCCAATTTTCAAACCCTAACCCTCTTCCCCCGGACTGTGTGGTTTTCATTGAGGTGTGACTAAATGACAGCAATAATTCCACACACTTGCTGGGTAGGATAAGGTGCAAGGAACCTCCTCAAAACAATTTTAAGGCAGCTAGATGAATCCTAGGGTATTGTAAGTCTGCTTAAAAAACACCAATGAGTAACCATTTTAAAATCAGTTCTGATTTTCATACCCACCATCGATTGGATCCATCGTCAACATCATCCTCCTACATGTCAAGACTTGTTATGCTGCTGTGTCACTGTTCTTGTTGTAGCCATAATCATCCATGCACATTTTTTTCCCCATACTTATCTTCAGCTTTGCTTAGGCTACAAATATACTGTTCCTTCTAATACTCCTCTCATGCCACTCAATGTCTCATTTTTTCCCTTTGTTTTTCATATGCTGCTACTGCTAGTATGGTACCACTACTACTACCACCGGTACCACTCCACCTACCGCCACAACAATGGAATTTCTGTCCTGGATGGATTTCATGGGCAACCGTAATCGCCATTTGCCATGCAGCCAGCGCTGTGCCTAGCTCTATTCTCAAACACGAATCACAGGTAAGATAAGCATTTTGGGGAGGTAGAATAATGGGCTAGGACTCGGAGGAGAGGAGAGACTGACAGTAGTACTAGTAAAGTACTAGTAGGCCAATTGAATTCACTAACTCTGTTAGTGGCACTTTTGTACATTTTTGGACGTTTTAGATAATTCATGCTGGTAAGTTTGAGGAAACCAAACGTGCAGTAACCCCCGCCCACCACCCCACAAAATAATATGAACGCGTACACTATGTTGAAGTATGTAAAGTAAATAAATATATATTTACCCTAACAAAAATAAAGTTGTCCATAGACCCAAACCACCCCCCTACCTAACCCCAACAATTGTCCATTTCAAATGTCCCGCAAAAAACCCCTCAGAAATAGAATCCCCAACTCCCAATTCCCACCCCCCCAACAGTCTTTAAAAAAGGGGCAAGGGACACAGTCACTTCCGGCGGTGTCCTGTGGACAGGTGGTCCCGCAGCTCTCTGCGGAGGTCCCGGAGCTGGTGCTGCTGCTTCTCCACCGTGCGCTCCAGGTAGACCACTCGGTGGCGTAGCCGGCGCAGGCGTGCCATCCAGGCTATGGGGTGGGGGGGCAGCTGCTGGTGTTCTTGCAGTTAAGCGGCGGAAGGCTGTGGGATCACGGCACCGTGCTGGAGGCTGCTGGCTGGTGGACCCGGGGGCACTGAAGGAGGATGCAGCTGTTGCCTACCTCCTCCTCCTGTTTCTGAGCCCCCAGCCGGTGATATTCAGCACAAATGGCCTCCAGCTTGAGGACCCTGGTCCGGACAGCCATCACCTTTCGGGTGAGCTTTTGTGGAGCATCTATATGAAAAGAAAGAAAAATACTGTAACCAATATTCTTTAACAACAACACAAATAATTCAACAGAAAGTTGAATCACAGTAACATTAGCAACTTGCAAGCACAGTATAACATTTTGGCATGTATCTTTCTGCCGTCTTTGTAGGCCTGTAACATTAGTGGGAGTTTCAGGAATTCTACTAGCAGCACTATGGACTCACTACATAGTCAGTGAGTCAGAGAGTACACCAGTCTTCTTCTTTTTTCTCTAGTTTTGCGAAAGAAATGACTTGTACGTGAACTTGTGGTAGCTGGACACAAGCCATGATGATGACGCAGACTCGCATTACTTTAAGCAGTACATGCAGGTGGGGATAGGGAAGCTCTTAATTTTCTATAGGGGTGGCACTGGCCATACTCGGTTACATCAAGGGCTACTGCTCAATGTAATTTATATTTCGCACTGGCCCCCCCCCCCCCCGGGCCTTCAGTACTACAAAAGTAAAATGAAGATTATTCATTTCTGATCATGTATCCAGCCGATCACATGATCTTTGCTTATATGATGGATGACTTTAGGTACTTTGTTGTGATAGATTGAGTGAACAACAGCGATAGTCCACCCATGATTGACACAGTTGAAAGACAATTATTAACATAGGGAGTGAGTCTGGTACCCATAATTGCCGGAGGAAGGGACTTGACTTGATATAATGTCAACTATACAATACACACACAATATATGCTGTGCTTTCCAAGTAAACTACTGTACTGTTAGTCAAGGGAGAATTTCTGAACAATCACAACTTCTAGTATTTGGATTTCCTCTGCTTTGCTACTTTGGCACGGACATGTTGTTCAAACAAAGTAACACTCTTCATCCACTGAGCGTCTGCTCTACATACACCTCTGCTATCTATGAGGAAGAAGATACCATCCATGCTTCCAAAGTAAACGTCTATCATTCTCCTTAATGTCTCAACTTTACCAACTTTACTTTTTCTCAACAACCAACTAACACCCTTTTCATTTTATTTGGTAAACCACCATCTTGACTTGCATTTCACTTTCACCCAAATGATATATTGCAATGCACACCACACATGCATTTTCTGATTCACCCACACAGGCAGCGATCTTTTCTTTCTCCTCCAACCATCCTTGTTTCAAGCAGCCATGCATATGATTACTTCCTATCAGCCACCTCTGCATGCATTCAAAAAACACGTATCATTCTTTACAGTCATAAATGTTATGACTCGCTCATCCTTCCTTACACCCTTCATTTCCTTTTAGTTCATCACATCCCTCAAGTTCATCTGATCTGACTTGGCTTCATGATAACAGTTTCACAGCTGAGTTCAAGTGAAATAGAGGGGGCCATTGCTTACTCGAGAACTACAGCCGCTAATGCTATGGCTAAGTCAAGGGTGACTGTCTTCTCCGTGATTGGCAAAAATGTAGTTCTAAATTAGTAACTGTTCATAAGAGTACAGTGTACTTCTACTAGTGTACTGTACTAGTGTACTGTCTACTGTACAGTACATCATACACCCCTTTGCGAGCCTACTCTAAAATGTCAATAAGTAAGGAGTATAATAACTTATCACCGTCCGCCGCTGCTGAGCCATCCCCCTCAGCTCCTCCTGGTGGCACTTGTGGCGCCGCCGCATCCGCCCCTAGAGTGGACTCCTCCGCGTTGCTGGCCCCGGCATTGGTGGTGGGAAGTGCCGCATCCGATGTTGTGATGACGCCTAGACAAAAAAAACATGTCATGTTTTTAGAGGCCATACACCACCCCCTATTTCGTCTCGTAATGGAAGAGAAAATGATAAGTTATAACACTTAAACAATTTTTAATTATTGGGACTGAAAAAAAGTCACGGTTTTGGGGAGGGTGTTAACTTATATGCTTAGCCATAACATGCTACACTTTTTGGCACAACTGATGAATCCTTGCTTTTTAACGTGCAAGATTTTTCTAATTACAGACAGAACCACCTACTCCTCATCACCACCAGGAAGACTTGAAGTTCCAACAAGTTGAGGGCTCCTGAGTCCCGCACAGTTACTGCACCTATCATCAACAATGTCCTATTTCTCTTGTCCATACTTCTGTATGTGCAGAATAGTCCCTGAAACACTAGCGGTATGGTATGCGCTACTATCAAATCAAAAAGCCAACTACTAGCTTATTCTTGGTGGACATTGACATTTTGTTGTTGGAAATTGTCATAGCATTAAGAAGACTGGAATAGACAGCAAGGGCAACCCAGAGGACTGCACTCAGTGCCTTCAGAGCTATTGCTGGATCAGAGGTTTGTTTAACACCATTTGCCGACTGGGCAAGCTTAGCTACCTACACAGACCGACTCATAATAATAGTAAATAGTAGTAGCACAGAGAGTGATGGTAGAGAAGCAGGATAAGAATGTAGAAACAGTCTACAAGAAGATCAAAGACTATTTTGTAAAAAATAGAATTAGGAAACAGTTTGGAATGAATAGGAGCTATAAAAGTTAGGGAAGTATAATTATATTAACAAAAGAACAACTTACTGGGGCCAGCAGAAGAGCCTGCAGAGGACCGTTCCTGCCCACATTGTTCCGCCGGAGTCTCAGTAGTCTTCTTGCCCCAGGGAGTTGCTGATGATCATGAAATAAACACAAACATGGATGATTGTTTTTTTTAATATTTGATTTCTTTGACCACAATCTAAAATTATCATGGGGCAACTAATTACCAACAATTACACTTCATGTATTGATTGACCGATCTGATCTGGGCAACTAGGATAGATAGTACGGTATTGTTGGATTCGCAGACCGTCTACTTGGAAAGTTATGTAAATCACTAACTAAAGCAACAACAAAAAGGTTCTACTATGACTGCCAGCACTCGGCAGCACGCGACGTGACAGACACAGTCCGTCATCATGATTGCAGACCACTAAAAATGTCCTACTACTAAATAACAAGTCATATACTCAACCTATCAATCCACCACTATCTCTTCTTAGTGGCAGCAGGAGTACAAAGGAAGGACTAGACTTGAGTTACTAGTCTCTCTAGCATTACGCAGTTCTGCTCAAATGAGCACAAAGTTGCAAACAAGTAAGCATAGTAGCAACGCCACTGAGCAGGCGAGCTCCTGCAATCACAGAAGCTATTTAAACATTAATTTACCTGCAATGTAATCGAATCGGCAGCATTCTTGCTCTTCAGGAAAAACATATATTAGCAATATAACACAGAGCAGAAGAAAACAAAGTAGTTATTAAATAGCTACTCACCAAGGCCAGGGATCTCCACGCCTAGCAGGAGGAGCAGGTCCTGCTCTCGGTCGAGGAGGTCAGCCCACCGGTGCGTCGCTTGGTCATAGGTGCGCTGGACCCCCGACTCCCTACGCATGGCCCGGCACACCTTATCCCACAGTTGGCAACGCTCCCGGAGGCCATACCCTGAACCGGGCCTGCCCCCTGCTGCCACGGTTTTCGGGTGGTGGCGCTGAACATAAAATATAAGTGCGGCCACCTCCACCGCGCTGAAATTCTCCCTGGCCACTACATCCTCCCCCCTTAATCGCCCGCAAGTGAGCCGGCTACGGGGTGTGGGACCCTTCCCCTTGCTCTTCCCGGCTCCCTTTGCCATGGTCCTGGACAGGAAACTTAAATAAAAAATAGGAAAGAATAGGGAAAAAGTAAATAAAAGAAAAGAGTTTTAAAAAAGTAGTTTCAAGTAACCAAAAGTAGAAAAAACCCACAAAATATAGATGTAGAAAAAGAGAGGGATAGATAATGAGTAAAAAAGATCCAAAAAAAAGTTCAAAGAAACAAAGGATTGCAAAGATTAGGGGAGGATTGAAAAAGCATGCCCAGAACCATAGCAATGAATGAAAAACAAGATGGCTGTGCCCATTGAGGACCGCGTGGGTAAGTTCGCACGATATTTCCCCCGCGAGCATGCAAAAACGCACGTGACCATGTAATCGCGCCCGCGCAAATCGCGAGAATGCAACTAGCACCCGGAAACGGAAATACGCAACACAAACAAGATGGCCGCGCGCATGTACGACCGCATGGGTAACATGGCGGTCGGTGCGCTGCAAGAGGCCCGCGAACACGCAAAGCGCCCCGCGAACACGCCCCCCAAAAAATCCGCAAATTCGCACAAATTCGCGGATTATGCGGAGCGCGAATTCACACGAATTCGTGTACCGTGAATTCGCAAATTTCACCCATACTTACTTAAAGCATGGATGGTTTGATTCTAGGTGTACCAAGGCATACTCCCTGTTTGTTACAGACCCATATCCCTCCTGGATTCTTTCATGAAAATTGCGGGAAGGGTCATCTTGAACAGAATGCAAGAGTGGGCTGAAGATTATAATATGTTAAGACCCGTACAATACGGGTTTAGGGAGGCAATGGGTACTGTTGAGCAGGTTTTAAACTTTTCAATTTTACACAGGAAAAATACCCAGGCCAAGCCGGGAAAACTTTACGCGGTATTTGTAGTTCTCACCGCTGCCTTTGACTGTGTTAATCACAGTCGGCCTTGGCAGATTTTAGAAGGGCTCAAGGTCGACAAGTCCCTGGTGCTATTTTTTTTGAGACAGCTATATGCAGGGGCATCAGCAACAGTGAGGTATGTCTTAAGCGGGAGTGTACCAGGTCATTCTGCGTGGAGAGGGGAGTGAGACAAGGCTGCGTACTGGCCCCGTTCCTCTTCTCATTATATACCAATGCCTTGGAGGAGGAACTGGTGGCCAGAGTGAGTGATTCTCCGCAATTCAACAACAAGCAGATTGTCTCCCTTCTTTACGCGGATGACGCGGTTCTAATGGCCAGAACCCAGCTCGGCCTTCAAAGGGCCCTTACCACTTACATTGACTTCATGGGCAATAGGGGACTGAGGCTCAATGTGAAGAAAACTTTTGTTATGTCTTTTGGCAAGGGCAGGAATAAGCGCTGTAAACTATTAGCTGGGACAGATAAAATTGAAGCAACTAATACGCTTTCTTACCTTGGCATTTTGCTAGAGGATACTGGTTCTTGGAGCACTGCCGTAAAGAGCAGGGCTCTTTTATTTAAAAGATCGACAGCGGCCGTGATGTCTTTTTCAAAACAAATAGGATCTCTGGTAGAAGGCCACCAGAGATCCTATTAAAAATCTACCAAGCCAAGTGTATAAGCATCGCCACATACGGGGCAGGGGTCTGGGGATTTTACGATGTTACACCAATTCAGGTGGTTGAAAATGCTTTTCTTAGATTTACATTAGCTCTTCCTCAGAGTGCAGCTGTTTTTAATTGTCACAGTGAACTAGGGATCCATTGTATCACTGATGTGATTAAAATGCAACCTAAGCTACTTTGGCATAGAGCCTGGACCGGACCCCATCTTGGGTTAAAACAAGATATTGTTAGGGACTCTATGGGCCCGGCTAAATCACATCAGGAAATTATCTAATGATTTGGGGAGACCTGAGTTTTATAGTGACCCTGATTCCTTACATTCAATACCTTAAAGCTGTGTGTCTGAACCACTTCGAGACCCTAAGAATGGGGTCAGAGTTTACCAAAAATAATGTGATCCAGCATCAACTTACCCTGGTCTGTAGCTCCATTCAACCTTACTTAGTATGGTGTCAAGGGGGTTACGATAGATACATCTTGACCAGGTTTAGGTTCGATTGTTACAGGGACATTATAGTTAGCAAATAGAATTTAAAAAAAATAGAAATTCACTAAAAAACAAATGTTACAGGTGTGATATTGTTAGAAATTAGCATTTACAATCCTTAGACATTCACTGAAAAAATGAAATGTTACAGAGACTTTATAGTTAGCAAATAGAGTTAAAAAAAACGTAGAAATTCATTGAAAAAAAACAATAGCTGTAGGGACATTGTAGTTAGGAATTCTCATTTAAAAAACTTTAGAAATTCACTGAAAAACCAAAGGTTGCATGGATGTTAAAGTTACGAAACGGAATTAAAAAATCTTAGAAATTCACTGAAAAAACCAAAGGTTACAGATACGTTATAGTTATGCTTAGGATTCACTCATATAATGACTATATAAGAATATATATATATGAATAATAATTTATAAATAATAAATAATATTTAAAGGAGTAGTTATTTTAGCTATATTCTCATCCCCATTCATAGTGTAGATCTGTGCCTTAGATATGATTTTTTGAGAATAGACATGACATGTTGTATGTTGTTGCAGGGTCATGTGATCCTGTTTTTAATCACTGTTCTTTTCTCTTTTGTTTTATTCACAGGAGGAAAGGAAGGGGCCCAGTCACCAGCACTCACCAACAAGGATTTCCTACCCTTTCTCCCTCTTCACGAGCACAGTGATACTTTGGGTCATTACGTTAAACTATAGTGTGAGGACGGTAGCCTTTATTGTGCTTGGACTGACATGGATGTTGACATTACAGCATTCATGCATTTTGACCAATTGGAAACACTTATTTGTGGTTACGCGGTTTAACCACTGATATATACCGGGTTTGACATTATGTAATCTGGCACTGACCAACACCGGCCTGTAGGGCCGCAACGAGACACGCAAATTTGGGCAGTTTCTGGGAATAGTTTATTATCATGCACCTTGTGAGCCCCCCTGGAAACACTGTAGGGCGTATCATTTGGGCATTAACATATATACTGGGTCTGCACGGTTATTTGTCCGCTATGACAACGTTTTCAACATAACTTTATTGAAAAACTGCCAGCGTATTTGATTTACCCCTTGTGTGTGAGACACTATGTCTGTGTTAGCGATGCCAATAGATATTTCTCGAGCAACACACCATGACCAGGCATGTCACTCTGTCCACCGGACAACATCAGGGCACATTAGAATGATGACGATATAGTGACATTTGGGCCTCACTTCTCATACTAGGCAAATATTTGGTTCTCATGCAGGTTGACACATATATGCAACCGACTGTTGTATCCATTAAGGTAGACACATCGGAATTATGGTAACAGGAACGTTCTTTGCTATAATGGTCAATCAACTGTGAATACGCACTAGGAATCAGGCTATTACATGATGTACAGAACTATTGGGGATTCCAAACTATTGTGAAAATATGAATATTTATGGTGAACTACATTATTGATGTGTTTAACTTTCATTTAACTTTCTTTACATTCCAACATGTCTGCCAGTAAGATATCTTATCTTATCTTATCTTAAGGGGATTTTCTATAGCGCTCTGACACCATAAGTTTCCTGGCGCTGATTGGGTGCTGAGAAGTGTGAAGGAGGGGATCTAGCCGGATTGTGTGAAAAGACTAGTTTTCAGGAGTTTTCTAAATCCAAGAAGGGAGTTGGAAAATTTAAGCGGAAGGGACAGCGCGTTCCAAAGTTTGGGAGCCAAGTGAGCAAATCTACGACCACCGAATTTTTTGAGCTTGATTGGGGGAATGACTAAGAGCTGGCGGTGAGAGGACCGTAGGGTGCGTACCGGGCAATAAAGGGTGACCAGAGATTTAAGGAAGGCGGGAGAAGTCCCAAACACATCTTTGAATGTCAGGCAGCCGATCTTAAACGCAGCCCTCTGTTCAACCGGCAGCCAATGGAGTTTGTGAAGTAATGGTTTCGCAGACTGCCACTTCAGGATTTTATAGGCCAGTCTAGCCGCCTGGTTCTTCACAATTTGGAGCCTGTGGAGAAGGGATTTGGGGAGGCCGTGATACAGAGAATTTGAGAAATCCAGGCGGGAGAGCACCAGGGCAATCAAGACTTGTATCAGAGCCTCAGGTGTAAGGAGGTGGGAGACTTTCCTGATTTTTCTTAGCTGGAGCATGCATGATGACACAACAGCACCCACCTGAGGCTTGAGGGAGAGCTCTGTGTCAATGATAACCCCGAGACTCTTTGCTGACTTAGCCGGAGCAGGCGGGGAGCCAAGCTCCACCGGCCAAAACTGTGGACCCCATTAAATGGGGCTGTTACCCGGGAGGATTAGCTCTGTTTTCCCCGGGTTCAGCTTGAGCTGGTTACGATTCATCCATTGCTGGATGTGTAACATAACCGCTTGACAGTCAAGAGCTGCATTGGGAGTGTTGAGGGGGAAGATAATTTGCAGATCGTCTGCATAGTTGAAGACGGTGATGTCCCACCTCTTCAAAGAGTGGATGAGCGGTTGGAGATAGAGATTGAAAAGCAGAGGGGACAGGGATGATCCCTGGGGCACTCCGCAGGTGGATAGTTCCTTAGCGACCGTGAAAGGGCCTAAGCGGACCGCCTGGGTTCTGCCCGAAAAGAAGGATTTGATCCAGGCTGAAGCCAGGCCCTGAATGCCGGGCTGTTTGACACGGTGGAGAAGGATGTTATGGTCCACCGTGTCGAACGCCGCCGACAGATCCAATAAGACGAGCGCCTGAGGTGCCCCTTTATCGGCATTACCCCTTAGAGAATCCATAACTGCCAGGATCACAGCCTCGGTGGAGTGGGCTGGTCTAAAACCGGCTTGATTAGGTTCGAGGTAGTTGGAACACTCGATAAATTGAGAGAGGCAACTGGTGACGTGTGCCTCCAAGTGTTTGGATAGGTAGGGCAAGAGGGAAATAGGCCGATAGTTGGCAAGGTCCTCCGGATCGGCTCCGGGTTTTTTCAGCAGGGGCACCAAAACAGTCTCCTTGAAGGAGTAGGGTACCGTGCCCGTCTTAAGGGAGGTGTTTAACAGAGGCAAAATGCAATCCGGCAGAGCCAGGTAGATGTCATGAAAAACAGAGGGGGGACAGCAATCATTGGGCGAGCCAGATTTGACTCGGGCAGCGAGTTTGGCCAGAGTGGTGGGGTCAAGGACAGGGAAGTATGATAGGGAAAGTGAGTTTCCAGGAGAGGAAGCTGATATAGCAGGGGAGGAGGCGGGAGGGATAGTATTCTTAATCTTGATAATTTTTTCAATGAAAAAACTATTTAAGGCATTGCAGGACTCTTGGGTGGGGGCCTGAGAAGGGAGGGTTCTGGTGTCAGACGTGAGCTCACTCATGACTCTGAAAATCTCCTTAGACTTGTTAGGGGCGACGAGGATCCTTTCAGAGATATGTGAGGATTTTGCTGCTATGATTGCACTTTTATATTTTTTTCGTGCAGCGACGTATGCCTCTCTGTCGGTGGGCGAGTAATTACTTCTCCACCTGCGCTCCATCTGGCGCAGTTCAAGTTGTTGAGTTTTCAGGGTGGTATTAAACCACCTGTGAGACTTGCTGTGCCGGGAGCGAGGGAATCTGGAGAGGGGAGCGAAATGGTCGCTGGCTTTGGTAATCCAGCTGGAGAAATCATCCTCCAGAGTATGGACAGTCGCGACACTGCGCGGCGGGGGGCGAGTCTCAGCCAAGAAGGAAAGAAAACCTTGTGAATCAAGGGCGCTCCATTTGCGAGCGACCCCACCTACCAGAGGAGGAACCTTTACACGAACCCTAACTGTGATCACGGTGTCGATCATATGATGGTCCGACCAGATACAAGGAGTGATCACAGGACTGGAGAGCGTGAGGTTGTGGGTCCAAATATGATCTAGAATATGGCCCCTGATATGGGTGAGAGCAGTGACAAGTTGGGTCATGTTAAGGTTAGAAAGAACTTCAAACAGTTCGGCCGCATGGGGGCCAGCGTTGCTGTCATTATACCAATAGTTGAAGTCGCCGAGGATAGCGACTCGGGCAGATGAAGTGATCAGGTTGGCTAGCTGTTCGCTGAGAGCGACGGGAAACAGAGGCATAGAGTGGGGGGGGGGCGATAGAGAACAATAAGGGTAAGAGAACCCTCCCCAGTTTCAAGACTGATGATGAGGTTGTCTACATCAGCGAGGGTGAAAGAAGACGTGGAGATGAATTTAAACTCCTTTCGTATGACAGCTGCCACCCCTCCACCAGCGCGACCAGAGGGTCGGTTCATATTGAGCATATAGTAGTCGGGGGGCAATGCTGCCAAGATGTCAGGGAGAGAGTCATCAGTCAGCCAAGTCTCGGTGATTAAAAGGATATCAGGGCTTTCATTAATGAGAAGAAGAAAGAGATCAGCCTGGTGTTTTACAAATGAACGTGTGTTTAGATATAATAAACGGATGCGCGTTTCGCTAGTACTGGGGCGGGCTGAGGACTTGCAGCTAGAACGTGGGAGAGATTAAAGCGCAATGCCGAGTGATGTAACACGATCTAGGCTAGCCAGAGATAATACGCAATGTGCAGATTGTAGATTCCTGAGGGCAGAGGGAGAGTAGGCAAGAGGAGTGACAACATCCCTGGCCTCTGGGCCCGGGTGCGGACGGGCGCAGATGGGCAGGACTCTGGCACGACTCCGGCGTGATTCAGGTGCGTCCGCTGATTGCGTCCGCTGCGCGGAGGCATGGACGTCCCCTTTTATGCGCAACTAGAGCGTGAGGAATCCCAGCCACACACAATATGGCCGCCGCTATTCTGTGCCCGGGACCAACTCCACAGCGTCAATACTCGGCTGGGAGTGGCCCAGGGCTGGGGGGAGGAGGGGGAAAGGAGTTCGCAGTAAAAAGCTTCTTAGTCAAGCAATTTAGGCAATGTTGCTATTCAGTATTAAAAGCGCGGATTTCCGCAGTATTTCCAATTAAGAACAAAGTTAAAAACAGAGCAACACAACCTCCCGGCTTCCGCCTCAGGATGGACTCAGACACTCAAACAAAGTAACAGGAACGTTCTTTGCTATAATGGTCAATCAACTGTGAATACGCACTAGGAATCAGGCTATTACATGATGTACAGAACTATTTGGCATTCCAAACTATTGTGAAAATATGAATATTTATGGTGAACTACATTATTGATGTGTTTAACTTTCATTTAACTTTCTTTACATTCCAACATGTCTGCCAGTAAGATATCTTATCTTATCTTATCTTAAGGGGATTTTCTATAGCGCTCTGACACCATAAGTTTCCTGGCGTGATTGGGTGCTGAGAAGTGTGAAGGAGGGGATCTAGCCGGATTGTGTGAAAAGACTAGTTTTCAGGAGTTTTCTAAATCCAAGAAGGGAGTTGGAAAATTTAAGCGGAAGGGACAGCGCGTTCCAAAGTTTGGGAGCCAAGTGAGCAAATCTACGACCGCCAAATTTTTTGAGCTTGATTGGGGGAATGACTAAGAGCTGGCGGTGAGAGGACCGTAGGGTGCGTACCGGGCAATAAAGGGTGCCCAGAGATTTAAGGAAGGCGGGAGAAGTCCCAAACACAGCTTTGAATGTCAGGCAGCCGATCTTAAACGCAGCCCTCTGTTCAACCGGCAGCCAATGGAGTTTGTGAAGTAATGGTTTCGCAGACTGCCACTTCAGGATTTTATAGGCCAGTCTAGCCGCCTGGTTCTTCACAATTTGGAGCCTGTGGAGAAGGGATTTGGGGAGGCCGTGATACAGAGAATTTGAGAAATCCAGGCGGGAGAGCACCAGGGCAATCAAGACTTGTATCAGAGGCTCAGGTGTAAGGAGGTGGGAGACTTTCCTGATTTTTCTTAGCTGGAGCATGCATGATGACACAACAGCACCCACCTGAGGCTTGAGGGAGAGCTCTGTGTCAATGATAACCCCAAGACTCTTTGCTGACTTAGCCGGAGCAGGCGGGGAGCCAAGCTCCACCGGCCAAAACTGTGGACCCCAATAAATGGGGCTGTTACCCGGGAGGATTAGCTCTGTTTTCCTCGGGTTCAGCTTGAGCTGGTTACGATTCATCCATTGCTGGATGTGTAACATAACCGCTTGACAGTCAAGAGCTGCATTGGGAGTGTTGAGGGGGAAGATAATTTGCAGATCGTCTGCATAGTTGAAGACGGTGATGTCCCACCTCTTCAAAGAGTGGATGAGCGGTTGGAGATAGAGATTGAAAAGCAGAGGGGACAGGGATGATCCCTGGGGCACTCCGCAGGTGGATAGTTCCTTAGCGACCGTGAAAGGGCCTAAGCGGACCGCCTGGGTTCTGCCCGACAAGAAGGATTTGATCCAGGCTGAAGCCAGGCCCCGAATGCCGGGCTGTTCGACACGGTGGAGAAGGATGTTATGGTCCACCGTATCGAACGCCGCCGACAGATCCAATAAGACGAGCGCCTGAGGTGCCCCTTTATCGGCATTACCCCTTAGAGAATCCATAACTGCCAGGATCACAGCCTCGGTGGAGTTGGCTGGTCTAAAACCGGCTTGATTAGGTTCGTGGTAGTTGGAACACTCGATAAATTGAGAGAGGCAACTGGTGACGTGTGCCTCCAAGAGTTTGGATAGGTAGGGCAAGAGGGAAATAGGCCGATAGTTGGCAAGGTCCTCCGGATCGGCTCCGGGTTTTTTCAGCAGGGGCACCAAAACAGCCTCCTTGAAGGAGTAGGGTACCGTGCCCGTCTCAAGGGAGGTGTTTAACAGAGGCAAAATGCAATCCGGCAGAGCCAGGTAGATGTCATGAAAAACAGAGGGGGGACAGCAATCATTGGGCGAGCCAGATTTGACTCGGGCAGCGAGTTTGGCCAGAGTGGTGGGGTCAAGGACAGGGAAGTATGATAGGGAAAGTGAGTTTCCAGGAGAGGAAGCTGATATAGCAGGGGAGGAGGCGGGAGGGATAGTATTCTTAATCTTGATAATTTTTTCAATGAAAAAACTATTTAAGGCATTGCAGGACTCTTGGGTGGGGGCCTGAGAAGGGAGGGTTCTGGTGTCAGACGTGAGCTCACTCATGACTCTGAAAATCTCCTTAGACTTGTTAGGGGCGACGAGGATCCTTTCAGAGATATGTGAGGATTTTGCTGCTATGATTGCACTTTTATATTTTTTTCGTGCAGCGACGTATGCCTCTCTGTCGGTGGGCGAGTAATTACGTCTCCACCTGCGCTCCATCTGGCGCAGTTCAAGTTGTTGAGTTTTCAGGGTGGTATTAAACCACCTGTGAGACTGGCTGTGCCGGGAGCGAGGGAATCTGGAGAGGGGAGCGAAATGGTCGCTGGCTTTGGTAATCCAGCTGGAGAAATCATCCTCCAGAGTATGGACAGTCGCGACACTGCGCGGCGGGGGGCGAGTCTCAGCCAAGAAGGAAAGAAAACCTTGTGAATCAAGGGCGCTCCATTTGCGAGCGACCCCACCTACCAGAGGAGGAACCTTTACACGACCCCTAACTGTGATCACGGTGTCGATCATATGATGGTCCGACCAGATACAAGGAGTGATCACAGGACAGGAGAGCGTGAGGTTGTGGGTCCAAATATGATCTAGAATATGGCCCCTGATATGGGTGCGAGCAGTGACAAGTTGGGTCATGTTAAGGTTAGAAAGAACTTCAAACAGTTCGGCCGCATGGGGGCCAGCGTTGCTGTCATTATACCAATAGTTGAAGTCGCCGAGGATAGCGACTCGGGCAGATGAAGTGATCAGGTTGGCTAGCTGTTCGCTGAGAGCGACGGGAAACAGAGGCATAGAGTGGGGGGGGGGCGATAGAGAACAATAAGGGTAAGAGAACCCTCCCCAGTTTCTAGACTGATGATAAGGTTGTCTACATCAGCGAGGGTGAAAGAAGACGTGGAGATGAATTTAAACTCCTTTCGTATGACAGCTGCCACCCCTCCACCAGCGCGACCAGAGGGTCGGTTCATATTGAGCATATAGTAGTCGGGGGGCAATGCTGCCAAGATGTCAGGGAGAGAGTCATCAGTCAGCCAAGTCTCGGTGATTAAAAGGATATCAGGGCTTTCATTAATGAGAAGAAGAAAGAGATCAGCCTGGTGTTTTACAAATGAACGTGTGTTTAGATATAATAAACGGATGCGCGTTTCGCTAGTACTGGGGCGGGCTGAGGACTTGCAGCTAGAACGTGGGAGAGATTAAAGCGCAATGCCGAGTGATGTAACACGATCTAGGCTAGCCAGAGATAATACGCAATGTGCAGATTGTAGATTCCTGAGGGCAGAGGGA
This sequence comes from Lissotriton helveticus, assembly GCF_964261635.1. Taxonomy (NCBI): domain Eukaryota; kingdom Metazoa; phylum Chordata; class Amphibia; order Caudata; family Salamandridae; genus Lissotriton; species Lissotriton helveticus. The sequence goes on along the minus strand of NC_136070.1, from coordinate 221,131,374 downwards.
GAGTAGGCAAGAGGAGTGACAACATCCCTGGCCTCTGGGCCCGGGTGCGGACGGGCGCAGATGGGCAGGACTCTGGCACGACTCCGGCGTGATTCAGGTGCGTCCGCTGATCGCGTCCGCTGCGCGGAGGCATGGACGTCCCCTTTTATGCGCAACTAGAGCGTGAGGAATCCCAGCCACACACAATATGGCCGCCGCTATTCTGTGCCCGGGACCAACTCCACAGCGTCAATACTCGGCTGGGAGTGGCCCAGGGCTGGGGGGAGGAGGGGGAAAGGAGTTCGCAGTAAAAAGCTTCTTAGTCAAGCAATTTAGGCAATGTTGCTATTCAGTATTAAAAGCGCGGATTTCCGCAGTATTTCCAATTAAGAACAAAGTTAAAAACAGAGCAACACAACCTCCCGGCTTCCGCCTCAGGATGGACTCAGACACTCAAACAAAGTAACAGGAACGTTCTTTGCTATAATGGTCAATCAACTGTGAATACGCACTAGGAATCAGGCTATTACATGATGTACAGAACTATTTGGCATTCCAAACTATTGTGAAAATATGAATATTTATGGTGAACTACATTATTGATGTGTTTAACTTTCATTTAACTTTCTTTACATTCCAACATGTCTGCCAGTAAGATATCTTATCTTATCTTATCTTAAGGGGATTTTCTATAGCGCTCTGACACCATAAGTTTCCTGGCGTGATTGGGTGCTGAGAAGTGTGAAGGAGGGGATCTAGCCGGATTGTGTGAAAAGACTAGTTTTCAGGAGTTTTCTAAATCCAAGAAGGGAGTTGGAAAATTTAAGCGGAAGGGACAGCGCGTTCCAAAGTTTGGGAGCCAAGTGAGCAAATCTACGACCGCCAAATTTTTTGAGCTTGATTGGGGGAATGACTAAGAGCTGGCGGTGAGAGGACCGTAGGGTGCGTACCGGGCAATAAAGGGTGACCAGAGATTTAAGGAAGGCGGGAGAAGTCCCAAACACAGCTTTGAATGTCAGGCAGCCGATCTTAAACGCAGCCCTCTGTTCAACCGGCAGCCAATGGAGTTTGTGAAGTAATGGTTTCGCAGACTGCCACTTCAGGATTTTATAGGCCAGTCTAGCCGCCTGGTTCTTCACAATTTGGAGCCTGTGGAGAAGGGATTTGGGGAGGCCGTGATACAGAGAATTTGAGAAATCCAGGCGGGAGAGCACCAGGGCAATCAAGACTTGTATCAGAGGCTCAGGTGTAAGGAGGTGGGAGACTTTCCTGATTTTTCTTAGCTGGAGCATGCATGATGACACAACAGCACCCACCTGAGGCTTGAGGGAGAGCTCTGTGTCAATGATAACCCCAAGACTCTTTGCTGACTTAGCCGGAGCAGGCGGGGAGCCAAGCTCCACCGGCCAAAACTGTGGACCCCAGTAAATGGGGCTGTTACCCGGGAGGATTAGCTCTGTTTTCCCCGGGTTCAGCTTGAGCTGGTTACGATTCATCCATTGCTGGATGTGTAACATAACCGCTTGACAGTCAAGAGCTGCATTGGGAGTGTTGAGGGGGAAGATAATTTGCAGATCGTCTGCATAGTTGAAGACGGTGATGTCCCACCTCTTCAAAGAGTGGATGAGCGGTTGGAGATAGAGATTGAAAAGCAGAGGGGACAGGGATGATCCCTGGGGCACTCCGCAGGTGGATAGTTCCTTAGCGACCGTGAAAGGGCCTAAGCGGACCGCCTGGGTTCTGCCCGACAAGAAGGATTTGATCCAGGCTGAAGCCAGGCCCCGAATGCCGGGCTGTTCGACACGGTGGAGAAGGATGTTATGGTCCACCGTGTTGAACGCCGCCGACAGATCCAATAAGACGAGCGCCTGAGGTGCCCCTTTATCGGCATTACCCCTTAGAGAATCCATAACTGCCAGGATCACAGCCTCGGTGGAGTTGGCTGGTCTAAAACCGGCTTGATTAGGTTCGTGGTAGTTGGAACACTCGATAAATTGAGAGAGGCAACTGGTGACGTGTGCCTCCAAGAGTTTGGATAGGTAGGGCAAGAGGGAAATAGGCCGATAGTTGGCAAGGTCCTCCGGATCGGCTCCGGGTTTTTTCAGCAGGGGCACCAAAACAGCCTCCTTGAAGGAGTAGGGTACCGTGCCCGTCTCAAGGGAGGTGTTTAACAGAGGCAAAATGCAATCCGGCAGAGCCAGGTAGATGTCATGAAAAACAGAGGGGGGACAGCAATCATTGGGCGAGCCAGATTTGACTCGGGCAGCGAGTTTGGCCAGAGTGGTGGGGTCAAGGACAGGGAAGTATGATAGGGAAAGTGAGTTTCCAGGAGAGGAAGCTGATATAGCAGGGGAGGAGGCGGGAGGGATAGTATTCTTAATCTTGATAATTTTTTCAATGAAAAAAACTATTTAAGGCATTGCAGGACTCTTGGGTGGGGGCCTGAGAAGGGAGGGTTCTGGTGTCAGACGTGAGCTCACTCATGACTCTGAAAATCTCCTTAGACTTGTTAGGGGCGACGAGGATCCTTTCAGAGATATGTGAGGATTTTGCTGCTATGATTGCACTTTTATATTTTTTTCGTGCAGCGACGTATGCCTCTCTGTCGGTGGGCGAGTAATTACGTCTCCACCTGCGCTCCATCTGGCGCAGTTCAAGTTGTTGAGTTTTCAAACCACCTGTGAGACTTGCTGTGCCGGGAGCGAGGGAATCTGGAGAGGGGAGCGAAATGGTCGCTGGCTTTGGTAATCCAGCTGGAGAAATCATCCTCCAGAGTATGGACAGTCGCGACACTGCGCGGCGGGGGGCGAGTCTCAGCCAAGAAGGAAAGAAAACCTTGTGAATCAAGTGCGCTCCATTTGCGAGCGACCCCACCTACCAGAGGAGGAACCTTTACACGACCCCTAACTGTGATCACGGTGTCGATCATATGATGGTCCGACCAGATACAAGGAGTGATCACAGGACAGGAGAGCGTGAGGTTTTGGGTCCAAATATGATCTAGAATATGGCCCCTGATATGGGTGGGAGCAGTGACAAGTTGGGTCATGTTAAGGTTAGAAAGAACTTCAAACAGTTCGGCCGCATGGGGGCCAGCGTTGCTGTCATTATACCAATAGTTGAAGTCGCCGAGGATAGCGACTCAGGCAGATGAAGTGATCAGGTTGGCTAGCTGTTCGCTGAGAGCGACGGGAAACAGAGGCATAGAGTGGGGGGGGTGCGATAGAGAACAATAAGGGTAAGAGAACCCTCCCCAGTTTCTAGACTGATGATAAGGTTGTCTACATCAGCGAGGGTGAAAGAAGACGTGGAGATGAATTTAAACTCCTTTCGTATGACAGCTGCCACCCCTCCACCAGCGCGACCAGAGGGTCGGTTCATATTGAGCATATAGTAGTCGGGGGGCAATGCTGCCAAGATGTCAGGGAGAGAGTCATCAGTCAGCCAAGTCTCGGTGATTAAAAGGATATCAGGGCTTTCATTAATGAGAAGAAGAAAGAGATCAGCCTGGTGTTTTACAAATGAACGTGTGTTTAGATATAATAAACGGATGCGCGTTTCGCTAGTACTGGGGCGGGCTGAGGACTTGCAGCTAGAACGTGGGAGAGATTAACGCGCAATGCCGAGTGATGTAACACGATCTAGGCTAGCCAGAGATAATACGCAATGTGCAGATTGTAGATTCCTGAGGGCAGAGGGAGAGTAGGCAAGAGGAGTGACAACATCCCTGGCCTCTGGGCCCGGGTGCGGACGGGCGCAGACGGGCAGGACTCTGGCACGACTCCGGCGCGATTCAGGTGCGTCCGCTGATCGCGTCCGCTGCGCGGAGGCATGGACGTTCCCTTTTATGCGCAACTAGAGCGTGAGGAATCCCAGCCACACACAATATGGCCGCCGCTATTCTGTGCCCGGGACCAACTCCACAGCGTCAATACTCGGCTGGGAGTGGCCCAGGGCTGGGGGGAGGAGGGGGAAAGGAGTTCGCAGTAAAAAGCTTCTTAGTCAAGCAATTTAGGCAATGTTGCTATTCAGTATTAAAAGCGCGGATTTCCGCAGTATTTCCAATTAAGAACAAAGTTAAAAACAGAGCAACACAACCTCCCGGCTTCCGCCTCAGGATGGACTCAGACACTCAAACAAAGTAACAGGAACGTTCTTTGCTATAATGGTCAATCAACTGTGAATACGCACTAGGAATCAGGCTATTACATGATGTACAGAACTATTGGGAATTCCAAACTATTGTGAAAATATGAATATTTATGGTGAACTACGTTATTGATGTGTTTAACTTTCATTTAACTTTCTTTACATTCCAACATGTCTGCCAGTAAGATATATCTCGGTGCTGTTTTGATGCCCATTGCATCTCACATTATTTATGTTTGCCTGTATTGGTTGTTCCTTTCATGTGATCAAGCCTTTGGATAGGTGAAACGCGTTATGATTAAACAGCAGAAAACTTGATTAACTCTAGGTCTGTTTTTCCTGAGAGCGCATTGATTGAGAAAGTGACGAAAAGAATTGGAAATTGACGGACTACTCCGCCGGTGTGCACGCCACCCTCCGATGGTTTCTTGAAGTCCAGTAGGAGTTTCTTGCTGTATGATATATATATAGATATATTATCTACTGGCGGTTGCCAGTAGGTAGTTATAGTTAGGACCTAGTTTCCATAGGAAACTTCTTTTGCCAATATCTTTGGCGCCATTTGACGATCTTCGTGAACTTTTCAAAACTAATGATTCACTCAGATCAGCTCCTGTCTTGAAATTGTCGGGCTGATTCATCAAGCAGGGGCAGAGAAAAAAGGGGGGTCCCAAACGTTTTTCTCCCTGTTAATTTCCATAGGAAACTTTAAACACAGCTAAAGCCCGAACTGCTGGACAGAATTACACCAAATTTAGCAGAGAGATAGCTCTAGGTCCAGAAAGCATGCTTTTCTTTAAATGGTGTAAACCCGTTCAGTATTTTTTGAGATATTTAAAGATTTACAGATATCGATCTTCGAGAATTGTGAGATCTGATTGTCTGAGCCGGTCCAAGCACAAGCTTGCCTCTGATTGGATGCCAACAGTTCAAACTAGGAAGCGTTGGCACCCATCTCGGTTGAAATGAGTAGGGGGAAAAGGGTAAAAAAAAGTAGAAGAGGGCAGGGTAGGAACACTGTGACCTCCCTAAGGTGCTCAGGGGGTTGCACAAGGAGACCAAAGTTAGAACATGTTTTTATATGTTTTCGGCGTGATTCGTGTTGGGTCTGGAAATCACGACAGGAAAAAGAAAAACGAATCTCTGTGTCGCGAGAGACATGACATGCAAAATCTTTTACAACAATATGCAAAGAAAAGTGTTAAACAGAAGATTAGGTTGTTACAAGGACTAGATCCATATAAGGTAAGACAATATACTAAGTTGCACGGACATTCTCTGACTTGCCTTTCAAGAAAAGTGAGTAAAAGTACTTTTCATCACTTAAGAATGTTAGCAGTACACCACTCAGGAATGCGGAAGTTTGTAAGGAAAGTGTACTATATAAAAACTCCTGCATTATATTTAGGTGAATTAAACAGAGGTCTGTTACATTGTTGTTTATCAGATGTAGAAAAATTATGTGATGAAATTAAGTTTTGTTTTTTTGGTTCAGAACAGCAGTGTGTAGAAAGTGAGAGCTTGACAAGTGCAGATGTTAAAGAATATGGGAAAGATATTAGCATTGATCATTTTGTAGAAGAAATTAGAAAGTTTAAGACAGTGTGTTTTGAAAAACCAAACTTGGGGCCCGATTAGGATCGCGGTGAATCCGCATCCTCCGGGCCGGCGGAAGCCACCGCCGGCCCAGAGGATGCGGATTCACCGCGGCGGACACAGAAAAGACCCCCCGCCAGATTAGGATGGCTGGGGGGTCATTTTTCCATCCCCCGCTTTTCCGCTGCGGTCGCCTTCCGACCGCGGGGGAAAAGCTCTAATATGGTGGCGGTGTCTATCAGAGACATGCTTTTCCACGGCGGGTTTTCCGCCGTAGAAAAGCATGTGGAGTTAGAGTATGGGTGTCCGTTGCGGGCCCCCAGGGGTGTTGGGGGTGGGGGTTGCACATGGGGCCTTTGCATGCACATTTAACCTTGCGGCGGGTGCTGCTTGAAGCAGCATCCGCCGCAATGTTAAACATTGGGGATGTGACCGCCAGGGTGGCGATCACATCCTAATTCCGAGGGAGGGAACGCCACAGCCCCTGCGGACGGTCCCTCCACCTCGGGGGTGGCGGACGGACGCTGGTCCGTCCGCCATCCTAATCGGGCCCTATGTTTGTATTGGTTGTCGATGTACTCATTATAAAAGACAAACCAGGAATGTTCATTTATATTTAAAAAATGAAAAGTAGAACAATAATAGGTGGCAGCAATTTGGAGCTTACTTGTTGGTGGAAGTTCAATTTGAGTTGGGTACTGATCAATGTATTTGTAAATATTGTTACAACAAATTAGACGAGAACAAAATGCTAGCTAGAGGCGTACATAACAACTTAGAATTAGTAGCTATTCCAGAGGAACTGGCAGATTTGAATACATATGATTCAGTTCTTATTCAATCTGTTCACCCATTTCAAGCTATAATTCGTATGGAGCCTAAAACAGGTAAACTGCCACCAACGGATTTACAAAGAGGTTTGAAAGGAAGAGTTGTGTATTTACCTTTAGATTTTAAGAAAAATATTGAAACTGTTGGTAGAGACAGAGAGGAAAATGAGCCAGCAGTTATTCTAGTAAACGGTGTACCAACAAAGAGTCAGGAAATATGGCAAGAGTTTGTAGACGTTAATAAACTTTAAAAGGGTACGTTATATCTTGTAGAGAACATTTTTATTATAAAACTTTAAATGTTGATAGAAAGGTGATATGTTTAGAAGATGAATCAGAAATTTCAAGTGGTCAAATAGAGAAAGTGGACAAGTCAAAGAGTGAAGAGATTTAAGAACGTTACACAATATGTCCTCTACATAAAAAAGAAGTAATAGGAAACAGCATTGAATTATTTCAAATGAAAAAAGCAAAGGGAACTCCACTCTATCAGACAAACTGCAGTAAGCGTTACCTCCTGGTTACAAGTACCCAAGATATTAACAAACTGGCAGATACCAACCTATCGCGAGTCCTCCGCCACTGTCATAAACAAATGAAGTCAAGGGTGCATCTTCCCATTTCCATTCTGGGGAGGGTTAATTTAGTTAAAATGTCTATATTACCTAAGGCCACTTTCCTTTTGAATACAATCCCTCTCCATTTTGCCAAATATACTATAGAAAAATTTTAACGTGAAATAAATTCCTTTATCTGGGTATATAGATCTACCAGAATAGCATGGAAGAAATTAAGGTGTAGTGGCGAGAAAGGAGGGTTGGAGCTACCTGATCTACAATATTATGCTTGGGCATTTCAACTCACTCATTCTCGTATGTTATTGAAAACGGAAAGTGATAAAGGGAGAGGAGCTATGTTTCTGGCTATTTTGAAAGGGGCGGGCTACCAGTAGATGGGTATATAAATTTCAAGCCAGAAAAGAGGGATTGAGGCTACTATGCCTGCACTGGTAACACAGTCCCTAGAGTATGTATATGTGTGGGTGCAAAAGGTCTGGGATACAATCCCCTAAATCCCAAGGTTAGAAAACAAAGATTGTTTTACAAATCAGATTTACAAAAAGTGACCCTGCACACCTCAAAAATAGTAAACAAAACAGTTTAAATGCTGTTTATGCATATGATCATAATCACTACATTAGTTCTCCCAAGAATTCCAAAGTCAAGTTTCTTCTGTAAGCTGTTGACATCAACTTTGAATAAAAGAATCTGCTTACAGAAGAAACTTGACTTTGGAATTCTTGGGAGAACTAATGTAGTGATTATGATCATATGCATAAACAGCATTTAAACTGTTTTGTTTACTATTTTTGAGGTGTGCAGGGTCACTTTTTGTAAAGTAGATGGGTATATGTTTAAATTCGGAGATCAGAAATTCTTTTAACAAATTAAACTTAAGGTCCTGCAGGGCTTCACCAGCATATGGGTAACACTAAGGAAGGTGACAGGTCTCAGTTATTTCTCTAAATTAGCACCACTTTGGGACTCCCCATACTCCCCTGAATGCCTTCGGGATAGGTTGGCGATCCCACTTAGAGACGCTGGATTTAATGTATGGGGAGATTTAGTCAGCAATGGAACACTTATCTCATGGGAGGATCTAAAAAGGAGAGTGAGTAGTGGCCTCTCAAGATTTAAATATATCCAGTTACAAAGTTGGGCACAGTTCCAGTTCATAAAGAAAAAAGCATTGATGAGGGAAACAGCTTAGACCAACAGCTTGTGGGAGGCCAGTAGGTAAAAAGGAGGTCTCCTATTGGTATTGGGCCAGAGAAGAGGAGGTGGATGGGGAATTCAAGCTGGCTGATGAGCTGTGGAGTGAATTGTTGCCCCACGAACAGTGTGATCATCTATGGGAGGAATCTTTTAAAATCCTCTTTAACACAGTCAAACCAGCATGGTTGAGGAGGAATCACGTATTCACGGCTCATCGAGCATACCTATCCCCCCTCAGGGTATCAAGAATTGTCAAAGGATCTCAAATCAGCTGTTGTGGGTTGGTAGAAGCCTCGGACCTTCACATGTTTAGAGACTGTCCTTTCATCGAGGCATTCAGGGAAGATGTACAGAAAACATTGGAGAATATCCTGGGAGTATCAATTCAAATTGACTTAAAGCTAATAATTTTTGGTTTAAATACCCAGGTACTAGGACCAGCTAGATTCCTTTTATTTTATTCAATCTTACTAGCAAGAAGACAAATATGCAAACATTGGGTAGACCCTGCCCCTCCCAAACAATCGGATTGGCTGACATCTTTGTATGAAACATCTAAAAAGATATGGCCAGAGTATGTAGCAGAAAAAAGATTGCATACTGGGACTTGTTGCAGTGGAGGTGACTTTTTTTGGGTCCAATGATTATGCCATTTGGACACGCCTTGGACCAAGCTGGATATGCCCTTGAGTCATGGGGCATCGAGAGAGTCCAAAGGGTCTTTTTAGATCAATTCGGAGTGATACCCAATCTCCCTATATCGATGGGAAGTGGCTTTTCGGTCTGAAAATCACACCTTCGGGCTGATGGTACTGAGAAAATCCGCGGGAAGAGCCCATGTTATCCTAGCCTATTCAAAAGGGGACTGTACAGACATGGTCTGCACACTATGGGTACTGGCGAATGAGGACAAAATTAAAAATATATATCTGTAGAGAACAATATTTATTATAAAACTTTAAATGTGGATAAACAGGTAATACGTTTAGAAGATGAATCAGAAATTTCAAGTGGTGAAATGGAGAAAGTGGACAAGTGAAGGAGTAAAGAGATTTATGAACATCACACACTATGTCCTCTACATTCAAAAGAAGTAATAGGAAACAGCATTGAATTAATTCAAATGTAAAAAGCAAAGGGAACTCCAATGAGCGTATCAGAGAAAAGCTTAGAAGTTTGTTGTTTCCCACAGCTGTTCCATACTGGACAAGGTGGACCATTTGATGAGCTACCTGTATGGATTCCAGCTTCAGAATATCGCTCAACAAGATTATACTCTGAAGATCCTGGATTTCAACAGTGCATTCCATATATATTCATCTTTTGTTTGAAAGTGATTTGTCTTCTCATTCGTATGCAATGAACCACATACTTAAAACAGGAGTTCATCAACCACTTGTTTCAGCCAAAGAATTCACCGACAAAGTTCAACGAACAGATGAAAATTTAGAAGCACAGTTAATTTATTTGATGGCATGTCAACGTGGAACCAAAGAGTATTGGCTTCCTCGTCATGGTGAACTTAAGTATATGTTAAGAAACTTAGGTACACCAACATGGTTTGTAACACTTAGCTGTGCTGAGTATGCATGGGAAGATTTACTTGAATTTCTACGAGAAGCAAATTTCAACATAAAAAATATTGAAATGAAGACACCTGGAGAACTGTGTTCCTTGGATCCTGTAAATGTGTGCAGGTTTTTTAATCCTAGGTTTCAAACTATGATGTCTTTTATCTGCAATAAAAATAATTGTCCTCTTGGAGAAGTTATTGATTTTTTGGCGAAAAGAGTATCAAGCTAGAGGTGCTCCGCATATACACATGCTATTATGGATAAGGAATGCTCTGAAATTTGGAACGGATACTGATGAAACAGTATTGTCTTTCATCGAATAGTATGTTACCTGTGAGATTCTAAGAGAAGGTGGAGAAAAAAGCTTGAGACAACAAGTTTTACGTTTCCAAAGTCACTGTTGTGGAAGGTACTGTTGAGGAAAATACAAGTCTAAAGGAAAATTTTATACCAAGTGTCGGTTTGGATTCCCACGTCCAGTAATTTCTAAAGGAAGAGTAAATTATTTTTTGTCTGTTGTAAGGCATACAATAACTCGGAAATCTCTGAAGAATATGTACAACTTAAAAAGAACAGAACAGTCAAAGTATATTATTGACTACAATCCAGTTATTTTGAAAATGTGCAGATAACTCAATCGCTGTTGCACGCTATGTTACATCCTATACAACGAAATCAGAAAAGACAGAGATGAAAGAAATATGGGAAGAAATTTCACAAGAGGAGACCCTTAGCAAAAAATTGTACAGCTTTAGCTTGAAAATGCTTTCCCACAGAGAAATTTGATCCTATGAATTTTCGGATCGCTTGTGCTGTTCAAGTTTATATTCAAAGTCACGAGGAATCATTTAAGTAAGTTTAGATCTTGCCTGCACCCGAAATAGAGTATTGAAAACATTAGAAGAAATTGAATACTTAGCAGTGAATGAACCAGAAAGTACAGAAATTCTTAAAACTAATATGTTGGATACAAGCTATCCCAAAAAGAATCCACATTTGGAAGAGTGATGTCTGTATGAAATACATCAACATTCAAACTTAATGCTTGCCTTTGTACACTTGAGAATGCAATAGGTTTTAAAAACAGGTTACAATGTTCTGTTTGGAGGAAAATATTTAATTGTATTTGGCGATCTACTACAACTAAATTCTGTAAAAGGACAACCAGTTTTTAAAACACTTGTGCATGAAGACACTAGAAAATGTTTGGGAAGTATTGGAAATGTGAACATGTGGTTACATTTTGAATATAAAGAACTTATAAAGAATATGCGACAAGCAAGTGATGAAGATTATGGGAATATTCTCAAAGATATAAGAATTAGTGTCCTAACGAAACATGGTAAACAAGCTTTAGAAAGGTGGCTACTAAGCAACTTGTTTACAACTGAAAACACAGCTGCTGAACTAATGTACAAGAAGATTGGAGAAAAGAAGTCTATAGTTTGCCCAATGCCTACACTGCAAGAGTGTTGTACATTTAATCAAGAGCTACAGAAATTCTTCTTTCAGAGAAACTACAGACTAAATTGCACTCTTTGGAAAAGTCTGTATCTAAAACTGCTGACTTAGAATTTTTTTTAGATGTATGTATAAACTGTCGGGTAATTTTGTGGCGTAATTTGAATGTAGAAGAAGGTCTAATAAATGGACCAATGGGGAAAGTTGTTGATTTTGTAAAGTATCAGAACAGAGACGGAATAGAATTCTTGAAAATAAAATTTGATCAGATGACAGAGGTAAGACAGATTGGGCGTTATGCTGTACGTTTTTTGCTTGTAAAAGAGTTGGTTGTTCGCAAAAAACAGCTTTCTTTGTCTTTAGCATATGCAGTAACTATTCATAACTCTCAAGGTTTAAGTATAGACAGTGCTTTGGTAAATATTGGAAGAGCTGTGTTCAAAGAGGGAATGGCATATGTTGCATTATCTCAAGTAGGATCATTGTCTGGTTTGTATTTGATTGGTTTCAATGACAACAAGATTAGTGGTAATGTATATTGTGAAAGAGAATATAATCGTTTAAGAAGACTTTATACACCAAATTTAGGTGAATATCCCATTTATGAGAAACATGTTGTGTGTTCAAAACAAAAGCATGTTAAAGAATCAAATGTGGTTAAAAAAAAATTGAGGAGAAAGAAAGAGGTGTAAAGAAACAGAAAATGGAAAGTGTTGTTCACGTTGTCGGATACCAATTGGAAAATAGTTCAGGTATCAACTGTTATGCTATTGTAATTCTGAATGTTGTATTTTATTTACAAGATCTTCATTATGAAATCATAGGAAATCATGAAAAAAGATTATGTTCTGCACTACATTATGTATTTCAACAATTGACAACTGACAGAAGTAAAATCCATACAGCTTGTGGTATTTGTCAACTCTTGGATATATGTACTGGTTCTTTGACCTTCAGTCTAAATATACAACAAGATGTACAAGAATTTCTAATGGTTATGCTTGGAATATTAGAAGATGAAGGAATATAGATTGAAAACTTATTTGGACTAATGGGATCATAAATGTGAACAGTGTTCATTAACTTCAAGCACTGAAGTTGACACAGAACGATCCATATACTTAACAATTCCAGATTGCAAATCTGTACCTTTTAACAAATTTGTAAAAGCGGCAAATCATGATATGAAATGTTCTCATTGTGAATCAGAGATATTATCTACATTACACATAGAACGATATGGAAAATATCTGATTTTAATGCTACAATATTGTAGAGCAAATGGAAGAAAATTGGAAACCAGAATTAAAACTTTTGTTGCCCTTCAAATATCTATTTCTGGAAGACCCTTTACAACTGTGGCTATTATTTTTCATGCTGGACCTACTCCAACATCTGGCCACTATACTGTGTATTTAAAGTGTAATAAAGGATGGAAACATTGCAATGATGCACACTTGGAAATAAAACTAAGATTGCCTTACGAATTACCAAATTAATATTTGAAATTTTTGAAGCAAAAGTTCTGAATACATCACTCGGCCCGTTGGAAAGATGTAAACATGCTTTAACAAATTCATATTGAATATTATGCAAACCAAAGTTTTGAGTACATTATTCGGCCTATTGGGAAGATGTGAACAGATAGTAGAGAGCACTGGATACAATTCCTAAATATAACTAGTGTTGGGACTATTATTTGTGCTTATTGGTATTGCATTTGGAAAAATTACGTTGAAATGCAAATAGTTCACATATTTGTTCTGTATATTGTAGGAGATGTAAATGAGTGTATATTTGGAAAATGTTCTTGAGATAAATGAAAGACAACCTGTAGTAGAAGGATGTAATGAAAAAATTGTAAAGAGGAACACATAAAGGTACAGATATTGAAAATAATGTTGTATGCTCAGTGTTTTTTTTTCAACAATCTAGTTAAGTGGAATCTGAGAACAGCAAAAAAGGGAAAATTAAATGTTTTGTTAATCTTAAATTATGTTGTAGTCTTAAAAAAAATAACATTGTAATTTGTGTAATACATTACATTACATAACAGTTTTTTAGTTTATTTTATTGTACGTAGTCGCAAACTTTGAAATGAGTTTTAATGATGAATAGCACAATAGTACTTTGAAATTTACTGAATAAACCATAGGCTTCAGGGACTTTATAGTTAGAAATTAGCATTTAAAAAAACCTTAGAAATTCAGGGAAAAATCATAGGTTTCAGGGACAATATAGTTAGAAATTAGCATTTAAAAAACCTTTGAAATTACCTGAAAAAGCCATAGGTTTCAGGGACGTTATAGTTAGAAATTAGCATTTAAAAAACCTTTGAAATTCACTGAAAAAAACATAGCTTTCAGAGACGTTATAGTTAGTTGGACAAACCAGAGAAATCCAGCTAACTATAACTCGCGCCCCCGCAATGCACTGCTGACGACATCACATATTACATCATTCATGACATGGACAGTGACATCACTGATGACATCTCAAAAGACATCACTGATGACATCACTGATGACATCATCCAGTGACTGTGTGTTTCTGTAAAGTTTAAATATGTTTTATATATATATATATATATATGCCAAGGTGTATTGAAGAGTGAGTGGGTGCTAATTTCGAACTATAATGTCCCTGAAACCTATGTTTTTTTCAGTGAAAAAAAAAATATACAAGCCATTATTGTTACCCCAGTCTGTTAGTGCCGATAGTCCATAAAATTACATTAATCCACAGTGGGTGAATGAAATTGCAGAGCTGGTCAGCTGGGTTAAGTCATCCCACTCGTTTTGAATAACTCCATTCCTCGTAGACACACACAAATCTGAGTGCCTGGATCCGCTGTTATGCGGAGGGCCTTCTCGCGACCGGACAAGGCTGCTAATTAATCCACAAAAAGGTTGCCCCTTTTGAGAAGGTCGCCACGGAGAAACTTCTTCCAGTGAGGGCCCCAGTCAAAGGAGCTCACTCAAAACATTCAAACTTCTTTACGCAGCTCAACGTGTTTCGGGCCTGCACCCTTGCTTACGAGCCTCACGGACTGTTCAACTGGCAATGATGGGTTTCATTCACCTGCTTTATTTTCAACATAGTTCCGCCCATTGTACAGTCCGTGAGGCTCGTGAGCAAGGGCGCAGGGCCGAAACGCGCTGAGCCATGTAAAGTAGTTTGAATGTTTTGAGTGAGCTGCTTTGACTGGGGCCCTCGCTGGAAGAAGTTTCGCCGTAGCGTTTGCTTTAAGTTGGGTGTTTGGTTTCTGTTGCTCTCTGTTTCTTGGAAATAGAGAGACTGAGTAAGGTTCTGCCTACTGGTATCTAGAATTGTTCGCTATCATTCCTCTGTGGGGAGGCTGCACATATCCTCCCTTTTACATACTTTGGAGAGATCGAATGCACATGGAATTCGGCTTTCTATGTCCCTTCTTTGGGAGACGGGAGGTTCAATTCTGAATGGAGTCGTCAAGTGTGTAACTCCCTCTCACTCACTTATAATCTGATTTCTATCTTAGGGGTCCAAATCACAAAGGTATATACCGTCCCATGCAATTAAAAGCCCCAGACGTAGCCTGGAAACAGTGTGCCCATGAAGATATATGTCTTTCAAGAAAACTTCAAAAGTCTTAACCTCACCATATTTTATTGAATTTCGTCTCATCACATCAAATCTGCTTCATAAAGTAAAATGAAAGACCAAGCCAAACTGTTCCATTTCGTCTGTTGATTAGTGTGAGCACCTATGGCGTCAGTAAGCCATAGCAATGGTCGTCTTAAGGGGTTTCGTCCATCTTTAAAATATTCTTGGAGCCTGAAGCAAAACCGAAGGAATTCTGCTTTCTGTAACAAAGAGAAAACAAGCATTTGCAGTGCAATACGTCTCGCAATTGCGAGTTAGAGATATTGGCGTTGTAAATTACACTGTGTTTTTCCAATGAGTTTTGGCTTGGAGTGTAGTGGACACATAAAAACGAAGAAGGCTGTTCCCCAACCTGAGCCTGGTATCAACAGTCATCCTTGTCCAGGATCTTTAAGAAGAGACTGGTGGTGGGCAGAATACAACACCAAAACCATTTTTTACATATTTACATTTGTGACTAGCTGGTAGAGTGGCATCCACACAAGTGAACGTCAGTCACAGGACCATAAAGGGTGTTTTGGCTTAACAGCTAGTCAAGCAGATGCTTTATATGACCAGAAGCTTACTCGGATTTCAATAATTATCGACAGTAAATATATATTTGTTTACCACACATTCTAAAATGTCACAGATACCCACAGCTCTTCTTAAAAACAGCAGGATTAGAAAACGTTAAATCTGGCTAAATGATGAGCCATTAAAAGACTCGTGGGCTCAGGGGGATCCCACTTTTACGCATTAGGGCATACCTCTCAACTTGTTGGCTCGTGAATGAGCGCGAAGCCGATATTTAATGGGATGGTGCTATGTAAGTAAATGAAGGAAAATTTTAAGAGGGCGATAAGGGATGGAATTGTGTGACCCCCTCAAACCCTAAGGAAGCATGTTGCTATAAGATGAGAGAATGTTATTGAAAACACGTACACCCTTGAAGTGAATGCGTGATGACAGGTATGAGATAACTCTCTGCATTTTCTCTTTACTGTCCCTAGGTGGCAGTGCTGTGTGTACACACAGAAGAGCTGCAAATTAACATTACCTGAGAATACTCTGAGTGGTTGTAAGTGAAGTCCCGATGCACACGGAGCAACTCTCTCCATAGGCAGCAGCTAAGTTCTGTGACAGGAAACGTCTTTTCAATGACCTAGGACCAATCGTGTGAAGCACTGGCTTGTGCAAGTGTAACTGCTCACATGAGGTTAAGTGTATTTAAAAACTACGGCTACACCTAATTGTGATGATGTAATAGGCAGTTGCAACCAGCACTAGTTGAGAAAGTAAAAATAAATAGGCTAGAGCGCCGCCCGCGAGACAGTGACATCTGCATTCGGCGACAAGTAATGTATCATATGGCTCACACTGAAACTCCAACAGACCATGCCTATCGACAGTGCGCATTCTCACTTGCGCCAAAGTCTTAGGAACAACTGTGAATGTATTAAGTAGAGAATGTTAATCACGCTGAACCGTGTGTGATTGTTGAGAAACTTGGAAAATTAGGCAAACAATTTGCGGTGAATTCTGGCCAAATCACTTAATCTACCCGTGTCTAATAAATGAATGAATTAATGAGAGCGTGAAAAACTTTGTTTAATGTAACTGGCAGTTTCTCATGTAAAGTGCTATAATACCTTTGGGTCGAGTTTGCGCTATATAAAACTGCAGCAACAAAAACAAGAAGATATTATGTACAAATGAACAACCCTATTAAAAAAGAATTAACATAAAAAACGACTTCTAGTTTTTTTTGTCCTTGTAATGCTGGCAACTTCTTGCTTCCTGTTGTAATACTTGTTTGTTAAAGGTTTTTTTGTTATGGGGGTGGGTGGGGGGACATAAACAATAGGACAGTGGAAGTTGAGAAATAGCACCGGAATTACCACACGAGCAGCGGACAGATTTTAGCGGGAAATCAACAGATGCCAGATACCAAGGGCAGACTGAGGTGGTTGTGTGGTGATGTGGAGGTGATGCTCAGGGGATGCTGAACGATACTCCGTGGTGCTGAGGTGATGTTGAATGACACTCAGGTAGTGCTGAGGCGGTGTGGTGCTGATATGGGGGTGATGTTGAGTGATACTGTGGTGCGGAGTCATGCTGAGGTGGTGGTGCTGCACTGGTGATCACACAAAATGTAATTCGAAAACACATCTGCTAATTAAGTCACTTATGAAAGCAGACTAAATGGTAAATATTTCTAAATGCAACATACTAAACGTAAAAACTGCAGCTCCTGCCCAGTGAGGGCAACAATAGCTTAAGTACACCCTCCGTAATTTAAAAAAAATTCAGTTCAGTTCAGAAACCTTTATTTCAGTCATTGAGACCATAAAAGTGTGGGTACAGTACAAATAGAGATCACTACAAAATAAAATTAATAAAAACGAAATCCACCCAACATACAAAAGTGCATGTGCATCATCATTATAAGCCAGAATGACAATCTGCAATGCATGTGACCAAGGCCAATAGCCTCAACAAAGTGCATGTGCATTGATAGAAAAAGGACAGAAGGAAACAATAACGGAGAAAGGGACACACAGCATAAGTCCAGTGAGGGTCTAGCTGGTTTTGGGGGGCTTTGGAGTGCTTAACAGAAGTCATAGAAGCAATAAATCCAGTAAATTGTTGCTAATTGCATTGGGGATAAAAAATGGCACATACAGTATAAGAATTAAAACATATTTCATCTACATATTTAAAATTTAAAACAGTAGGAAGGTTAAAAAGTTTTTGGGGGATTAAACTGTTAAGAAGTAAAAACAGTGTGTGCATTTGCATCTGGTATAACTGTTTTTAAGAAAGTCCAGCGCCTACACCACATTGAGTTTAGAAATCAAGAAACAGCAAAAACGATGGGCGAATGGGTGCCAAACTTCAAAACTCTAAATGTCTCCTGGCAATGCGTAAACCATAGGTTCGTGCACAACTGTATGAGCCAGCGCTGTCTGGTAGGTTTGTCGCCTGGCAGTTTTTGACCATTTGCAGGTAAAGGCACAGGAAAAAAATTAAAAGTCGGTCGCTAAGAGTTTATGATCGATTGCACAATCTACCAACAGAGCGGCGGACCAGGTAGGTCAAGAGACGGGTTCCACATTGTGAACGGTGACACCACTGTTTGGGTGTCTTTTTATCCGCTGCATCAGATGAGGCCATAATTCACATGATTATAGGTGGTCTCTGTTCCCTAGGATATTTTTCCCTAGGCGAATACCAGAGGTAGGTAGCATTGCACCTTTTCCACACCTTTTTGTAGATAGTTTGCTTTATAATTTTGTTTGATTCACGGTCCTGAAGAATCGCCACTAATCTTTTTTGACAATTCTAGGGCGAGAAACATGTCGACCATCTGTGAGTTTAGATGGCATTTTGTCACATAGATAACAAAATACATTATTCCTCTCACATCATTTTATTTAGGTAGGGTACCCCACAAAATAAAGTCTTCAAGAGGAATCCCTGACCTATATTATAAACCACACCACACACATCTACACCAGACTAGGCCCTTCACACCCACTGCACCCTTACGGCAAGGAACAAAAGATCTCCGACAAAGAGCCCCTTTAAGCGAGCCCGTTGGGCATTGAAGCGCCGGCCTAACGAGGAGCAGGCTCAAATGATGAAGCATGACACCTAGCTTGCTTGGTGTGTGAGAGCCCTAGTTCCGAGAGGTGGAATTCCCCTCCCCTCCCCTTGACTGACCATCTCTAATACTTTGTCAGACATTTCCAGTCCTGCCCCCCCATTGGTGATCATTACTTCACCTAGGAGCTGCGTACCTTTCTTTGTTTAAATGTATCTAGGGCAAGTACGCTGGACCTATTAAAAAAGCCCACTGACTATTCCCTCCCTTTGATAATAAGTCCTCTATTAGTCACATAGCTTTGCTTTCAAGTTTGAGGGAGTCGTTGGCTAAACATCAAGGTTATTCTCAATGAGTCCATCTGATTAAAATCTTTATTGCGCTTAAAAAAGCCACAAAACGGGGGCCAACAAAATACACACAGCGAGCACAGTAAACCTTAGATTTGAATTCTGTCTTTCATTGCCCGTCCCATTTATAGCAAAAAATTACACAATTGAACAAAGGATTTGATATTTATTCCACACTTGAATACAGTTTCAGTCAGAAAACCGTACCACACCCAGTTCCCATAATCTCAATAGATCTAACATTAAACCTGCTTGTTACTAAACGCGCTGAGAGAAGTTGCGTTGCCAAAGTTCCAATTATTCTCAAAGTGTCAAGTGTCTAGCTCTCACCCACGCTCACTTTCCAGTGCCTCATATTCCCTGCAACCTTTTGTTAATGCATTTACGACATCTCTTGGTCTCTGTGCTTCTCCTTGGAGGAGTCTGTGACATTATGTCAAGAGATGATTTCTTTAGATATTCCTCACAGAACATAAGTTTTCATATCTTTATGGCTGCTTCATTTTTCAGTCTAAGGGTTTCGTTCTTGTTTAGTCTTATATCTGATACGATATATTTTTCAATCTGCCAAACAATATTGAAAAAAAAGTATGCTTTGCCAAGACGTTTTTATCTTTTGTAGATAGTTAGTGTTGTGGGTTTGGGATTTAATTGTCTAGGTGGCATTTTGGTGCTATTCATTCATTTGTATTTTACCTTGTGTACCTTTGCATGCCTGACGATTTTCTGTGTTTCATTTATCTGTAGTAAGGCACACACGCAGGACACATCAACACAGAAGCTTAAAATAAATGAATAAATGCAATTTCATCAAAATGGATTTGTCGTTCTGTTGAGATTATTAGAGAAATGATCAGAGTCTATAATTGCTAACAGGATGCGCGAAAAGCACATTAATTCTATTTTATTGACCATTTTAAACCCCACAGTTTTGCTGCACAGCTTGTTATGAGCTACTTTAGAGCACGTTTCTATTGTAATGCGAGAAACACCAGTTTTACTTTCATTCTAATTATTCCCAGTGTGGTTATTCACTATGCTAGCGAGTCCTTGAATATGTGCAAAGAATGCCACATTCATTTTCCAGAAGCTGACAATACGAGTGTTGGGTATTAACGCAATGAACATTTACACTTTCGTTTTTTGTTTATGTGTCTTTCGTTTTTATTCACTTTGTGCACAAAACACATCTCCAGTTGAATAAGGAAACTTCAGGCTTTTGCTTGGAATAGGAGAGCATTCTCGCTTTCTTCCATGCTGTGCCCCCTGCTGCCAGTTCTGTCAGCATCTGGGGATAACATTCTTTTGATGCCACTTACATGGGATCCTGATGATTCACCTTCAGTCTTACAGGTGCTGTGTCCCCGTTTAACCTCACTGCCAAACTGACACCACACAGTACATATAAACATTGCGCTCTCTTAGTACAAATGCAGCAGTCCCGCTGAGAAAAGTAAACTCAATTTGAAATTCATTGGAGGGCCAATAGTCAGCGTTTGACAATACCTGCTCAAATAAAGCAATCTGATATGGAGCGTCTCCACTTGCACTCTGTCCAACACACTGGTAAATATGCTTCTAGACAGTTAGGGCCTTATTTACGAGCCCTTGTGACACATTTACCCCACCGTTGCTTCACTTTTTGTGATGCTGCGGCAGCGTAAATAATGCGCCACGTTGCTCCACATTTACGAAGTGACACATCTAGGCAGATACATCAATTCGTAAACCCCTGTGCTACATTATACCTGCATCAGGTATAATGTAGGCATGGTGGGTGTTCCCCCACATCAAAGCCTCGTAGAAGTGGCGCATTGCGTCAAAACCTTACGCCTACCTCATGGCAGGCGTAAGGGGGACGCAGGCCCTTTCACATGGGGTTTGCTGCATGTGAAATGAAACATTGCTGGAGTTGCATCTGTTTTCAGACACACCCCAGCAATGCGTCACTTTTGCGCCTACAGCTACATCAGTAATACTGACGTATCTGTAAATCCTTGCGACATGATGCGCTGTACTGTAAATGCGGCGTATCCATGGTGTCACAAGGAGGGCGCACTGAGAAGTGTTGCATCGCTGCTTTGTCGCAGCGATGCAACACTTCTTATAAATAAGGCCCTTTGTCTTTCAGGGTATGTTAGGCTCCTCACTGTGTACTTTGTTTGTATATTTATTTGAAATGTGCAGTTTGCTCCTGTTTTTTTACCTTTTGCATTTATGTTTTTTGACCTTTGCCCTAGGATGAAGCCTGCTAAACTTGTTTTCGTCATATGTGCGCTACTCAGGAGCGTGTCTTTGTTCTTCTGGTCCAGACTGTCTGTTATCATGAGCTGGCTTGCATGCCTGTCAGGGTTTCAGGCTGACACTGAAGAATAATGATGTATTCATAACTCACCCTTTTTAATGCGACTGTAAAGGTGTTGGCCATTCTGCTTGTTGTACCTGGCTCAGGTGCAATATTGTGAATAAGGATCTTTTCCCATAATTGAATAGTGGAATGCCATGTAGTTTAGGAGCTACTCAGGTGCCTATCAGCTGGGCTGCAGTGAATAACCTCATAATGATACTTGTAAATGAATCCTTAATTTGCAAGTCAGACACCATGTTACTCATGAGATATAGAATAATCTATGCTCGGATCATTTCAATTTATTTAGCAAGATGTTCACATTCACAACTGCAGAATGTCACACTTTGTGCATGTTTTTTCACAACCCTAATTAGCCTATTGCAAATTTAGAGCTTAAATGACAACGCACGTCACGGAGATGATTGTGTTTCAGACAAGGATTTGCTACTCTGGTAATTGCTAATGATGATGAAAAGCCATCTGCTCCAGAATGTCTGCCTCCTCTTCCAGAGGGGACCAGGGATAGCGCCAGCAGAAAGCGGTAGAATGGGTATGGAGGACCATGTGCTGAGATGCTTTGAACGGTCTGAAGCTGGTAGCTTATTGACCTCTCAGCTGTATTATGCCTTGTCTGATGTTTCCCTGCAAGTGTGTTCTGGGGAGATTATGCTACCACAAGTGCACTCCTTGAACAGGAGCAACATCATAATGAAGTAAAAGTGGGATTGCAAAGTGAGGGTCTTTTTAAGGATGGCATTATGATCACCTAACATTGTTACATAGGTATCTACTTATAAACCTATGCTTTGGCCCACTTGCCTTTCAGGTCAGAGGGACACTGGAAGTGCTAGTCATTCCTCTACCTCATCTAAACTGAGTATTTTTAGGGGTGGGTGTAGTTCGCGAAGTAGCACTACGCGTAGCTACGCAAAGTGCACTTTGCACTACGCGAGCTACGCGTAGCACTACGTGAACTGCGTAGTAGCATGTTCGCACTGTGCAAGATGTCGTTTTCAATGATTGTTGTAATCAAAAAAAGAGAGGAGAATTAGAGAGGCTAGTCCGTTTCCCCAGTTTATATGTTAGCAATCAATGAGAACTAGCTCTGGTTTAAATTGTTTGTATGTCTGTGTTTGAAGGAAAACCATTAGGTTTTATGAAGGGCCTCATCCACCAACCTAGTTGGGGGCATGCTTCATCATCGGGCCCCACCCGAGGTACCGAGTGTACCACAGGTGTGCTTCGACGCCAGATTACTGCGGAGCGGGTTTTTGGGTTCGTGAGGGTGCTGTGAGTGTGCTCTGATTGAGGTTTAAAATACTGTCCTGGGTGACCCAAAGACTGTTTTAATGGTGGGCCCCAGGCAGTCAATAAAAACAAAGGCTTTCGGACGTGCACGGTAGGCTTATGGTCTCCAACGTCCTGTGCGGTCAACTAGTTTCAGCCAGGCCTTTTCTTCTACTGGCTTTTGTCAGGACCTTATATGTGTAGGGTGTTACAGGGGTTTGTATGAGTTTGTCAGTGCCCTGTGTGTAAAGCACACGCTACGGTGCTTATATGTGCAAGAGAAGTTTCCTCTCGAGTTGTACCTGTGGGGGGTGAAAAGGACAGACATAACATTTAAGTCAAGGCTCCTTGTAGCGGGCTAAAAGCATTCAGTGAGGCCGCGCTGGGTGCCTAGTGATGACCACGGACAAGGCGATAGTGTTGGCGTCAGTGGCGGGCAGTGAAAGTTGGGCCGGTCTGGCCAATCTTGTGCAGTCTTTTTTTTTTTTTTTTTTTTTTATTGAGAATCCATGAGGCATAATAAGAAAACAATATACATGATTTAAAAAAACAGAGACAAAATAGAGCATAAACAAACCACCTAAATTAACAATAGAAAGGTAATGTAGAGGTCGGTTGTCGAATTACATAGCTTAGTATCTGAATAAATGTATTCTTGTAAATCAAAGAACAATTAATGTTACTAATATGAATGTTGTACACATAATTATGAGGGCAAATGAAATCGAGAAGAAGATGAGAATAGAATATAACAAATCAGAACATTACCATAGACATAGTCCTAAAAGTCGATGAGTTTGCTACAATCTGCTAGCACGCCAGGCAGCCGCTGGTGCCCAGGTCTGCAGCCCCACTTCTCTTAGTTTTTTACCCATAAGTTCATACAGAGCCGCCTCTACATTATGTATTCCCAATAGTCTAGACAGCCACATTTGAAAGGTTGGGGCCTCAGTGTCTTTCCAAGCTGCTGAGATTAAAATTCTAAGTACAGCTGTGGAGATAAAAATTAAAGCTTCGGTCTCAATTTTTAATTTCAATTTGCTTTGGCATCCTATGATCATGAGTGTCGGAGACAATGTTATCTGAGCATCCAGCAGCCCCGCCCAGAATAATTAGATCTCTGTTTTAATTGATTCAAGTTTCTCGCACTCATAAAACATATGGGTGATATCGGCTGGTCCTTTGCAGCATCTGGGGCAGTTGCTGTTCTCCCTCTTACCCCAATCACAGAGCTTGGAGGGGGTGTAATAGAGATTAAATAGTGTTTTGAAGTAATGAGCTCTCAAATTGGAGGGGCGTAGGAATCGCTTGTCCATTGCAAGGGCTCTGTCCAGGTCAATGTCCGGATCCTCCAATTTTAAAGCCCAGGCTGCCTCAGTTTTGTCCATATCGTCCAGGGATTCCTCCAAGAACAGCCTATAAACTCCGTTGATTCTAAATTCACCCCCCTTCAGATAATCCAGTATCTTGCACCTCTCCCTCAAGATGATACGGGGCCTTATTGATCTAATTGTACTGACCACCTGAGCATATTTATGATCTTGGCTGCCCTGGAGGGAGTGCCTTTGTCTTAATTCTTCCAGAGTTCTACACTCATCCCTGACCATAACATGCCCCAGTGTCAGGATACCCTGTCGCTCCCAGTGTCTCCAGAACCCATCATTACTTAGGTTGGGAAAGAGGCCCGAGTTCCAGAGGGGGGTGTGGTGATTATATTTAGAGATTGCCAGTGCTTTCTGAGCTGCTATCCAGACCCCCCATATCCCTTAGAGTGTCTTGAGTCTAGACTTATTATAATATCTTCTTTCTGGTCTCCTTAATAATACCCCAATAGCCTCACTACCAAGCAGCAATTCAAAAATAGATGGGATCACATCTTGTCTAAACGGGGGGTTTGTGCTTTTACCCCCAGGATCGAATAGTATAGCCATCTGCGTAAGAAGGCAAGACCAATGGTAGTATCTGAGGTTTGGCAGTCCCAGGCCCCCCCTTTCCTGAGGCAAAGACATACATTTCATGGATCTTCTAACCTTTCCATACTGCCACAAGAAATTCATAAAGATGGATTCTATTTCTTTGATGATTTTCGCCTCTATTTTAAAGGGGATCGACCGGAATTTATATAGCACCTTGGGGAACATAGTCATTCTGATGACATTAGCACGACCTATTATTGACAGTTGTAGTGTATCCATTCTTTTTAGATTCTCCCTCATGGAGTTCATGAGAGGAATGAAGTTATCTCTAATTATCAATTCCGGCTGTGCGTTGATCGTTATCCCCAAATAAACCCCGGAATCAACGAATCTGGAGTCTGATTTATTTATATTCTTGGAACAGAGCACCTGAGTCTTACCCACATTTAAGCGATAACCTGATTGACCGCCAAATTTGCTCGTAGTGCCCACCACTTCTAGCATAGCTGCGTCGGGATCAGTAGTAATAACGGCCAAATCATCGGCATATGCCAAGATTTTTGTTTGGAATCCCTTTGTGACTACCGGTGTGATTGCTCTGTTATTAATATTTGGCGCATTAGAGGATCTTTATAAAGTGCGAACAGAATGGGTGAGCATGGGCATCCCTGCCTTGTCCCCCTCGTAATGAAGATCTTGTCCGAACTCTCGCCCATCATTTGAATTTTCGCGACTGGGGTAACATACATAACCTGAATAGCCTTCATAAACCTCGGTCCAAACCCTCTTTCAGTGAGCGTGCTCCCCAAAAATTCCCATCTAACGCGATCAAAAGCTTTCTCCGCGTCAAGGACGATCATTGCGACCCCTCCCTCCCCGGCAGCATGTATATCAAACAGCGGGATAGCTCGCCTAATATGGTCGGTGGTTCCCCTACCAGGAATGAAACCATGCTGCCAGGGAGAGACCACTGTCCCAATGATCCGTCCCAAGCGGGTTGCCAGGATCTTCGCATATAATTTATTGTCCGCGTTTATTAGGGATATGGGTCTATATGATCCCGGATTTTCCGTGGGCTTGCCCTTTTTATGAAACACCACTATATTGGTGTTCATCCATGACTCAGGGATTAAGCCTGTATTTATAATCCCGTTGAAAAGGTCTAACAAAAGTGTAGATGTTTCTTCAAATAAGTATTTATAGAGCTCAATTGGTAGACCGTCAGGGCCAGAAGACTTCCCTGCTGCTAATTCTTGTATGGCTTCCGAGAGTTCATCCATAGTAATGGATTGTTCTAAAATTTCTCTATCCGCCTGAGCCACTTTGGTCCCCAATCCTGTCCACTCAATCCTTGGTTCCTCAGTGACCGGATCTTCCTGATATCTTCCTGATACAGTGTTTGATAGTATCTTTTGAAGACGTTTATAATGTCCTTTGGCACCTCGTAGGTCCTATCCTGCTCTTCTATACGTGTAATAATATTTTTCGAGGTTGCTTGTCTAATACGTAATGCCAATGCTTTCCCGGCTTGTTCCCCCGTCTCATACATGTTTCTTCTTTGTGCTTGGTATTCAGCAGCTGCTTTTTTAGCTAATTGCTTTTGTATCTCGGCTTTAATAGTGCTCACTCTTTCTAAGCTTATGGTATCCTGCCTTCCCTGGGATATGTGGATATGTCTTTCCTGTGCTGTTCCTCGACCGCTAATAATTTATTCATTAATTGCTCTCTTTCGGAGTTAAGTAGTTTCCAATTGCGAGAGGTGTAGCTGCAGGTTTCTCCCCTTAAGGCAGCTTTATAACTGTCCCAAACAGAGTTTCGCGATGCGCTATACCTGTTTGCATCAAAAAAGGCCTGTGACCAATTCTTCATATACGCTATATAGGTGCTATCTGTTAAAAGCTTTTTATCAAAAGTCCATGGTCTCACTGGTTTAGTTGGTCTGTTGAGAGGTATTGTTAGTAATAATGGATTATGGTCTGATATTATTTTAGGTAATTTACTGATTCCAACTGTGCTAATCTCAGTGGTGGAGATCATAAAATAATCTAGCTTGGAATATGTCTTAAATGGATGCGAAAAATATGTAAAACCTGAGTTCCCTGATTCGATACTACCCCAGACATCCCTCAAGCTGTGTGAATCCATCAATGAGCGTACTGCCCGATACACCCGGGGTTTACGTCCGGTATATCCGGTTCCCCCTTTGAAATCTGCCGAGATATTAAAATCCCCACATACCACTATGGGTGTTGGCCAACCTGCTAGCTCCTTCTCCATACGGTCGAAGGTATCAGGGTCATCGCTATTGGCCCCGTAAATGCAGCAAATAGTAATGCCCAGATTCAGTTCGCATAGTGCCCAACGCCCCATAGTGTCAGCCTTGGATCGTTTGGCTCCCCCCAAGCCCACCTTACCAATGATAGCAACTCCCCTAATAGTAGACGTTTGGGAGGAACAAGAAAGAGTTTCGAATCCCTTTAAATTTAACCAGTGCCTTTTCCCCCATGGCAAATGGGTCTCCTGCATACACATAATATCCATTCGTGTAAATTTAACAAATTCCTCTAGTCTTCCCCTTTTTTTCCAATCATTTAGGCCCCCTGTATTCATAGAACAGATCCTAAGCTTTGACATATTTCTGTCTTAGATCTTTCCTTCTATTCAACCTTCCGTTTAGTATAGTAAGAGCACATTTGACTACATACCTTATTACAGCTTTAAATTTCAGCCTAATTATAATTACGATAGTATCATGAATTCTCTTTTTTTTTAGGTTTGCACCCCCCCAGCACCATCCCAATCTTGCGCAGTCTAGGACAAATTCTCTCGGTGTGGTGTGTTCCCATTGTGAGTTGGTCAGGGTTTCTTCTAGGACCTTGAGGGTGTCGTCTTGGGGCAGGCTTGTGTACAGGCTTTCAATGTCTAGTCCCACTAGTAACTGGGTTGTGGGGTTAAAATCCAGGTCTTGAAGGAGGGACAGGAGATGTTTGGTGTCCATCACTCTGTGGGACGACACCAGATCCCGCCCACTGATGCCCCCTGAACCTTACTCCACCCGGTAGGGCACTTGATCTCGACGGCCTGCCTGGACCCACTACACTGTGCCAGGGTATACACCCACACGAGACCATTATGACCCCGCGATGTCCCTTCCCTGAAGAGCACGTGAACCCCCCATGTGTAACCCCCCTGCACATTCTCATGAGCCCCCCACATAGTGGGTTCTTCACCTCCACTCATGGCAGAGCCAATATGCAGCAACATCACTGCACATTAGCGTACGTTACCACCTTAGCCCCGCCTAGTTGCCCCTTTATACACAAATAGAGAGGGCGCCCCTCCATTATATTGCACAGATGGAGCGCGACTCCCCTATATGGAATAGCATACCATGGATGACCGAACATTTGCACGCGCATGTAAGCGATCTAGACATTCAACTGCGCCATGAAAATAATTAGAGAGAGCGCTACATACACCTGCATGCGAGTCTTTCTTCTATTTCCTCTACTATAGGCATCTCCTCGAGACAACAGGAAGCTAAACATACACCTGCATGCGAGTCTTTCTTCTATTTCCTCTACTACAGGCATCTCCTCGAGACAACAGGAAGCTGAACACACCCTGTTAGACATGCCCAGGCCAGAACACCTGACACAGCTAACAAGCAACACCTGGCGCTTTTTACTGGTATTTAAGCGCTCTCTACACTGAAGCTCACTTCTCACTGAGCCTCTGCCCGGACAACAGGTTCATTGCGGGCCCAGCGACATCGCGCAGTAAGTACCTGAACTCGACTTTGTTAACGGTACAGCCACCATTCATGCTGCCTCAGGCTGTGTCTGTGTTTGCATCCTTTTACCGTTACCTTGTTGGGTCCAGACTACCCCCCTCCCCCAACAGCCTTTTTCCTTTTTTTCCCCCAATTTAGAGTGCACATGGTCCAGGCCCCCGCCTGAGCTCCATGCTGAGTTGTTCGCTAAAACAGGTGTAAGCAACTCCATTTTAATGTTTTTTATTCCTTCACCACTGTTTACGCCAACTCCGGTTACGGTACTTAGGCCTAATTTCACATATAATTACGCATATTGTGAGACCAGCCCCACTTTCACTGCCCGCCACTGATGCCAACACTATCGCCTTGTCCGTGGTCACCACTAGGCACCCAGGGCGGCCTCACTGAATGCTTTTAGCCCGCTACAAGGAGCCTTGACTTAAATGTTATGTCCGTCCTTTTTACCCCCCACAGGTAAAACTCGAGAGTAAACATCTCTTGCACATATAAGCACCGTAGCGTGTGCTTTACACACACTGACAAACTCATACAAACCCCTGTAACACCCTACATATATAAGGTCCTGATGAAAGCCAGTAGAAGAAAAGTCCTGGCTGAAACTAGTTGACCGCACAGGACGTCGGAGGCCATAAGCCTACTGTGCACATCCGAAAGCCTTTGTTTTTATTGACTGCCTGCGGCCCTCCATTAAAACAGTCTTTGGGACACCCAGGACAGTATTTTAAACCTCACTCAGAGCACACTCACAGCACCCTCACGAACCAAAAAACCCGCTCTGCAGTAATCTGGCGTAGAAGCACACTTGAGGTACACTCGGTACCTCGGGTGGGGCCCGATGATGAAGCATGCCACCAACTAGGTTGGTGGGTGAGGGCCTTCATAACACCTAATGGTTTTCCTCCACCCACAGACATACAAACAATTTAAATGAGAGCTAGTTCTCATTGATTGTTTTCAATGATTGCACAGTGCGGACAAGCAACCGGCACTGTGCAATCATTCAAAACGCCATCTTGCACAGTGCGAGCTGTACTTTTGTGCCGCTCGAGTAGATTTTTACTCGAGCTCCAGCTTTCACAACGCAGACTGGTAGTTTCTCATCGCCAGTGGTCGCGAGCATGCGCGACCACTCGCAATGAGAAACCTGACCTCCCCGCGTTGAGAATCTCGCCGGGAGGTTTATTTTCCATGCTCGCGATCGGCAACTTGATATTGCTGATCGTAAACAAGGAAAAAGTCTTGCAAGGATGTAATTTTGCTTGCTCGCAGTCGCCAATTTGACGTTGAGGACTGTGAGCAAGCAAAAAATGACCGCTGTACTACGCTACGCTACGCATGTTTGCACTGTGCTACGTGCAGTTCGCGTAGTGCGAAGTTGCACAAACTTCGCAAACTACGCGAGCGTAGCTTAGTGCTTTGTCCAGGGTTAGTATTTATTGAACTCAAAAATAGCCAAAAATCAACAAAAAATGGGTGAAATGTACTGTGGTAGGAGTACTGAAGTCCTAAGTGTTCACATTGTAAAACCCCCAGTTGTTTACCTTTGTACCTCTGTTTTTTGACTTCAACTGTTCTATTGCACACCAGACATGTAAGCATGAATGCACACATGTAGACTGAGCACAGAAGACTTATCTCTGACTTAGTCTGTCATCTTGGAGTGGAGAAGTGTGGCTCATTGGTTAGAGGAGGCAGACCCTGAAGCAGAGGTCAGACCCGGGACCAGGGTTCAATTCCTGACGCGGCAGGGTCTTGAGCCCAAATATCCAGGGACTCGATAATTCTCATTTTGGTGCCTACTCGAATCACGAGTTCACACTCTGCAGCTCTGGGCAACAGCCTGCTTAATCTCCACAACAGCCCCCCCGCGGCGGGATGCCTGGCTTTCACCTTGGGGATGCCCAGTACGGGTATCTCACAGGGAAAAAGCCAGGACGGGTTCCCAAGGCAAGCGCCGAGATGCCTACGGGTAATCGAGCGCTATATAAGAACGCATAATAATAATCTTCCCACAGGTAGTGCTGTGGCAAACAGGACTCTATCTAAATTATGTGTGGCTTTAGCCATAGTGATGCTAAGGCCATATCATTTATTTGAGTTTTTAAAGAGTACTTCACTTAGATGGATGTTTCCCTGGAAGATGATCTTAAGGTATTTCCCAACAGTTTTCAGTGATTCCTAGGTTAAAGTAACATGTCTTACCCCCTATCAGTAACGGGATCTTGGCATTCATACAAATGTGGAACTTGTGTTTGGACACCAACTATGGATTTAAGGATGTTGAAAACCAAGATGCAGATACCTTTAACAAAGCTATGGGCTGTAACGAAGCTGAAGTTCTGTCAAATTAATACAAAAAGAATAAAATGACTTTTATTTACTGCCTCGTATATAAAGAAGATGAACTCTAGAATATGTTGAATCAGGGATGTTAAGGAGATGGATCCTTTGAAAAACATTGTTGATTTTTATTTTTCTGTAAATCTGTGAGCATATCTTCTTAAAATGAGGCAAAATGAGGGGCGTAGTATACATTAGAGAGAAATGGCCGTCTAAATCCACCGTCCCATGCTATTGAGTGTCCCAGCAATCTTGTACAGATTCCAATGCACAATTTTGATGCACCCTGAAATGGCTTCCTGATGTGTTTTGACTAGACCGAACACAGCAAGAAACAAGATCAGGCATTCAAAATGGTCACCATTGTACATACTCTACATTTTGGCTTTTCAGAAGTTTAAAAAGCTGCAGTTTAACTGACACAACTCTACATTATTCTTCTTGAAGTTCTACAGAAACGCTTCTTACACAACTCTACATTCTTCTTCTTGACGTTCTACAGAAGCGTTTGCGTGGGTTTTCATTAGGGGAACAGGTGTAATATATCGGAAGGTCAGGCATGAGATTTAGGGACTAGATGGCATGCATTACGAGGTTCCTCGAATACGCCTCCAATAGCAGATCTCTCAGACTGTAAAGTATCTCAAGTGGCATCCACCTGCTCTGTCCTTTTTGAATCAAACTACATTTGACTTGTTCTTTTCCTTACTGAAGCATGACCCTGCTGATTAAAGTTATGTTATGTTAATTGGATTTATTGAGCATAGCGGTTACCCTAGGGTGTCCTGACGCAATGTACTGCCTGTACGTCAATGGAGTGAAGGTCAATGAATAAACAGCCAGGTCTTCAGTCCCTTTCTAAAAGAGAGGAGATCTGTAGCATTCCTCAGGTGGAATGGCAAGCCTTGGATGTGCATGTAATAAAACTCCTGCCTCCCCAACTGTTTTTTTTAAAAGTTGGGATTTGGAAATGTTTTGCTTCAGCGGACCGAAGGGTCCTACCGGGAACATACCACTTGAACTTTTTCCTCAAATGGTCAGGGCCTGTTATATTAAGGGCTTTGAAAGCTGTGCATAGAGCCTTAAAGCGTACCCTTTGTTTTCACAGGAAGCCAGTGTCGACTAGTTAATTCGTTTTTCACTGAGACAAATTTGGGTATGCCTGACAACAGCCTGGCTGCTGCATTTTGAGCTATCTGAAGCCTATTGATGTGCTGTTTTGGGCATTCAGATAGATGCTATTGCAGTAATCCAGTCGTGACATTACAAGTACCGAGATTTCCTTCTGAGAGACAGGGTTTTATTTTCCTTAGGATTCACAATATCAGGAAACATGTGGATACCACGGAACTTCTATGATCACTAAATATCAATCTGTTATCTAATGTTACCCCTAAATTATTTGCTTTCAGAGTCAGGGGAGGGCACTTGCCCAAGTCTGCTGGCCACCAGTCAGGTGTCCATACATGAGGATTATTTCCGAACACAATAATCTCAGTTTTGCTGGAGTTTAATTTTAAACAGTTCGTCACCATCCATCCTGCTATATCCTTCATGCAATCATGAAAGCGTACTTCCATTTCTTTTTCCTCTCCATCGTTGAAGGATAACACTATTTGGGTGTCATCCTCATACGAGGTTAATTGGAAACCGAAAGATCTTATCAGGCCCGCCAAAGATATCATGTAAATATTAAAGAGCTTTGGGTTCAGTGAGGACCCCTGGGGGACACCACAAGGAAGGCAGAACGGATGAGATTTATTATTGTACAAGTCAACAGTTTGTGTTCTACCGGATAAAAAAGGATTGCAGGAGTTTCCAGGCAACCCCTTGTACCCCTACCTCCGACAATCGGTCCATCAAAACCATGTGATGGACCATGTTGAAGGCTGCTGATAGATCTAACAAAATCAGTATAGCCTTCCCTCCATCATCCAAAGCCTCCCTTACCTCTTCTAGAGATTTAATTAAGGCCAGTTCCATGCTATGTTCTACTCTGAAACCATATTGAGTTGGGTCAAATAAATTATTGGTTTGGAGATAAGTATTAAGCTGGGTGTTCATTGCCTTTTCTATGATTTTTGCAGGCAGTCAAAGCTGCGAAATTGGCCTGCAGCTACTAGGGTCTGTGGGGTCCAAAGTAGGTTTTTTTCAGAAAGGGAGAATAGAGGCCTCTTCCAATCCTTTTGAAAAAATCCCGGAAGCAAATATATTATTAATCAGAGGGTATAAGGCGGATCCTTCGCCAAAAACGAAACTGGGCAAGGGTCTGTGGGGGATCCTGATCAAATGGAATTCAAGAGTTTAATGGTTACTGCTATTCCTAGTGGTATGAAATTATCAAAGACAGGCCCAGGATTGGGTTCTGCCTGGACTATTTCCCGTGGGTATATTCCTTCTCCCTTCTGAGCTGGAGTGAATGTGGAAAAAATACATTTCACCTTATGTTGGAAGAAAGTAGCCAGTTTATCACACAGTTCTGGGCTACTTGCACTCTTAGAAGTATTAGGTGAGACAATTTTTTCACTGTTTTAAATAGTTCTTTAGCGTTGGACTTAGCTTGGAGGTTTTTTATAAGAATAGAAATTCTTTTTAGTTTATACCAGTAGTTCCTTATAAAGTTTAAGACTGTGCATATAGATTTCTTTGTCGCTATTTTTATACCCTTTCCTCCATGCCCGTTCAAGTTTTTTACAGGCCAGTTTCTGAGTTTTTAGCTTGTCTGAGTGCCAAGGGGCCGAGGGTTTAGCCCACTTGGGGGTCCATTTTTTAATAGGGACCAATTTTTTTACAAGCTTTATCTAGCCAGTCTGTGTAAGTCGTAACTGCTGGGAGTAAGGTTCTCTTTAGTTGCTCATCTAGCTGAACCCCATCTAGGTCCTTCCATGTTTTTTTTCCAGCATTTTTATAGGCATAGATTTAGATTTAGGGGCTATTGACTCCTTCAAATCGAATATGATGGCACTGTGATCTGACCAAGCCAGGGGATGTACATCTGAACAAGACAAATCAAGGTTGTTAGAGTATATCCCATCCAAAGTGTGCCCTTTAAGATGCGTTGGACCTACAACCAACAGCTTGAGTACCCCAGTCTCCATTAGTCTGTCTAGGTTAATTGTATCAGGGTCCGTAGTGTCCTCGAGAAAAAAGTTGAAATCCCCTAATACCGTGAATGATTCTGAACACATTCCATCTTCAAGTAGGATACCTATTGTCTCCAGGAACCCACCTCAGGGACCTAGAGGGGGATAGAGTAGTAGCCCTTTGAAGTTTTTATGATGCTCAATATTGAGGTTATAGGAGAGTGCCTCGCAGAAAGTATTGGAGGCAGTGTGAAAAATGGGATTTAATGAGTCATGATAAATGACCGCTAAGCCCCCACCCCTCCTCAAAGGTCTGTTCAGAGTATGACATAAAAACCCTGGAGGGGTGGCCTTTGCTAAATCAGGACCTGAGGCTTGATCTGTCCAGGATTCAGTGATGAAGGCTATTTTAATGTTATGTTCTTCTAGGAATAGAGCACATTCTGTGCTATGTTTGATCAAGGACCTGGCATTTAAAAATACACACTTAGTTGTGGGTCGCTTATCTTTGAGGATTTCTTTGTAGGGCTTTTTATGAGGCCCACAGGCAGGTTGATCCAGTATAATGGGTAGCTGAGAGCCACAGTAACCGCATACCCCAGGTGGGCGTTTATGTACTGACTCCCAAGCATGCCTTGGGCCTCTTGATGATTCCCCCTCCTGGCCTTTGCCCCAGGAGCTCATGGAAACTGGGGTCTCACAATCAGGGGGACTGGCCCTAAGCCAGGTCCGAGAGCAGACGGGCACAGACGGGCTTGCATTAGGCGCGCCTTCGGCGCGTCCGCGTGCCTCCTAAATAGGCAGTGTGCGACGACTGGAACGCTAACCTTGTGATCCCCAAGATGGCCGCCCACTCGAAGTAGGAGGGTGTGCAAAATGAGTAGAGTGACCCCGCAATTAAGTAAGCAGCAAATATAGTTTTAAAACATAAGATAAAAAAGGGTATCCTCAGAGTCAATTTAAAAGCAAATAAAAAGTTCTAACCATGCAGAGACAGGTCGGGCATTATGGCAGCATGTTCAGTAGACAGCACAACTTCATGATTGATGTATATCACATTTCCTATGTGATGACATGAGTTTTAAAAGTGACATGACTCTGCATTGGGAACAGTATTTCAGAAGTTGAACATGATGTTGAGGTACATAATGTTATAGTTAGCGACGCGACATTGCATAACCAACAATTTCATATGTGTGGGTCTTGTTTTGCAAAGGACATTTCCTCGGGTAGCAAATTGATGCACATCCACTGCAGTTAATGCTAGGACATTTCCAGTATTTCTCTGACTATCTGTCTACTATGCCGCTACTTCATAATCGCTGTTGTTAGTTTTCTGTATGACTGCCGCAGTGGGCGTGCTCGGCCACTGCGGTGCCATCCAGTGACTCCAATTGAATGTTGCACCACTGCGACGGGCACTTTCTGACCTTCGTGGTGTGTCACCGCCTATGAGGAATAGCCATCAGCCAATGGGAACCGGCTGCGGATTACTAATTTAGGAACTCGTGGTGGGCGTGATCCGCCACTGCGGTGCCAGGCATTGGGTGCTATTGTTGATATTGTTTTGTACTTTGGTTTTCAATTCACAAGACTTATGGAATTGCATGTATGCTTCAGGTGCATTGTTTGTGTTGTGCAGTTTTGTAGTGACCTCCTGTGTTTTGTGATGTGTAGATGAGTCTCCGAGTATGTGTGGAGGTGATGTGGGCCTTTATGCTTAGGGACAATGTGACTTGTACGTTTTCATGTGTGTCTTTGTGATTCAGGGATTGACTATACAGTTAGATGAAACGTCATCTATGACACTGTGATTCATGTGACCTCTTAATGGCAATGATCTGTGTGTGCACTGGCTACAACTTATGGGGCTTTGCAGAGTTGGCAAACAAGTGGGGGATGTGGTGGGCATATTGCTCTATGCTATTTGGGAGAGAGGCCAGGGTGCATGAGCTGACTACCTACCTGTAGCAGAGGTGGGTAATAGCTGCCATTTGTCCCGGGGTGGGGAAGGGGCTCCATACTGTGTGGGAGAGTGGGCAGGGGACCTAGTGGGAGTGGTGGTCTTGCTGTCAGGTCTCAACGACTCGCTCCCCAGTAAGATGGCTACCTACCTGTTGTGTGGCACTGTGGAAGGTAATGGCTGCCACGTGTTCCTGGGATGGAGAAGGTTCTCCATGCTGTGTGGGAGAGTGGGCACGGGGCCTTGTGG
The DNA here is from genome assembly GCF_964261635.1 of Lissotriton helveticus. Taxonomy (NCBI): domain Eukaryota; kingdom Metazoa; phylum Chordata; class Amphibia; order Caudata; family Salamandridae; genus Lissotriton; species Lissotriton helveticus. The sequence continues at coordinate 221,095,448 of NC_136070.1, read as the reverse complement.
AAGTGGTGGTTTTGCTGTCAGGTCTCAATGACTCCCTCCCCAGTAAGATGACTACCTACCTGTTAGGAGGCACTGTGGAAGGTAATGGCTGCCACATGTTCCCGGGGTGGGGAGGGTGCTCCATGCTGTGTGGGAGTGGTGGTATTGCTGTCAGGTCTCATCGACTCTCTCCCCAGTAAGATGGCTATGTACCTGTCCTGTGAGGCAGGTTGAGGAAATGGAGGTCTTGTGAGACATTCATTATGTTAATGTGCATTCTCCATGAGTTCGCTTTGGTCTGACCATTGAGGCTCACTTGTTGTGCACAACAGTACATTCCAGTGGTATGTGAACATTTTCTTTGTACTTACCAGCCTTGTCTCCTCTCCCCCCTCGATTCTGATGAGACTCTCTGGATGCAGTATTGCAAGCACCTTCTCCTCCCATTCGGTGAATCTTAGTGGTGGAATGGGAGGCCCTCCACCTGTTCTTTTGGCCAACTGGTGGTTCTTCTGTGCCCGTACTTTGGCCCGAGTCTTGAGGTTGGTCCACCGCCTTTTGATGTCACGCAGTGTGCGTGGGGTGTTCCCCGTCTGTTGGACCAGGTTTCCATACAAATGTGGTTCTACCCTGATGATAAGAAAAATGACTTCCCTCCCGGAGCACTACCGGTTTGTGTTCAACTTCTTTGAACTACTTTGAATCCCGAAGCACCTATTATATGCGATTAAGAACTAAAATTACCCCTGACGAAGGGGAATACCCAGCCCGAAATGGATTGGGGATACGGAATTGCATATGATTAACTTGTATTTCATCATGTTTTGACAAATGGAAGATTTCTTTTGAAATATATTCATTATGGAGGATTGAATAAAAATCCATTGGATAACAACTGATTACTTGATGGCAATGAACTTTATTTTCAAGCTTTATTCAATTCAATTGAATTTTTCTTTATGGATCTATGAATATGAGAAGTCCAAACATATTGGACATTTAAGCTGAGCGCAAAAGGGCCATTTTCTTGTGAGAAAACGCTATTCATTTCTACTCTGATGATCTCATCTACCAGCACTTTCAACTCTGTGTCAGTGAATGTCAGCATTTTGGTGTTGGACATGGTGCAAATGGATATGAGGTGCAGGGTGCAAGGTGCAGTTTTTGATGAGTGAGGTGTGTGGTTGTGAAGGGGATGGTGTGTGGAGTTGTGTCGGTGTGATGGTGTGCTGTGTCCTCTCTGTGCAATTTGGTTCTGTCTCCCTCTCTCTGTGTGAGTGCCCATCTCTGTTCCTAAATTGCAAAGGATGCTGGTCCAGGAAGGGGTTTGTTTAAATTCTGTGGTATGTGGGTTTGTCCACATGAGTGGTGTCCACCTGGTGTGTCTTCCTTGCTGTCCATGGCTTTAATTTCAGGAATGCATTTGTGGTGTGTCATTGTTGCATGTCTGATGTAATTGAGGGCTGCTGATAGTACAGGCACACTTTGGGACTTGTAGTGTAGTTTGTTACTTCCGCCATTCATTTGGTCTGTGCGCCAACACTGCAGTAGGAACTGCTATGATCCTTACACCAGCTGCGCTTTCTCATCTTAATTAGCCGTGCGGTCATTCTGCGGACGGTCTTTTTCCGCTGGCACGGTGGTTGGAGGGCTTTTCCGTCCGGCATCCTAATCGGGCCCTAAATACAGAGTCAGTATTTGGAAGGGATGTGTAAAAGGCATTCCTTCCAAATACCGAATACTTAACATATGTGACCCAAATTGGTGGTACCCATTCGCAAACAGGAAGAGGCCCCAAGGGACCCCCTTCCCCTTTTTGAATGTTTACAAAAACATTTTTAGGAGCAGGCTGTGGTCAATCAAACCACTGACTGCTCCTAAAAAATGTTTGTAAAATTATTCATTTTCTTTTTTTAATTCACCCAGTTTCCTTTTAGGATAATGGACTGCATTTAAAATAAAAAAAATGCTTTATTTAAAAATAGTCCCAGACAAGCTGATCTGCTGACTGAGAAGACCAGCATGCTTGTGACTCTCATCAATCCTAGTAGGTCTCAATTTGCGGCCTACCCATGAATATTAAGGAGGTAGGTCAAATTGCGGCCCTCTACCAATAATTATTTTGTGATCCAACCGATTAATACATAGGCTGGCTCACAAAATACCCAATGCATTTGGCAGGAAATTGCAAATTGTTATTTGATGCAATTTACGTTTCCTACTTCTTTGTACATCGGGTCTCGTGTGACTTGGCCGCCATGTCTCTGCTGTGGTTATATCAGCCTCTCTGCCATACTGGTAGTGGGAATGATCAGTGATGGCAAGACCGCCATTCCATGCCTGCATATTGGACCTGCAGTCACATATGTTATTCCTGCTATGAGATTTTCTCAATTCATGTAGGATAGTTCAATGGCTATGCCGGACAATTAAGAAGCTGATGAAAATGTAATTGATGGGGATGTCTAAGTTGGGTGGCCCCTCTCCTGCCATTTTCAGTGGTGTTGGGTCAGCTGAAAGGGGTTCTGGGTGGCTGTTCCCCTTTTGGGAACTCTGCATACCCTCACACTCTAGACGAGGCATTTAAACAAAAAGGAGAGGGACAGACATTCACCTGTCTTGTGCAATCCCCTGTACCAGGCTCCTCATCTCCATAAAGGGAAAACACTGTATTTTTACCCAGCACCATCGAGCTACATTAGAAGCACTTTCACTTTGCTTCAGGGGATCCTCGAACAGCATCTGAGTCCGTGTGCTTTAATTCCGACAAGCTGTGCCAAAATAATTCATTCTAACACTTTCTGAATGACTCAACTGCATATAATGGTTACCTTTAGAAAATGTTTCAAGAACAGCCAGTGCAGTGAAAAGAACGAGTTTATTATAGTAAGGTGACAAATGAATCCCCATTACTACACCGTGTGTGGGCCTGTAGCCTCTTTTTTAATGTATTCAAGAATAATGGGAGTTTGAGGAGCAGCAGCAGGTTAGGAGCTCGGGGAAGTCAATTGCAAGCAGATTTGTTAATTAAAATACCTGTCACTCCAGACTGCGATTAATGATCATTTTTATTATACACAAAAGGTACAATTCAGTCACCGGTATGCATGGTGGATTTAGTGAAAATAATGGAAATATGCCTAGTTTCTGTTTCAAGCTAGGTATCTTTTATACTGAAACGTGGCACTGTGACCAGTAGAACATGTATTTTCTGATGTTTAAAAGGGGCAGATTCGTACAGTTCTATTGTTATACTTTTTTAACACATCTGTTAGTTTTAGCGTTTTGTTGACCAAACAGCTAATAAACAGAACAAAACATCAAGGCAGCATTGCATATGACTTAATCGTAATATTCAGTGTTATTACACAGAGAAAGCCTCCACACATTCTCATGGGAAGGACCAGAAATCAACGGGCCCCAGATCTTTTGATGCTTGTTGACACATCCCCATCCATGTATTTGTTTTTCCAGCTCTGCAGCACTGGTCAATACCACGTCACCAAACAACAAACTAACACAAAGAGGGGGGAGGGATGTGGGAGGGTTCATGGGATCTCAAGCATCTAGCGATGTCCCTTTTGGCTACTAGCTAACTAATGCCAGCTAGTGTGTGGAGGTGTCTGGAGGGGGCCCACCCCTCCATGACTTCTAGGAGGGCCGCTTTGGGGACAAGCACTGTGGGAGTCTGTGTCAGGTGTGCCATTGGACTGTGTATGGAGTTCCAACCAGAGGCTATGACTGGGCTGGCCCAAGGGATGTGAAAGAAGGACCTGTCTGTCTTCCCACAGTGCAGCAGCTCACAGAAGCGGCCTTCTCATCTTCCACAACCGATTTGGACGGTAGTAACTGAAAAAGTTAAACTCTTAAGCTGGGGATTTTATGGGCTAGCCAGCGACCTAGAAACCATTTTAGCTTTGTGCCAGTCCTCATTTTTTTTAAACTCTTTATTCTTGACTGCATAGGAGGAACACAACTTTATCCTGTTGTCATATCCACATTACAGTCAGTGTTTTTCCTTTTCTCCCCATCTAATACCATTGGCAACTTCTGTCTATACAATTAGTCCCTTTCCATCCACAGATAACAAAGTCGAAACATTGTGCCAGTCCTCATCATCAAGGTCCCTAATGTTAGCCTCCCCATGCACGTATAGTTGTTGAAAGGCATCTAAGGCGTTGAGTAAGAGGTACCAAAAAAGGGGGGAAATACCCTTTTGCCCCATAGGACGCACTGTTAGCTTGGACTCCACGGGGTTAAAGTCTGGGGCTTCCCCCAAAGCTTCCCTATGGACTTCAAGAGCATTACATACTTGCGTCTATTTGAAAAATGGAGACTCGTAAAGTCCATACTCGCCTTAAGTTGGTCGAAGGGCATGATGCGATTGCCGTTCCATAAGTCACTCAGTATCGACATCCCAATCAGATCCCACCCACAGAAGTTCACCAACTGAAACCCCTGTTATAATGATGTACCCACCCACAGAGAGGTCTGGGCTGTTGGTTTCTCTAATAATTTCATGTGGGACAGAGCGGCATGTCAGGACAGCAGTGGGATCTTGGAGGTTTGCAGGAGGGAGGCTGTGGGTTGGCCACCGTAAAAGAGGGCATGTATGCCCCAGTAGTTTATTAGGATAACTCTAGACCGCAGGTAGAATAATGGTAGTTGCCGAACTGCAAGTCTCCCAGCTGGACCATCTGTGCTGCACAGTAGTATCAGTGAAGGCCAGGAGCAGCAAGGCCGCCTTCTTACACTGGTGCTGTCTGTACATTTAGTGTATGCGACTCTATGGGCCTTGCCCTCCCAGAAGAACCTGGCAGACATGGACTGGAGCTCCAGGAGGATGGCGGAGGAAGTATATATGGGTGGTTTTGTAATACATAGAAAAAAGGGAGGAAAATGAGCATCCTCTAAAGAGCTACCCAGCCACGGAGGTTATGGGGGGGGGGTGTAGTTGAGGAGTCTGGATCATTATGTAGACTCTTCATAATGGGAGTTATGTTCAGATTTTGTGGATGGCCACAGGAAACTCTAGTACATATAGTATGTGTATGCCCCAAGCTGATTAATCTTAGACGTTAAGTTTTGAGACCTTACTTTTGATGAGTGGCGTGAGATCTGTTAGACAGGGCTTAATCATATTATTGTCTGGTGAATCGGTTCCATTATTGTCAACTGGTAAAATTTTGAATGGCAGTTGAAAAATGTTTACTACAATAAGGCAGATCTCCACTATTTTTATGGCTTTGGTGACTAACAGTTTTAATTGGCTCATATATTTTATCGCCTAATAACTCTTGTTGTGAGGGTGTTAATTTGAAATCTAACAATAGCTGGGTTACCTTCACAGTGAATTGATGCACTTTTAGTGTTTTGATATGATGGTCGTGGCAATTATTGCACATTAGCACTTTGAACAGTAATTTGTGCAAGAAATGCATAATAGAAACTTCTCCGCTGTAGTCACTTCGGCACTTCACCATTAGCACTTTGAAATATAACACGTGTAGTGTTTCATAGTGGAAATGAATGGTTATTTGTTCGAATATTTTTCCGTCTTGAATATGGAACTAGTATGCAATGCACGCCGTCACTTAAAAATTTAAATTGTGCAATAATATCCTGTAATTAAGGATGTAAGGTGGTTGGTTTGGGTTGACTGATAATGTGTCTGGGTGTCACCGGTGCTCTGCCCGGCATGGAGCTCGCACCGCTCCCTCCTCCTACACGTGGCGGGGACAGGCACCGACACTGTGCCTTGTGCCCCCTCTGCCATCGGCACCAGAAGCTGCACCTTGCAGGGCTTCTCCAGTCTCCCCCATCACTCGGGCGAGGCGTGCTGTGGCTTCTCTGATGCCTTCCGGCCCGGCTGCAGGCCCCGCCCCTGTCACGGGCAGGAGTGCCTGGCTTCCGGGTTGGCCGAACGGGGCCGCGGCGGTGATCTTTTCTGGTCAGAAAATGAGGGGTAGGCTCCCTCGTGGGTAACAATAAACAGCGGGGTGGGCACCCGCTGTAATCACGGCAAAGTCACGGGTAGGCACCCGCACAAATTAAATAATTAAAGGAACGGGGTGGGCACCCGCAATTTAAATACCACATCGAGCAGACATAATGCATGGTAGGCACCTGCTTAAGGGAATTAAAATAAGCGGGGTCGGCACCCGCTAGGAGCACAAGAAGGAGGGAGAGAATCCCCAGGCAGGGGGACTCCCTTTAGGTCGCATAACAGCACAGCGCTGGGGAGGCCAATAAAAATAAAGCGCTCTCAAGGTGCCAGGGCAGGGAAAAGGTCCATGGAGATAAAGAAGAGGATCCTGGGGCAGGGAAAAGTCCCCTAGTCAGTCCAGACAAGGCAGAGGGGTCCCGAAGAAGTCCTCCAGGGATCCAGGGGCTGGGCAGGGCCCAGGGAGGCAAGCCTTCCCCTGAGCCCCAGCCGCAGCACGCCCCTGGCAGATTCCAGTCCAAGACAAGAACATTTTCATGGGGTCACAGCCCCTTCTTTTATACACAGAAATCCTTTCTTTCCAAAGGTGCAGGCAAGGGGCGAACCAGATGCAACTGGTTCTTGAGCACTTTTTTTTGCTCAGCTCCCCTCGCTATTCACAAGACAGGCCAGGGACATCAGACACACCACAGGGGGTGGAGCCAGCATTGTGGAGGGAAGGCCCAGCCCTATTCAGTTCCCAGATGCAATCCTCCCTCCCATCAACACGCAGATCTCTCCATTCACCACCGGGGCAGACCCATCCTGACTCCTGGAGCCGGACACACCAGCCAGCTCCAGCCAATCACAAGCCAGACAGTCAATTCACACTTACTGCACGGACATGCCAACTTCTAAAAGTGGCACTTCCAAACTAGACACATTAAATCCGCACACATCATCGCACAGCATTTAATCTCACGAGTTCGCACATACCAAACTCGCCCCTGCACTCCCCACTCATCAGGAACTATCATGGACACACATATCCCCCATGCATTCTTATGGGAGGGCAGGCCAATCTCACCACACGCACTCAGAGAGCGCACGCACTTTACACTGGGCCACAGTGCTAAAGTGTGCATAGGCCTAAATCACTACCACCATGCCAGAGGCTAAAGGCAAACAGCCTAGGGGTGAACCTGCCAAAGAGGCCCAAGTCCAACATGGGATAATTCCAGCAAGGGGGGCCTGCAACAATATAGGGGGCAGTAATACTCTGTCAAGGTCTCCACGATATCAGAAGCTTCGTAAGTCAACCCTCCCTCTGGGATATGTATCACCAGGATTATTTGTGCTCCCTCTTGCTTCTGGGACATCCAATAATTACATTTCCCAGCTTATTTAATTTACTCGTATAGTCGGCAGCCATGGCCGTGGATGGAGTTTTGGCGGGGCGGAGAGGCGGGGCGGGGGAGAGGCAGGGTGGGGGGTGCTAAAACCCGGAGTATGGATAATTGAAGGTAAGTAAACAATTTAATAAATAAAACGAATTTCGTAGCGCGCCCTGCATTGCAAAATGTGATGCAGGGTGTGCTACGAAATTCATTTTATTTATTAAATTGTTTACTTACCTTCAATTATCCACACTCTGGTTTTTAGCACCCCCCACCCTGCCCCTCCCCCGCCCCGCCTCTCCGCCCCACCGAAACTCCCTCCACGGGCCGTGGCTGATAGTCGGTATTAGGCAAGGGACCCCGAGATCCTGGCCATGTCACAGAATTTACTCCTCAGCGTCAAGCAGAGCAATCCCAGGTGCTGAGTACCATCAGGATATGTGGTCGACCATAGGGTCTGTTTGAGACAGCATCTGTTGTGTGGAGTTTTACCAAACGTAGACAGGCATTGCTCACAATTACCCATTACTTGGCGAACCCTTCTTGTCCAGTTCTTTTCTTTTATGCCTTTTCATCAATTATTTGCCTATAAGTAATGTAATTTTATTTGTGCATTAGATTATTGCAGTAGGGGGAGCTCACATAGTCCTCTTCTAATGGACCTCCCTCCCTGATTCCACATGCCCAATACCATCTCTTGTTCTACCTACTGATAAGAATGACAAGACATTGCAAACCTGGTCCTTAGTTCCTCTTTGGCCCAGTCATCCTTCGTCTACATGCCTAGAAGCTCACAACATATATCCACTGCATGTCATTTTATTTGTATGTAATAGGAACACATATGTTTACAATTTTTGTACAGGGTTCTTGGGTGCTTTTCATCCATTCCTATCAGTTCACAAACAAATTTGCCAGTGCATGCCATTTCAGTATCAGACCCAGTGCTCTTCTAGCTCCAGATCTAGCGAGGACTCTCATACAGCTCTGCTAGATTACTGCTTCATCATTATTACTGATGTTTTTTAGATGTAGCTTGTCAACTGTTTGCAAGACTAATACCATCCATACACAGAAAGTGACCAAATGTCAGTGCCTCTCCGCTATTGGCTGTTGTATCAACCGAACAAACATTTATCATCTCACATTCATCAGCAAATGATTGACTTTACCTGTTATTTAGGGTGTATAACATTTCAACTGTGATTGATCATACTTCCTTTTCCTTTGATGCAGCCATCAGGTGAGTCCATTTAGGGAAGGACATTTTGGCTTCCCTTGCAGTACATGACTGTGAAGCATCCTTTCACTGCATGACAGGCACATTTATCCACGTTTGCAAATTACCTTCACCACCTTTCTATGTAGTTGAAGCAAAATACTTTTTCTAATCTAAAGGAAGAGGTTGCAGCAAATATACTGGATTGCATATAAAGATAAAGGTTATTCGGGTACCTGTACTAATATGTAGGTTTTATGTGATCTATCAAGGTGAATAATGCTCACTCACTTATTGTGAAATGGGTTATACTTCCAAGCAGGTGTCCACTTGTAGAATTATGTTATGTTATGTTATTAGCACTTATAGAGCACGCGATTACCTTTGGGTGTCCTGGCACTAAGCATTGGCCTCCTGAAGCTAGCTGAGGTATCACTGTAAGAAAAGCCACGTCTTAAAGCTCTTCCGAAACATGAAGAGATTTGGAGCATTTTTAAGAACCAAAGGAAGCTCGTTCCAGGCTCTTGAGGCGCAGTAAGTAAAGCTCCTGCCTCTCCAATTGAGTATTTTTTCAGCTTTCTTTTTTCTTTTCCTATTTTCCTTTATTATTGTCCCTTATTGTTTTTGTCCTCAGCAGCAGTGTTATCATTATGTTTGCCCATCATGCCCTTGGAGACCCATTTGTTCCTGAGTCCCTTCGTTGCAAGAATACATGTTTGAAACATTTTTTGAATACGCGAAGTGGTCCCTGGTTGCCCCCGGTGCGTCATTTTTTCTATTTTTGCTATATTTATTTATTTCTAATCCTTTCCGCTGAGGCCCCACCCACTTGGAAAACTTTAAACTGGGAGTGTCGGTTTCCCAAGCCATCTCATTGATTCCCTGACTGCGCTCCAGGCCAGACGTGCAACTCTGCACGCCTGGCTGGTTCTGCCGGCTTCTAACATGACTCGGGGCAGATATGTCTCCACACCGACCCTGTTGCTTTGAAGACACGCTGGCTCCCTGCGCTTTGCTACACTCTTGGCTATGGGTTGGCCACCCCCTTGAGTGCAGCCACTCTCATCTCCCATTGGGATATCTTGTTCCTTAAATATTTTATTTTTAAATGTATTTTTATTCTAAGTAGATTTTGGCATTTGTTGTCTCACAAAGAAACTAGTACACCTGGCTGACCATGCCGCTCGGCTGCTCCTATTAGATACATCTCGCGCCCAACTTGATGTTATACAGGTGTGCCGGCTCCCCACACAGTGCCACACATTTGCCATTACCTAGAGGTAGGTACCAATTTGTGTAGCCCTACCCTCTTCCGGAACATTCTCTTCCTTATATTACTTTTATTCTTTTTAGGTTTCTGCCTCATGAAGAGACTTGCGTCTGCAAGACCCCTCTTTTACCGGTTTGTTAAGGCTCATTTGGTAACACAGATTATTTTATAATGGGGAATGCTCAGTAGGTTGTTCAAAATACTATATTAACCGATAATGTCACTATTTATTGTCTTTTTGATATTAAGAAATCATTCTTGTTTTGTTTCTCTTTCCCCCTTTTCTTCCTCAATTTTCTTTTGATTTTGTTCTTGTTCACATATAGGTTGTGTCTCAGGCATTTTAATTGTAATGTCCTAATGATGATCCTTACATGTAAGAGGATCAAATAATCGTCAATAGCACATATTGACCATGTACTGTATATATAATGAGATAGGTCTGGTTTTGGATTTTGTGTATTGTGACAGATATGGAATATTACGTATAAATGCCATTCGGAAATAATTGCCTGAGTTGAAAATAATTTATAAAATTTCCTTTGGCACTATCCATTATTTTTTAATCGCAAAATGAAAAAAATTTAAGACAAAGAAACCGAGATCCGGATATTTGTTGCAGTAGTAAATTCATTGATTAACTATGGTTTTTCTAGGGACCGGTGTACCTTTAAAATTTCAGATAGGGTTGGCACTTTACCTTGGTCCCTGGAGATTTATTATTAGAAAGTGTCATCAATTATAAACAGTTCTGTAACTTTGTTTTTGGGTGTCTTTAGACACCACTCCAATAGTATCGGCTTCAGAGGGGGTTCCTCACAGTGGCTGTTCAGGTCCACAGCAAAATGTCCAGTTTCAACCGGTTCCTGGGATTTCTCTGCACCATCACCAATAGCCATGATTAAGAGACCTTTCTATACTCACAAGGCATTTGAGCTTCAGCAGTTTCACAGATTTCTTCCAAGCAGCATCAGTTTCCTCAACTTTCAGGACCTTCTGCACTGTACCGCCACTGGGGAGTGCAAGCTAGCTTCAGGGGCAAGTCAGCTTCACTGTCGGTACTAGGGCCCGCCCCCGTGTGTAGGGTTAGCAGGAAGCATCCATCAATAGATCAATAAGTAGCCTTTAGTTTCCAGAGATTCAAATCTGAGTTGTGGACCAATCTCTCCATTGCCTCTGTCAGGTATCCAGGAATTCTCCACTATGGAAAGCATGACTTGCTTTCTTTCTCCTGTCGTTAGTCAGAGGATATGCTTTCTGGTAAAAGCTACCACTGAGTCCCTTTCAGGACACAACCACAAATTGGTAGACGTTTTATTTGGTTATGTTCACTGCCCTTTCTACACCCCAAGAATAAAAGCAAATCTCCAGCGCCAATGCCCGCTCTATTCCAGATCCTGTGTTGTTTTTGGCTCGGCTTGTCTGAGTAAGGTCCCCCTACTCAAAGTTAAAGGTGTTGTGGGAACTGTTGGCAAGTAGCCTTGGAACACACTCTCTTCTCTTCCTTATGAGGGCTGCCGATCACCTACCAACCTCTCACCTTCTCCGCCCCAGGGGAGATGGAATGATACCAAAATGTCATGGCCCATGTATCCTCTGACAACAGTATCATTACTGATGTAGCTGGGACAGATTAGCAGAGTAAGCAAGTAAGTATTTTTATTTGCATAATTAATTAAAATCATTGCAATTTGTACAGACAATAGTTGAGATTAAAAGAAAAGAGAAAACTGTAAGATATAAAGGAAGGGGGTGATAATTTTGGGGGTTAAAGTTCATTCTTGGGATAATACATTTTTGATTCCAGACAGACCTAAACTGCCCCACAGGCGTAAACCACCTATCCATTGTCAGATATCCGTTGTCTTTTGTCCCTCATCTATTGGCCACGTTACGTGAGAATGTATATTTTTTGTTTGTACGACACAAAAATAAATGCAGCAATATGGCCCACCCTGATAATATGTAACATAGTGCTAAATAGCACAGAATGGTAGTTAATGCAATCCAAACAGGGCCTTTTACAAGTTACGTTTGGTAATGCAGCAATGAAATTCATCTAAGCCACTGCTTGGTGGATTTTTCTCAGTGTGCTTTGCAAAGAGCTGGGGGTGCATTTTCCGTCGCTGGCTCTCTGATTATGCGGCTGCCATTTCCTCGGGCTGCACACTCCTTACAGTATCCCCAGACGATCTCCATCCTGCCTGGCAGCGCGCACAGACCGTTCAAAATATTCAGAGTGACATTTTTCACCGTCCAAAAGAGCAGCTGACTCGCTCCTGACCTTTACAAAGTGGCAATCATGCTCCTTCTGAAAACACCCAGCCTGGTGCCCAGCAGTGTGCTCGCCTGCTCTGTCCCACTAAAAATGCATTTGATTTGATTTAATTCTCAAAATACATAATTCACCTATTTTGTCTAATTGTGTCTGAGAGATGCAAATCGCCGGCCTCCCGAGCCGCAGTGAACTAGAGGTGTAATCACCGAGCTCTCCCTGGTAATTTATTGCTAGACGCCTTAATTTATGTCTAATTCATGGGACGAGAAGGGCCTGATGTCCTGTGACTCTGCAGGCTGCTTTTATGCTGAAATGTGATTTATTTAAAGTAATAGGTTTTCTCCACCTCTTTTTTGCTGCCTTTTGTCACTAAAGGGCGACAGATCTTGCTTCCCATAGTAGCAGGTACTGTTTCCTGTGAATAATTGGCCACCCTCACCTTTCATCAGACTCGCTCTATAATAATGCTTGAGGCTAGATGAACCTCAAAATCCGCAGTGATTTAGGAGTAGAGATTCTACCTCTTGCTGCAGCACAGCGTGCAATGTAAATCTAATGAGGGGGAGAATTTAAAAATGGCAATTTTCTTTTTTATTCTTAGTGCTCCAGTACCTTGCTGCTCTTTTCCTAATCCATTGCCCCTGTTTTATACCAATTTATTCCCCGCACAGAAACTGTATAGTGCCAGGAGCCTCTGTACAAAGACGATGTCAAATCGGGCAGAGAGTAAGATATTGTTTTGTTGTCTTCATTTGTCCCCCATTTTTAGTTTGGGGGCTTCCCTAGAGCTTGCAGTTCTTCAGACTAAAAAAAACATGCAAGACAGAAAACAGTATTGCCTAGTACCAGGAGAACTCATATGTTCAGGTCTTAATGCAATAATCCGGTGTAAGAATTTACTGCAGAAACCAGTGTGAGACCCTGATCTAGAGCTTGGCTGATAAAACATAAATACCATAGGAAAAATGGGATTTATATTTTGGCAGACGGGATATCCCTCACCGTTGTGACCAAGTAACCTGTCCGCCAAGATCTAAAGTAGGCCCTGTGTCCTCAATATATCCGTTGTTGGTGGAAAGCAGTAGCCTCTGGTTGCAAAAGATGAAAAAGTGACAGAAAGGTAATGATTTGGGAAATGGATGGTGGAATCCCTGACTACACTTCTGCTTGCACTCCATTAAGTGCTTACTATGTTGAAATGATGTGGCAGTACTCACAGTCCAATTTTAAGATGCCACTTGGCAAGATGGAACGGTGGTGGACTGGTGGCCCACAGAGCAGATATGACTTCAGAAATTCCGGCATGTGAATATCTGTGACAGACTTTGGGAGGAAACCTCAGTTAGTCCCCGAACCCCTATAAGGTTCACATCACCCCTGTTCCCTATGCTACTGCCATAATCCCTAGGATTGTCTTCCCCAGGGAGCGCAGATTTTGGGTTAATATTGTCCATGGCTATGGAAGGACAGTGTCAGAATGTTATGCCTGAGGGCAGGGAGTGCTATTGTCTTTCTCAAAGTATGAAACAAAATGCACCAGAAGGTGGACATGGTGGATTTTGGTGTAGAATAGACTTGGTTGCAAAATAAAGTGTGATGTGCACATAAGGTGATATTGCTTGCATAATAAGAAATTCTGGATATTGAATGTTTAGTTGCCAATATTTCTTCTGTAAGTAGAAAGTGGAAAACACAGCAACTATGGAATGGGACTTGGGAGGAGGTTGTAAAATGAGAGAGGGAATAAACACTACAAACCCAATTATGAAAAATGTGCCTGGCACTCCCTGAACTCGATGCATGGTTCAGCCCATAGTGACATGTTCCTAGCATTTTGGGGCTGCCAAATAATTCCTGCATATGGGCAACGACCCGATTGGTGCAGAGACATCTCCTCACACCACGGGAGCCGTCTTGGTACGGTTCCCCATTGGGCCTTGCTCCCTGCAACACTCTTCTCTTCCTCACAAGGAACACTGATCTTGGCAAGCAGGCAGCACTGATGGTCCACACTGCAGGGTAGGTGGTCTTGGTTTCCCTGAGTGATATCTCCCCTCCAAGCAGGGAGACTAGCAGGCCTAGGTCAAAGCCAGAAGACTTGCAGAGCTCCCCTTTCTCACACAGCTGCTGACAAATTTCAGGTCTCAACAAAAGTTCATTTCCAGATAGCAAATGCGATTTAGGGGCTGGGTCTTTGATGTTTTATGTTGGGGTTATGCGTCTTTGAAGTGTACACTTTTCTCCATCTTCTTCCTTTTAAAATGCTGACTATCACAGCAGGAGAGATTCTGAAGTTGATAGTTCCACAACACAGACCATTGGAATGTCTAAAGTTCACGCCTGGATATCAGCCCTCCTCTTTATGATTCCCTTATCAGCCCCATCGCCTTTCTGGGATGTGTCCAGGACCCTTACTTGTGATCTATCACGGAATCAAAGAGCACCCATTTGAAATGTACAGAGGAAGTCTCTCTCTCTCTCTCTCTCTCTCTCTCTCTCTCTCTCTCTCTCTCTCTCTCTCTCTTCCTTTCTCCAGTGGATCCCACCCTTGGCTGGACTGGGAAACTAGACCAGCCCGCTGGGGGTGGAGGGGGGTATGGTATGTGTTTGCGGAAAGCTTTGTGCTGCTTTTGTTGCTGGCGGCCAATATTGCAGCTATGCAGCAAAACCTGCCACCGGTAAGAAAAATGCCCCCGTCAGGGTTTACAACAGGGCCCCGCTCCGGCAGCCCACCGGGAAATGCCCAGTGCCTGCTACAGCCAGTCCTGCCCTGATCCCAACCAGCTCACATTAATGCAGCAATACACAAATCTGCTTCACGTTTTCACCAGGCAGGTTTGGACTTCCCAAAATGGACCTTTGGGCAAAGCTACCAGCATGGGAAATTCCTAAAGAGTTGTTAAGCCAACTCAGCTCCTTCCCAGGGAGTTTTGGGGTGATTCATCAAGCAGGGGCCAAGACAAAAGAGGGTCTCAAAATGTGCTTTGCCAGTGTAATATTTTATAGGATAAATGAACAGCGATACAGCAAAAAATGCCAAGCGGAATTGCACCAGATATGGCAGAAATCTACATCCTTTCCCAGAAAGCTTGCTTTTTGTGATTTGGTGTAAATACATTTAGAAGTCTGTAAAAAAATAAGGTTCCACATTTATAGATATCATGTGATGCGGTATTACGCATGAAGTACGTAGGGAGTACTGGGGTACTATACATGGAAAAATAAAAGAAGAAGCATTCTAGTTGGCCGGTTCCATAGGACTGGGATCAGTCCCACAAGACGGAATGCTGTGATTGGCTGGCTGGCCTCAACTTGAGCATTTGCTATGCACTGCATATGACTTCACATATTACATCACTCATGACATCTTCTAGAATATCATTGATAACATCACTCATGACATCATTAGTAACATCACTGTGCATGGCAGATGAGCAAGTTATAGCTACTTTAATTTATTTCAGTGTCTTGTTTGCATTTAAAATAGTATTTTTAACAGATATTTTAACCTAACTATAACATCACTTTAACGGTTATTACATATATATTATATATATATATTATATATATATATATATATATATATATATATATATATATATATATATATACTAAAAAAACAAAGATTACAGGGAAATTATAGCTAGGTTCAGATTTTAAACACACCAAAACTATAGAAATTTAGCAGTTATAGCTAAAGTTATCTCAAGTATCTATGGCTGGTGCCCTAACGTACCTATAACTCACATCCCCGCCATGACCACTGTTATCATCAATAATTTTACAGCAAATGTTGCAGTAATATTATAATTATTTCAAAGGATCTTGTATCTTGCCTCTTGGAGTATCAAGTGATACCTAGAGTGGAAAGTGAACATATCCTACAAACATTGACATTGATGTTAACACTTGATCGTCCGCCAAAGTCAATGTCCCTTGTATCTGGACCAACTGCATACAATCTGAAAAGGCGAGTGTGGCATTCAACAAAACAAACCGAGATACTGACATACATAGTGCCTGCAATAGAATTACCACTTACTGAGAGCAGAAATGGGAAATCAACAATTGAAATTTGGACCTGACTCTGTGCTTCTTTGATTGATCACCTCTGGAAAAAAAAACACAACTAGGGGATACCGTACAAGGCCAGTAAGAACAGGGTGGTATTTACACAGGTTATACCAAGCACTTACTAAAGCATCCCGGGCCATCTTTAAACAACCAAACAGTGTTTTTAAATCCTCAAAATTGTGCTCACTAAAATGCTTGAGAAGATTATACTAAAATGATATATGGAAGGCAAAAAGAACATACCATCAAGAAATATTGACAAAATTGCACTTTGCTAGTAAATTGCACATTTCGAAAGCATTTTGGGGATTAATTAATAATCATGAATATGGTAGTAGAAGAGCTAATAGCGCCAACATCTCAGAATAATGCTCGGCATCCTTCATCAAAAATCTATATGGGGCCCCATCAGTTACTGTCTTACATCGAACAGTATATGCTAAGGCTGCCGACCAACACAAGTAGTGAGATGAAGGAAAATAGTCATTATAACGAAGTGAAACTTTTAGTAATCGAGACACTACAAGAAGAATCAGTCAAAAGGGCCATAAATGGGATTAGATCAAATGAGACGCTGGGCCCAATAGAATCCCAAACGCTGTTTTTAAAGAAAAAATAGATCTCGGGTCACAAATTTTAACCTCACTATTGAAAGGCGTTGCAAAATCTAAAATGGTTCCAAAATCATGGGCAAGGAAGTATTATTCAGCCAGTTTATAAAAGCGTCCCACCAGATGATCCGGCCAACTATGAGTTAATTGCTCTAACAGATATCGAGGCGAAAATCTTTGCTACATGTTTGCTTAAGGACTTGGAAGACTAGGCCATGAAAGAAGAAATCATATCAATATTCCAAACTGGTTTTCGTTGGGGCCAGTCAACAATCTCTAACTTGCTGTCTCTGACCTTGCTGGCGGAAAGAGCAAAGCATAAAAGGCAAAAGTTATACATCTGTTTCGTAGACCTTAAGGCAGCTTTTGACTCTGTTCCCCGTAACATACTTTGGGAAAAGCTAGCTGCATGGGGATTTCCTAAACAATTGTTAGACCTGATTTTGTTCTTATATTCTAATATGTGGGCCCAGGTCAAAGTGGGGGATGGCAGATGCACTACTTGCCACCTGGAAACCAATGGTGGTCTTAAACAAGGTTGTGTCTTGGCTCCTTGTCTTTTTAACCTTTTTATGGCTGATCTAGAATCTTATTTTAAAAACGTTAATGCTTATTCACCAAATTTTGCAGGACTAAATATAAAATATTTACAGTATGCAGATGATACTATATTGGTAAGCCATACTGCTATAGACCTACACAGATTGATAGAATCCTTTAATAATTATACTCTAGCCAATGGTTTACAAATGAATATCAAACCAAATCAAATATGAGAATATGGAATATCAGTGGGTTAAAGGTTGAAACAAAAAAACTTTATGAGTATCTAGGTATCACGTTTGATGACAGAATGTCTTTTAAACAGCACTTTATTAATATAAAGGCAAAAACTACTGCACTGCCTTTTGCTTTTAGAAAACTGCTAGATACATTGTTATGTCCGAACCATGATCATCCACTTAAGGTAATGACGTCAATGCTGATTCCCTCTCTGGCCTACGGACCAGTAATTTTTCGAGATAAAGACTCTAAAATCCTTGACAATATACAAATAAAGGTTTCAAAATCAACTTTTAGGGTACCAAGAAATGTCGGTCAAGCTAACGTCTGATTGGAACTTGGCTAGAAAAGACAATCTTTAGTGAAACAATCTGCATTTCTGAAATGCTTATATTCACTTTTTCAGCCTGATCCCGGCAAGCTTACCAGTTTTGTTGAGCCCGGAGGAGTATATAAATATTTTTTTTTAAGTTCCAAAAGTTCATCCATGTTAGCTCCTTCATTTTAAGTTTTGGGGTAATCCGTCAAGCGAGGGCCAAGAAATTGGAGTGTTCTCAAAATGTTAACTTCCCATTTTAATTCCCATGGGAAATTTTCATCTTCGAAACCAAAAAAACACAGCTGAATGGAATTATACACCAAATGTGCAGAAGGTTAGAACTTTACTCAGAAAGCATACTTTTTGCTGTTTGGTGTACAAATTGGATCAGGAGTTTTTGAGAAGTTGGCCTTCAACAACAGCTTGGGTTGGCATGAAGGGGTCAGCATAAAAGTGTTAACCATCAGAAAAACGTAGAGCTATCTGGATTGTTAAGTCACAGAGGATTCACAGTACTGGTAACTTGAATCCTCCATGACTCTAAAAGTTATAAAAATACTAAATGTTGATTGGCTAATGCCACTTTCCCTCTTGTAGACCATTTTGACCACTGCATATCTGTAGTATCAAGAGGATCTGTGTGGCTGAGTGCAACACTGGGAGAAAATATTGTGTTCCCCATTACAAGGGTTAGTAACTGGGTCCCTGAGCCCTGTAAAAAATTAAAAAGGTACAGAAGGGGACAGGGGGAGCACAGCCTGATCACCAGACCCACTTGGGGTGGGAGACCGAGGGCCCTCTGTGTTTAAACATAACAAAGTTGCATTTTGGTCCAGGATTCGTTGTTCAAATGGCACCTTGGAACCCAGTGTGCATCCGCTGTACTACAGGTAGCCCTCAGGAGCAAGTATCCATGTTCAAGCTCACTTGCATAGGAGTGCAGAGCGCTGGTGGTGATGCCTGCTCTCAATGGACTGTGTATTCAAACTGGAGTCTATGGTTTCCAAAAACATGGAATGCCCCATTTCTCCGTGCAGCAGAGTTTGGGGCCTGCAGAGAGTGGGGTTCTCATCCAGGCCATACACACAATTCCCTCTACACACGACTGAAGGTTGTATGTACTGGGGTCAGGTCCTTATGGATGGTGGAGAGCAGGGCCGGACAGTCCCTGCACCCTGCCCATGCAGAGGGGTTGAACATCTGTAGAGGGTAGGGTGGGGACCTACACTTTGGGGTTGGTCACCTGTCATAGTTGGGGCACAAGACTGGCTGTACTGTGCACAATGGGGTTGAGCACTCTTAGAGGGTGGGGAGCCAAAGGCTGTGCATAGTGGAGTAGGTTGTCAGTGGAGGCTATAGTGCAGGGCCGTCTTGTGCTGTGCTCGGCAGATGGCTGCACGCAGCTGGGTTGGATGTTTTCACAGTGTGGCATGCATGACGTGGCTACAGGCCAAGCTCTACACCCGCCCCGCTGCACACATCTGATGACTGTGCACAGTTATGTCAGTCACCTGCCGTGGTCGGGATGCAAGCCTGGCCATGTTGTGTACAATGAGGTCAGTTACTCATGGTGGGTGGGGTGCAGAGCTTTGCCAGTGGGGGTGTGACAAGAGTGATGGAAGCTTATGCAAAACTGTAGCAAGATGACTGGTAAGCTTGCTTCCAGGGGACCTTAGATCCAAACTGAGATCTACAGGCTTAGGTGGCCTCTCAACTTCCATTGTGCACATCCAAAGGCTGTCTGAAGCTGGGGTAGGACACTTGCAAAGAGGGTGGGGGGACACAGGGCCTAGGCAGACGTTGGTTATAATTAGAGGTGAACTCAATTTTAAATATGATAATAAAAGCACAGAAATTCCCTGAAAAAAACAAAGATCCTAGTGATGTTATAGTTAGGTTTGGTTATTTTATCTTAGCATACGTAAAAAAAACTCCAGAAGTTCTATGAAAAAGCACAATGACAATGCAGTTATGGTTACAAAACAAAATGTAAAAACCACTGATATTTTGCCAGTTAATTTTTATTGAACTAACTATAGCTTACATCTCTTTCAGGCAATGCTTGTGACATCACATATTACATCACTCATGGCATCTCAAATTACATCATTCTAGGTGACAATTTACAATTCATCTAAGGGCAGAGTCAAGCAATGTGCAGTTGATAATTATGTTGTTTCCTTCACTATAGCAGCAATGTATGATGTAGAATATGTGTAGATATCACTAATATTCAACTTGGGAGACTCTTCATGCAACAATTAAAGCCCATAGGACAGAGTGATGTGTAAGTAAAAGGTAGGGCATGTACTTTGCAGTTTTACATGCCCTGGTGGTGACAAACAGCTACATTTGTATTTCACTACCGTGAGACCAACTCTTACAAGTAAATTAAATATGCCAATTGGATATACACCACTATTACCTTGTTTAGGGGAGAAGCACATGCACTTTAACACTAGTCAGCAGTGATAAAGGGCTCAGAATCCGAATGCCAATAAAAAGAATCTGCACAAACAGGAAGTGCGGAGGCAAAATGTTTGTGGGGAGGCCACCCTAAGGATGACAGGTCCTAAAACCAAGAAGCACATGTTCTACCTTTCATATAGCAGTTAACCATTCTAATCTCAAGTCTCCCATGGCAGACAAAAAACTTTTACAAAATCATCAAAAGATATATTTTGCAGTGCTTTGGGACATTCTGTACTCCATGAGTCTCAATCATGCTTTAGACCCATGATTAGTACTTAATGTACATTTGCAATTTAGTAGCTATCAAGCAAAATCTTATAATAGCTCTAGGTACAGACCCCAACGCAGCTCAGATTTTAAAAAACTTTTCTGCAGCATACACTATAGTAAACGATTACGTAATACTGAAAAGACCGAAAGAGTGGGTAGGTTTCCCGGGTACTGTCTAAGTTGATTCTATCATCATCACTCATATTATAGTCAGTTTAAATACGTTGTTTCGAATCCTTCAGTCAAATGATCTCATTCTTCACCTTGCTCATGTGTTTGAACAGTACCACCCATACCTATAAATGAATGAGCATCATCCATATTTCATCTCCGCTTAACAGGTGATGTTGAGAGCAAAAGTAATGTCACAGATTGAACAAACCACATTTATCATTGGATGGGGAGAATCTTCATGTGCCTCTAAAGCTCCACAATTGAAATTTTGATAGCTAGTGGTGCAGAATACAAAACATTGCGATTTGTTTTTTTTACTCACCGATTTGGTCAGCCCAGCACATATATGTAGTGTTAGAAATGAGGATTACATTTTAAACTTAAACTCTTCCTACACATCCGAATAAAAGCAATGGTCAAAAGAACAATCCTCAAATATTTTTAAGCATGACGTTCCTTTAAATGAAACAGTGCAGTCCATCGCAGGGCGCAAACAAACTGCTGTATTACAATATAAAAGGACTTACTAGTGACAGACAACAAAGAGTGCAAATGAACCGTCAAACTCAACCCTCAACTGGAAAAAAGCACCCACTTCAAATCTACTTTAAACACTCTCCAATGACCAACAGTAGAAACAACATTAAATAAAAATATTATGAGGCAAACATAAGGCATTTTGGAGCAAAGGATATGATTGAATGCAGAAGGTAGTTATCCCTGTATTTGGGAAGTAACAATATCAGTAAATTAAAACACAAAAAATGACACAGAACCTACCAGCTCCATCATAGCAAGTTTCAGAGATACCTTTCCCTGCCATGCACTGACCCCGTACATTGCGGCCCTGTCTGATCTCCCTTAGTTTAATCCCTTAAAGGGTAAGATGACTTTGGGTGATTTGAGAGATCATAAGACCACTAAAATCTACTAGTCACTTATCTCCAATTGTCCTGACCCTTTTTTCCCTCTCCCGGAAGCGTGGGAGGTGGATGTCGGGGTCTTGGAAAATGAAGCCTGGATAGGGTATACTTCACATGTTGTCATCTATAGCGAATGGGGATGATTACCTCTTTGACATGTCTCCGCTGTGAGGTGGCTGAGGGAGCCTTCTTACATACGGTTTAGAGCTGCCCAGCACTTGACCGGTTTTGGCCTGGAGTGGCGTTCTGTTTAGGCGGAGTCCCATCCTGGTCGACCCCGATTGACCCGTAACTTACTCTCCTCCATGTCACTGACACTCTAGGAGGTAATAGGTGTACATTGTCTTTGATATTTCTGGGTCTGAGTAAATGGAATCGCCCCTCCCACCCCCTCTTTGGCAGTATGGAAGACGACTGGGCCTGGAGGTGGCGGTGTACAGGGCTCAAGGCTGTCCGGAGAAGCACTCCAAGATTTGGCAGGCATGGGCAGTTTACAGATGGATTGAGTTAGAACCTGTTTGCTCTGTGTGGCAAATGATGAATGAAGAAACTCGTATGTTCATGGGATTGAGGTTGATCTCCGGTTCGTTTAGTGACTTGGAGGGTTCACCCTGACTCTGGTTGTGATTATTCCTTGAAGTGGAAAGTTCGCTACCCCAAATGATAAACCATTTTTTTACATCTATGTTCCTTGAAGTGTGCATACCTCCAATCCAAATAATCCAATTTCTTACATCTATGTACCTTACCAATATATAGATGTAGAAATAAAATAGTAAATGCATACTTAAGAATATATGCTTACCTCGATAACATAGTGGTAGTTCATATTGCGGATCTAATATTTTTGTCGGTTGATGCACAAAAGTGAAGTAGTGTTGTACAAAACTGTCTGTCTCAGAGTCTCCAGCTTTGAGAGGTTCCTGATTTCTTGCACTCTGTGGCTGCCATGTGGCTGCGTCTAACCGTCCTTACTATCAAGCACATCTGTCACACTCTTTCTGTGGGACTTGGGTTGTATTTGGGATATACTCATGGAACATCTGAAATGTCTGGTGTAAACTGTAGCACAGTCAAAAGAGAATTTCGTTATGGGTGGTTGTACAAAGACGGATAAGGTTATTGTACCCTGTCTTTGTTTCCATTTTGAAAATGGCTAATGCCGGTGCAAACTGTGGACAATTCATAAGATATCTTTCCACCTTGGTCCTAAGTATATCATCGACAGTTTATCTTGACGCAAATATAAAGTCTCTAATGTGAAGGTTCTTAAAGAGTATTAATCACTCCCAAGTCTAAAAGAAAATGAGCAGAGCAGTTATTCAAATGGTTCTTTAGTGGTCCCTGCCTGATAACCCTGAGGTATTGCCGGACCATGGACAAACATGTCTCTTTTGAGGATGTGGAGAAGAAGAGCGATATCCAGATGCTGGCGCACCTGGATGAGGATGGTGCAAGTGTTCAGGAGTCTGTTACAACCTGGACTGGTAACTTGGCATCATTAACTACCAAAGCAAAGCAATTTCGGGGGGTGGGGGGATTTAGCAGGAAGTAGCAGCGAAGATGACCACTAAGATCTTGTTTCAAGCACATTTTCTGACACAGATTTTCAAGAGGGCAAAGATAGCTTCTCTCGCCTTTTCTTCAGCCTTCTCTTCATCAGCCTGCTGTCCAGAAGCCTTTTCAAGGGCTTGCTGATTTCTCATGGGACTTCTTTTCTGCTGGAAAAATAATCCGCAAACCAGTATTAGAATTTTTGGAAGTTGCGTGACTGAAGAAAATATTATATCTGTAAAAGTGCTTTTGAAATGAAACTCTCTTATCATTGTGCAGCTCCTCAGGTGTATCTTTATTTATGTTAGCGCCATAATACCCAGGCCAAATTGCAAGGACCAGCTCCTGAATGGGAGCTGGTCATCGCTGCCACCGATGACATCCGAGCCCTGATGGACAACGGGGAAACAGCGGCCCTCATCCTCCTAGACCTCTCCGCGGCTTTCGACACTGTCTGCCACCGCACCCTAGTGCAGCGCCTCAGCAACGTCGGAATCCAGGAGAAGGCACTGGAATGGATCATCTCCTTCCTCGACGGAAGAACACAGAGAGTCCGCCTACCACCGTACAAGTCAGAGGCCACCGGAGTGATCTGCGGCGTCCCTCAAGGATCCTCGCTGAGCCCCACCCTCTTCAACGTCTACATGAGCCCCCTCGCAGCCATCGCACGCCAACACAACCTCAACATCATCTCCTACGCCGACGACACCCAACTGATCCTCTCCCTGACCAGCGACCCCACCACCGCCAGAGCCAGCCTTCACGAAGGGATGAAAGACGTAGCCGAGTGGATGACGACCAGCCGCCTGAAACTGAACTCAGACAAGACGGAAGTCCTCATCCTGGGTTCCTCGCCCTCCGCCTGGGACGACTCCTGGTGGCCCCCCGCCCTGGGCAGCGCACCCAAACCGACAGACCACGCACGCAACCTGGGCTTCATCTTGGACTCCTCCCTCACCATGACCAGACAAGTAAACGCCGTCTCCTCGTCATGTTTCAACATCCTGCGCATGCTACGGAAGATCTTCCGGTGGATCCCCACCGAGACAAGGAAGACGGTCACCCAGGCCCTCGTCACCAGCCGACTGGACTACGGCAACGCACTCTACGCCGGAACCACCGCCAAGCTCCAGAAGAGACTCCAGCGGATCCAGAACGCCTCAGCCAGACTCATCCTCGACATCCCACGACACAGCCACATTTCCAGACATCTGAGAGACCTGCATTGGCTCCCCGTCAACAAAAGAATCACCTTCCGCCTCCTCACCCACGCACACAAAGCCCTACACGACCAAGGCCCCAGCTACCTCAACAACCGCATCAACTTCCACGTTCCCAAACGACAGCTCCGTTCAGCCAGCCACGCCCTCGTCCCCCGCATCCGGAGAACGACAGCAGGAGGAAGGTCCTTCTCCTACCTGGCCGCCAAGACCTGGAACTCCCTTCCGACCGACCTGCGCCTGACCCAAGACCACCTCTCCTTCAGGAAGAAGCTCAAGACCTGGCTGTTCGAGCAGTAGCAGCACTCCCCCCCCCTAGCGCCTTGAGACCCTCCGGGTAAGTAGTGCGCTATATAAATGTCATTGATTGATTGATTGATTGAGGTTGGGATCCTCTGATGATCCAGCTCAAGTCCCAAACCTCTGCCTAATTGGTGCAACAATATTTTCTCATCGAAAAACGACACTGTGTTTTTTTTGCAACCTTTCACTTCTCTGCTCCCTTTGACTTATGCATTTCTGTGCTAGGATATCGCTCCAGGTTAATTGCACACTTTACAAGTATGCGTAACATAACATATAATTTGATTTAAATGTGTCCAGAATACTATAGTTCGCAGAGAGCGAGGCATGGTCGTAACAAACCCCAATAACTTGTTGCTTATTTGGTATGACCGATCTATTAACACTTCAAGCTTACTTGGTTACAACATGGCCTTCCTGTTTCAGGTGTTCAGTTTGTGCAACATGGTACTCTTAAAAGAGGAACGGGTCAATATATTTCCAGTAACAGAAACAGAATAAAGTAACTCTGTGGGTGAAAGGATGAACAGACTTCTACATGAAGGCTAGGGCTGTCAGTCTGCAGAGATGGACAGGCACTGTTGGCATGACAAACAGACAAGTGGAAATGACGGGTTAGAAGCTGAACAACTAGACTACCCAATGAAAAGGCAGTGATCTCCCTGCTCAGAACATTGGGGCCAGAGGTTACATAAAATCCATATAAATGAGGGCAAAGACCCGCAGGATTTGGGATGTGGGGGAGAGACAACATGGAAGAAAACATTGTGACCTTTTTCCCATCTTCTAGCATTAGTGTGTCATTCCAAAGGTGCTCAGGTTTAAACACCAGAGTGGGCGAAGGTGAAGCTGGAATGAAGCCTCGGTATTCAGAAGGAAACGCCATCGTTGCTGAAGCTTCCTTTGTTTCTTCCTTTTTTGTAACAGGTTTGTTTTTCCTTGGAACACTTCCACAGTATGCTGGAATTTTGCAGCCCATCTTTTGCCATAGTCTTCACCATGGCTGGGAATAAGGATGGCAAACATGAGTCACTACTTAATATTTCTCATTAATCATGCAGATTTGAACTCCGTGAAAGCTGGTTTTGTCTAAAGTCTCCCCCTCCTCACGTCACACGCTGCATTGATAGCACTTCTGTTCAGGTAGACTCAGCAAGAGCAAGCGGGCAGCTTTTTGGAATCAGAAAGAAGATTTATTCATTGAATTCAGGGAAGATTTGCAAAGACAATGTGCTTGTTACACACTGTTAACGGACTAGCACATGATGAATATATTTTTAGACTTAGCAGTACTCCACACATAACGATGTCCCTGCAGAATGACAGAAATTGGTTTCTAGGGGAGCAGCTTCATATTTGTGCGTCATAAATGTGCATATTACATACGTTGAACAGGGGAACATGTTATTTTTCTTTTTAAGGTAACAACCTCCGGATTCGCGGCTTCTGACACCAATACATGACCCAGAAACTAATGATGACAACGAAGGCAATACACCCTGTACAAGATGAATAAACACAAAAATGTAGAACTTTGGATTATTAAAAATAATAGTGGCATGCCACATTTTTCACACCTTTGCCAGCGAGCGAAAATGTCCATAACGTCATGTTTTCCCTGTTGACCCTTCATCCTCTGCTGTTATTTTTTACCATATAATACACCGTTTGCACATTGCTGTGGGTATAGTCAAGCAACATCTTTTGCATCTTGTTTTGTTGCTCTTTTCTTAACAGCTGTTACCATCCACGTGCCATTGGTATTACATCGGAAATTGGCATGTGAATCGTGGTGCTATACTTTCTGTGCACTGCAGTCTGTCTTTGAGTATTCAGCAGTCTCACTCACTGTCTGTTAGCTCTTCCTCAGTTTGTTTTTGCCCTGGTTCTTGGTTTTGGCAGTCAGGAGTTACCTCATCTTACGCATGGATGGTTATTACCTCATGTTTGCCAACAACCTCAATTTCAAGCCTGACTCTCCAACTAAAGACTACCAGAGCCCCTATCCAAACAGCTCCTGGTAGTGCCAGCTTGATAACCGTGAGGTATTGCTGGGCCATGGACAAACATGTCTCATTTGTTTAGAAGATGTGGAGATGAAGAGCGATATCCAGATCTTGGAGCACTAGGTTGAAGATGCATGTGTTCAGGAGTCAGTTACAACCTGAACTGGTAAATTGGCCTCATTAACTACCAAAGCAAAGCAGCTTCTATTGGGGGGGGGGGGAGATTTAGTTGAAAGTAATAGCAACGTGATCACTAAGGTCTCGTGGCAGAGCATGTAACAACTCTGGGATTCACCCTCGAAACAGACATCTCATTCAAGCAACACATCACCAGGAACACCAATATAACTTGTTTCTAACTTTTCCTCTTAATGAAAGTGAAGCTATTTCTCTTTGAAGACCTTAAGATAAATATGCAAGTCTTAGCCCTCTCTAATCTGGACTCAGGCAACACCCTGCTAAGTAGTCTCCCTGATACCACCCTAGCACTCGTGAAAGGTGTCCAGTGTCACAACTTATGAAGAGCTCAGAGAAATCCATTAAAATCACTTGCATTACAATATATACACTGGCTCTCCTTCCAGCAGGGATCATCTTAAGACTAGCCGCATCACTTAGAAATCCCTCAATAACACAACCGTAGCTAACCAGGCCAGCAAAGTTATGTCTGGGGACAAGACCAGACTGAAAACAGAAATTTTCAAAAATTAATAAACCAGAAGGCACACATTCCCCATTCATGTTCCTCGTCAAGGAGCACCACCCCTAATTCAACGGTATACCCTTGGCTTTCCCCCTGTGATCTTCCTGGGCGCCATGCCTCCTGTTCAGTGCTTTTTGGCTCTCGCGATCAATTGGCGTTCTAAAAATACCAACACATACATACACACATGCTTACATACCTCCTCAAAAACTGCTGCTACTTTGAAGAACTTGGGCATCAAGATCACAGAGTTGCTCTCAAAATGATATCTGTGTTTTCACTCGTTTTCGAGGATCACTCACTTTGGCATTCAATCAAAATGTTTCAAAAATTTTCATTAACACGAATATTCTTTGAAAAATATCTTGATGACAATAATATCGTGAGACAGAATACTGAAGATGAGAACATCGTTTTTAAAGTCTTCTATTTTGTTTTTTTTGCAAAACAGAGGTTATTAATTTTGTTAAATTTGTTTTGTTTTGTTTTTGTGTTATGTTATCATTTTAATGTTAGGCACGATTAATATGTCTTAGTGCAGGTTTGTTTCTTATGATTTAATCATATTTTTAAAAGTTTTCTTTCACAGTTTCTTTACATCTTTTTGCTGGGTTGTTAGATTTTTATCTGAATACCGTAGGCAGCTTTTTAAATCTTTATGTTTCAATTTTACAATTTAAGAATTATCATTTTTTTTTAAACAAATAAAAAAAATGTGGTAGTTATTTTGTTGTTGGCTAATTAATGATATATATATATATATATATATATTTATTACATAATTTGTATATTAATAATGTATATTTTTTGTTGTATAGTAAGTAATTTTATAGTGGTATTTTTTAAATAATAATAATTTTTATTTTTTCTATTATTAATTTACTTTGTTGGAATTTTAGGGTAATAGGGCGGGAAGTTTGTTGAATCTAATTTTTTGATATAATTTTACATGTGTTTATATGTGTTAATTCAGTTTTGTTTTCTAATTATTCACATAAATTGCAGAAGGGCACCACATTTGGGGTTTCCAAAGCTCCCCTTGGCGGAAGAGGTAGACTTCCAGCATCACAACAGGCGTCAAACCCTTGCCCCAAGGATTCAACACTTGAAATCAAACAGGAACACAATAAAATGCAGAGGGAAAGATGCAAACAGTGCCAGAAACAACAACAATTACACGAAACCAGTGAATAACAAATGGAAACGGAAATAAATAACATTAACAATGACACCAATACCATAATAAACTTGTCACCGATAATCTTAAGTGAGGCTGAAACACAACTGCTGTCCTCGGGGTTATCTTTCTCCCCAGAGAGCAACTTCAACTACGCTCAAACACGCATAAATGTGTAGTAGTTCATTCGAAAACTAAAATTACAAAAATACCACCTTCTCTAAAATACGACCAACAAAAATTAAACCGGGATTGAACAAACGTGTGCACCAAGTTCATTATTTTGACAGCAGCAGACGCTGAATTACTTAGTAATTTACAACAATTGCAACATGATAATATTAAGGAAACAGGCGGACCAGACGACCCAATACTTAATACGTTTGGAACTGTTTGCACTGACTTTTAACCTAAATCCACATTTCAACCAATCATGTTAAGAGACTCATTAGATATTTTCAGTAATCATGTAACTTCAGACGTAAAGAAACTAAATGATCAAATATCACGTGCACAAAAGATATAATTATCAGGAGGACAAATATTACCAATTGACAAAGAAATTACAAGGTAATGACCAAATCATCATAAGAAATTCTGATACACGTGGAAATATAGTAACTTGGCCAAGACAGGATTTACATGGAAGATCTAATGAAAAAATTAAATGATTGTGAATGTTATAAAAGAAGCAATCTCCAGACCGCACGTGCTTCTTGGAATTAATTCTTTTCCAAACTACTAGCATGGAAAAGTGCTGGCCTCCTCAGCATGGTCGAACATAAATATCTCAAAAATGACCATCCAATCATGCCGGTGCTATATTTTATACCCAAGGTACACTAACATGCTACAAAGCCACTGGGTAGGCCGATCATCTCGGCACGGAAAAGCTTGATAGTAAATACCTCCAGGTACATTGACTTTTTTTTTGCAAGACCATGTACGAACACTGCCTTCATACATCCAAGATACTGGTGACTTTCTTAGAAACATTGGCAACTATTTATGGGAACCAGACTATCTATTAATTTCCATTGATGTGACATCATTGTACACCAGTATTCACCACGAAGACAGTATAGAAGCCATAGAGTATTATATGCGTTTTAGACCAATGTATCTCTACCAACACAACAAAATGATAGTCAAAATGGTATAATTTTGTTTAGAAAATAACTACTTCATGTTTCAAAAATCAAATACTTCAGCAAACAATGGGAGTAGCAGTGGCGCATGTTTTTCACCTAGGTATGCTTGCTTCCACATGGGATGGTGGGAGGAATTGGTCTTAAAAGTAAAGCACAAAAACGCGGTAGAAAATTATGTTCTTGCCTGGTTAAAGTACATTGACGACTTGTTTGTGATCTGGCTGGGCACAGAAGAAGTACAGTTGCTTTCATTGCAGAAATCAATACTAACATTATTAACTTGCAATTTACAGCCACTATAAGCAAACAGTCGGTGTGTTTTCTAGATGTAGAAGTGTACATTTCTCATCACAAAATTGAAAAAACATCGTAGAAAGACAGAGGGAAACACCTTATTGCTAGTTACAAGCTACCATCTACCACCCTAAACACTTGGTACACAGCATCCCCTACTGGGAAATGCCGAGAATTAGAATTTGTAGCAACAACTCAGACCCAAACAGAACACAAAAGTAGATTCATGGCTAGGAGATACTTGGAAAGCACAATTGACAGGGCCATTAGAAAGACTTGAGCTCTTAATAGGTCTGAATTATTAGCTAAGCCTGCCCCTGACATGTCAGACAAATCAGCAGATCAGAATACCAGATTAATTCTTACGTACAATAAACAACAAAACACACTACATATGATTATCAACAAGAATTGGCTTATTGTTCTCAATGACCTGATTCTTGGAAACACTCTGTCCAATAACCCAAGAATCACATTTAGGAAAGCTAGTTCCATGAAAAACGCTCTAGTTAGTAGTAGCCGAGAGGTCAAAACTACAACCAATTGGTTGACGTCAAGGAAAGGGTTTGTGAGATGCAGTACCTGTCGCGCATGTAGGTTTGGCATTAACAGAACAACCTACAAAACTCCATTCAGGGAAGAAACTATTATCATCAAAAAATTGCTCTCGTGCAAAACAGAATACGCTATATATGTTTTAGAGTGCTCATGTGGGCTGCAGTATGTGAGCAGTACAAAATACTTGAGGGCAATCACAAACTCAGACCCAGCTTACCCAGTTGCACGCCACTTTAAAGTTGTCCATCACAATAATTTAGAACATCTTAAATATTTTGTAGTGGATTCTGTCCCAGTCTTAAGACGAGGTAGCAACAGGGAAGCCCAAATTAGAAAACTGGAAATACGCTACATAATTGAACTAGACACTAAAACCCCACATGGCCACAATTCCAGTGAGGATTTCTTTTATGTGCCTGTAATATTTTAACAGTATTACAGTACACAGGAGTAAGGCAATCGTAAAATCAGAGATTGTACATTAAATAAGCATATCCCTTTCAGCAAATCGCTGAGTCAAATACAATATTTGTTTTTTAAATTGTTATCATTTTTTATGTATGCATGTTTGCACTTTATGAACATGTAGTTCATTAGGTTGGCACTGTTAGACTTGAATGCACCTATGTCGTGCTGGTGCGATTGGAGATTCGTTGTGGTTTTTGGGTGACAACATACGCCAGGAACCTTACTATTGGACCATACCTGGGCCAGAAGCAAAGCATAATATAATTGGATCCGGAGGGACATTCCCTAAGCCAAACAGATTGAAGTCTTCACTAGAAAGTCGGGATAATTTGCGAAGAATATATGATCCCATCAGTGCAGTATCTTAAAGGAAGGTTGATGTGACCATTTGTCAGAATATAACAAACAAGCCCTGAAGAAGTCCCATAAGGGATGAAACGCATTAGCGGCAGGCAATTTTGTAACTGTTTTAATGAATTTTTAAACAATAAAGAACGAAATAAACCTTCAATCAAGCTCTTGGAATTGCTTATCTTTGGGAAGTCATTGAAAGTTACACTGAGTTGTTGTTTGAAAATCTTACATATTACAATATAGATACGTATCACACATTTGTCTACTCTGGTGCGGGGTCATTTTCTGTTTTTTTGATTGCAGGTGATTTATTAATCACTGTCTGGGGGTGTATATGGGTCACACCTCGGACCCCATGCACAGAGAATAGAAAAGAAAAAAGTAACAGGCTCATTTTAGTAGTGATAATTTGTGCTGGTCTCGTATAGCTCTGACCCTTTGCAGTGTTTTGACCTATGCACTTTTGTCAGGGGTCACGGCAGCTCTACTCGCACCGTAAGTCGCTGAGGCACAGGAAAGACTACATTTCCTGGCAGCCTCATGGTGACGTCGGCAGTCAGTGGCGCGGAAATCCATGAAGAGGCGAGGCAGCGGGAGAGACGCTGCCGATTATTCTGCGCTATCCTGATTGTTCCGAGTGCCGTTTTGGAAGGGTCTACTGTCGGGTAAGGGTGCCGGTGGCACCGTTGGTTCCTTGCTTTGCCCGCGCTGGATGTTCTTGTTCTTTGCTGATTATCCTGTTGACCTTTGTGGGTATAAGGTCTATTGTCCTTCCGATGTGAGAGCTCATCTACTCTCTGCTTGAGCTCATGTGAGGGTGGAAGCTCTCTTAGGTTTACTTTGCCGCTTACCTGTACTTCCTATGATACAAGGGTGTCCCACTCTGTAATTTCCCTGCGTTGGCGAACTCCAGTCTACTCTTTCTATTACTGGGTTCATGCAAGGGGAATTCAGGGGCATTGCTTTGTACTATTTAAAGGAGCACTGTGTATATTCCCTGAGTTGGCGAACTCTATCTGCTCATATACTGTAGAGTTCTTGCGAGGGAAATATTGACTTAAGGTTACCTGCCTGATTTGAGAAACATTTGGTTATAGCATCTATTGTTTATTGTCTTATTGAGGAGAGTGACGTAACTCTACCTGACATTGCATCTTTATTGACCTTTTCTGGAATGTACTTCCTCTTCTTTGTTTGAGTACAACTCCGTGTTGGATACGCTGTGATTCATGTTATATTCAAATGGAGACTATCATCCCTACTCATCTATATGATTTGTTTTGTGACTTTTATCTTACACAGGGGTGTTATTGACTGATGTCTTGAGCAACTGCAATTACCTCTTTAATCTCAGGTAGGAATATTGAGGCATTGGGTGTTAGAGGGCTACAACATTAGAATAGGTTGTGATCATGCGAACCTTTCTGTTAACCAGCATTTTGAATGAGGATAAGAGGTGACAAGCTCAGCCCCCTTTCAGCTGGCAATGTTATCTTTCTTTACAGGTTAGTGGAAGTATGGGTATATTGGGAAATATAGGAAGATAGAGAAAAGGTTATAGGTTCAAATAGTAATTGCTTCTTTTGTTTGTGTCTCTTTACAGGTCTCCCTCCCTGCTGTTCCCATCCTTTCCTTCGCCCGCTTAACCACTCTTTAGTCTGAGTTGAATCCATATCCAGACTTGGGTCTGTTGAGAGGTGGACCCCATAGAGCATCGAACCTGAGGATACGTTCAGGCCTGGGACACCTTTAATATAAAGAATGTATATAGAGAAGTGACATGAGCAGGCCCACTTGGGCCTTATAATTGGCGTTCTGAGGAATCTAATGCATGGTAAACAATAACTATGAAATATATCCTCATAGGAATCAGTAAACAAATTGATCATATTATGTATTAAAATGCAATAAATCTTATGGAGCATGTAAATAGAATACACCAATTATTTTTTATGTATTATACAAAAATCTATTGCTCTTAACTTGTATTTTAACTAATTATTTTAATTATTTAAATATCAGGAGCGATCATGTATTGATTTCCGTAAATGTTAAAAATGCATTACCTGTTCCCAATAGAATGCCTTTTCTTTGGCACTTTAAATATGCAAATGCACTCTGCAAGCAAGTCATGTGATCAAGGCCTGTTGAGGCTGAAACCCATCATGGCGGTACAAGGGCGAAATAAATTATCTTCATGCACCAGGAACTGGAGGTCAAACTCATTTTTTCCCCTAGGAAAATGGGGATTGTGGGAAAAACGAAGGTTGAAAGGAATATATATATATATATATATATATATATATATATATCCAAACGAACAGTTGCCTGCTGTGGAAGAAGACTTCACCACGGGTAAGTATCAGCCCAAAATATTTATTCAAAGAAGCAGCAGCAGCACCAAACAAAATGTCCACTGCATTTCAGTCCCTTCCCGACGCGTTTCATCTATTGACTTCATCAGGGGAGTTGGGTGGGAGTAAACAGCTCGGCATAGTTTGGCGGCACCTTTTCAATTCAAACCGGCTTCAGTGGGCGTGGCTCACTGCATTGCCTCCTGGTAACTGTAGTCCCAGCCAGTATTATCAAGTGTTTCGCCTGCTGTTAACTCTCAAAATTATCAAATTTCAAATCCAAGTGGATCGTGGCATGTATTGTTCAGTGGAGCCACCGCTTGCATAACCTTTGATAAAGGCACCCGTTCCAAAGGTCAATCCGCCGCTTGACGGACTCGATGGGACACTGTTGCCAGCGTCGGGTCATCTTCCGCGGCCCAGGCAGGCCGCTATAGATCCAAACGAACAGTTGCCTGCTGTGGAAGAAGACTTCACCACGGGTAAGTATCAGCCCAAAATATTTATTCAAAGAAGCAGCAGCAGCACCAAACAAAATGTCCACTGCATTTCAGTCCCTTCCCGACGCGTTTCATCTATTGACTTCATCAGGGGAGTTGGGTGGGAGTAAACAGCTCGGCATAGTTTGGCGGCACCTTTTCAATTCAAACCGGCTTCAGTGGGCGTGGCTCACTGCATTGCCTCCTGGTAACTGTAGTCCCAGCCAGTATTATCAAGTGTTTCGCCTGCTGTTAACTCTCAAAATTATCAAATTTCAAATCCAAGTGGATCGTGGCATGTATTGTTCAGTGGAGCCACCGCTTGCATAACCTTTGATAAAGGCACCCGTTCCAAAGGTCAATCCGCCGCTTGACGGACTCGATGGGACACTGTTGCCAGCGTCGGGTCATCTTCCGCGGCCCAGGCAGGCCGCTATAGATCCAAACGAACAGTTGCCTGCTGTGGAAGAAGACTTCACCACGGGTAAGTATCAGCCCAAAATATTTATTCAAAGAAGCAGCAGCAGCACCAAACAAAATGTCCACTGCATTTCAGTCCCTTCCCGACGCGTTTCATCTATTGACTTCATCAGGGGAGTTGGGTGGGAGTAAACAGCTCGGCATAGTTTGGCGGCACCTTTTCAATTCAAACCGGCTTCAGTGGGCGTGGCTCACTGCATTGCCTCCTGGTAACTGTAGTCCCAGCCAGTATTATCAAGTGTTTCGCCTGCTGTTAACTCTCAAAATTATCAAATTTCAAATCCAAGTGGATCGTGGCATGTATTGTTCAGTGGAGCCACCGCTTGCATAACCTTTGATAAAGGCACCCGTTCCAAAGGTCAATCCGCCGCTTGACGGACTCGATGGGACACTGTTGCCAGCGTCGGGTCATCTTCCGCGGCCCAGGCAGGCCGCTATAGATCCAAACGAACAGTTGCCTGCTGTGGAAGAAGACTTCACCACGGGTAAGTATCAGCCCAAAATATTTATTCAAAGAAGCAGCAGCAGCACCAAACAAAATGTCCACTGCATTTCAGTCCCTTCCCGACGCGTTTCATCTATTGACTTCATCAGGGGAGTTGGGTGGGAGTAAACAGCTCGGCATAGTTTGGCGGCACCTTTTCAATTCAAACCGGCTTCAGTGGGCGTGGCTCACTGCATTGCCTCCTGGTAACTGTAGTCCCAGCCAGTATTATCAAGTGTTTCGCCTGCTGTTAACTCTCAAAATTATCAAATTTCAAATCCAAGTGGATCGTGGCATGTATTGTTCAGTGGAGCCACCGCTTGCATAACCTTTGATAAAGGCACCCGTTCCAAAGGTCAATCCGCCGCTTGACGGACTCGATGGGACACTGTTGCCAGCGTCGGGTCATCTTCCGCGGCCCAGGCAGGCCGCTATAGATCCAAACGAACAGTTGCCTGCTGTGGAAGAAGACTTCACCACGGGTAAGTATCAGCCCAAAATATTTATTCAAAGAAGCAGCAGCAGCACCAAACAAAATGTCCACTGCATTTCAGTCCCTTCCCGACGCGTTTCATCTATTGACTTCATCAGGGGAGTTGGGTGGGAGTAAACAGCTCGGCATAGTTTGGCGGCACCTTTTCAATTCAAACCGGCTTCAGTGGGCGTGGCTCACTGCATTGCCTCCTGGTAACTGTAGTCCCAGCCAGTATTATCAAGTGTTTCGCCTGCTGTTAACTCTCAAAATTATCAAATTTCAAATCCAAGTGGATCGTGGCATGTATTGTTCAGTGGAGCCACCGCTTGCATAACCTTTGATAAAGGCACCCGTTCCAAAGGTCAATCCGCCGCTTGACGGACTCGATGGGACACTGTTGCCAGCGTCGGGTCATCTTCCGCGGCCCAGGCAGGCCGCTATAGATCCAAACGAACAGTTGCCTGCTGTGGAAGAAGACTTCACCACGGGTAAGTATCAGCCCAAAATATTTATTCAAAGAAGCAGCAGCAGCACCAAACAAAATGTCCACTGCATTTCAGTCCCTTCCCGACGCGTTTCATCTATTGACTTCATCAGGGGAGTTGGGTGGGAGTAAACAGCTCGGCATAGTTTGGCGGCACCTTTTCAATTCAAACCGGCTTCAGTGGGCGTGGCTCACTGCATTGCCTCCTGGTAACTGTAGTCCCAGCCAGTATTATCAAGTGTTTCGCCTGCTGTTAACTCTCAAAATTATCAAATTTCAAATCCAAGTGGATCGTGGCATGTATTGTTCAGTGGAGCCACCGCTTGCATAACCTTTGATAAAGGCACCCGTTCCAAAGGTCAATCCGCCGCTTGACGGACTCGATGGGACACTGTTGCCAGCGTCGGGTCATCTTCCGCGGCCCAGGCAGGCCGCTATAGATCCAAACGAACAGTTGCCTGCTGTGGAAGAAGACTTCACCACGGGTAAGTATCAGCCCAAAATATTTATTCAAAGAAGCAGCAGCAGCACCAAACAAAATGTCCACTGCATTTCAGTCCCTTCCCGACGCGTTTCATCTATTGACTTCATCAGGGGAGTTGGGTGGGAGTAAACAGCTCGGCATAGTTTGGCGGCACCTTTTCAATTCAAACCGGCTTCAGTGGGCGTGGCTCACTGCATTGCCTCCTGGTAACTGTAGTCCCAGCCAGTATTATCAAGTGTTTCGCCTGCTGTTAACTCTCAAAATTATCAAATTTCAAATCCAAGTGGATCGTGGCATGTATTGTTCAGTGGAGCCACCGCTTGCATAACCTTTGATAAAGGCACCCGTTCCAAAGGTCAATCCGCCGCTTGACGGACTCGATGGGACACTGTTGCCAGCGTCGGGTCATCTTCCGCGGCCCAGGCAGGCTGCTATAGATCCAAACGAACAGTTGCCTGCTGTGGAAGAAGACTTAACCACGGGTAAGTATCAGCCCAAAATATTTATTCAAAGAAGCAGCAGCAGCACCAAACAAAATGTCCACTGCATTTCAGTCCCTTCCCGACGCGTTTCATCTATTGACTTCATCAGGGGAGTTGGGTGGGAGTAAACAGCTCGGCATAGTTTGGCGGCACCTTTTCAATTCAAACCGGCTTCAGTGGGCGTGGCTCACTGCATTGCCTCCTGGTAACTGTAGTCCCAGCCAGTATTATCAAGTGTTTCGCCTGCTGTTAACTCTCAAAATTATCAAATTTCAAATCCAAGTGGATCGTGGCATGTATTGTTCAGTGGAGCCACCGCTTGCATAACCTTTGATAAAGGCACCCGTTCCAAAGGTCAATCCGCCGCTTGACGGACTCGATGGGACACTGTTGCCAGCGTCGGGTCATCTTCCGCGGCCCAGGCAGGCCGCTATAGATCCAAACGAACAGTTGCCTGCTGTGGAAGAAGACTTCACCACGGGTAAGTATCAGCCCAAAATATTTATTCAAAGAAGCAGCAGCAGCACCAAACAAAATGTCCACTGCATTTCAGTCCCTTCCCGACGCGTTTCATCTATTGACTTCATCAGGGGAGTTGGGTGGGAGTAAACAGCTCGGCATAGTTTGGCGGCACCTTTTCAATTCAAACCGGCTTCAGTGGGCGTGGCTCACTGCATTGCCTCCTGGTAACTGTAGTCCCAGCCAGTATTATCAAGTGTTTCGCCTGCTGTTAACTCTCAAAATTATCAAATTTCAAATCCAAGTGGATCGTGGCATGTATTGTTCAGTGGAGCCACCGCTTGCATAACCTTTGATAAAGGCACCCGTTCCAAAGGTCAATCCGCCGCTTGACGGACTCGATGGGACACTGTTGCCAGCGTCGGGTCATCTTCCGCGGCCCAGGCAGGCCGCTATAGATCCAAACGAACAGTTGCCTGCTGTGGAAGAAGACTTCACCACGGGTAAGTATCAGCCCAAAATATTTATTCAAAGAAGCAGCAGCAGCACCAAACAAAATGTCCACTGCATTTCAGTCCCTTCCCGACGCGTTTCATCTATTGACTTCATCAGGGGAGTTGGGTGGGAGTAAACAGCTCGGCATAGTTTGGCGGCACCTTTTCAATTCAAACCGGCTTCAGTGGGCGTGGCTCACTGCATTGCCTCCTGGTAACTGTAGTCCCAGCCAGTATTATCAAGTGTTTCGCCTGCTGTTAACTCTCAAAATTATCAAATTTCAAATCCAAGTGGATCGTGGCATGTATTGTTCAGTGGAGCCACCGCTTGCATAACCTTTGATAAAGGCACCCGTTCCAAAGGTCAATCCGCCGCTTGACGGACTCGATGGGACACTGTTGCCAGCGTCGGGTCATCTTCCGCGGCCCAGGCAGGCTGCTATAGATCCAAACGAACAGTTGCCTGCTGTGGAAGAAGACTTAACCACGGGTAAGTATCAGCCCAAAATATTTATTCAAAGAAGCAGCAGCAGCACCAAACAAAATGTCCACTGCATTTCAGTCCCTTCCCGACGCGTTTCATCTATTGACTTCATCAGGGGAGTTGGGTGGGAGTAAACAGCTCGGCATAGTTTGGCGGCACCTTTTCAATTCAAACCGGCTTCAGTGGGCGTGGCTCACTGCATTGCCTCCTGGTAACTGTAGTCCCAGCCAGTATTATCAAGTGTTTCGCCTGCTGTTAACTCTCAAAATTATCAAATTTCAAATCCAAGTGGATCGTGGCATGTATTGTTCAGTGGAGCCACCGCTTGCATAACCTTTGATAAAGGCACCCGTTCCAAAGGTCAATCCGCCACTTGACGGACTCGATGGGACACTGTTGCCAGCGTCGGGTCATCTTCCGCGGCCCAGGCAGGCCGCTATAGATCCAAACGAACAGTTGCCTGCTGTGGAAGAAGACTTCACCACGGGTAAGTATCAGCCCAAAATATTTATTCAAAGAAGCAGCAGCAGCATCAAACAAAATGTCCACTGCATTTCAGTCCCTTCCCGACGCGTTTCATCTATTGACTTCATCAGGGGAGTTGGGTGGGAGTAAACAGCTCGGCATAGTTTGGCGGCACCTTTTCAATTCAAACCGGCTTCAGTGGGCGTGGCTCACTGCATTGCCTCCTGGTAACTGTAGTCCCAGCCAGTATTATCAAGTGTTTCGCCTGCTGTTAACTCTCAAAATTATCAAATTTCAAATCCAAGTGGATCGTGGCATGTATTGTTCAGTGGAGCCACCGCTTGCATAACCTTTGATAAAGGCACCCGTTCCAAAGGTCAATCCGCCGCTTGACGGACTCGATGGGACACTGTTGCCAGCGTCGGGTCATCTTCCGCGGCCCAGGCAGGCCGCTATAGATCCAAACGAACAGTTGCCTGCTGTGGAAGAAGACTTCACCACGGGTAAGTATCAGCCCAAAATATTTATTCAAAGAAGCAGCAGCAGCACCAAACAAAATGTCCACTGCATTTCAGTCCCTTCCCGACGCGTTTCATCTATTGACTTCATCAGGGGAGTTGGGTGGGAGTAAACAGCTCGGCATAGTTTGGCGGCACCTTTTCAATTCAAACCGGCTTCAGTGGGCGTGGCTCACTGCATTGCCTCCTGGTAACTGTAGTCCCAGCCAGTATTATCAAGTGTTTCGCCTGCTGTTAACTCTCAAAATTATCAAATTTCAAATCCAAGTGGATCGTGGCATG
The DNA here is from genome assembly GCF_964261635.1 of Lissotriton helveticus. Taxonomy (NCBI): domain Eukaryota; kingdom Metazoa; phylum Chordata; class Amphibia; order Caudata; family Salamandridae; genus Lissotriton; species Lissotriton helveticus. The sequence goes on along the minus strand of NC_136070.1, from coordinate 221,055,544 downwards.
TATTGTTCAGTGGAGCCACCGCTTGCATAACCTTTGATAAAGGCACCCGTTCCAAAGGTCAATCCGCCGCTTGACGGACTCGATGGGACACTGTTGCCAGCGTCGGGTCATCTTCCGCGGCCCAGGCAGGCCGCTATAGATCCAAACGAACAGTTGCCTGCTGTGGAAGAAGACTTCACCACGGGTAAGTATCAGCCCAAAATATTTATTCAAAGAAGCAGCAGCAGCACCAAACAAAATGTCCACTGCATTTCAGTCCCTTCCCGACGCGTTTCATCTATTGACTTCATCAGGGGAGTTGGGTGGGAGTAAACAGCTCGGCATAGTTTGGCGGCACCTTTTCAATTCAAACCGGCTTCAGTGGGCGTGGCTCACTGCATTGCCTCCTGGTAACTGTAGTCCCAGCCAGTATTATCAAGTGTTTCGCCTGCTGTTAACTCTCAAAATTATCAAATTTCAAATCCAAGTGGATCGTGGCATGTATTGTTCAGTGGAGCCACCGCTTGCATAACCTTTGATAAAGGCACCCGTTCCAAAGGTCAATCCGCCGCTTGACGGACTCGATGGGACACTGTTGCCAGCGTCGGGTCATCTTCCGCGGCCCAGGCAGGCCGCTATAGATCCAAACGAACAGTTGCCTGCTGTGGAAGAAGACTTCACCACGGGTAAGTATCAGCCCAAAATATTTATTCAAAGAAGCAGCAGCAGCACCAAACAAAATGTCCACTGCATTTCAGTCCCTTCCCGACGCGTTTCATCTATTGACTTCATCAGGGGAGTTGGGTGGGAGTAAACAGCTCGGCATAGTTTGGCGGCACCTTTTCAATTCAAACCGGCTTCAGTGGGCGTGGCTCACTGCATTGCCTCCTGGTAACTGTAGTCCCAGCCAGTATTATCAAGTGTTTCGCCTGCTGTTAACTCTCAAAATTATCAAATTTCAAATCCAAGTGGATCGTGGCATGTATTGTTCAGTGGAGCCACCGCTTGCATAACCTTTGATAAAGGCACCCGTTCCAAAGGTCAATCCGCCGCTTGACGGACTCGATGGGACACTGTTGCCAGCGTCGGGTCATCTTCCGCGGCCCAGGCAGGCCGCTATAGATCCAAACGAACAGTTGCCTGCTGTGGAAGAAGACTTCACCACGGGTAAGTATCAGCCCAAAATATTTATTCAAAGAAGCAGCAGCAGCACCAAACAAAATGTCCACTGCATTTCAGTCCCTTCCCGACGCGTTTCATCTATTGACTTCATCAGGGGAGTTGGGTGGGAGTAAACAGCTCGGCATAGTTTGGCGGCACCTTTTCAATTCAAACCGGCTTCAGTGGGCGTGGCTCACTGCATTGCCTCCTGGTAACTGTAGTCCCAGCCAGTATTATCAAGTGTTTCGCCTGCTGTTAACTCTCAAAATTATCAAATTTCAAATCCAAGTGGATCGTGGCATGTATTGTTCAGTGGAGCCACCGCTTGCATAACCTTTGATAAAGGCACCCGTTCCAAAGGTCAATCCGCCGCTTGACGGACTCGATGGGACACTGTTGCCAGCGTCGGGTCATCTTCCGCGGCCCAGGCAGGCCGCTATAGATCCAAACGAACAGTTGCCTGCTGTGGAAGAAGACTTCACCACGGGTAAGTATCAGCCCAAAATATTTATTCAAAGAAGCAGCAGCAGCACCAAACAAAATGTCCACTGCATTTCAGTCCCTTCCCGACGCGTTTCATCTATTGACTTCATCAGGGGAGTTGGGTGGGAGTAAACAGCTCGGCATAGTTTGGCGGCACCTTTTCAATTCAAACCGGCTTCAGTGGGCGTGGCTCACTGCATTGCCTCCTGGTAACTGTAGTCCCAGCCAGTATTATCAAGTGTTTCGCCTGCTGTTAACTCTCAAAATTATCAAATTTCAAATCCAAGTGGATCGTGGCATGTATTGTTCAGTGGAGCCACCGCTTGCATAACCTTTGATAAAGGCACCCGTTCCAAAGGTCAATCCGCCGCTTGACGGACTCGATGGGACACTGTTGCCAGCGTCGGGTCATCTTCCGCGGCCCAGGCAGGCCGCTATAGATCCAAACGAACAGTTGCCTGCTGTGGAAGAAGACTTCACCACGGGTAAGTATCAGCCCAAAATATTTATTCAAAGAACAACATTTATTCACTGAACAATACATGCCACGATCCACTTGGATTTGAAATTTGATAATTTTGAGAGTTAACAGCAGGCGAAACACTTGATAATACTGGCTGGGACTACAGTTACCAGGAGGCAATGCAGTGAGCCACGCCCACTGAAGCCGGTTTGAATTGAAAAGGTGCCGCCAAACTATGCCGAGCTGTTTACTCCCACCCAACTCCCCTGATGAAGTCAATAGATGAAACGCGTCGGGAAGGGACTGAAATGCAGTGGACATTTTGTTTGGTGCTGCTGCTGCTTCTTTGAATAAATATTTTGGGCTGATACTTACCCGTGGTGAAGTCTTCTTCCACAGCAGGCAACTGTTCGTTTGGATCTATAGCGGCCTGCCTGGGCCGCGGAAGATGACCCGACGCTGGCAACAGTGTCCCATCGAGTCCGTCAAGCGGCGGATTGACCTTTGGAACGGGTGCCTTTATCAAAGGTTATGCAAGCGGTGGCTCCACTGAACAATACATGCCACGATCCACTTGGATTTGAAATTTGATAATTTTGAGAGTTAACAGCAGGCGAAACACTTGATAATACTGGCTGGGACTACAGTTACCAGGAGGCAATGCAGTGAGCCACGCCCACTGAAGCCGGTTTGAATTGAAAAGGTGCCGCCAAACTATGCCGAGCTGTTTACTCCCACCCAACTCCCCTGATGAAGTCAATAGATGAAACGCGTCGGGAAGGGACTGAAATGCAGTGGACATTTTGTTTGGTGCTGCTGCTGCTTCTTTGAATAAATATTTTGGGCTGATACTTACCCGTGGTGAAGTCTTCTTCCACAGCAGGCAACTGTTCGTTTGGATATATATATATATATATATATATATATATATATATATATATATATATATATATATATATATATTACCTACTGGCGGTCGCCAGTAGGTATATATAGTTAGGATTTTTTCCCTATGGGATTTTTGAAAATTCTATGTCTAATAACTTTGGTGTTTGTGGACGGAATTGGCTGAAATTTTCTGGAAAATGGAACATTTTGTTTCTGAGCAGCCCTTGAAAATTTGGGGGGGGTTCGTCAAGGGGGGGCCGAGAAAAAAGGGGGGTCCCAAAACGTGTTTTTAACATTGAGTTTTCCATAGGGCGGTTGGCCTCACTTTTAGCCCGAACGGCTGAATGGATTTGCACGAAACTTGGCAAAATTGTAGGGACTGGTAGCCCGATGTGCCTTTTGTAGGTCTCAATATATGTGCTCCAGTGGATTTTGAGAAATTAACGTTTAAAAAAAGATATATATCTGTAAGCGCGCTCCGGTCCGCGCCCCGGTTCGCGGACCGGGGCGCGTACCGGAACTTCGCGTAGCGAAGCTGATTGGCTCTCCGGTGTCTGTCAACATTCTAAACAGTCCGTAGCGGCCGCCATCTTGTCTCTCGGTAGGATTGAGAGACAAGAGGAGGCCAAAACAAAGGGGGAAATGACCATAAGGGGGCATAGTAGATCCTCCCTGACCCCCTAGGTTTAATGTGGAGGCTTTAAAAGGGCCCCGCGGGGCAAAAAAAATAAAAAAAAAATTTGTTTTTTTTGCGTGGGTAGCGCCCGGTACGCGAACCGGGAAGCGTTCTGGGCAGCGTACTACAATGAAAAAAGAATGAGAGACTTTTCAAATGCAGTATGTTAATTGATTGTTGGTTTTGTTGATTATTTTTTATTTTCTTTATTTTTTAAGCATTTTTTTTTATTGTGATTGTGTTTCATAATTTATTAAACTTTCTAACATTTCATTGTCAGAAATTTCATAATTATCATGGAATATACATTGTAGTCTCTGAGGGTGTAAAATGTCCTCATTTGCAAGGAGGTTATCTACTGCTTGTACACATTGCAGTAGTTCATTGTCCCAAGTTTCATCGAAAAATTCAATGTCAATTTGATCAATTGTATCAATCAATTCTTGGCTGCTCTCTTGCAGGTCCATTTCAAAAGAAACTTGGTTTTCGCCTTCCATTTTGCCTGAAATTTGGATTAAAAAAATATATATTAGTAGAGATAGGGCAATGTTGGGAATAATTTTAGATAGGCATTTTTTATCAGTGAATTTATCTTTGGGCAGTGTATAGTATCAGAGTGGAAGTAGGAATTTAAAAAAGTGTATGTGATTTAACGTAAGTAAATTCATAATTATACAAGAGAAGCCTAACTCCATCCATAACTATAACAGAGAAGTCTCTCTAAATCTATAACTACTACAGAGGGATAGTATATATCTATCAGAAAAAGTTTACCATATTAACTTATAGTGCACAATATACTTCAGTTTTAAAAATAAAAACTTACCTTTAGAAAGAAGTTGAAGGAATTAGTGAAAATACTATTGAAATGTACAGCAAGAAGTAGTAGTCAAAATGGCTGTGTTTTCTTCTCTTCCTTTATATATATTCAGGTATATAACCAATGAAATGTCAGGTAAAAAAAGTAGAAAATGAAAGTAACATTTTCATTGGTTGTCAATTCCAACACTTCAGATGTGTTTTTTGAAGTAATTTACCTCAGGGTATTTAGAGAGGTCTACAGGCTAAATGACTAAATGGAATTCCAATCAAATTTGTGAAAATGGTAGGGATTGGTATGTAGTATGAGCTAATCTATATTTGGTGAAATTGTCTCCAGTGGCTTTTCTGTGAACTACTTTCCCACCTTTTTTGATGGTGCGCTTCCCAGGGAGCGACCCGGTACGCGAACCGGTGAGCGCCCCGGTACGCGAACCTTAAGCGTTACGGGAGTCCACCATTTTGTGTTTCGGTCGAATTAAGATACAAAATGGAGGGCAAATAATGTTCAGAATGGGTAGAAGGGGGCACGGTAGACTTATCTTGACACCCTAGGTTTTGTGAGGGTGGCTGAGGAGGCTTATATGTGCGGAAAAAAATCATTTTTTTAAAAAATTTCGCGAGGTTAGCTCCCGGTTCGCGTACCGGGTAGCGCCCCGGGGAGCGTACTTTGTTGAAAATTAGTGAAAAATGTTAGAGTAAAATAATAATTGTGAGTGATTAGATGTAGGGTAGCTCTGAGAAGAGCTTTTGGGTTTATGGTACATTTAGGTACTTATAAGTAGGTACCAATGCACATTCTTAAATTCAGAGTGAAAACTCTGTTGCCCTCATCTGAGAAGTGAACTCCATCTCCTCTGTAGATATCTTGCATGTAGTAACGCAAGTTATTGTTGTACAGGGAGCCCATTCCATGGTCTCTCATGTAAGCTGAAACAGATTTGTTTACATGCTTCCTCGACTTCTCAATTTGTGGACAAAATTGGTTTGACCACCTCCATTTCTGTCTTTGGCATATATTTGAATATACCAAGGCAGTCTGAGGAAAAAGTGCCATCAATTGCTCAAAGGTGTCCTTTAAAAGCATTTCCAGACCTACCCCAGTCAAAGTGCCCAAGTCATTACCTCCACAGTGCACAATGAACAGGTCAGGTTTGGGCAAATGCATAAAGGTTTTCACCAATGGTATCAATTGGTGACATTTTAATCCTCTGTGGCCAAACCACTTAATTTCCACATCTTGTAAATTGAGGTTAGGTAAATTCCTGTTTTCAACGTACCTTTGAGCCCAGTGAATATAACTATGTCCAACAATGCAGACAGAAAACATGGTGAGAGAAGGTTCTCCTGCAGTCAGATGAAGTGTGGCAATGAAATGGCAGTTGAAAAAATGAGAGTTTAAAATGAAAGTTTCTGTGTTCATGAAGCAGTAACAGTGATTGGTGGATTTTGATTGCTGAAAACAGAAAGTTAGGGTGCACGGATGTGTTCTTTGAAAGATGTATTTTGAATGGTCAATAAAAAATCATTAAATGAAAGAATGCACTGGATATGCAGGTGCACTGAGAGTTCAGAGTTCAATTGCAACAAAGTTGTGTGAACTTGCAAACACCAGAAGTCTTCCAATGAGGTGGTTGCCATGCAGAAAAGGCATGAAATGGCAGAGGGGGGAAGGGTTTTCATTTGAAAAAAAGTGAGGGAAGAGTTTTGATTGGGTGACATGAGAGATATGTGTGAAGATTTACAGCATTTCTGTGCTTTTGATAGCTGCAGATTCTGGAGTGCATACCTTTTGCTCTGCTGAAGACAAATTGGTGTGTTTCTGAGACTGTTTTCAAACTCAAAGTATTTGCTAAGGTGAGAAAATATTTCTTTAATTTAGATAGAGAATAGTGTGCTTTAAGGAGAAAATTATGAATTATGTGGCGCAAATTGCTTGTAAATATGATCCCACATGTGCATGGAAAATTTAGATTTTGAATGTTTGTGTTACATAGCCATGTTAAAAGTGATACAAACATGCTGCAAAGGCAATCAAAAAACGCTTTTATGTGTCTTAAGGACATTTTAAGTAATTTTCCCATGTGCAGTGTTTTGAAATTATGATTTGAAAATCGTTTTTGGGGAAAAGGAATTGTTTTTAAATTTATGACAAGGACATAATGGTGTAGGCTTCTTTATACGGCAATTGACTGTCCCTGATGTTATTTTTCCCATTTTAATGTAAGACCTTTCTCTGTGGCGCAAGTTGCTTGTAAATATGCTCCCACCTGTGCATGGGAAATTTAGATTTTAAATGTTTGTGTTACATAGCCATGTTAAAAGTGACCCAACCATGCTGGAAAGGCAATAAAAAAACACTTTCATGTGTCTTAAGGACATTTTAAGTATTTTCCCTGTGGGCAGTGTTTTCAAATTATGAATTGAAAATCGTTTTTGAGGTAAAGGAATGTTGTTAAAATTTATGTGCGCCATATGCCCACAAATTTCGTTTTCAGGGGTGCAGCAGGGTGTTCTTGAGACACCCCTGCACCTTTGGAAAAATTCCTAATTTGCGATGAGCTAATTGCTAATCGCAAATTGCACCTTCATTCCTATGGGCCTCCTACTCCATGGAAATGAATGGGTAATTTGCAATTAGCAATTTGCTCATCGCAAATTAGGAATGGTAAAGAATCGCTATTTATTCCTTAAAATTCGCTATTTTGGAAATGCAAAATAGTTATATGATACATATGGCGGTTAATGTCTAACAAGATAAGAAGCTTAGGGATACATTTATGATGACTGGCGCAATGAAGTGGACATCACTTACTTCATTGGTAGAGCTTTACATGTATTATGTCCTCTGTATTCTTCATCAAGCGTAACTTTAATCTGCAATCCTGAGTAGGCCTCACCTTAAACAAACCTCTGGATAGGCCACACCTTATCGTCATCCTGAATTAATCATTTAAAATGCTAGGGACAGATTTATGATAGGTGTATGCCTCTTTTGTGCCACTTACAAAACACTGTCCACGGGGAAATGACTTAAAATGTCCTTAAGACACATGAATGTGTTTTTTTAAAGCGTTTGCAATTTTTTGGGGTGACTTTTAACATGGCTATGTGACTCAAACAGTCAAAATCTAAATTCACCATGCACAGGTGGGAGCATATTTACAAGGAATGTGCTCTATGGGGAAAGGTCTTATAATGTAATATGGGAAAAATGACATCAGAGACACTGAAATGCCTTATAGAGAAGCATACACCATTATGTCCTTGTCATAAATTTTTAACCATTACTTTTCCCCAAAAACGATTTTCAAATCATAATTTGAAAACACTGCACATGTGGAAATTACTTAAAATGTCCTTAATTCAAAATTTGCTATTCCTTATTTTGCGATTGCACTGAAGGATTTGCAAATTTTGCGATTCCTTAAATGCAATGTATCAAACAAAAAATATGTAAAAAATGATATTAAGGATTTGGAAACTACCACCAACTTCTAGTTTGTGGTAATTTGCGAATTCTTTTCAAAAAGCATTTTTTTCCAAAAAACAAAAGGTGCCATATGACGCCTATACATGTCCTTAGGGCATGTATGTGTGCCATATGCCCCCAAATTTCTTTTTCAGGGGTGTAGCAGGGTGTTCTTGAGATACCCCTGCACGCTTGAAAAATTTCCTATTTTGTGATGAGCTAATTGCTAATCGCAAATTGCAACCTTCATTCCTATGAGCCTCCTAGCCCATGGAAATGAATGGGTAACTTGCAATTAGCAATTTGCTCATTGCAAATTAGGAATGGTAAAGAATTGCTATTTATTCCTTAAAATTTGCTATTTAGAAATGCAAAATAGTTTGATGGTACATATGGTGGTTCATCTGTAACAAGATAAGAAGCTTAGGGATACATTTATGATGACTGGCGCAATAAAGTGGACATTACTTACTTCATTGGTAGGCCTTTACATGTATTATCTCCTCTGTATTCTTCATCAAGCGTAACTTTAATCTACAATCCTGAGTAGGCCTCACCTTAAACAAACTTCTGGATAGGCCACACCTTATCGTCATCCTGGATTAATCATTTAAAATGCTAGGGACAGATTTATGATAGGTGTATGCCTCTTTTGTGCCACTGTGCGTCACTTTTATGATGCAGCGGCGGTGCTAATTTGCAATTAGCAATTTGCTCATTGCAAATTAGGAATGGTAAAGAATTGCTATTTATTCCTTAAAATTTGCTATTTAGGAAATGCAAAATAGTTTGATGGTACATATGGTGGTTCATCTGTAACAAGATAAGAAGCTTAGGGATACATTTATGATGACTGGCGCAATGAAGTGGACATCACTTACTTCATTGGTAGAGCTTTACATGTATTATGTCCTCTGTATTCTTCATCAAGCGTAACTTTAATCTGCAATCCTGAGTAGGCCTCACCTTAAACAAACCTCTGGATAGGCCACACCTTATCGTCATCCTGAATTCATCATTTAAAATGGTAGAGACAGATTTATGATAGGTGTATGCCTCTTTTGCGCCACTGTGCGTCACTTTTATGATGCAGCGGCGGTGCAAAAGATTTGCTATGAGGCGACAACATTACAAATTGATGCATTTAGGCAGATATGTCATGGTGTAAAAAAAACGTACCACATGAAACCGATGCAGCAGTGATGCAAAAGATGCACCATGTCGCAAGACAGGCCTCACTTGGGGCCATATGTATCAAGCTAATTAGCATTCGCAAAGATCAAAATTCTACGAATTTCGGCCTTTGCGAATGTTAATTAGACAAATGGTATGTATCAAACAAGTTTGATGCAAAATAAGGAGTAGCAAAATTTCCTATTCCTTATTTTGCAATTGCACTGAAGGATTTGCAAATTTTGTGACTACTTAAATGCAATGTATCAAACAAATAATATGTAAAAAATGACATTAAGGATTTGGAAACTATTGTGGTAAATTGGTGGTAATTTGTGAATTCTTTTCAAAAAGCTTTTTTTCAAAAAAACAAAAGGTGCCATATGACGCCAACACATGCCCTTAGGGCATGTATGTGTGCCATATGCCCCCAAATTTCTTTTTCAGGGGTGCAGCAGGGTGTTCTTGAGACACCCCTGCACCCTTGGAAAAATTCCTAATTTGTGATGAGCAAATTGCTAATCGCAAATTAAACCTTCATTCCTATGAGCCTCCTAGCCCATGGAAATGAATGGGTAACTTGCAATTAGCAATTTGCTCATTGCAAATTAGGAATGGTAAAGAATTGCTATTTATTCCTTAAAATTCGCTATTTAGGAAATGCAAAATAGTTTCATGCTACATATGGCGGTTCATCTGTAACAAGATAAGAAGCTTAGGGATAGATTTATGATGACTGGTGCATCACCAGGGATGTGTCAGTCATCCTGCGCCGCTGTTCCGCCACCCATGGTGTGCTGCATTTAGAATGCGGGGCATCATGGGGCAAAAATGGCACAGATGCGTGACGTATCTGTGCTGTAAAGGTAGTGATTGCTGGAGTTGTATCGCAAGTGCGATGCAGCTCAAGCAAGGCTCAGGGGTGCCCCATCTCCACAATGTTGCGTCAAGACCTATGCCTGCTTAAAGCAGGCGCAGGGTTTTGACGAAGCTTTCTCCTATCTGATTGTAAATACGGCACACCATGGGTGGCAGAGTAGTGGTGCACGTTAACTGGTGCATGCCTGGGGATGTGCCATTTAACATAAATCTGCCCCTTTACATTTAAGTATGTGCAGGACACACAGAGTCGGTGAGGCTTATCCAAGGTTAAGAAGAGATGAGTCCTGTTCACTGAAAATTTAGACATAGTCTTCACCTGCTCAGCATTGATGGACATGGCTAAATAATAGCTGCAAAATATTACTCTTGTTAAACAATTTTACTATTATAATCTCGGAGATTTGTCTCTTACTCTGCAACATCTCATTGTTGTTATCTTTCTTTAAAGATAAAGACAACCTCAACATGAGCGACAATCTGCAATCAGTTGATTTTGACCTCATCATTGAACTTTAATTGAAGCATCAGTGGATGTTGATCCCTTGGATGATTTAAATCCTGAGGATGAAGAAGAGCGTGATGAGGATGCAGATTTGTCCGAATTATATGACATAGGATAGGAAGCTGACCTGCTTGAGCCTATGGAAATATAAACATTTATTTTTAAAATTTGTAATTAATAAAAAGTAAAAAGGTAAACCGTTTAATTTAAAAATAAAGACACCTTCAAAAGCAGGTTATGTGTAGTGTCTTCAATAAAATATTAAAATATGCTCATAAAATTAGATCAGATTCACATATAAAATAGCACAGGTAACATAAATATAAATGTCATTTCTTTTCTGCTATTTCTGTATTGTAAATTTGCAAGGACTAAAAAATCTTCTATTTAAAATGTCAAGTAGTGTGTTAAGTTTTTGATCACTGTTATTGTTTTACTGTTTGGTAATAATGGTTAATAACATTTTTTATTATATTTTACCACAGATTCAACTGCAGATCATTTCAAGATTTCACCATGCCAACAATAGAAAGACAGAGAAAGGCTGCAAAACGTCAAAGACAGCAGGTGAAAGAAAATAAGCAGCAGTCCTCTAACAAAAAGATTTGTCAAGTCACGAAGAAAGCACCGGGTAAGAGCACAAAATATTTCATAAGAAATATGTGTAGTAAAAAAAATATTACTACAGAAAATGTTTCAGTCCATAAAACGAGAAGGAATTCAAATGGAAAGGAAAGGCCAATGAAAAATGTTACTGCTAGAGCAAGAGATAACTCTGTGCATGATAGTAGAAGGAAACAACAGTTTAGGGAGATTCGTAAACGAATGTTCCGCAACAGGATAATTGGCAATTTGTTAAAAAATATTAAGAAAGGTCAACAGAAACTGGTTTTTTATAAGAGAAAAAAAAAAGTTGAGAAAGTTATTGATCAGGCATTTGAAATTAAACGTAAGTTATTTATTTTGATAATCAATAGAATTAGGAAGCTAAACAAGGCAATTTATGATTTCAAAAGAAATAGTAGATGGAAGAGAATAGTTAATCGTAGTAATTTTTGTGAAGTTTTTTCTGGAGAATGGATGCATAGTTCAAGCTGTGAGGCATTTTTTAATGAGGAGAGTTATTTCCAGGATAATGATTTGGTGCATGCAGTTGACACCAGTGGTCGTGCTTATGAAGTGAAAGATGGTTGTCCAGTTGAAAAAGAAAAACTTGTGACAACAGAGGCAGAAGAGGTGTTAGGTAATGAGGTTTTAGGAAGACGTGCTAAGGGTCCTGTGTACACCTGGAAGTGTAGTAGTATTTGCAGTGTGCGACAGGATTCCATCAATTTGCTTTGTGATTTTGTACGGTCATTTAATAAGAAAAGTTTGAAGCAGAAAATAAGGTTGTTGCAAGAATTAGATCCTTGCAGAGTAAGAGAAGTGACAGGTTTGCATGGTCATTCACTGGCTTGTCTTTCCAGGAGAGTATGCCAGAGTGTTTTTCATCATTTCAGGATGCTAGCAGTGCATCATAATAAAGTGAGGAAATTAGTTAGAATGTTGTATTATGCTAAGAGTCCAGCAATTATGCTTAAACAATTATGCGCTGCTCTTTTGCATGGTTCTGAAATAGATGTGAAGAATATATGTGAAGAAATTGAGTTTTGTTACTTTGGAAGTAAAGAGGAGAATGTTGAAATTGAGCAAGAAGAAGAGGGTCATGTGGAAGATAGTGTACAGGTTTCCAGTACAGATAATTTCCAGAGGGAAATTGCGACGTTTGAGGTGAAATCAAGTGAGAGGCCTAATTTCACTTGTGTGTGTTGTCGACGCACTTATTATAAGAATCAGACTAAAATAGTGGATTTATATGGAAAAAGTGAAAGGGAAAATAATAGTGAATGGAAGGATTTCGCACCATACTTGATGGTAGAAAATTGTTTTGATTTGGGATTGGATCAACGTGTGTGTAGTTATTGTTGTTGCAAATTAAATCAAAACCAGATGCCTGCTAGAGCAGTTCATAATAATCTGGAATTGGTTGAGATTCCTTCTGAATTGAAGGATTTAAATACTTATGAATCTATTTTGATTCAAAGTATCCATCCCTTTCAGGCTATTGTAAGAATGGAGCCAAAGACAGGGAAATTGCCTCCATCAGATTTACAGAGAGGATTAAAGGGAAGAGTTGTTTATTTGCCTCTAGATTTGAAGAAAAACATTAACACAATTGGAGTAGAAAAAGTGGAAGAGGAACCTCTGGTTATCTTAGTTAATGGGGTTCCGACAAAGAATAAGAAAATATGGCAAGATTTAGTAGATGTTAGGAAAGTTAAAAAGGCAACATTGTATTTGAAAAAAAATAATAAATACTATAAGAATGTATATGTTGCAGAAGAGGAAGTAAGTGAGGAAGAGGATAGCGATTTGTGTGCTGGTCAAATTGAGAAAGTAGAACCCTCTACTAGTGAAGAAATATATGAACATTATAGTGTTCATCCTTTGCATTCCAAGGAAGTCATGGGGAATGCTATTGAGTTGTTTCAAATGAAACAAGCCAAAGGGAGTCCCATTAGTGTTTGGGAGGAAAGTTTGGAAGCTCGGTGTTTCCCACAGCTTTTTCCAACAGGTCAGGGAGGAAGATATGATGAGCGACCTCATCAAATTCCTGCTTCTGAATACCGGACTTTGCGATTGTATGCAGGAGATGCTAGGTTTCGACAATGCATTCCTTATTTGTTTCATCTCCTGTTTGAAAGCGATCTGTCTGGACTGTCATATGCAGTGAACCACATCTTGAAAAGTGGTATACACATGCAAAACATCTCGGCAAGTGACTTTATGGATAAAGTCAATGTCCAAGACAGTATTTTGGATTCTCACCTGATTAATCTCATGGCGTGTCAGCGTGGTACTAATGAGTACTGGTACAGTCGTCATGGTGATTTAAAATGTATGTTGAGGAACTTAGGTACTCCCACATGGTTCCTCACTCTGAGCTGTGCCGAGTATGGCTGGGAAGACTTACTTGAATTTCTACGAGAGGCAAATGCTAACGTAGTTAACATCGAATTCAAGACACCCGGAGAACTGTGCTCTTTGGATCCAGTCAATGTATGTAGGTACTTCAATCATAGATTTGAAGCTATGATGTCTTTCATCATGAATAAGAAGAATCCACCTCTTGGAGAGGTGTTGGATTTCTTCTGGAGAAAGGAGTACCAAGCAAGAGGTGCTCCTCATATACATATGTTGCTGTGGATCAAGGATGCACCTAAATTTGGAACGGATCCAGAAGACTCAGTGATGAGTTTCATCCAACAGTATTCTACGTGTGCTGTTCCAAACGCAAAGGAGAAGAAAAGCCTAAGAGAAAAAGTTCTGCGTTTCCAAAGCCATCGATGTGGAAAGTACTGCCGTCGTAAATTCCGAAACAAGGACAAGTTCTACACTAAATGTCGTTTCGGCTTTCCACGACCGGTGATTTCTAAAGGAAGAGTAAACAGTTTGATGTCTTCGCTGCGACACAATGTCATGAAGAAATCACCTAAAAACACTTACAATTTGAAGAGGAACGAAGAGTCCAAGTACATCAACGACTACAACCCGGTGATTTTGTCCATGTGGAATGCTAACATGGATATACAGTTTGTGGCTGATAACTGTATGGCTGTGGCTCGGTATGTGACGTCTTACATCACCAAAAAAGAGAAGACAGAATTGAAGGATATGTGGGAGGACATTTCCCATGAAAAGAGCCTCAGCAAGAAGTTGTACAGTTTCAGTCTGAAGATGTTGTCGCATCGAGAAATCGGAGCGTACGAATGTTCTGACCGGTTGTCTTCAGCAAGTCTCTATGCCAAGTCCAGGAGTATCGTTTGGGCGAGTCTTGGTCTTGCAGCAACGCGTAATCGAGTTCTCAAACCTGTGCGGGAAATTGAGTATTTGGCGGAAAAGGAGCCAAACAGTACCGACATTTTGAAGACAAACATGTTGGATACATATTATCCAAATCGAAGCAGTCACCTCGAGAATGTTTGTCTGTATGAGGTTCTGCAAAATTACATATTCAAGAGGAACATCAAAGAAGATACTGAGAAAGGAGTGTATGCTGTAATAGGAAGTGAGGGATGTCTGGTCAAGCAAAGAAAATGCCACTTGGTAAACCATCGAAAATTGAGTGGCGAATCTCCTGAAAAAAAAGGAGTTTTTCTATTTAGCACTTTTGCAACTTTTCAAGCCTTGGCGTGCAGAAGAGGAACTGCTTGGAGATTTCCTCTGTTACGAAGACTCTTTCAATGCCGCCAAGGAGACCATAGAATGTCCTGCTTTTCCCAAATATGTAGAAATGTTGAATGCGGAAATTGAGCAGGAAGCAACGATTGCAGCCGAGATTGCCAGAGACAGTTCTCAGGACAGTCAGAGTTCTGCTTCATTGAGTCAGGATCCACTAGGAGGACCTGTTATCGAAAATGAAGCTGCCACTGCCATGAATGAAGTGGAAAGAGCCATGGCACATGCTCAGGAGGATGCGGTTAACTTAGAAGAGTTGGAAAGACAACTCAACGTTGAGCAGAGGAAAATATATGACGAAGTTACCATGCAAATTGATCATGGATTAAGTCATGATAAGAAAGAGTGCTCATGTACGTCGTTGAAGCCTGTCCGACTGTACGTGAGTGGAGAAGCGGGAACTGGAAAAAGTTTCCTCATTAAAGCAATTTCATGCTATTTGCAGGAAAGGACAGAGTCATCGCTGTCTTGTGTTGTCACTGCTCCAACTGGACTGGCAGCACATAATATTAAAGGGATTACTTTACATCGTTTACTGATGCTGCCAGTGGAGCATGACAACAAATTACAATATCACAAGCTATCTGGAGATGCTTGTTTTGAAGTTTCAAGAATCTTGAGGAAAATGAAACTTCTTATCATTGACGAAGTAAGCATGGTTTCCAATGTCATGCTTGCCTTTGTGCATTTGAGGATGCAAGAAGTTCTCAAAACAGAGTATGATGTGTTATTTGGTGGCAAACACATCATTGTTTTCGGAGATCTTCTGCAGCTGACACCAGTGAAAGGGCAACCTGTGTTCAAAATGCTCACGCATGAAGATACCAGGAAGTGCCTAGGCAGCATTGGCAACGTCAATATATGGTTAAACTTCAATTATGCTGAACTGCATGAAAATATGCGTCAGGCGAAGGATGAAGTTTAGAAGACTATTCTACAAGATGTTAGAATTGGAAAAGTGACCGAGCATGGGAAAGAAGCTTTACATGCACGATTACTGTCAAATTTATATCCAGAACAAGATGTTGTGCCTGAGAATATTTTTCAGAAAATTACTGAGAAGAAATCTGGAATATGTTTGATGCCAACTCTTGCAGAATGTGCCAAATTTAACAACAAAATGTTGCATTTAGAAAAGCAAGAGATTGTGAAACTGGAAGCTATTGATAGAGTAGAGCATATGGGATCAACAATTATTTTGTCTGAGAATCTGAAAACAAAATTGGATTCATTAGAGAAGAGTATATCTAAAACTGCAGGTTTTGAAAAGACTCTGAATGTGTGCTTGAACTGCCGTATAATTTTAAGAAGGAATTTACATGTTGAAAGAGGTCTGGTAAATGGATCAATGGGTAATGTTGTTGATTTTGTGAAATACAGAAATAGAGATGGAATTGAATTTTTAAAAATTAAATTTGATGGCATTGAGGAAGTACAGCTAATTGCTCGTTGTTCTGCTAGATTTTTGCTTGTAAAAGACTTATATGTTCGCCGTAAGCAGTTTCCTGTTTGCTTGGCATATGCGGTGACAATCAATAAATCGCAAGGTTTAAGTGTAGACAGTGCATTGGTGAATATTGGCAGTTCTGTGTTCAAGGAGGGTATGGCATATGTGGCATTGTCACGAGTTGGAACTTTATCGGGATTGTACTTGATTGAGTGTGATGTCACAAACATTTGTGCGGATCTAGATTGTGTTAAGGAATACAATAGGTTAAGAAGAGAGTATGCGCCACATTTGCCTCAGTATCCTTTGTTTGAGAAACGTGTGGTAGGCCGGAAACGAAGAAATGAGAACAATACTGGGGAGGTTGTAGCAAAAAGACAAAAAGTCAATGAACCTAAAATTACAAGCAGAAACAAAAAGGATTCTGTTGAAGATGTTGTTGGTTTTCAGTTTGAAAACAGTTCTGGTGTCAACTGCTATGCTAATGTAGCGGTTAATGTTTTGTTTTCTCTAAAAAATGTAAAAGAAGAGATTGTGGTCAATTCTGATCAAAGATTTTGCAGTTTGTTAAATTCTGTGTTAGAGAAATGTAGCACTGATAGAAGAAACATAGAAAGTGTGTCTGAAATTCGAAATCTGTTAGACAGATGTTCAGGCCAAACACAATTCTCTCAAAATATTCAGCAAAATTGTCAGGAGTTTTTAATGTATATGCTTGATGTATTACATGCTGAAGGTGTAGATGTAGATCAGCTGTTTGGGCTTTCTTATCAATGGCAGCATGACTGCGAGAACTGTATGGTATCAAGTACTACTAGTGTAGACTCAGAAAGATTTATATATTTAACTTTGCCAGACAGTAAATCAGTCTCCTTTAATAAGCTAGTAAAAGCAGCTGATCACAACATGGAGTGTAGCCAATGTAAATCTGAAATGATGTCCACATTATTTATACGAACATATGGCCAGTATGTCATTTTAATGTTCCAACGATGTAGGCCTGATGGAACAAAATTGACAACTTTAATTAAAAATTTTGTAGCTTCGCAGTTGTCAATATCAGGAAGGACTTTTGTAACTGCAGCAATTATATATCATGACGGCCCTTCAATAACATCAGGACATTACACAGCTTATTTAAAGTCTAGAAATGGCTGGTCATTCTGCAATGATTCTGTTTTAATTTTCAAAAAAAAATTGCCGTATGACCTTAAAAACTCTTACCTGGTGTTTTTAAAACCAAAATTTTAGGGAAATAATCTCGGGATGTGCTCTGTGGAATTTCAAGAAGTTCTAATGGCTCCTACACAATTTGGCCTTGAGGATAAGTGTAGTTCAGAGACATAACTTCTAACCATAGGACTGGACGTCATGGAGAAATACGTGCACTTTCAATGAGTTCAGAAAAACTGTTTCTTTTTATAAGCTAATTGAAGCAGCCAATCAAAACATGGAGTAGAGGGAATGTAAGTCTGCAATGCTGTCTACTGTTTTACATTGCTTTGTGATTAAAAGTGATGTAGAGAATTAAATAATTGTAGTAGTCATAGAGGTAGTGTAAGTCTGCTTCATAGTAAGCAGTATCAGTGTCATAGGAAATGTAGAACATGACTGAGCAAGAAGGGGAAGATATTACTATTCCAGGATTGTGAAAATGATCTTCAACATTTTAATTCTGAAAGTTGCGGAAATGCCAAATGACGGGATTGGCTTACAAGAAATACAAGAGTTATAAATGGCTCTGACCAGATTTGGCCTTGTGGAAAATTGTGGTAGAGAGCAAGAAGTCATTTATTGCATGTAACGTGTTTTTAAAAACGATGGAGATTTTCTTTCAGAAAGTGGCGGGCTGAAAGTAATAACAGCACAAAAGAGTGTAAGCTGTTCATAGGACATCCTTGGACGTCATGGAAAGTAAGTTAACTTTAAGGAGTTCTGAATTTTGATTTCTGATGTTGTATGGGTTTTTTAAACACAATCATTTTGATTGTGTTTTTTTTCCCCGCTGTTACATGATGAATACCTTCAAGTCACTGTTTTTAGTGAAATTTGATACATTCTGAGAACAGCAAAAATAAACCATTTAACATGTATAATTAATGTTCTACTTTTTGTACTTATGATATACATTTAGAAATGTGAGGTAGATATGGAGAAACTGAGGCTTCTGTAAGTGTCAACGTTAATGCTTACAGTGCTGCACTTCTGGGTACTGTTTTTTTTAAAAAACTGAATAGGCCTCACCTTAAAGAAACCTCTTGAAAGGACACATCTTATTTGTATCCTGAAAGAATCATTTAAAATGTTAGACACAATTTTATGATGGCTTTACATCTTTT
This sequence comes from Lissotriton helveticus, assembly GCF_964261635.1. Lineage (NCBI taxonomy): Eukaryota > Metazoa > Chordata > Amphibia > Caudata > Salamandridae > Lissotriton > Lissotriton helveticus. The sequence goes on along the minus strand of NC_136070.1, from coordinate 221,036,982 downwards.
TTGCGCTGCTATTGCATCACTATTGTGAGACATCAGCAGTGCAAAAGATGCACCATGTTCCAAAATAGGCCTCACTTCATCAGCATCAAGATACTGTTTGTTTAAAATATATATCTTTAGGATTGTGTAGGGGACGTATAGCAGCAGAGGCTTCTGTAAATCTCAAAGTTTTTGAAAAACTGTTTCTTCTTGAACCTTTTCCCTTGTCTTTTCAAATTTTTAAATACATGTTTTAATATTTTTGAAATGTTTCTTCTCTCTTTTACAGATTGAAAGTATGAAAACATATTTGAAAAAGTTAACAAGAATTATAAGGTAAATGTTTTCTACTCTTTTAACCCGCAATCCACTGCTGATGATGTCATTGACTCTGTCATGAATGATGTAATAAGTGGACATGACTTACTTCATTTGTAGGCCTTCACATGTATTAATGCATACACTGCTGCACTTCTGCGTACTGTTTCATATGCTGAACTACATCTGCACTATGAGATACCTAAGCAAAGGCAACACAGGTGATGTGATTTTGAAATGAGCAAAAGAAACTCCACGTTTTTCAATTACATTACTTGTGTTTTCTAAGTTTACGGATGACATTGTGCAGATGAACTTTAGGTCTGTCTATGGACACAGAAGAGGTCTGGCCGTTGTTCAAGAGTGAAGTGGACATGTTTTACTTCAATGGTAGGCCTTCACATGTATTATCTCCTCTGTATTCTTCAACAAGCATAAATTTGATATGCAACCCTAAGTAGGCCCCATCTTAAACAAAATTTTGGAGAGGACACACCTTATCGTCATCCTGAATCAATCATTTAATCTATCACATTTAACATCTATTAGTTCTACTGCTTCATTTCTTTAATCCTTATTTTCCTGCGTTTGCTACTTCTCTCATTCCTTTCTCTATTACTTAATTATTCTACTCCTTCCAGTATTTTTCTCAGTCCCTCTCTTCTCATACTTCTTCATTATTATTCACTCATTCTGTCTCTATTAATGTTACTGTTTCTGAATGATCTCAAAAAAATTTTAAAACAAGAACAGTAAGTATAAGGATAGGAAACAGACATTTATGTTACAAGAAAGACAGCTATAGGAAGTAAACAAAAGATACTGTTACTCGCAATCCACTGCTGATGATGTCACTGACCATGTCAAGAATGATATAATATGTGACATGATCAGAAGTGGATTGCGGGTAACAGTATGTTTTCTTTACTCCCTGTAGCTGTCTTTCTTTTAACATAACTGTCTGTTTCCTTCCCTTATACTTACTGTTCTTTTTAAAAAAAAAATTTTTTGGTTCGCTCCTGGTTCGCGTACCGGAGTGCGAACTGGAAGCGAACTAAAAGAAATAGAGATTGGCAGAGTTTCAAAAATTCTACCAATTTTTTTTATAATGGGGAGGTAGTTCTGAAAAGAACTTTTTTTTGGTTTTTGTTGTTTTAAATTTTTTTTATAATTTTTCTGAACATTTTTTATATTTTTTTTGTTTTTTCTGAACATTTTGTAATTTTTTTGTTTTTTTGGGGGGGAGGGGGGAAACAAAAATGATTCATTGAGAAGGGCTCAACAGGAGCAACGAAAAAAAGAAGAATTTATTTTTTGGGGCGTTTCGGGCAAACATGATTTTTGATAGCTCTCATTATAAGAGTAATGCTACTTTCTCGGTAGCAAAGTGTTTGGCTGCACCACACGCACACTTGCTTTACTTCCCCCATGTCCATTTGAATGTTCGGGATCACCTCCCTCGCCTCTGGTCCCGATACTTCTTTGACAGCAGATGTTCTCACCATTGCCAGGGGATTTTGCTGTTCATCACGAAGCTGGGCAGCACTATAATTATTTGGGTGCCACCTACTCATATGCCTGTGCATCGTATAATTGCCGAAGCTGTATTTCTTGTCAGTGCCCCTTGACAGTCGATCGTTGCAAATACGGCAAAACACATATCTGGCATTGACTTTTTTTTGCCCTGCTGGAAATTTAAAAAATTGCCAGATGTAGTTTTCTTTTCTATTGTACCTCCTGGGCTCCTCTGGCAAAAACTCAGGCTCTTCCTCCTCTTCCTCCTCTTCTTGATCTTCCTCTTCTTCAAACATTGGTTGAGCAGGTGGTCCTTTCTTCCCTTGAGGAGGTGGGGGTGGTGGTGGGGGAACACTAGCTGAAGCAACAATGGAAGCCATTTCTCTATAAAGTAAAAGGGTCTTTCTCTCACCAAGATGAAAGTCAGAGTGAGGAAAGAAGGAGGGGTTTTCATCATTTGGGAAAAACAATACTTCTCAACCAATGAAAAGTGTTATTTTTAGGTCACCTGACCTAGCCTTACATCATTATGAAACCAAAATTGAAATGAACCAATGAAAAGTTTTATTAACAAGGCACATGACCTCTCACGCTCATGTTATGCGCTGCGGAACGCGCCCCGGTTAGCTTCCGGGTCGCTAAGCTTCGCGCCCCGGTCCGCGCCCCGGGACACTTCCGGGTGCGCTAACGCGGTACGTCACAAGACGCATTACGCGGCAACGCGATACGTCGCGCTTTCGCGACGCGCCCCGGTTAGCTTCCGGGTCGCTGAGCTTCGCGCCTCGGTCCGCGCCCCGGGGCACTTCCGGGTGCGCTAACGCAGTACGTCATAAGACGCATTACGCGGCAACGCGATACCGTCACTAAGTTGATTTTTTACCGGTTCGCGGACCGGGTCGCGGCATCAAATTGAGCTAACGGGAAGCTTCCCGGTTCGCGGACCGGGAGCGAAACAAAAAAAATATTTAAAAAAAATTATTAATAAACATATAAAATATATTTTTGGATTTAAATAAGAATACATTTTATAGCTATAGATATTTGCTATTAAAAAACCATTGAAATTCACTGAAAAAACCATAGGTTATAAACCATATATAGTTAGGAATTAGCATTTAAAAAACCTTGAAAATTCACTGAAAAAACCATAGGTTATAGACCATATATAGTTAGGAATTAGCATTTAAAAAACCTTATTTTACTCACACAAAACCAATGAAATTCCATATATAGTTAGTTGTACTAACTATATATCACGCACCCGCAATCCACTGCTGATGATGTCACATATTACATCATTCATGACATGGTCAGTGACATCACTGATGACATCACTGATGACATCTCAAATGACATCACTGATGACATCACTGATGACATCTCAAATGACATCACTGATGACATCATTGATGACATCATACAGTGACTGTATTTTTCTGTAAAGTTAAAATATGTCTTACATATTTAAGAATGAGTGGATGTATGAGTGTCTGGATGAAGGATTTAGTAGGTGCATGACTGACTGTATGAGTGAGTGGTTAAATGTGTCTCACTGAGTGCATGGGTTAGTGACTAAACTGTCTTAATTTGTGCATCATTATGTCTGTTGTTCTGTAAACTGCTGCATGTGTTGATCAGTAGCTATATGAGTAACTATATGGGTTATTGATTGGTTGCCCAAGCATTTGTATGGGAGACTGAGTGTGTGTGTGGGTGGCTGGGAGGTGTATGACTCTGTGCATAGATGTATGGGTTCAAAAGTGCATGTGGAAACAGCTGTATGGGCGGTTGACTGTGTGCATGACTGTATTGGTGAGTGAATGGATATCTCAGTGCTACATGTCAAAGTAAGTACATATGTAAAATACAGTACATGTGAGAGTTGACATATATAAATAACTGTGCATAAGAGCCAGTGAATGTGTGAGTGGCTGTATGGATCATTGTGCTCTTGTATCCAGGATTGTATAAGTGAGTAAATATGTTTTAGTATATGTTTGAATAAGTAAGATGTGTATAACTGTATAGTTGTGAAAATGGAGGTGTGATTGATTCTTTGCATGACTGACTAGGTGTGTAAGTAACTCCATGGATGAGTGACAGTCTGTGAGTGTCTGTTTACACTGAGTGTATCTAAGGTTATATTAGAGTCTGAAGAGGTTCATCGTATTATCACATGAGTGATGTCATCAGTGATGTGATCAGTAATGTCAAATGAGATGTCATCAGTGATGTCATCAGTGATGTCATTTGAGATGTCATCAGTGATGTCATCAGTGATGTCATTTGAGATGTCATCAGTGATGTCATCAGTGATGTCATTTGAGATGTCATCAGTGATGTCATCAGTGATGTCATTTGAGATGTCATCAGTGATGTCATCAGTGATGTCACTGACCATGTCATGAATGATGTAATATGTGACATCATCAGCAGTGGATTGCGGGTGCGTGATATATAGTTAGTACAACTAACTATATATGGAATTTCATTGGTTTTGTGTGAGTAAAATAAGGTTTTTTAAATGCTAATTCCTAACTATATATGGTCTATAACCTATGGTTTTTTCAGTGAATATATATATATATCACTGATGACATCAAGCAGTGAATGTGTGTTTCTGTAAACTTTAAATATTTTTCATATATATCTATGCCAAGGTGTATTGAAGAATGAGTGGATTTACAAGTGCCTGAAGGGATTATTTAGTAGGCACATGACTGACTGTATAAGTGAGTGATTGAACGTGTCTTACTGAATGCTTTGGTTAGTGACTAAACTGTGTGAAAGTCTGTATTAGTCTCTCAGTAGGTGGCGCGACCTCATCCATATATGTTGTTACTAAATAATCCTTTCAAGCACTTGTAAATCCACTCATTCTTCAATACACCTTGGCATAGATATAAATGAAAAATATTTAAAGTTTACAGAAACACACATTCACTGGATGATGTCATCTGTGATGTCATTTGAGATGTCATCAATGTTGTCATCAGTGATGTCACTGACCATGTCATGAGTGATGTAATATGTGACGTCATCAGCAGTGCATTGCGGGCGCGCGAGTTATAGTTAGCTCAACTAACTATAACTGACAAATTTCTCTTGTTTTATATGAGTCAAATGTCCAACTAACTATAACGTTTCTGAAACCTATGGTTTTTTCAGGGAATTTCTAAGGTTTTTCAAATGCTAATTCCTAACTATAACGTCTGTAAAACCTATGTTTTTTTCAGAGAATTTCAAAGGTTTTTTAAATGTTAATTTCATATTTTAATATTGACAAAATCTATATTTTTTTTAATTGTTTTTTAATATTTTGAAACCCTATTATCCTTTTTTTTAGGTTAAAAATTATGTAATATTTTAAATCTTCCCCCCCAAAATATGTATATCACTTTTTCTTTTTTTTAGGGAAAACTAAAGTCCCGTACCGGTAGTCAACCAAGCTCCATAAAGACGCAAATCCTATTCACCATATTGAAATAATGCGCTTTTGGAATCCAGCGCGTTCATGATACCATGTTCCGTGTAACAACATATATGGACGAGTTCGCGCCACCTATTAGTTTGGTATGCGACAGATATGCAGTACCAAGCTGCGCTTTCCTTCATGTACGTATGGGTTCGTGCCCGCTGCGCGTTGCGTGTGCGACGAGTGCACACTGCCAGGCCCTGTCTTACATCATAGATGTATGGTGTTGCGCCGGGTACGCCATTCCCTCATTTTTTTTATGTCTCAAAAGTATATGTAAATAACCTTAAAGTGTATATGACAGCAAGCGATAATGTAAAATATTTCAAACATTTATATATTTCTAACTATAATAAACATATTATAGTAAATATATTGTTTCAAAATTGCATCGGATGTGGTCTCCTTCCACACTGAGTGTGCAATTACCATGTGACCTTATTAAAAAGCTTTTGATTAGTACATAACATTTCCCATTGTAGCAGCTGAAGGACGCCACCCATTTTAGTCACTCTCTCTACAGCATTTCATGAGACACACGTCTTCTGCTTAGAGAACTTTTCTGAAACTTTTTGGTATGTACACATATCTTGCACTGCACACAACATTCAACGACCATCTTCACCAATATTCATCTTCTATAAAGTAGCCTTCCACCTATGATAGGCATACACCTAAAAGTTACATAACCAAAGCTTTCCCCACTACCAGAGGTAACATACACTGCCCACAGCACAATGTAATGTAATACGGCCCAGGGACAGTATCATGCATAGATAATGAACACAGGAACACAGATAGATACTGGAAGTGGGTATGGACATGTGCGCTCAACACCTTTTTATTGCCAGGGTCACATATCCGGTGACGTCTGTGGTGAATGCATGTGGAGTTAGTGTAAACCAGCCCTCAGGGAATAGTTGCTGCTATCATCAACTACAAAAGTAATCATTGGATCACAGACACACATTCAATATTAAAAGAATAAATAGTTTAGACTGCAATAAGGTAGAGACAGTAGATGTGAAGTAATACAGAAAAATGTTCTATCTTAAAAGAAACACAACTTGTGGTATACTGTGACACAATTAATAGATCTGAAGTAATACACAAAAATATTGTATCATAAAGGGTCCATTAGTTCTAGTGCACTCAGATAGCCACATCAAAATCATTCAGCATGTCAACAACCAACGATGATGTGTGCTATAGTCGGGCAGGCCATACTAGGAGTAATATCTGTTGCCATACAGAATATCATCTGCAATAGCAACTCAACAGAAATTGTGAACACTGGTGTCTACAGTGAAGATCAGAGAGAGCGGTCAGGAAGGGCCCACAGCTACATAAGGTGGAATTCAGCTACACAGTTTGTCATACGCAAAGCCACAAAAAGCGGTATACAACCTTTACAACAAAACTATTACAACGCACTACCATTACAATGCGGTCATTATAACGCAAACCATTAAAACGCATTGCGCTGGGGGGCACTCGAGGATAGGGAATAATTTTAATTTTCTATCCAACACCTTCCCTCGTGTCCACGGGTACTGGAGTTGGAATAGAAAATTATACTTACCACTATCCAGCACCTCTAAGCGCTATGCGTTGTAAAGGTTTGCGATGTAAAAACCGCGTTGTAAAGGCAGGCGTTGTAATAGCCTGCGTTGTAACGTCATACATCCACAAAAAGCGTGTCTGGGACCTGCAATAATACGTATGCATGGTGTAGACAGAGCGCACTGGAGCAATGTCTTTTACGACAGAACTGCGTCATCTACAAGACCAACTCAATCTGAATTGTGAACACTGCTATCTGCAGTGTTAATTGTAGACAGTACTCACCCAGACATTCATGAATACTTTCTCTCACTTCCTCTTCACAAAAGACAACAACACAAATTGCAGAAAAATATGCAATTAATAAAACAAAACAATTCAAATAACATTTCTGCTGTCTACAGTGTAGACTATTCAGTGTTCCTTTGCAAATTTGGTCATCGTAGTAAACCTATAAGTAATTTCAAAAAATGTCTTCAAGCAAGTATACTCAAAACATAATATGTTTATTCCCATATACGTTGTAGTTACTTGACTACTGGATTCTATAATTAAACAATCAGCACTTGATCTGAATTGTGAACACTTCTGCCTGCATTGTAGGAAAGACTCACTATTCATTAACACCTGACAGCCATGTACCGTTCAATTCGAAAGCATGTACTTGGTTGCAACAGATCAGAGGGGGTACACAGAAATAATAACAAACTTCAACTTCTGACATCCTCAATCATACAATCAAGACCCTGTTTCACTGCTTGGACCTGCTGTACCACGGTGTACTCCAACGACTGGTGTCAACCAAGCACAATCATCATGTGCAACAGTTAGCTACGGAAGCACTGAGTCTGATGCACCACAACGGAGGGAGTTCTATGAAAACTAAGCAACAAGTAATATTGGACATCTTCTATTTTGCAATCAAGACACCGTTCCACAGTTGGGACCTAGAGTTGCTTGCACCTGGTCGAAGGGAGTACCTTCATATCCACTCTCAGATAAAGTTCTAACATCCTCCATTGTGGGATCAAGACACCGTTGCACTGTTGGGACCTAGAGTTTGATGCACCTCATCGGAGGGGGTATAACAAATCATTACAAACTGTAACTTCTGACATCCTCAATCATAGAATCAAGACCCCGTTCCACTGTTCGTACCTGCTGTACCGTGGTGTACTCCACCAACTTCAGTCAACCAAGTCCATTAATCATGTGCAGCAGTTAAGTACGGAAGCACAAAGTCTGATGCACCTCAACAGAAGGACCTCTGAAAATTCACCTGCACATTATATCGGATATCATCCATTCTGGGATCAAGACACCGTTCCACTGTTATGACCTAGAGTTGGTTGCACCCCGTCAAAAGGAGTACCTTCATCTCCACTCTCAGATGCAGTTCTAACATCATCCATTGTGACATTGCATCGGAGGCATTACACAGAAATCATCACAAACTTTAACTTCTGACACCCTCAATCATAGAATCAAGACCCCGTTTCACTGTTCGGACCTGCTGTACCGTGGTGTACTCCAGCGACTACACTCAACCAACCCCAATAATCCTGTACAGCAGTTAGCTATGGAAGCACAGAGGGTAATGCACCTCAACAGAGGGAGTTCGATGAAAACCAAACAACATGTAATATCGGACATCTTCCATTGTGAGATCAAGACACCATTCCACTGTTGTGACGTAAAGTTGCTTGCACCTGGTCGGAGGTCGTACACAGAAATAATCACAGACTTTAACTTCTGACAACCTCAATCATACAATCAAGACCCCGTTTCAGTGTTCGGACCTGCTCTACCACGGTTTACTCCACCGACTCCAGTCAACCAAGCCCAATAATCCTGTATATCAGTTACCTACATAAGCACACACTGTGATGCACCTCAACAGAGTGAGTTCTGTGTAAAACAAGCAGCAAATTATATCGGACATCGTCCATTGTGGAATCAAGACACCGTTCCACTATTGGAACCTACAATTGTTTACACCCGGTCAAAGGGAGTACCTTCATCTCCACTCTAAGATTCAGTTCTAACATCATCCATTGTGGGATCCAGACGCGATTCCACTTTTGGGACCTAGAGTTGACTGTACCTCGTCGGAGGGGGTACACAGAAATTATCACGGACTTTAACTTGTGACATCCTCAATCATAGAATTAAGACCCTGTTTCACTGTTCGGACCTGCTGTACCGCAATGCAATTTCAACTTCATGCATAGCAACGGCTGCTTCATTTTCCAGTATTACTCGTCCAAGAAGATCGTGACTACATGGACCACTAGTTTCACTATCTTGAGAACTTTCATTACTAATCTCAGCTGTAATAGTCTTTTTCTTTTTAACTTCATCATTCAACATTTTTAAATATATAAGAAAAATTGTACATGCAACAGTACTTTTACATGTATTACAAGAATCTTCGTAACAGTCAAAGTCTCCAAATTATTCACTTTGACAACACCGTGGCTTAAACAGTTGCAGAAGAGCTACGTAGTAAAATTCTCCCTTATCTAAACTTTCACAACTAACTTTCTTGTGGTTTATGAGATTACTCTTTGCATGTTTTACTAAACAACCATGACATCCAACTACTGCTTATTATACTTCTTTTACATTCTCTTTAACATTTATTTTCAAGCTGTAATTTTGAAGTACTTCATACAGACATAGCTGTTCCAGATGTTGACTCCTTTTCGGTTAGTTCGTGTCCAACATATTAGTTTTAAGATTCTCTGTAAAGTCTGCTTCATTTACTGCTAATTCTTCAATTTCTCCAAATGATTTCTGGACTCCGTTTCATTTGCAGGCAAGAGCTAAACTTACCCAAATGATTCCTCGTGACTTTGAATTTAAACTTGAAGAGCACAATCAGTCTGAACATTGATACAATCCAATTTCTCGGTGGGGAAGCATTTCCAAAGTAAAGCAATACAATTCTTCACTAAGGCTTTTCTCTTGTGTAATTTCTTCCCACAGTTCTTTCACCTCTATTTTTTTTATTTTGTTCTGTACGATGTAACATAACATGCAACAGCAACTGAGTTATCTGCAACATACTGAGGGGCCGACTCACAGAACTAACTTAAGACAAAATCCTATACTTACTACTTTTGGTATTCACAGAAGTTAGTTGTCTTAAAACAAACTTAAGACAGACTTAAGACAGACTTAAGACAAACTTAAGACAGACTTAAGACAAACTTAAGAAAAAATCCTAACTTAAGTCTGTCTTAAGTCTTTCTTAAGTCTATCCAAAGTTTGTCTTAAGTCTGTCTTAAGTCTGCCTTAAGTATGTCTTAAGTTTGTCTTAAGCCAAACTTAAGACAAAATCCTAACTTCTGTGAATACCTAAAGTAGTAAGTTTAGGATTTTGTCTCAAGTTAGTTCTATGACTCGGACCCAGTATGTCCATGTTCGCATTCCACGTTTTTAAAATGACTGGATTGTAATCATTGATATACTTTGACAGTTCTCTTCTTTTTAACTTGTAGTTATTCTTTTGAGATTTACGAGTTATTGTGGGCCTTACAGAAGAAAAAAACAAATTTACTCTTCCTTTACAAATGACTGGACAGGAGAAACCAAACCGAAATCTGGTTTAAAATTTTCCTTTAAAGTTGTATTTTCTTCTGCAATACATTCAACAACTGTGACTTTGGAAACGTAAAACTTGCTACCTCAAGCTTCTATCGCCTACTTCTCTTGGTATCTCACGTCACATACTATTTAATGAAAGACAATACTGTTTCATCAGAATCATTTCCAAATTTACGTTCATCCTTGATCCATAGTAGCATAAGTATATGAGGTGCACCTCTTGATTCATACTCCTTTCTCCAAAAGAAATCGGTAACCTCTCCAAGAGGTGTATTATTTTTATTGCAGATAAAAGACATTATAGGTTGAAACCTATCATTACAATATCTGCACACATTTACAGGATCCAATGAACAGAGTTCACTACGAGTCTTCATTTCAACATTTTTTATTGGAATTTGCTTCTCTTTGAAATTCAAGCAAATCTTCCCATACATACTCTGCACAGCAAAGTGTGACAAACCATGTTCTTGTACCTACATTCCGTAACATACACTTGAGTACTTCGTGATGAACATAAATGGCCTAGGATCAAAAACTACAAACAAAGATATACTGTTGTACTTCCAGCAGTATGACTTAATTCTACTCCAAGAAACCTGGTTGGTAGAGCCGTTCCACCTTCACGGCTATAAAACATACCACCTCCCAGCCAGTGGAAACTCAAAGTTTGGTCACCAGAAAAGAGGACTGACCACGTATGCCTCAATAAAAACAATAAACACAGTAAAAGAACTGCTGAACAAGAACACATCAGAAAATGGAATTAACGCAATACAGTTGGAAATCGTAACCCCAGGAAAAAACAGACAACAGCTAATCCTGGTAAATACTTACTTGCACCCAAAAGGGAAATAAACGGTGCAAAGTCCCTGGTGTAAGAACTGACCAAACTAATAACGGAAGTAGAAACACTGAATTTCATCGTATCAGGTGATTTTAATATGTTCCTCTCTAGGAGCCCTGGAACCAATCGGCCTACAGAAGATCAATTGCTTGAAAGGGGGATCCCTCCTCTGGAAGAGAGCTTGTAGGGAAAGCAAACTAAGCTCTCCAAAGATCTACTAAAGGATCTAACAAATCTGGGCCTGATATCAATAAATGGGCGGACACCCGGTGACCGCCCCCAAGCAGCAACTTTCTACAACTCTAAGTTCAGTACTGTGATAGACTACACTTTTTTATCTTATCCACTTTTCATATTAGTAAGTGATTTTAAGATTGGCACGTCTGACTGTAGCGACCATCTGCCGCAAGTACTGACCCTGACGGCTCAGGGAACAGCACAAACTTTTCCACGCAAAACTTAATGATCACGGCAAATTGTAAAAGAATCAAATGTAAAACAAACGACCCAGAAAAACTTGTGAAAGAAGCCAAGATCTGCTGGGAAAGTTTTAAATCACGGAATGACAATAATATAAGCGCCTGGGAAATCTTTCTGAAAACCTTTAGACCAGCTAACTCCAATTCCAAATCACCAAAAGAAACTTATGAACCAATGAACCAAAAGGAATTATTTACCTGGCCGACAAACAATCCAAAAACCTATTCCCCGACAATCCAAACCAGCAAATTAAGGCAAATAAAAAGTGGCATCAACAGAACACTCTGCGGAATTCGGAACAAAGGGGCCGACAACAGCTTACAGACCGAGCTGAGGAAACTAAAAAGCAGCAAGAATTAGATCATGTGGCGAATAAAACAGGAAACCACAGGAAAAACATGGGCTAAATTGCTTTACGATTCAAAAACTAACAACAGCATGAGATTCTGGCATACAGTAAACAAAATAGTGAATCCTAAAGACCCTGGAATAAACTTCCACATAACAGAAGAGGCCTGGGTAAAACATTTAGTGCACCACTTCAATAACGATGCTGACGGAATAAAACAAGATTCTGGGGTCCGGCAGGAGTGTCCGGAGGCCCCAAAGCCTTTAGTCGAGGAGACTAATTTCCCAGACACAATAAAACAGATCAAGAGAAGAATCACGAAAGGCAGGAATGAGGGGGCCTCTGGGCCAAATGGAATTCCCCCCGTTCTTTATAAGCAGGAACCAAATTACTGGGCTGAGCAACTGCTCCCACTCTTTATGAATATCTGGGTGGCAGAACAAATCCCGACCTCCTGGAAGGAATCAATTATCGCCCCGATATACAAAAAAGGCAACAGGAGCGAAGCAAAGAACTATAGGCTCATCGCCCTCATAGACATTGATGCCAAATATTTTGCGGGTCTCCTATTAGAAGAGTTAACGGAATGGGCATCAATGAAAAATGTAATTCCCATTAACCAGACTGGCTTTCAAAAAAGCACAGGGACAACGACAAACATTCTTGCACTCTCTCTTTTAATAGACTCCACTATAAAAAAAAACACTATTTGTCTGTTTTATTGATTATTTATCCGCATTTGACAGTATAGATAGAGGAAAACTCTGGGCCAAACTATCAGGCTGGGATGTAGACCCTACATTTTTGAATCTATTGATTTTACTTCACACAGAGACCTGGATTCAAATAAAACTGGGGACAGGCAATTGCTTATCAAGGGAAATACCAACCACAAAGGGACTGAAGCAGGGTTGCGTCTTTGCACCGACCCTGTTCAATCTCTTTATGTCAGACCTCTCCGTAGACCTTGATAATTGTAACCATCATGCCCCAAACCTAGGGGGCCTCTCACTGTCTAATCTTCTGTATGTGGACGACCTAATATTAATAAGCCGAACCCCCGGAGGTCTTCAACATCTTATAAATACGACGAGTAACTTCTCCGAAAGGAACGGGCTAAGCATAAACCTAGAAAAAGCAAAGGTGATGATACTAAATCAAAAATTCAAAAAACAACGGCTACAGTAGTTTCTACGCGACCAGAAGATGGAGATCGTCAAAGAATACAAATAATTGGGCATAATCTTCGATATGAAAGGGACGTTCGAGCAACAAAAAACTGCGATCAGAAACAGAGGGATATCCCTGGCTGTTGCATTAAAGAGCATCAAGAATAAAATAACTGGCCCAAAAATAATCCCTTTGCTAGATGTATTACAAGCAAGACTACTGCCATCGATAACTTACGGCAGCGAAAGCATGAGAGGGAGAGATGAGTCCACCTTAGATAAAGTAGTGTCCAAAGCAATGCGAATACTTTTCAATCTCCCACAGTACACTTCTCCAGCACAACTAAGACTCGAGTTCGGCCTCCATAAACAACAAATAGCACGCAAGGGTGCTTACGCCAAATGCTGGCATAAATTAAAGGGAGCTGAGATAGGTACCTTGAACACATACCTATGGAAAGAGCTGGAAAGGAACAAGGACTGCCCTGCAATGGTCTATCTCCAAGCAGCAATAAACTCTCTTGTGCTAAAAGATCTCTGGGATGCGAATAGGACTCACAAATGCTTTAAGGGGCTCGTAAATAAAACAGTGAAGACACTATCCCTGGAAAAAGACAAATCCACACTTTACCAGGAGGGCCCATGGGTGGTTTGTGATCCAGAGCTATACCAGGTCTCTACCACAAGCATACCTAGGCACAGGGTTTTCACGGGCAGTAAAGGAATCCTTCTTGCAGTTGAGGATGGGAGTCATACCAGCAAAAGAACATTTCCCCCCCATGGACACGTTCAGAATTCACCACAAACTGCAGACTTTGCAATGACGCAAAAGAGGACGTTTTGCACGTACTATGTAGCTGTAAAGGCCTAGAGAACGAACGAAGGCTACAACTAACAGAGCTCGGGAACCAAAGACGCCTGCGAACCCGCCGACAGGCATTGTTGGCACGTTTTGCAGGGAGAGATATTCAATTAGCCTGCAGACTGGTACGTTTCATGAAATCAGTGAAAATATTGCGCTAAACCCCCTTGCCAGCACTTGAACTGATTAAAAAAAGCAAACCTCTGAAAATTAGTTGCCGGACTTCTAACCTTTACCTGTAAAAGCTCTTCTCTTGTCAAATTCGTTAGTGAACTTTTCGGGTACTGTAAGCATAAAAAGTACAAACTGACGACTGTCTTATGGAAACTCTTGGTTTTTAACTTTTTTAACTTAGGAGTGTTTTAATATGTTCAATAACTTTTACTTGTATATATATATATGTAGTGAGCAAGGCGGACTTGTCCGCTGAAACTTGTCTGGTCGTCTTTATTGTTAATAAAGACCCTTGATTACGAATTCCACGGAGTCGGTGCTTTCTTTCTCTAAGGAACGAACACAGGATTGGGTTCATATATATATATATATATATATATATATATATATATATATATATATATATATATATATATATATATATATATTCACTGAAAAAACCATAGGTTATAAACCATATATAGTTAGGAATTAGCATTTACAAAACCTTGAAAATTCACTGAAAAAACCATAGGTTATACACCATATATAGTTAGGAATTAGCATTTTTAAAACCTTATTTTACTCACATAAAACCATTGAAATTCCATATATAGTTAGTTGTACTAACTATATATCGCGCACCCGCAATCCACTGCTGATGATGTCACATATTACATCATTCATGACATGGTCAGTGACATCACTGATGACATCACTGATGACATCTCAAATGACATCACTGATGACTCCACTGATGACATCTCATTTGACATCAATGACCACATCACTGATGATATCATTCATGTGACAATACAATGCATCTCCTCACATTTTAATATAACCTCTGTTTCACCCAGTGTTAAATACAGAGTATAATTTTTGAAACCATTGACACACCAATACTAGTTACTACATATGTACTCACTGATTCCTACGTCTACACACACATTCACTCATTCACCCATACAATCATTCATACATACAATCACTCATCTTTACAACACTATCATATGCACTCATACACCTATACAGACACTCACACTCTGCCACTCATCCATGGAGTTACTCACACACCTAGTCAGTCCTGTAAAGAATCAATCACACTTCCATTTTCTTGTCTATACAGTTAAACATAGAGCACCTTACATTTTCAAACATATACTAACACATACTTACCTTGTTATACAATCATTGATATAAGTACACATTGATCTGCACAGAGTCACACACCTCCCAGCCAGCCACACACACACTCAGTCTCCCATACAAATACTTGGACAATCAATCAATAACCCATATAGTTACTCATATAGCTACTGATCAACACATGCAGCAGTTTACAGAACAACAGACATAATGATGCACAAATTAAGACAGTTTAGTCACTAACCCATGCACTCAGTGAGATACATTTAATCACTCACTCATACAGTCAGTCATGCACCTACTAAATCCTTCGTCCAGACACTTATACATCCACTCATTCTTCAATATGTAAGACATATTTAAACTTTACAGAAACATAAAATCACTGGTCATTTGAGATGTCATCAGTGATGTCATCAGTGATGTCACTGACCATGTCATGAATGATGTAATATGTGACATCATCAGCAGTGGATTGCGGGTGCGCGATATATAGTTAGTGCAACTAACTATATATGGAATTTCAATGGTTTTGTGTGAGTAAAATAAGGTTTTAAAAATGCTAATTCCTAACTATATATGGTGTATAACCTATGGTTTTTTCAGTGAATTTTCAAGGTTTTGTAAATGCTAATTCCTAACTATATATGGTTTATAACCTATGGTTTTTTCAGTGAATGTCAATGGTTTTTTAATAGCAAATATCTATAGCTGTAAAATGTATTCTTATTTAAATCCAAAAATATATTTTATATGTTTATTAATAATTTTTTAAAAATATTTTTTTTGTTTCGCTCCCGGTCCGCGGACCGGGAAGCTTCCCGTTAGCTCAATTTGATGCCGCGACCCGGTCCGCGAACCGGTAAAAAATCAACATAGTGACGGTATCGCGTTGCCGCGTAATGCGTCTTATGACGTACTGCGTTAGCGCACCCGGAAGTGCCCCGGGGCGCGGACCGAGGCGCGAAACGCAGCTCCCCGGAAGCGATCCGCGGCGCGGCGCGAAAACGCGACGTATCGCGTTGCCGCGTAATGCGTCTTGTGACGTACCGCGTTAGCGCACCCGGAAGTGTCCCGGGGCGCGGACCGGGGCGCGAAGCTTAGCGACCCGGAAGCTAACCGGGGCGCGTTCCGCAGCACGTAACATGAGCGTGAGAGGTCATGTGACTTGTTAATAAAACTTTTCATTGGTTCATTTCACTTTTGGTTTCATAATGATGTAAGGCTAGGTCAGGTGACCTAAAAATAACACTTTTCATTGGTTGAGAAGTATTGTTTTTCCCAAATGATGAAAACCCCTCCTTCTTTCCTCACTCTGACTTTCATCATTGTGAGAGGAAGACCTATTTTGCTTGTTGGAAAATGGCTTCATTGGTAGCTTCAGCTGGTGGACCCCCACCACCACCTCCACCTCCTCATGGGAAGAGAGGACCACCTCCCCAGGTCATTACCAACACTGAGGAGGAAGATGAAGAAATGGATGAGGAGGGAGAAGAACCACAGTTCTTAGAAGAGGTGCCCCGGGTTTCCAGAAAGAAAGCCAGTTTCATCTGGCAGTTTTATTCGATCCCTCGTGGCCAAAAAAAAGTCAATGCGAGGTATGTCACCTGCCGCATATGCAAAGAACAATTGTCCAGAGGGACGGACAAAAAATATAGCTATGGAAATCACACAATGCACAGGCACATGACAAGGAAGCATCCACTAAATTACAGCCGGGCGGAAATAAGGGATATGCAGGACAATCCAAGACCAACTCCTGTGGCCAGACCAACAATACCGATTTCTCTAACACCAGAAGAGGCACGGGAAACTGTGCCAAATATTCAAGAAAATTTTGGGCACATGATTCACTTATGTATGCACTGTCGTGCATTATTAGCTTGTGGCAACATGAGCATCAATGCACTCAACCTGGCGTATGAACACCATGATTGCCCTAACCGCCCCCAGTAATTTTTTTTTGCTCCTGTTGAGCCCTTTTCAATGCCTGTTTTTTGTTGTTCCCCCCCCCCAAAAAAAAAACAAAAAAAATATAAAATCGTTCAAAAAATACAAAAAAAACAAAAAAATTTCAAAAAATAAAAAAAAATATAAAACAACAAAAATATAAAAAAAAAGTTCTTTTCAGAACTACCTTCCCTTTCAAAAAAAATTGCTAGAATGTTTAGCACTCTGGCAAGCTCTATTTCTTTTGGTTCGCTCCCGGGTTAGCTTCCCGGTACGCGGACCGGGAGCTAACCAAAAAAGAAAAAAAAAAAAAAAAAAGTGTAAGTATAAGGAAAGTAAACAGAGAGTGATGTTAAAAGAAAGACAGCTATAGGGAGTAAAGAAGAGATACTGTTTAATAGATCTATTTACCGAAGAAAAGACAGAAGAGGGTATAATTGTGAAAAACAAAATAGATAACGAAGTGAAAGAAAAAAAAAGAGAGTATAACATTAACAAAGAAGAGTTTCTTGGAGAATGTGAGTGAATGTTCAAAATAAGATTAAAACATGAGGAATAACAGAGAGAAAAAATAGAAAACAGAAAACAAAAAATAACAGAAAAAGATTAATTGAAACAGCAAATAAATGTAAGTAACATAGAGCCATATCATCAACATAGGCAATAAAAGTTTTGCAGCTTTTATTGGCAGAAATGTGTCGCTAAAGCTGCTTTTGTGGCAGAAAACTGCCGCTAAAACCACTTTTGCACCAGTTTTCTGCCAATAAAAAGAGCAATAATTTTATTGGCTGTGTTCATAATATTCCCCTTAGTGTGCTTCAACTACACAGAGAAAGCATTATGAACAAGTAGTGATAGAGTGATCAGTCAAAGACACTAAGAGTAATAGAGACGGAGTGAGTGAACAGGAGTGAGGAACTATGAGAAGAGAGGGACTGAGAAAAAGAGTGGAAGGAGTTGAGTAAGTAGGTAATAGAGAAAGGAATGAGGGAAGTAGCAAAGGCAGGAAACTGAGGGTTAAAGAAATGAAGCAGTGGAACTAATAGTAGTTAAATGTGATAGAAATGTAACGAAAAGAGTACAAAATATTTACCTTATAATTGTCGTTAAATTACTCACTTTTTGTTTTTATACTTTCAATCTGTGAAAGAGAGAACAAACATTTGAAAAATATTAAAACATGTATTTAAAAATTAGAAAAGACAAGGGAAAAGATTGAAGGACAAACATATTTTCAACAACTTTGACACTTACAGAAGCTTCTGCTTCTCCAGGCCCCCTACACAGTCCTAAAGATATACATTTTAAACTAACAGTATCTTGATGCAGATGAAGTGAGGCCTATCTTAAAACATGGTGCATCTTTTGCATTGCTGTTGTTTCAGAAAAGTGTCGCAAGACACTAAAATTTTAAATAATTGCTTCAGGATGCCAATAAGATGTCTACTATCCAGAGGTTTGTTTGAGGTGAGGCCTACTCAGGGTTGCAGATGAGATTTACACTTGTTGAAGAGTACAGAGGAGATAATACATGTGAAGGTCTACCAATGAAGTGAGTCATGTCCACTGCACTCTTCAACAAAGTCCAAACCTCCTATGTTTCCCTGGACAGACCTAAACTTGATCTGCACAATGTGATTCGTAATGATAGGAAACACAGGTGATGTAATTGAAATACGTGCAATTTATTTTGCTCATTTCACAATCACATCACTTGTGTTTCCTTTGCTTAGGTATCTCATTGTGCAGATGTAGTCTAGCATATGAAAGAATACGCAGAAGTGCAGCACTGCATGCAACAACTTTGACACTTACAGAAGCCTCACCTTCTCCATGCCTCCTACACAGTTCTACATATACATCATAAATGCAAACAGTACAGAATTAATTATACATGTTAAATGGTTTATTTTTGCTGTTCTCAGAATGTATCAAAATTCACTAAAAACAGTGACTTGAAGGTATTCATCATATAACAGCGGGGAAAAAAAAACACAATCAAAATGATTGTGTTTAAAAAACCCATACAACATAAGAAATCAAAATTCAGAACTCCTTAAAGTTAACTTACTTTCCATGACGTCCAAGGATGTCCTATGAACAGCTTACACTCTTTTGTGCTGTTATTACTTTCAGCCCGCCACTTTCTGAAAGAAAATATCCATCGTTTTTAAAAACACGTTACATGCAATAAATGACTTCTTGCTCTCTACCACAAGTTTCCACAAGGCCAAATCTGGTCAGAGCCATTTATAACTCTTGGATTTCTTGTAAGCCAATCCCGTCATTTGGCATTTCCGCAACTTTCAGAATTAAAATGTTGAAGATCATTTTCACAATCCTGGAATAGTAATATCTTCCCCTTCTTGCTCAGTCATGTTCTACATTTCCTATGACACTGATACTGCTTACTATGAAGCAGACTTACACTACCTCTATGACTACTACAATTATTTAATTCTCTACATCACTTTTAATCACAAAGCAATGTAAAACAGTAGACAGCATTGCAGACTTACATTCCCTCTACTCCATGTTTTGATTGGCTGCTTCAATTAGCTTATAAAAAGAAACAGTTTTTCTGAACTCATTCAAAGTGCACGTATTTCTCCATGACGTCCAGTCCTATGGTTAGAAGTTATGTCTCTGAACTACACTTATCCTCAAGGCCAAATTGTGTAGGAGCCATTAGAACTTCTTGAAATTCCACAGAGCACATCCCGAGATTATTTCCCTAAAATTTTGGTTTTAAAAACACCAGGTAAGAGTTTTTAAGGTCATACGGCAATTTTTTTTTGAAAATTAAAACAGAATCATTGCAGAATGACCAGCCATTTCTAGACTTTAAATAAGCTGTGTAATGTCCTGATGTTATTGAAGGGCCGTCATCATATATAATTGCTGCAGTTACAAAAGTCCTTCCTGATATTGACAACTGCGAAGCTACAACATTTTTAATTAAAGTTGTCAATTTTGTTCCATCAGGCCTACATCGTTGGAACATTAAAATGACATACTGGCCATATGTTCGTATAAATAATGTGGACATCATTTCAGATTTACATTGGCTACACTCCATGTTGTGATCAGCTGCTTTTACTAGCTTATTAAAGGAGACTGATTTACTGTCTGGCAAAGTTAAATATATAAATCTTTCTGAGTCTACACTAGTAGTACTTGATACCATACAGTTCTCGCAGTCATGCTGCCATTGATAAGAAAGCCCAAACAGCTGATCTACATCTACACCTTCAGCATGTAATACATCAAGCATATACATTAAAAACTCCTGACAATCTTGCTGAATATTTTGAGAGAATTGTGTTTGGCCTGAACATCTGTCTAACAGATTTCGAATTTCAGACACACTTTCTATGTTTCTTCTATCAGTGCTACATTTCTCTAACACAGAATTTAACAAACTGCAAAATCTTTGATCAGAATTGACCACAATCTCTTCTTTTACATTTTCTAGAGAAAACAAAACATTAACCACTACATTAACATAGCAGTTGACACCAGAACTGTTTTCAAATTGAAAACCAACAACATCTTCAACAGAATCCTTTTTGTTTCTGCTTGTAATTTTAGGTTCATCGACTTTTCGTCTTTTTGCTACAACCTCCCCAGTATTGGTCACATTTCTTCGTTTCCGGCCTACCACACGTTTCTCAAACAAAGGATACTGAGGCAAATGTGGCGCATACTCTCTTCTTAACCTATTGTATTCCTTAACACAATCTAGATCAGCACAAATGTTTGTGACATCACACTCAATCAAGTACAATCCCGATAAAGTTCTAACTCGTGACAATGCCACATATGCCATACCCTCCTTGAACACAGAACTGCCAATATTCACCAATGCACTGTCTACACTTAAACCTTGCGATTTATGGATTGTCACCGCATATGCCAAGCAAACAGGAAACTGCTTACGGCGAACATATAAGTCTTTTACAAGCAAAAATCTAGCAGAGCAACGACCAATTAGCTGTACTTCCTCAATGCCATCAAATTTAATTTTTAAAAATTCAATTCCATCTCTATTTCTGTATTTTACAAAATCAACAACATTACCCATTGATCCATTTACCAGACCTCTTTCAACATGTAAATTCCTTCTTAAAATTATACGGCAGTTCAAGCACACATTCAGAGTCTTTTCAAAACCTGCAGTTTTAGATATACTCTTCTCTAATGAATCCAATTTTGTTTTCAGATTCTCAGACAAAATAATTGTTGATCCCATATGCTCTACTCTGTCAATAGCTTCCAGTTTCACAATCTCTTGCTTTTCTAAATGCAACATTTTGTTGTTGAATTTGGCACATTCTGCAAGAGTTGGCATCAAACATATTCCAGATTTCTTATCAGTAATTTTCTGAAAAATATTCTCAGGCACATCATCTTGTTCTGGATATAAATTTGACAGTAATCGTGCATGTAAAGCTTCTTTCCCATGCTCGGTCACTTTTCCAATTCTAACATCTTGTAGAATAGTCTTGTAAACTTCATCCTTCGCCTGACGCATATTTTCATGCAGTTCAGCATAATTGAAGTTTAACCATATATTGACGTTGCCAATGATGCCTAGGCACTTCCTGGTATCTTCATGCGTGAGCATTTTGAACACAGGTTGCCCTTTCACTGGTGTCAGCTGCAGAAGATCTCCGAAAACAATGATGTGTTTGCCACCAAATAACACATCATACTCTGTTTTGAGAACTTCTTGCATTCTCAAATGCACAAAGGCAAGCATGACATTGGAAACCATGCTTACTTCGTCAATGATAAGAAGTTTCATTTTCCTCAAGATTCTTGAAACTTCAAAACAAGCATCTCCAGATAGCTTGTGATATTGTAATTTGTTGTCATGCTCCACTGGCAGCATCAGTAAACGATGTAAAGTAATCCCTTTAATGTTATGTGCTGCCAGTCCAGTTGGAGCGGTGACAACACAAGACAGCGATGACTCTGTCCTTTCCTGCAAATAGCATGAAATTGCTTTAATGAGGAAACTTTTTCCAGTTCCCGCTTCTCCACTCACGTACAGTCGGACAGGCTTCAACGACGTACATGAGCACTCTTTCTTGTCATGACTTAATCCATGATCAATTTGCATGGTAACTTCGTCATATATTTTCCTCTGCTCAACGTTGAGTTGTCTTTCCAACTCTTCTAAGTTAACCGCATCCTCCTGAGCATGTGTCATGGCTCTTTCCACTTCATTCATGGCAGTGGCAGCTTCATTTTCGATAACAGGTCCTCCTAGTGGATCCTGACTCAATGAAGCAGAACTCTGACTGTCCTGAGAACTGTCTCTGGCAATCTCGGCTGCAATCGTTGCTTCCTGCTCAATTTCCGCATTCAACATTTCTACATATTTGGGAAAAGCAGGACATTCTATGGTCTCCTTGGCGGCATTGAAAGAGTCTTCGTAACAGAGGAAATCTCCAAGCAGTTCCTCTTCTGCACGCCAAGGCTTGAAAAGTTGCAAAAGTGCTAAATAGAAAAACTCCTTTTTTTCAGGAGATTCGACACTCAATTTTCGATGGTTTACCAAGTGGCATTTTCTTTGCTTGACCAGACATCCCTCACTTCCTATTACAGCATACACTCCTTTCTCAGTATCTTCTTTGATGTTCCTCTTGAATATGTAATTTTGAAGAACCTCATACAGACAAACATTGTCGAGGTGACTGCTTCTATTTGGATAATATGTATCCAACATGTTGGCCTTCAAAATGTCGGTACTGTTTGGCTCCTTTTCCGCCAAATACTCAATTTCCCGCACAGGTTTCAGAACTCGATTACGCGTTGCAGCAAGACCAAGACTCGCCCAAACGATACTCCTGGACTTGGCATAGAGACTTGCTGAAGACAACCGGTCAGAGCATTCGTAAGCTCCAATTTCTCGATGCGACAACATCTTCAGACTGAAACTGTACAACTTCTTGCTGAGGCTCTTTTCATGGGAAATGTCCTCCCACATATCCTTCAATTCTGTCTTCTCTTTTTTGGTGATGTAAGACGTCACATACCGAGCCACAGCCATACAGTTATCAGCCACAAACTGTATATCCATGTTAGCATTCCACATGGACAAAATCACCGGGTTGTAGTCGTTGATGTACTTGGACTCTTCGTTCCTCTTCAAATTGTATGTGTTTTTAGGTGATTTCTTCATGACATTATGTCGCAGCGAAGACATCAAACTGTTTACTCTTCCTTTAGAAATCACCGGTCGTGGAAAACCGAAACGACATTTGGTGTAGAACTTGTCCTTGTTTCGGAATTTACGACGGCAGTACTTTCCACATCGATGGCTTTGGAAACGCAGAACTTTTTCTCTTAGGCTTTTCTTCTTCTTTGCGTTTGGAACAGCACACGTAGAATACTGTTGGATGAAACTCATCACTGAGTCTTCTGGATCCGTTCCAAATTTAGGTGCATCCTTGATCCACAGCAACATATGTATATGAGGAGCACCTCTTGCTTGGTACTCCTTTCTCCAGAAGAAATCCAACACCTCTCCAAGAGGTGGATTCTTCTTATTCATGATGAAAGACATCATAGCTTCAAATCTATGATTGAAGTACCTACATACATTGACTGGATCCAAAGAGCACAGTTCTCCGGGTGTCTTGAATTCGATGTTATCTACGTTAGCATTTGCCTCTCGTAGAAATTCAAGTAAGTCTTCCCAGCCATACTCGGCACAGCTCAGAGTGAGGAACCATGTGGGAGTACCTAAGTTCCTCAGCATACATTTTAAATCACCATGACGACGGTACCAGTACTCATTAGTACCACGCTGACACGCCATGAGATTAATCAGGTGAGAATCCAAAATACTGTCTTGGACATTGACTTTATCCATAAAGTCACTTGCCGAGATGTTTTGCATGTGTATACCACTTTTCAAGATGTGGTTCACTGCATATGACAGTCCAGACAGATCGCTTTCAAACAGGAGATGAAACAAATAGGGAATGCATTGTCGAAACCTAGCATCTCCTGCATACAATCGCAAAGTCCGGTATTCAGAAGCAGGAATTTGATGAGGTCGCTCATCATATCTTCCTCCCTGACCTGTTGGAAAAAGCTGTGGGAAACACCGAGCTTCCAAACTTTCCTCCCAAACACTAATGGGACTCCCTTTGGCTTGTTTCATTTGAAACAACTCAATAGCATTCCCCATGACTTCCTTGGAATGCAAAGGATGAACACTATAATGTTCATATATTTCTTCACTAGTAGAGGGTTCTACTTTCTCAATTTGACCAGCACACAAATCGCTATCCTCTTCCTCACTTACTTCCTCTTCTGCAACATATACATTCTTATAGTATTTATTATTTTTTTTCAAATACAATGTTGCCTTTTTAACTTTCCTAACATCTACTAAATCTTGCCATATTTTCTTATTCTTAGTCGGAACCCCATTAACTAATATAACCAGAGGTTCCTCTTCCACTTTTTCTACTCCAATTGTGTTAATGTTTTTCTTCAAATCTAGAGGCAAATAAACAACTCTTCCCTTTAATCCTCTCTGTAAATCTGATGGAGGCAATTTCCCTGTCTTTGGCTCCATTCTTACAATAGCCTGAAAGGGATGGATACTTTGAATCAAAATAGATTCATAAGTATTTAAATCCTTCAATTCAGAAGGAATCTCAACCAATTCCAGATTATTATGAACTGCTCTAGCAGGCATCTGGTTTTGATTTAATTTGCAACAACAATAAGTACACACACGTTGATCAAATCCCAAATCAAAACAATTTTCTACCATCAAGTATGTTGCAAAATCCTTCCATTCACTATTATTTTCCCTTTCACTTTTTGCATATAAATCCACTAACTTAGTCTGATTCTTATAATAAGTGCGTCGACAACACACACAAGTGAAATTAGGCCTCTCACTTGATTTCACCTGAAACGTCGCAATTTCCCTCTGGAAATTATCTGTACTGGAAACCTGTACACTATCTTCCACATTACCCTCTTCTTCTGGGTCAATTTCAACATTCTCCTCTTTACTTCCAAAGTAACAAAACTCAATTTCTTCACATATGTTCTTCACATCTATTTCAGAACCATGCAAAAGAGCAGCGCATAATTGTTTAAGCATAATTGCTGGACTCTTAGCATAATACAACATTCTAACTAATTTCCTCACTTTATTATGATGCACTGCTAGCATCCTGAAATGATGAAAAACACTCTGGCATACTCTCCTGGAAAGACAAGCCAGTGAATGACCATGCAAACCTGTAACTTCTCTCACTCTGCAAGGATCTAATTCTTGCAACAACTTCATTTTCTGATTCAAACTTTTCTTATTAAATGACCGTACAAAATCACAAAGCAAATTGATGGAATCCTGTCGCACACTGCAAATACTACTACACTTCCAGGTGTACACAGGACCCTTAGCACGTCTTCCTAAAACCTAATTACCTAACACCTCTTCTGCCTCTGTTGTCACAAGTTTTTCTTTTTCAACTGGACAACCATCTTTCACTTCATAAGCACGACCACTGGTGTCAACTGCATGCACCAAATCATTATCCTGGAAATAACTCTCCTCATTAAAAAATGCCTCACAGCTTGAACTATGCATCCATTCTCCAGAAAAAACTTCACAAAAATTACTACGATTAACTATTCTCTTCAATCTACTATTTCTTTTGAAATCATAAATTGCCTTGTTTAGCTTCCTAATTCTATTGATTATCAAAATAAATAACTTACGTTTAATTTCAAATGCCTGATCAATAACTTTCTCAACTTTTTTTTTCTCTTATAAAAAACCAGTTTCTGTTGACCTTTCTTAATATTTTTTAACACATTGCCAATTATCCTGTTGCGGAACATTCGTTTACGAATGTCCCTAAACTGTTGTTTCCTTCTACTATCATGCACAGAGTTATCTCTTGCTCTAGCAGTAACATTTTTGGTTGGCCTTTCCTTTCCATTTGATTTGCTTATCTTTTTATGGACTGAAACATTTTCTGTAGTAATATTTTTTTTACTACACATATTTCTTATGAAATATTTTGTGCTCTTACCCGGTGCTTTCTTCGTGACTTGACAAATCTTTTTGTTAGAGGACTGCTGCTTATTTTGTTTCACCTGCTGTCTTTGACGTTTTGCAGCCTTTCTCTGTCTTTCTATTGTTGGCATGGTGAAATCTTGAAATGATCTGCAGTTGAATCTGTGGTAAAATATAATAAAAAATGTTATTAACCACTATTACCAAACAGTAAATCAATAACAATGATCAAAAACTTAACACACTACTTGACATTTTAAATAGAAGATTTTTTAGTCCTTGGCAAATTTACAATACAGAAATAGCAGAAAAGAAATGACATTTATATTTATGTTACCTGTGCTATTTTATATGTGAATCTGATCTAATTTTATGAGCATATTTTAATATTTTATTGAAGACACTACACATAACCTGTTTTTGAAGGTGTCTTTATTTTTAAATTAAACGGTTTAAATTTTTACTTTTTATTAATTATACATTTTAAAAATAAATGTTTATATTTCCATAGGCTCAAGCAGGTCAGCTTCCCACCCTATGTCATATAATTCGGACAAATCTGCATCCTCATCACGCTCTTCTTCATCCTCAGGATTTAAATCATCCAATGGATCAACATCCACTGATGTTTCAATTACAAGTTCAATGATGAGGTCAAAATCAACTGATTGCAGATTGTCACTCATGTTGATGTTGTCTTTATCTTTAAAGAAAGATAACAACAATGAGATGTTGCAGAGTAAGAGACAAATCTCAGAGATTATAATAGTAAAATTGTTTAACAAGAGTAATATTTTGCAGCTATTATTTAGCCATGTCCAGCAATGCTGATCAGGTGAAGACTATGTCTAATTTTTCAGTGAACAGGACTCATCTCTTCTTAACCTTGGATAAGCCTCACCGACTCTGTGTGTCCTGCACATACTTAAATGTAAAGGGGCAGATTTATGTTAAATGGCACATCCCCAGGCATGCACCAGTTAACGTGCACCGCTGCTCTGCCACCCATGGTGTGCCGTATTTACAATCAGATAGGAGAAAACTGCGTCAAAACCCTGCGCCTGCTTTAAGCAGGCATAGGTCTTGACGCAACATTGTGGAGATGGGGCACCCCTGAGCCTTGCTTGAGCTGCATCGCACTTGCGATACAACTCCAGCAATCACTACCTTTACATCACAGATACATCACGCATCTGTGCCATTTTTGCCCCATGATGCCCCGCATTGTAAATGCAGCACACCATGGGTGGTGGAACAGCAGCACAGGATGACTGACACATCCCTGGTGATGCACCAGTCATCATAAATCTATCCCTAATCTTCTTATCTTGTTACAGATGAACCGCCATATGTACCATCAAACTATTTTGCATTTCCTAAATAGCGAATTTTAAGGAATAAATAGCAATTCTTTACCATTCCTAATTTGCAATGAGCAAATTGCTAATTGCAAGTTACCCATTCATTTCCATGGGCTAGGAGCCTCATAGGAATGAAGGTTTAATTTGCGATTAGCAATTTGCTCATCACAAATTAGGAATTTTTCCAAGGGTGCAGGGGTGTCTCAAGAACACCCTGCTGCACCCCCTGAAAAAGAAATTTGGGGGCATATGGCGCACATACATGCCCTAAGGGCATGTATGGGCGTCATATGGCACCTTTTGTTTTTTGGAAAAAAAGCTTTTTGAAAAGAATTCACAAATTACCACCAACTTGAAGTTGGTGGTAGTTTCCAAATCCTTAATGTCATTTTTTTACATATTTTTTGTTTGATACATTGCATTTAAGTAATCGCAAAATTTGCAAATCCTTCAGTGCAATCGCAAAATAAGGAATAGCAAATTTTGCTATTCCTTATTTTGCATCAAACTTGTTTGATATATACCATTTGTCTAATTAGCATTCGCAAAGGCCGAAATTCGCAGAATTTTGATCTTTGTGAATGCTAATTAGCTTGATACATATGGCCCCAAGTGAGGCCTGTCTTGCAACATGGTGCATCTTTTGCATCACTGCTGCATCGGTTTCATGTGGTACGTTTTTTTTACACCATGACATATCTGCCTAAAAGCATCAATTTGTAATTTTGTCGCCTCATAGCAAATCTTTTGCACCGCCGCTGCATCATAAAAGTGACGCACAGTGGCGCAAAAGAGGCATACACCTATCATAAATCTGTCCCTAGCATTTTAAATGATTAATTCATGATGACGATAAGGTGTGGCCTATCCAGAGGTTTGTTTAAGGTGAGGCCTACTCAGGATTGCAGATTAAAGTTACGCTTGATGAAGAATACAGAAGAGATAATACATGTAAAGGCCTACCAATGAAGTAAGTGATTTGCACTTTATTTCGCCAGTCATCATAAATGTATCCCTAAGCTTCTTATCTTGTTACAGATGAACCACCATATGTACCATCAAACTATTTTGCATTTCCTAAATAGCGAATTTTAAGGAATAAATAGCAATTCTTTACCATTCCTAATTTGCAATGAGCAATTTGCTAATTGCAAATTACCCATTCATTTCCATGGGCTAGGAGGCTCATAGGAATGAAGGTGCAATTTGCTATTAGCAATTAGCTCATCACAAAATAGGAATTTTTCCAAGGGTGCAGGGGTGTCTCAAGAACACCCTGCTGCACCCCCTGAAAAAGAAATTTGGGGGCATATGGCGCACATACATGCCCTAAGGGCATGTATGGGCGTCATATGGCACCTTTTG
Organism: Lissotriton helveticus; assembly: GCF_964261635.1. Classification (NCBI taxonomy): domain Eukaryota; kingdom Metazoa; phylum Chordata; class Amphibia; order Caudata; family Salamandridae; genus Lissotriton; species Lissotriton helveticus. The sequence continues at coordinate 221,007,777 of NC_136070.1, read as the reverse complement.
TTTTTTGGAAAAAAAGCTTTTTGAAAAGAATTCACAAATTACCACCAACTAGAAGTTGGTGGTAGTTTCCAAATCCTTAATGTCATTTTTTTACATATTTTTTGTTTGATACATTGCATTTAAGAAATCGCAAAATTTGCAAATCCTTCAGTGCAATCGCAAAATAAGGAATAGCAAATTTTGAATTAAGGACATTTTAAGTCATTTCCACATGTGCATTGTTTTCAAATTATGATTTGAAAATCGTTTTTGGGGAAAAGTAATGGTTTGCAAATTTATGACAAGGACATAATGGTGTATGCTTCTCTATAAGGCATTTCAGTGTCTCTGATGTCATTTTTCCCATATTACATTATAAGACCTTTCCCCATGGAGCACATTCCTTGTAAATATGCTCCCACCTGTGCATGGTGAATTTAGATTTTGACTGTTTGAGTCACATAGCCATGTTAAAAGTGACCCAAAAAAATTGCAAACGCTTTAAAAAAACACATTCATGTGTCTTAAGGACATTTTAAGTCATTTCCCCATGGACAGTGTTTTGTAAGTGGCGCAAAAGAGGCATACACCTATCATAAATATGTCCCTAGCATTTTAAATGATTAATTCAGGATGACGATAAGATGTGGCCTATCCAGAGGTTTGTTTAAGGTGAGGCCTACTCAGGATTGCAGATTAAAGTTACGCTTGATGAAGAATACAGAGGACATAATACATGTAAAGCTCTACCAATGAAGTAAGTGATGTCCACTTCATTGCGCCAGTCATCATAAATCTATCCCTAAGCTTCTTATCTTGTTAGACATCAACCGCCATATGTATCATATAACTATTTTGCATTTCCAAAATAGCGAATTTTAAGGAATAAATAGCGATTCTTTACCATTCCAAATTTGCGATGAGGAAATTGCTAATTGCAAATTACCCATTCATTTCCATGCGCCAGGATGCCCATATGAAAGAAGGTGCAATTTGCAATTAGCAATTAGCTCATCGCAAATTAGGAATTTTTCCAAAGGTGTAGGGGTGTCTCAATAACACCCTGCCGCACCCCTGAAAAAGAAATTTGGGGGCATATGGCGCACATAAATTTTAACAACATTCCTTTACCTCAAAAACGATTTTCAATTCATAATTTGAAAACACTGCCCACAGGGAAATTACTTAAAATGTCCTTAAGACACATGAAAGTGTTTTTTTATTGCCTTTCCAGCATGGTTGGGTCACTTTTAACATGGCTATGTAACACAAACATTTAAAATCTAAATTTGCCATGCACAGGTGGGAGCATATTTACAAGCAATTTGCGCCACAGAGAAAGGTCTTACATTAAAATGGGAAAAATAACATCAGGGACAGTCAATTGCCTTATAAAGAGGCATACACCATTATGTCCTTGTCATAAATTTAAAAACAATTCCTTTTCCCCAAAAACGATTTTCAAATCATAATTTCAAAACACTGCACATGGGAAAATTACTTAAAATGTCCTTAAGACACATAAAAGCGTTTTTTAATTGCCTTTGCAGCATGTTTGTATCACTTTTAACATGGCTATGTAACACAAACATTAAAAATCTAAATTTTCCTTGCACAGGTGTGAGCATATTTACAAGCAATTTGCGCCACATAATTCATAATTTTCTCCTTAAAGCACACTATTCTCTATCTAAATTAAAGAAATATTTTCTCACCTTAGCAAATACTTTGAGTTTGAAAACAGTCTCAGAAACACACCAATTTGTCTTCAGCAGAGCAAAAGGTATGCACTCCAGAGTCTGCAGCTATCAAAAGCACAGAAATGCTGTAATTCTTCACACATATCTCTCATGTCACCCAATCAAAACTCTTCCCTCACTTTTTTTCAAATGAAAACCCTTCCCCCCTCTGCCATTTCATGCCTTTTCTGCATAGCAACCACCTCTTGGAAGACTTCTGGTGTTTGCAAGTTCACACAACAATGTTGCAATTGAACTCTGAACTCTCAGTGCACCTGCATATCCAGTGCATTCTTTCATTTAATGATTTTTTATTGACCATTCAAAATACATCTTTCAAATAACTCATCCGTGCACCCTAACTTTCTGTTTTCAGCAATCAAAATCCACCAATCACTGTTACTGCTTCATGAACACAGAAACTCCACAGTTTTTTTCATTTTAAACTCTCATTTTTTCAACTGCCATTTCATTGCCACACTTCATCTGACTGCAGGAGAACCTTCTCTCACCATGTTTTCTGTCTGGATTGTTGGACATAGTTATATTCACTGGGCTCAAAGGTACACTGAAAACAGGAATTTACCTAACCTCAATTTACAAGATGTGGAAATTAAGTGGTTTGGCCACAGAGGATTAAAATGTCACCAATTGATACCATTGGTGAAAACCTTTATGCATTTGCCCAAACCTGACCTGTTAATTGTGCACTGTGGAGGTAATGACTTGGGCACTTTGACTGGTGTAGGTCTGGAAATGCTTTTAAAGGACACCTTTGAGCAATTAATGGCACTTTTTCCTCAGACTGCCTTGGTATATTCAAATATATGTCAAAGACAGAAATGGAGGTGGTCAAACCAATTTTGTCCACAAATTGAGAAGTCGAGGAAGCATGTAAACAAATCTGTTTCAGCTTACATGAGAGACCATGGAATGGGCTCCCTGTACAACAATAACTTGTGTTACTACATGCAAGATATCTACAGAGGAGATGGAGTTCACTTCTCAGATGAGGGCAACAGAATTTTCACTCTGAATTTAAGAATGTGCATTGGTACCTACTTATAAGTACCTAAATGTACCATAAACCCAAAAGCTCTTCTCAGAGCTACCCTACATCTGATCACTCACAATTATTATTTTACTCTAACATTTTTCACTAATTTTCAACAAAGTACGCTCCCTGGGGCGCTACCCGGTACGCGAACCGGGAGCTAACCTCGCGAAATTTAAAAAAAAAATGTTTTTTTTCCGCACATATGGGCCTCCTCAGCCACCCTCACAAAACCTAGGGGGTCAAGATAAGTCTACCGTGCCCCCTTCTACCCATTCTGAACATTATTTGCCCTCCATCTTGTATCTTAATTCGACCGAAACACAAAATGGTGGACTCCCGTTACGCTTAAGGTTCGCGAACCGGGGCGCTCAACGGTTCGCGTACCGGGTCGCTCCCTGGGAAGCGCACCATCAAAAAAGGTGGGAAAGTAGTTCACAGAAAAGCCACTGGAGACAATTTCACCAAATATAGACTACCTCATACTACATACCAATCCCTACCATTTTCACAAATTTGATTGGAATTCCATTTAGCCATTTAGCCTGTAGACCTCTCTAAATACCGTGAGGTAAATTACTTCACAAAACACATCTGAAGTGTTGGAATTGACAACCAATTAAAATGTTACTTTCATTTTCTACTTTTTTTACCTGACATTTGATTGGTTATATACCTGAATATATATAAAGGAAGAGAAGAAAACACAGCCATTTTGACTACTACTTCTTGGTGTACATTTCAATAGGATTTTCACTAATTCCTTCAACTTCTATCTAAAGGTAAGTTTTTATTTTTAAAACTGAAGTATATTGTGCACTATAAGTTAATATGGTAAACTTTTTCTGATAGTTATATACTATCCCTCTGTAGTAGTTATAGATTTAGATAGACTTCTCTGTTATAGTTATGGATGGAGTTAGGCTTCTCTTGTATAATTATGAATTTACTTACGTTAAATCACATACACTTTTTTATATTCCTACTTCCACTCTGATACTATACACTGCCCAAAATTAATCCCAACAGTGCCCTATCTCTACTAATATATATTTTTTTAATCTAAATTTCAGGAAAAATGGAAGGCGAACAGAAAGTTGAATTTCAAATTGTCCTGCAAGAGAGCAGCCAAGAAATCAATGATGAAAATGATATTGAATTTTTCGATGAAACTTTAGACAAAGAACTACTGCAATGTGTACAAGCAGTAGATAACCTCCTTGAAAATGAGGACATTTTACACCCTCAGAGACTACAATGTATATTCAATGATAATTATGAAATTTCTGACAATGAAATGTTAGAAAGTTTAATAAATTATGAAACACAATCACAATAAAAAAAAATGCTTAAAAAATAAAGAAAATAAAAAATAATCAACAAAAACAACAATCAATTAACATACAGCATTTGAAAAGTCTATCATTCATTTTTCATTGCAGTACGCTGCCCAGAACGCTTCCCGGTTCGCGGACCGGGCGCTCCCCACGCAAAAAAAAACAAATTTTTTTTTTTGTTTTTTTTGCCCCGCGGGGCCCTTTTAAAACCTCCACATTAAACCTAGGGGGTCAGGGAGGATCTAGTATGCCCCCTTATGGTCATTTTCGCCTTTGTTTTGGCCTCCTCTTGTCTCTCAATCCTACCGAGAGACAAGATGGCGGCCGCTCCGGACTGTTTAGAATGTTGACAGACACCGGAGAGCCAATCAGCTTAGCTACGCGAAGTTCCGGTACGCTTAAGGTCCGCGGACCGGAGCGCTGCCCAGAGCGCGCTTACAGATATATATCTTTTTTTAAACGTTAATTTCTCAAAATCCACTGGAGCACATATATTGAGACCTAGAAAAGGCACATCGGGCTACCAGTCCCTACAATTTTGCCAAGTTTCATGCAAATCCATTCAGCCGTTCGGGCTAAAAGTGAGGCCAACCGCCCTATGGAAAACTCAATGTTAAAAACACGTTTTGGGACCCCCCTTTTTTCTCGGCCCCCCCTTGACGAAACCCCCCCAAATTTCCAAGGGCTGCTCAGAAACAAAATGTTCAATTTTCCAGAAAATTTCAGCCAATTCCGTCCACAAACGCCAAAGTTATTAGACATAGAATTTTCAAAAATCCCATAGGGAAAAAATCCTAACTATATATACCTACTGGCGACCGCCAGTAGGTAATATATATATATATATATATATATATATATATATATATATATATATATATATATATATATATATATATATATATATATAATAATATCGCAAATTTTGAAAGGCCTTCCAGCCAATGTCATTATAATGAAATTAGTTGTTTTTTTACGTGCTTTGCAAAGGTGCTAAATTATGTACTTTTAGCTCAATTGAAAGGATTTTTATTAATCATGCAATAAAGAATTTACTTACTTACTTCATGACGACAATACCAATACTCATTTGTTCCACGTTGACATGCCATCAAATTGATTAAGTGTCCTTCTAAATTTTCATCTCTTTCTTGAACTTTCTCCACAATTTCTTTTGCACAAAGAACTTATTGATAAACTTTAGTTTTCAGTATGTGGTTCACTGCATACGACAGAGAAGACATATCACTTTAAAAAAAAAGGTGAAATGTGTGTAAAATGCACTGTCGAAATCTAGGATCTTCAGAATATAATCTGAAATTTCAAGTGATCAAATTGAAAAAATGAACAAGTCACGGACTAAAGATATTTATAAACATTACACAATATATCCTTTACATTCAAAAGAAGTAATAGGAAGCAGCATTTAGTTATCTGAAATGAAAAAAGCACAGGGAACTCCAATGAGTGTATGGGAGAAAACTTTGGAAGGTCATTATTTTCCACAGCTGTTTCCTACAGGAGAAGTTGGACGGTATAATGATCCACCTGTACCGATTGCAGTGTCAGAATATCAATCAAGAAGATTCATCTTCTAAACTTGTTACCTGTTCACCCACATTTACAGTTTCATAATAAATATTTTTCTCTAAAAGATATTAGGTAGCCTTTTCAACTTTATTAACACCCACAACATCTTTCCATATTTTTTGACTTTTTGTTACTACACCATTTACTAGAATGACTACTGCCTAATTCACTCCAGCAATAGTTTCAATATTTTTCTTAAAATCCAAAGGTAAGTACACCACTTTTCCTTCAAACCTCTTTGCATGTCTGTTGGTGGCAGTTTACCTGTTTTAGGCTTCTTCCGAATTATAGTTTGAAAAGAATTAACACATTGAATTAGAACAGACTCATATGTATTCAATTATGTCAGTTCCTCCGGAATAGCTACTAATTTTAAGTTATTATGTACTGCTCTAAAAGGCATTTTGTTCTCTTCTAATTTGTTATAACAATATTTACATATACATTGATCACTACCTAACTCAAATTGACCTTCCACCAACAAGTACATTGTAAATTCTACCCACTTACCATTGTTCTCCTTTTCACATTTCAAATACAAATCAACATTCCTACTTTGACCTTTATAATCAGTACGTTGACAACAAACACAAACATAGTCTCATATTTCACACCACACTACAATAAACTTTCCAACTTCTTCTTCAAACTGATCAGTGCTATTCACTTTCCCATCTCCTCCAACATCTGTAATTGTCAAACTTGTCATTTCAATATCATCACACTTTTTTTGAACAACTAATAAAGAAGCATATAAAAGACTTGTACTCCGTTCACTTAAAAATAATGCAAAAGTTTATACATAGTACACTTTCCATACAAACTTCTGCATTTCTGAATAACATACTGGTAACATCCTAAACTGATAAAAAACACGTTTCTTCAAAGACAAGCCAGAGAATGCCCATACTTATCAGTATATTTTCTTATGTGACATAGATCTAGTCCTTGTAACAACTTAACGTTCTGTTTAATACTTTCTCTTCAAAATCACAATGAATAACTTCTGTTTTAAATTGAAAGCACTATCCACTATACTTTCAATACTCTGTTTCTCTTTCAATTCAAAAACATTTGTTTTATATTTGAAGCATTCTTTTATTGAATTCTGAATCACTCTAGATCGAAAAAGTCAATTTTCATGAAACTGCTTTTGTATCCAAGTAACAGATACTATTTCTTTATCGTCTTTGCTTTTCCTGGGATTTGAAATGGAACTCTGCTTCACCTTACTTGAATAATTCCTATTTTTCCTCTTGTGTGATCCTTTTTTCATCTTGTACTTTTAGTAGAACAAAGTGTTTCTGTACTACTCCCATTTTTTCCAAATTTCAACTTATGCCTTTTGCACAAATGTATATTTTTCTTCTCTTTTCTTTTTTTATTTACTTCTTTTTGGCATTTCCAAATTTTAATCCAAACAAAATAATTTTCTGAAAAAAATAGATTCAATTATTTTTCACATTTGTTCACTATGTTAAAATAATAACATATAATTACAATACTTCCACTAATGACTTCCACACCCAGTGCTGCAACGTGATGGAACATGACAGAGCAGCACTAACATGACAAGTAGTGCCGTAGAACATGAAGCAAGTTTTTATTTAATTATTTACAAACACCTTTACAATTTATATGTAACTGCACTACCTCGTACTTTTCACCTCTCCGCCGCACCCCACCACCCCACACCACTCTCTCTACAACCCACCACAGACAATATTATAGATAGTATTTTTTAAAATGTTTAATCTATGTACTTAAGATGATATTATCAACCAAACAGCACACACAAAAATTACCATTATTAGCCTACAATGTTATCTACAACTTTCCAAACATAACACTGCCCACCCCGGCTTTAAGTGTGTGGGGGTCTGTGGGTGTCTGAGCAACAGCACTTTATTTTAGGTGGCCTCGAAACAGGTCCTTATGGGGGTCTACTTTCGGGCCTCGCAAACCTCATCCGTCTTTTTTTTTATTGCACTGCATTGAGACTGTGAGAGCATGCACATTACTCACTACTTAGAAGTACACACATCATGCCAGGTGACTCGCATTGTAGGAGAAGGGAAATCCTTTAAAAAGACACTTTTTCTCTCAGAATTTCCCTTCTCTTTTTGCAACGCAGGAACAACATCATTGTGGGGTAATTAGCAAACACACCACCAGACGTGCATCGCCCATTGCCCCGGACTCTCTCAAACTGCTTCCCGTGAGCACAGACACAGCTGCACCCGAGTACTTCACAGGTCTTCAAAAGATCATTTTTTGGTATAGAAGACAGTATGCATCAATTAAAAGATGGTTGGATGGCGCACCGCTAAGGATAGATGAATGCTGGGCTTTAATAGGGCCAGGTCTGAGGACCACCACTTATTTTCAGGGAGCCTCCAAACGGGTCTCTATCAGGGTCTATTTTCAGCCCTCGCAAACATAGTCAATTTTATTTTCGGCCCTGGCAAACATAGTCAATTTCTTTTTTTAAATTGCTTTGCAGTGAGAGCATGCACATCGATGTACGCATGCTTATTTTGCTCACTATTGAGAATTGGCGACATCACGATACGTTACCCACGTTGTAGAAGAAAGGGAGATCCTTTAAAGAATGATTTTTTCCGAACGTAGGATAATTGGAGAGGATTTTTTAAAGCACACAATGATACTTATCTTGATTTAGACCATGGCTCAACTTGCATAGCCCCCACCCCTTTAAGAGCTTTGCCCCCCCTTTTAGAGCACCCCCACTTTCTGAAACGCTCATAGGCAAAGTGTATTAAAACATCCAAATTTGCAAGTAAAACATATACCATGCCTTAGGGCACTTTATAAGTGCTCCCAGTGGTACTACATCACCTTTATTAGCTCGACATATGCATGTTACTATATTCTGTGTTTTAATCAGAAACATACCCACCTCCCCCACACCCACCCCGCCCTTCCTTAAACGTACAAAATCAAACAGAAACCCCCAACATTCCTAGTAGCGCCACTATACCCATACACAGGCTTAATTTTAACAGGTGTGTGCCGGAACACTTATCAACAAAAAGTATTCAAGCATGGGAATACGCGGAAAAATATAAACAATACCATAGCACGGTTAATTAATGGGCCCAGTGAAACTACATTACCTTAACTAACTGCATGTGCCCACGTTACAAATCTCAGTCTTATATTCAGCAACATACGCACATCCCCCATCCCCACCCATAACCATGCTTAACTTTACGAAATCAAACAACGAGCCCCTGCACTCCCATTACCGCCACTATAGCCATAGATAGACTAAATGTCAACAGGTGTCTGCCAGAAAGCTCATCAGCAAAGGCTATTAAAACTTACAATTTTGCAATTCAAACATACACCATACCATAAGACGGTTTATAAATAGTCACAGTACCACTACACCACCTCAACACCCGCCCTTGCTTAACTTACTTTAGCCATACACAGCCTTAACTTCAACAGATGTCTACTGAAAACCTCATCAGCAAAATGTATGAAAACATGCAAATTTGCGGGTAAAACATATACCATGCCAATGGCGCTTTATAAGTGCTCACAGTGGTACTACATAACCTTTACTAGCTCCACATCTCCACGTTACTATATTCTGTATTTCAAAGAGCAACATAACTACCTCGCCCACATCTGCCCCCACTCTTGGTTAACAGTACGAAATCAAACAGAAACCCCCCATTCCTAGTAGCGCCACTATACCCATCCACAGGCTTAATTTTAACAGGTGTCTACCGGAACAATTATCAGCAAAAACTATTCAAACATGCAAGTTGGCGGGTAAAACATAAAACCATCCCATAGCACTGTTTATAAATGGGCCCAGTGAAACTACATTACCTTTAGTAACTACATATGCCCACGTTACAAATGTCCCTGTTATAATCAGCAACATACCCACCTCCTCCACCCCACCCATGCCCTTGCTTAACCTTACGAAATCAAACAACGAGCCCCAGCACTCCCGTTACCGCCACTATAGCCATACATAGACTTAATGTCAACAGGTGTCTCCCGGAATGCTCATCAGCAAAACCTATTAAAACCTGCAATTTGGCAACTCAAACATACACCATACCATAAGACAGTTTATAAATAGTTACAGTACCACTACACCACCTCAAAACCCACCCTTGCTTAACTTTACACAATAAAACAAAGAGCCCCAGCAAACGTAGAACTACACCACCTCTACTAGCTAGACATCTATATGTTACAAAAGTTGTTTAAATACTCTGTAGAGTGTATAGCAGGGCATGGGGAGAGTAAACAAAGTTCTAATTCCCAAACATTTGATATACCATCCCTTTACTGTATCTATGTTAAAGATTTTAAATTGTATGAAGAAATTGACGAGTGTCTCAAAAGGGATAGTGAAACTCACCATCAGTAAGACACGGACCACTTCAACACCTACATATATCCGCTACAGCAACACAGCCTGACAAATAATATCACTTATAATCACATGTAGTTCTCTAATGTCAACAAAGTCATACAGAAAATATACTCCACATTTAATTTTTTTTATCTCTCACACATTTATAAAACATCTCTTCTAAACAAGCATTCCTCAATTACTTCTATTCCATACGAACAGACAATAATTAATATATTTACTACCATATATTTTAGTATATCTACCTTTTTATTATTCAATAGTCAGAAACTACAGAAACTATTAACTATACCCAAAAACAACCCAGAAACCACATTCATATTATATCTCAAGTTAGGATCACATGATTCAAACTATGCGTACATACAAAAGGAACGTATCACCTTTCCTATCTCCATCTCCTCTCCATGTAATCTCCAAATACTGTACACGGCCCCACTGTACTACAACCTACCCTGACTTACATTCAAACCTACCTCTCAGTGTCAAAAATAAGACCACAACCTGCCCACATAACATTTCTGCATTTCGTTTTATCACTTTTAACTTGATAACACATACATCTCCTACAACCACTCCCCCACCCCACTATTTCCACAAAAAGTATCAGTTGCAAACGTGCAACATTTTCCTTATCTCCCCGAATACATTACAAACCCAAATTAACGCTGTAATGACAAACTACACTTCTTCTCTGTGAAAAATTCCTAAACATATATAAAGTACTTATATAACAACAGCTCAAATTGTATGCATATTTCATAACCAATATCAAACATCACACTTTACTAACACTATATTACTTTGAAATAAAAAAATACTTTCAAAATTAAAAACATCACCTCAAATACTATAAAACACATAACACACCTTGTTCATTTCTAACTCACCTTTGTAGTTGTTATCCAGATTTCAAATCACCCGCATACAATTCTGTCTTTGTCACATAGTACATATAAAACTACGACTTCATCAAGCATGAAACCAGGAATGGCACAATTTCTCTGTCGCTCCACACATAAATACATGTAAAGAACAAATCAGAATACTTAATTCCTTCAATGGCATTCCAAAACTTACCTCCATTAGTTAATTTTGAATTTTCCTTCCGAAAAGCTACTTAATATTCCACACCACATACAGGTCACAAGTTTAACCTATGTTATCACCTTACTTTCTGGAACCTTCTACAACACCTGCAGGTTAAAAGTTCATCAATTTTGTTTTAACCTAACAATATACTTTTGCAACATTTTATCGAACGTGCAGGTTAAAAGTTCACAATAGGGGTCAGTAGTTCATCAGCTTTATTCCCAACTCCAGCAGCATCTTACCTTACGCCCCCAGCTCCATCAGACCCAGGACCCAGGAGTCAGTGATTTCCACTTTCCAAGTACCAAATTCATAAACACAAATTTACCTTCGCACTCCCTATATAACACCCCCTATGCACCATACACAAGTTACAATGTTCCAAACAAAAGTTCCTCCAAATAGCTATAACTACATGCTGACACTACTTGGTCAGATGTGGCACAGTGGCCAGAGCATATGACTTCACAGCATATGACACACAGTTTGGGCTCACGCTTTCATCCCCGAGTCCGGCAGCAGCTTAGCTTAGCAGCATGAAACTCTACACACTACTTCACATATTTTCCGTACCCCAGAACTTTCAGACCAGTACAGGTCAGTAGTTCGTCCTAGTAGTTACAAACACTTGCTGACACTATTTTCACAGCTGTACTGCAGCGGCCACAGCATATGACTTCACAGCATAAGACACACAGTGTGCGCTCACGCTTTAATCCTCGAGTCACGCACAAGCTCACCTTAGAAACATCACACACTAGGCAATACCTCCCTTAATTTCCGTAGCCCAACACTTTCACACCGGTAGGGGTGAATACTTCGCTTTGCACCCCCTCTATGGCACACCCTTTGTAGTTGTTTTCCAGATTTCATATCGCACGCATACAATTCTGTCTTTGTCACATAGTACATGTAAAACTACGACATCATCAAGAATGAAAACCAGGAATGGCACAATTTCACTGTCGCTCCACACATATTGTATATCTTGTAATTAGGACTTACTTGATTAGTGCTCCACACATAAATACATGTAAAGAACAAATCAGAATACTTCATTCCTTCAACGGCATTCCAAAACTTACCTCCATTGGTTAATTTAGAATTTTCCTTCCGAAAAGCTACTTAATATTCCGCGCCACTTACAGGTCACAAGTTTAACCTATTTTATCAGCACACTTACTGGAATCTTCGAAGACACCTGCAGGTTAAAGGTTCATCCATTTTTTTTATCCCAACGATATACTTTACAACATTTTATCGAACATTTAACGGCACGTGCAGGTTAAAAGTTCACAATAGGGGTCAGTAGTTCATCAGCTTTATTCTCAACTCCAGCAGCACCTCACCTTACGACCCCAGGGCCATCAGACCCGTAGGAGTCAGTGCTTTCCACTTTCCAAATACCAAATTCATAGACACAAATTTACCTCCCCACTCCCTATATAACACCCCCTATGCACCAATCCCAAGTTCGAAACAAAAGTTCCTCCAAGTAGCTATAACTACATGCTGACACTACTTGGACAGATGTGGCACAGCGGCCAGAGCATATGACTTCACAGCATATGACACACACGCTCACGCTCACGCTTTCATCCCCGAGTCGGGCAGCAGCTTAGCTTAGCAGCATGAGACTCTACACACTACACACTACCTCACATACTTTCCGTACCCCAGAACTTTCAGACCAGTACGGGTCAGTAGTTTGTCCTAGAAGTTATAAACACATGCTGACACTACTTCCACAACTGTACTGCAGCGGCCAGGACACATGACTTCACGGCATAAGACAGACAGTGTGGGCTCACACTTTAATCTTCGAGTCACGCACAAGCCCATCTTAGAAACATCACACACTAGGCAATACCTCACTTAATTTTCGTAGCCTAGAACTTTCACACCGGTATGATTAGTTCACTTTGCACCCCTTATATAGCACAGCCTAAACACCCCACAAAGGTTACAGTGCTCCTACCCTGCTCTTTCCCACTTTTTTTGCCCTTTTTCCCCCTTACTCGCTTCAACAGAATCACAAAATGGCGGCAAACACTTCCTAGTTGCAAACGCTCGCAGCACCCTCAGCCAATCAGCAGCAAGCTCGTGCTTGTAACGCCTTAGCCAATCAGATGGCAGAATTCCCAAATATTGATATCTGTAAATTTCGATATTTCTCAAAAACTACTGAATGGATTTACACCAAATAAACACATTTGCGCTTTCTAGACCAAGACCCTTCTCCCTGCCAAATTTGGGGTAATTCCGTTCACCCGTTCGGCCTGTAGCCTTGTCTAAAGTGTCCTATGGAAATTAACAGTGAAAAAACACGTTTTGGGACCCCCCCTTTTTTCTTGCCCCCCCTTGACGAATCACCCCCAAACTTCCAACATAGAAGCTGATCTCAACAAAGAATTAGTTTTGTAAATTTCAAAAAGATTCATCAATCTGCACCAAAGTTATTGCGAATAGAATGTTGCCATTTTCCTATGGTAACTAGGTCCTAACTATAACTACCTACTGACGACTGCCAGTAGGTAATATATATATACATACACTCACACATATATTTAGGCATTACTATTTTAGGGTTGGGAAAAGTTAATCGTAGATTTCCAAAGTTTCAGATTTTCCCTACTGTTGTTCAGGCTGGAGTGTGAATAATAAATGTGACGCCTTCAAAGTACAACACTTTCCCTACTGTTGCTTATGTTGGGGCTGGAATAGTTAATCTAGCCCCTTGAAAGTCCAACACTGACCATACTTTTGGCCAGGTTACAGTGGATTAATGAATTTGACCCCTGCAGTCTAATTTTTTATTTGAATTGTTTAAAAGCTACTTTAATGTAATACCTAATTATTTTCAGTATTATCTTATTATTATTTATGTTTAAAGACTATATATATATATATATATATATATATTCTCCTGAACCTCCTGCACAGCACCGTGAAGGAATGACAAGCCACACCAGCCGGGTAACTTTTCAGAATTTCTTTATTCGGGCACAAAGAAGACGCGTTTCGAGCACACAGGCTCTTGGTCACAAATATATATATTTATGTGTGTAATATGTTTATATTTTGTGTTTTTTTTTAAATGAATATTTTCTTTTCTTTTTTGGTTATACAATGTATAATATATTTTTGATACCATAAGTATATTTTTGTTAATCTTATATTATTTTAAGGTTAATACATATTTTAAAGACAAAATCATTTATAATACTTAAAATGCAACAGACTTGCTTATTTTATGATTATATTTTTATCTTCTAAATTTATGTAACTGATATTTTTGACTTTACATATAAAGTATGTAAAGTTGATATTTCAGTCCTTGATATTTTTTGGGCAATATGTTTGTCGTCAATATTTTGATTGGAGATATTTTGTCATGGAAACGTCACTTTTAATGGGACCCCAATAGTAGTATCTGCTTCTCTATGCTCTTCTTTAGCCTTCTCTTCGTCAGCCTGTTGGCAAGAAACAATGTCAAGGGTCAGCTGTTTCATCGGTCAGCTGTTTCATCATATAGATTCTCTTCTGCTGTAGTTTGTGCACAAAAGAAAATTCCTGATTCTTCACTAGAATGTTACAAAGTTGTGTGGATGAAGAAAATTGTGTAATCGTAATCGTGTTTCATAAATGAAACCCTCTTGCATTGTGCAGCTTCTCAGATGTATCTTTGTTTGTGATTCTCCTTTCTACCAATTCCCATGGTTGAAAAGTCATGCTTTTGAATAGGTGTGAGGTTGGGGTCTCGAGGTAAGCCACATCCAGTCCCATGAGTATCATTTGTTGCCTCCAAAATACTGTTACATTTTCTCAGTTGAAAGGGGTGTTTTTTTTGCAATCTGCCACATCTCTTCCTTCTATGATTACTGTATTCAGGGCCTTATTCACAAAGGTAAACTTACACTTTTTTGTAAGTTTATGATTGCTTGCTATGTACAAAGGGATTTATGAGTAGTATCTTTACGAGTGTTAAGCCTCGGCACGTAACAAGCTTAACTGCCTGGAAGCCGCAACAGGTGTTATAAAATTCCTCCTGCGGAATACAAAGGCTGCTTAGTCCTGAATCCACCTCAGGCCTCTTTGTTCCACAGCCTGATACTTCTAGACCATTCATCTCACTCTTGCAGGATCCTCCTTTCTCTCCTGGTGATGGGTTGTATGTCTTTCTCTTTCTCCTTCTATCCCATTTGTGTGCTTTACCGTTCTTGCTCGCGGTCAGTATCTGATGCGAAAAAACGTGTCCATCTCCAAAAATTAGGGCAACCACTGGCTCAAATTAAGCACTGACTGTATTTATTTTATAGTTTTGAGATCTTGATTTTCTCTTATAAACACTACCCATTCTTTTTTCTTTTAATCCTGGTTGCGGAACCTGTCAATAAATTTACTGTTTGGTATCCTCAAAGCAGTTTTAACACTTCCTGTTTAACTGCACGTGTTGCACTTTAGTTCTAGTCACAGGGTGACACTCACTGATCACTTATTTGTTTAGGTATATTTGTTGTGGATTGTTATGTTGTGTCCAGTGGTGTTTTATGTTCAAACCCCCCTCCCTTATGCTCCTTCCAGGGTGTGGCTACACCTGGGCGTATTGTAAGCAGACCCGATGATGAAGCATGTCACACACTTTGGTGTGTGAGTGAGGGCAGTATTTTCAAAACAAACACTTTTGTTTTGTCATACGGGGTTGTATGGACTTGATTTTTGTTTTGACCCTCTCCTTCCCTTTACGTGTGTGAAAAGAGTCATTAGGGGGTTCGGGTTGGTAGAGTTGTATGTGGTTGACCCTGTCCCCTTCCTCTGTGTTTAATGTATTTATTTTGATCACAATTTGCTCCAAATACTATTGTTCACACAGACGGAGGCGTAGTGGTAACAAACTCCCAAAAAGTTTGACTTATTTTTGATGACCAATCCAGTACCACCTCAAGCTCCCTTCATGAGAACATGGCCTTCCTGTTTCTGAAGTTCAATTTCTGCAACATTTTCATCTATTAAAAGGTAAACCTTCTTCCAAAAATGTAAACAGAAAAAAAGACTAACTTTAGGGGGATTTTCTCCATTTAGCTTCATGGACCTGAGTAGTGTATTTGACTATGTGAGTCACGTTAAACGTTGGTGTATTTTGAGATCTCTGGAAGGGGGAGTGCTACCTATATTGTTCTGTATGGCTTCCACAGGGTGCCTCTATCATTCATTACAGTTTCTCATACCCTTTATATTGTTTATATGGTTTCTTGTTTCACACGTTTATTTTAGTTATTCATTTCATTTCCTGCTATCTTTATAGTCACAAGAGAGTCTGCAACTGGTTAGAGGGGTTGCTGGACCCCAGGTACAGCTTTTATGTCCCCTACCTGTTTGGTGATTCACGCAGTTCAGCATTGGATCCTGGCCATGGCTCTCCTGCATGGCAGCTTATTTATAACCAAAGAGAGCACGTCTGCGCCACTGGTGTGCCAAAGGCAATCCAAAGGCAAGCCCTTCTGCGCCTGTCCACTCTCAGACTGCATTCAGCAGCAGCCTTCCTGGCAGTTTTTCTGGCGGTCAGCTACTTTTCATAAATATTCCAGGGAAGAATTACAGGATATAAGTTCTTCATGTAAGAAATACCCAGGCTCTGTCTCGAACCTTCAGGAGGCTTAGACAAAGCCAGTTGTCAATGTTGTAACCTCCCTTTAAGCAATATTAAAATTAAAGCACATTTCTCCTTTTTGCCTCTTACTACTGAGCAATTTGAAAGCCCTCATGTTCATTGCTGCACTTTGATAAATAACAATGTATGAGAGCGGGTGCTGCACTCAATGTAATCAATTTTTGTGTGTTTGTACGGTATGTGTGCTGTGTTGGATTAGTGCCTGCACACTGACGTAATAGCTGTATGTGGCCTGGTGCCAAGAGGCCACCAGGGCTCCAACACGCACTACGATAAATAAAATGTATTTCGGTCGTCAAATTATCAATCAATTTTAACCACTTTGATTCATCAAACAATTTTTTCAATCTAGTTCATCAAAAAGAATTTTTTATCAAATTACTGTCATTACATGAAAATTCATTTTGTGAATCGTATATTTCACATTACATTCAAAATGACAAAATTATAACTTTATACATCAAATGATAAATACAAAAACACCCAATGCATTTCGGGGCGTCTGCCCCTTCGTCAGGGGTCTGTTGAAAAAACACAAAAGAAAAAACCTTATTACTTTCGGTGTAAGGGAGAATCCTAGCTATCGTATGCTTACTCTTGTGTTCTAATGCTTACCTCTAGTTTGCAAGTGCTTAATGCTACTCAGTGATCTGAAGCATTAAAAAAATCTATAATAAAGAAAGGAAAGAGAAAAAAAAGGGGGGTAACCTCAACTTGTTATTTCGAGATGAATAATGGTGATCAAGTTTCTTGACTGATCGCCTCATATAAATAATCCTAATGTTTACCTCAAGCTCCTTTGGGTATGCCGAGTCTGTGAAAAAATAATGATCACAGGCTTTCAATAATCAGTCTCAAAACATATTTATTACTAATGACATTTTTTGTCACTAATGCTGACCTAGTCTCACCTGTTGTTTTCTTTGGTGTGACCTTAATCCATCATATCTGGAATGTGCAAAATAGGCAAATCTCAGTATATCTTATTGCATATTACAAAAGATGGTATGGGTTTTACATGAAAAGAGCACTCTTTACCTGCAGGGCTTCAGTTGAAGCTTGACCCCGCTTTTTCACCTGTAAATGATTCTACCTGTGGAGCATTGAGATCAAGAGAATCATTGTTCTGCTAATGACCATGACGCTTGAAAGCTCGATATTCATTGCTATTTTGCCACCCTCCGCTTACCTGTGGGTTTCTGTGTGTGAGAAACTTCCACTTCGTATTTAAATAGCTCTGCGTGAACAAAGATACACGCATGAGTTAAAACGGGCTAGCGTGCACTCAACGAAATTATTCACCGCTCAATATTCCTGATTTAGCTCACCTTTTTGAACGCGATGGGTTGATTTTCTACACAACCGGCGGCAAAAGCGTCTAAGCTCTGACTATGCTGCACTGTTTATGAAAGAAATCCCTTCTCTTCGTAACTACCCTGCTCTAAAGAAATAAAAATAGGACTAACAGTATACGAGCGCCATCTTTAAGTGGTGTTTCACCGCGTTTTGTTATGTGAAGACTTTGCCTTATAGCATTTAATAAGCATTTAGGGGAATCATCTCTAAATAGTATTTTTACCTCGTTTTCATTTTTGAGACAGTTATTTAAGAAACAGTTAATTAAGAAACAGGACTGAGCGAACACTAAATAGTATTGCTGAATGAAAATGCCACAATTATAAATTATGGAACTAATGGCTTTTAAACCTGAAATGATGGCAAGTTTTACATCACCTGCCTATTTACAGTCTATCAAATAAAACATGAGTTTGATATATAATAATCAGATCCACCTTCTGAGTGTTGTCTATTAATGTCATATACATGTGAGTGTCACTGTGTGTTCGAGCCCCATGGGGTCTTGCATGTTATGAATTAATGTCTCAGTGTTCAGTGTTTAATTGCTAAAGAAAGCAGGCCATATCCATTTTGTCATTGAGCCCAGTTGGGGCTAATGTCTGAAGTTTCCGAATCCAAAAAGCTTCCCTCTGGAGTAGGATTTTTGGGTTGTCGAAACCTAATCGTTGCGGAAGTGATTCTATGATCTGGAATCTTAATTGTGCAATGGTGTGCCCAGCTTCCAACCAATGTTTCGCAAGTGGCGATGTCAAGTTTTTATTCCGGATGCGGCTTTTGTGCTCAGAGAGTCGCAATTTCAGTTTGCGTTCAGTCTTTCCGACATATAATAAGCCACAAGGGCACTTGATGGAATAGACTACATATTCGGAATTACAAGTTGTGTTATGCCTGAGTTGGATTTTTTCACCTGTTCGTGGGTGTAGTAAGATATTTCCAGGTATTACATTGTTGCAGTTTTTACAATTGAAGCATCGTGAGGTACCTTTGAATACTTCTTGTTGCGGGGTAGTGCCCATCTCCCGTGCTGGTTTATTCAATAACTCTTTCAGATTCTGTGCTCTCTTGTACGCAAACAAGGGTTTATTGATAAACAGGGTTCCAAAATCCTTTTCCACTTGCACAATTTCCCATCGATTCAAGATGATGCGTTTAATATCTCTGGATGCAGTAGAGTATTTGGAAACAAATACCATTCTTTTGTTTTCAACCCGTGTTTTTTTATTTAAAAGATCAGCCCTCGGAATTGCTTTGATCTTGTCCATGTGTGCTTCAAGCAACTTTCTTGGATATCCTCTGTCTAGATATCGTTGCTTCTGCTCCTCGATGTGCTTATTGCAGCTCTCTTCATCTGAAGATATTCTCTTGATCCTCATGAATTGGGACACTGGCATATTATTGATGAGATTTGAAGGATGGAAGCTTCCATACAGTAAAGCAGTGTTCTTCTCTGTGGGTTTTTTAAAAACAATAGTGGTAATGGAATTGTCTTTGAGTTCTATCCATACATCCAAAAACGATAGAGCTGTCTTGCTGATGGTATGTGTGAATTGAATTCTGGGATTCGCAAGGTTTAAACTCTTGATGTTGTGAATTAAATCTGCTATTGGTCGTTTCCAGATTATAAATATGTCATCAATGAAACGCTTGTAGTATACGAGCCCTTCTTGCCAAGTGTGACCTTCAAGTATATAATCTAGTTCAAACTTGGCCATGAAAATGTTGGCATATACACAAGCTCCCGGAAAACCCATTGCTGTCCCCGTGAGCTGTAGGTAGTAATTACTTGCCCATGAAAAATAACTGTTTTCCAAACAGAATTCCAACAGTTGTAGAATCAGACATTTCAATTCTTCGGGCTTGTCATCCCGAAGTAAAGCCCACTCCATTGCTTCTAGACCTTGCCTGTGAGGGATGGATGTGTACAAAGATGTCACATCTATTGTGCATAGTGTCCAATCCATGACTTCTTCTGTGCTGATGGTTGATAAACTACGTAGGAAATCCGAGGTGTCTTCCAGATAGGTGGGCCAATTTGGAATGAATGATTGCATGTGCGCATCAATGAAAATACCCAAAGTTTCAAAAATCGATGAACAACCGGATACTATCGGTCTGAATGGGGGATTTCTCAGATCTTTGTGTACTTTTGGCAAAAAGTATATTCTTGGTCTTCTTGGGTAAATTTGTCTAAGGTAGCGTTTAGTTGTGTTGTTCAGCCAACCTAGTTCTTCTGACTTGTCCAAAATTGCATCGAGATTTTTGGTTATTTCAATGGTTGGGTCTCCTTCCAATTTGACATAAGTATTCACATCCTGTACATGTTCAAATCCCTTCCTTTCGTAAAAATCCGAATCCATTATGACGAGTCCTCCTCCTTTATCGGCTTTTTGGATGACAATCTCTTTATTGTTGATCAATGATTGAAGAGTACTGTATTCAGATCTTGTTAAATTATTCAGTTTCCTCTTGTATTGAATTTTGCTAAGATCAGCTTTAACTAGCAGCTCAAAGGTGTCCAAACTTTTATGAGAGACAGGCGCCATGAAACTGCTTTTCGGTTTGAATTTGACAGAAGTGTTCTCTTCATTCTCAATGGGGTTTAGAATTGTAAAGAAATGCTTTAGTCTCAAAATCCTCATGAACTTAAAAAGAGCTATTTAAGTTTCTAGTTGATTCGTATGGTAAGTGTTGACACAAGTAGTGCCTTTGTTTAGCAATTTCTCTTCAGACTTCGTCAAGTGGTGCTTAGAAATATTAATCACGAGGCTTTCGTCTGGCTCCGTAAACCCGTTTTTTTGTTCTCCCGTTCCTTTTCCTTTTCCCTTTCCTCGTCGCGTCTTTTTTCGCTCACTAGGGTTGATATATCCGGTGGCTTGCTCCGGGCTTGGCCCTTCTCTAAAAAAAGGTCCGATGTTGATGCTGGTGAACTCTCTACCCCACGAGTCTGATCTTGCTGTGTTGGTTTACGTAATTGTTGTTTATCCAAGGGTAATCTGGTGGAACTTGTATCACTATCAGATACTCCGCTTTCTTCAGACGAAGCTGCTTGTTGCTTCTTACCGGTATACCTTCTCTTTGCATATACTTCGGCCCAAGTGTAGGCTTCATTAAGTTTATAGTCAATGGTATCGCGCTTGAATTTGCGCAATTTTGTCTCCTGCAATTCCTTTCCATATCTGTCAAGTTTGACGTCTAAATCTTCAAAAAATTTACTCCAAGGCTCTTCCTCCATTCTATTGGACAGTTCTTTCTTAGCATTAAAAATCTCTTCCTCAAGATCTCGAATGGTTTTGGCCAGTTCTTCAATCAAAAGTAGTATCAGGTCGAGTGAACACTTATTAAGTATTTCGAACCACTTTTCCATAAATTGAGGATTATTATTCAGCCTGCATAGCATAGGTCTAATCGCTAACCGCAATCCCCTTGGGATTCGTCTCACACGGTGGTACTGTATTAATGTTGATGCGTGTAACCGCTGATTTAGTTCGCGTCTAAGTAAATATTCTAATTGTTTGAGTTGCTGTGCAACAGATCCTCCTTGAACATCGAAAGTCTTTGTTTCCTTGATTAATTTGTAAATTTGTGTCGCAACTAGATTGAAAAAATTGTTTGATGAATCAAAGTGGTTAAAATTGATTGATAATTTGACGACCGAAATACATTTTATTTATCGTAGTGCGTGTTGGAGTCCTGGTGGCCTCTTGGCACCAGGCCACATACAGCTATTACGTCAGTGTGCAGGCACTAATCCAACACAGCACACATACCGTACAAACACACAGAAATTGATTACATTGAGTGCAGCACCCGCTCTCATACATTGTTATATTTCCTACTGCAACACGGGAGCTGGCACCACGAGAAAATGTCGTTCGATTCAATTGCTGGAATCACAGATAATAGAGCAAACACCAAGGGATATACTGTGGAAGATGCAACACAAATTTACAAATTAATCAAGGAAACAAAGACTTTCGATGTTCAAGGAGGATCTGTTGCACAGCAACTCAAACAATTAGAATATTTAACTAGACGCGAACTAAATCAGCGGTTACACGCATCAACATTAATACAGTACCACCGTGTGAGACGAATCCCAAGGGGATTGCGGTTAGCGATTAGACCTATGCTATACAGGCTGAATAATAATCCTCAATTTATGGAAAAGTGGTTCGAAATACTTAATAAGTGTTCACTCGACCTGATACTACTTTTGATTGAAGAACTGGCCAAAACCATTCGAGATCTTGAGGAAGAGATTTTTAATGCTAAGAAAGAACTGTCCAATAGAATGGAGGAAGAGCCTTGGAGTAAATTTCTTGAAGATTTAGACGTCAAACTTGACAGATATGGAAAGGAATTGCAGGAGACAAAATTGCGCAAATTCAAGCGCGATACCATTGACTATAAACTTAATGAAGCCTACACTTGGGCCGAAGTATATGCAAAGAGAAGGTATACCGGTAAGAAGCAACAAGCAGCTTTGTCTGAGGAAAGCGGAGTATCTGATAGTGATACAAGTTCCACCAGATTACCCTTGGATAAACAACAATTACGTAAACCAACACAGCAAGATCAGACTCCTGGGGTAGAGAGTTCACCAGCATCAACATCGGACCTTTTTTTAGAGAAGGGCCAAGCCCGGAGCAAGCCACCGGATATATCAACCCTAGTGAGCGAAAAAAGACGCGATGAGGAAAGGGAAAAGGAAAAGGAACGGGAGAACAAAAAAACGGGTTTACGGAGCCAGACGAAAGCCTCGTGATTATTATTTCTAAGCACCACTTGACGAAGTCTAAAGAGAAATTGCTAAACAAAGGCACTACTTTTGTCAACATTTACCATACGAATCAACTAGAAACTGAAATAGCTCTTTTTAAGTTCATGAGGATTTTGAGACTAAAGCATTTCTTTACAATTCTAAACCCCATTGAGAATGAAGAGAACACTTCTGTCAAATTCAAACCGAAAAGCACTTTCATGGCGCCTGTCTCTCATAAAAGTTTGGACACCTTTGAGCTGCTAGTTAAAGCTGATCTTAGCAAAATTCAATACAAGAGGAAACTGAATAATTTAACAAGAACTGAATACAGTACTCTTCAATCATTGATCAACAATAAAGAGATTGTCATCCAAAAAGCCGATAAAGGAGGAGGACTCGTCATAATGGATTCGGATTTTTACGAAAGGAAGGGATTTGAACATGTACAGGATGTGAATACTTATGTCAAATTGGAAGGAGACCCAACCATTGAATTAACCAAAAATCTCGATGCAATTTTGGACAAGTCAGAAGAACTAGGTTGGCTGAACAACACAACTAAACGCTACCTTAGACAAATTTACCCAAGAAGACCAAGAATATACTTTTTGCCAAAAGTACACAAAGATCTGAGAAATCCCCCATTCAGACCGATAGTATCCGGTTGTTCATCGATTTTTGAAACTTTGGGTATTTTCATTGATGCGCACATGCAATCATTCATTCCAAATTGGCCCACCTATCTGGAAGACACCTCGGATTTCCTACGTAGTTTATCAACCATCAGCACGGAAGAAGTCATGGATTGGACACTATGCACAATAGATGTGACATCTTTGTACACATCCATCCCCCACAGGCAAGGTCTAGAAGCAATGGAGTGGGCTTTACTTCGGGATGACAAGCCCGAAGAATTGAAATGTCTGATTCTACAACTGTTGGAATTCTGTTTGGAAAACAGTTATTTTTCATGGGCAAGTAATTACTACCTACAGCTCACGGGGACAGCAATGGGTTTTCCGGGAGCTTGTGTATATGCCAACATTTTCATGGCCAAGTTTGAACTAGATTATATACTTGAAGATCACACTTGGCAAGAAGGGCTCGTATACTACAAGCGTTTCATTGATGACATATTTATAATCTGGAAACGACCAATAGCAGATTTAATTCACAACATCAAGAGTTTAAACCTTGCGAATCCCAGAATTCAATTCACACATACCATCAGCAAGACAGCTCTATCGTTTTTGGATGTATGGATAGAACTCAAAGACAATTCCATTACCACTATTGTTTTTAAAAAACCCACAGATAAGAACACTGCTTTACTGTATGGAAGCTTCCATCCTTCAAATCTCATCAATAATTTGCCAGTGTCCCAATTCATGAGGATCAAGAGAATATCTTCAGATGAAGAGAGCTGCAATAAGCACATCGAGGAGCAGAAGCAACGATATCTAGACAGAGGATATCCAAGAAAGTTGCTTGAAGCACACATGGACAAGATCAAAGCAATTCCGAGGGCTGATCTTTTAAATAAAAAAACACGGGTTGAAAACAAAATAATGGTATTCGTTTCCAAATACTCTACTGCATCCAGAGATATTAAACGCATCATCTTGAAGCGATGGGAAATTGTGAAAGTGGAAAAGGATTTTGGAACCCTGTTTATCAATAAACCCTTGTTTGCGTACAAGAGAGCACAGAATCTGAAAGGGTTATTGAATAAACCAGCACGGGAGATGGGCACTACCCCGCAACAAGAAGTATTCAAAGGTACCTCACGATGCTTCAATTGTAAAAACTGCAACAATGTAATACCTGGAAATATCTTACTACACCCACGAACAGGTGAAAAAATCCAACTCAGGCATAACACAACTTGTAATTCCGAATATGTAGTCTATTCCATCAAGTGCCCTTGTGGCTTATTATATGTCGGAAAGACTGAACGCAAACTGAAATTGCGACTCTCTGAGCACAAAAGCCGCATCCGGAATAAAAACTTGACATCGCCACTTGCGAAACATTGGTTGGAAGCTGGGCACACCATTGCACAATTAAGATTCCAGATCATAGAATCACTTCCGCAACGATTAGGTTTCGACAACCCAAAAATCCTACTCCAGAGGGAAGCTTTTTGGATTCGGAAACTTCAGACATTAGCCCCAACTGGGCTCAATGACAAAATGGATATGGCCTGCTTTCTTTAGCAATTAAACACTGAACACTGAGACATTAATTCATAACATGCAAGACCCCATGGGGCACGAACACACAGTGACACTCACATGTATATGACATTAATAGACAACACTCAGAAGGTGGATCTGATTATTATATATCAAACTCATGTTTTATTTGATAGACTGTAAATAGGCAGGTGATGTAAAACTTGCCATCATTTCAGGTTTAAAAGCCATTAGTTCCATAATTTATAATTGTGGCATTTTCACTCAGCAATACTATTTAGTGTTCGCTCAGTCCTGTTTCTTAATTAACTGTTTCTTAAATAACTGTCTCAAAAATGAAAACGAGGTAAAAATACTATTTAGAGATGATTCCCCTAAATGCCTATTAAATGCTATAAGGCAAAGTCTTCACATAACAAAACGCGGCGAAACACCACTTAAAGATGGCGCTCGTATACTGTTAGTCCTATTTTTATTTCTTTAGAGCAGGGTAGTTACGAAGAGAAGGGATTTCTTTCATAAACAGTGCAGCATAGTCAGAGCTTAGACGCTTTTGCCGCCGGTCGTGTAGAAAATCAACCCATCGCGTTCAAAAAGGTGAGCTAAATCAGGAATATTGAGCGGTGAATAATTTCGTTGAGTGCACGCTAGCCCGTTTTAACTCATGCGTGTATCTTTGTTCACGCAGAGCTATTTAAATACGAAGTGGAAGTTTCTCACACACAGAAACCCACAGGTAAGCGGAGGGTGGCAAAATAGCAATGAATGTCGCGCTTTCAAGCGTCATGGTCATTAGCAGAACAATGATTCTCTTGATCTCAATGCTCCACAGGTAGAATCATTTACAGGTGAAAAAGCGGGGTCAAGCTTCAACTGAAGCCCTGCAGGTAAAGAGTGCTCTTTTCATGTAAAACCCATACCATCTTTTGTAATATGCAATAAGATATACTGAGATTTGCCTATTTTGCACATTCCAGATATGATGGATTAAGGTCACACCAAAGAAAACAACAGGTGAGACTAGGTCAGCATTAGTGACAAAAAATGTCATTAGTAATAAATATGTTTTGAGACTGATTATTGAAAGCCTGTGATCATTATTTTTTCACAGACTCGGCATACCCAAAGGAGCTTCAGGTAAACATTAGGATTATTTATATGAGGCGATCAGTCAAGAAACTTGATCACCATTATTCATCTCGAAATAACAAGTGGAGGTTACCCCCCTTTTTATTCTCTTTCCTTTCTTTATTATAGATTTTTTTAATGCTTCAGATCACTGAGTAGCATTAAGCACTCGCAAACTAGAGGTAAGCATTAGAACACAAGAGTAAGCATACGATAGCTAGGATTCTCCCTTACACCGAAAGTAATAAGGTTTTTTCTTTTGTGTTTTTTCAACAGACCCCTGACGAAGGGGCAGACGCCCCGAAATGCATTGGTGTTTTTGTATTTATCATTTGATGTATAAAGTTATACTTTTGTCATTTTGAATGTAATGTGAAATATACGATTCACAAAATGAATTTTCATGTAATGACAGTAATTTGATAAAAAATTCTTTTTGATGAACTAGATTGAAAAAATTGTTTGATGAATCAAAGTGGTTAAAATTGATTGATAATTTGACGACCGAAATACATTTTATTTATCGTAGTGCGTGTTGGAGTCCTGGTGGCCTCTTGGCACCAGGCCACATACAGCACTTTGATAAATGCCAGATTCTTGAAAAAACACAGAATGCAATTTGCAGAGTTTCTAGATGTTAATATGTTGTATATAGCTTTCATAACAGATACTTGGGCCTATGACGCATCAGGTCCAAACCTAGTGAAGGCGATTCCAGCTGCATACTCCATCTTTAAACATGATCATATGGAGAAAAGAGATGGAGGCATAGCAAACATCTAGTGTGCCTGCTTGAGCAGGGGAGTCACTCCTTGACCCCAAGGGAGATTCTTCCGTCCTCTAGTCTTTTGTAGAGTGTCGAAGTTCCAGAATTCAGTTTCAGAGTTTCATCCAGGTGTAATCTAAAGTCCTGTTGCCAGGGGTCCCTTACTTATGCCGAAGAAAGTTGTTTGACATACTCTGGGGACCCACCTATGGGAGAGTTTGGAAAGAGGGGTGGCTACACCCATTCCGTTTGTCCGGTTTTGTACCAGAACAGGGACTGGTAGCCCCTGCAACCGGTTTGAACTGGGCTATGCACAGGGATAACAAATGTGCCCCCAGTGCAGACTCACCCAGCCCCAATACACTAAAGCCTGTTTGGGAGGTGGTTACACCTGCCTTTGACAGGAAACCTATTGTCCAGACCTCCCCTGCCGGAGTTTCATCCAGCAGCAGGAGGCCAGACTCGTGTCTGTGGCTGCAGCATCCATTTTGTGATGCTGGGGCTCATTTAAACTATTACCGGGCAGACCAGTGTGTACATGTCTTTCCTTTAGAAGGGTGGAATTCTACCCCCGCCGCCAGGACTGGTGGTGGGGTAGGATTCCAAAGTGTTTGACACCAAACACAACATGTTTCCATGCAGCCATTCCAAAGTTAGCATTTACTGCCAGGTTATAATGCACTTAAGAGTATATGGTCTGGCTGCATCACAGAACAGTCTCAGAGCATAGATTCTGAAAGCTGCAGGGTCCTGCTTATGCATGGGCACCCTCTTACCAAAACCAAACACTCTGCCTTCAGGATTGATAAGGCCTGCCACAGGAGGGACTGATAGGTTCATATGTGTCAGTGATTAAAGGTAGGTATAGGTCATCTATATCTAAGTAAGGGGTGCATGCACCACCTTACCCAGGCTGCAGTAGCAGTCCTGTGGTGTCATTTTGGAAGGCTTCCCAGGGGTGGCATAATACATGCTGCAGCCCCTGATGGGCCTCTGGGGGTACCTATGGCCTTAGTACCTGGTGTACCAAAGATTAGGGACTCACAAGGGTACCCCAGTAACCAAATTGGAGTGTACCTAAAGTACATGCAATCATTTTAGAGAGGAAGCAGCTAGGCTCGGGTCCTGGATAGCAGCGCCCCAGCCAGACTAAAGTCAAAAAACAGTGAAACACAAGCAAAAAGTGGGGTAACCATAGTAAGCAGATCCTACTCTCCTACACACATTGCTATACATGAGCTTCAGTCTTTGAACCCAAACTTAAAGATATCTATACCATATTTTCTGAAAATAACAAGGAATCAATTTGTCAGTTAGCTGGAGAAGTATTTGCCAGAGGCCCATGTGATATTAATCAGAACCCTATGATACAATGAACTCGGATCAACATTTTCCTATTCTTTCTTCCTTTTCCTCAGTAACAGTTGCTCAGGTTCCAAACCTGTTTATTGAAATTCATTCAGGCTCTCCTTTGGATTCCTGTCCCCCAAAAGAATTACATTTGATTTCTGAAATGGTCTCAATTTATCTGATCAACATTTTCAATTTGATGTTCAGCACAGGCTGTTTTCCAAAAGCGTTTATAATAGCTTCAATCCTGCCACTTCTCAAAAAATCAAATTTAGATGCATCAAATCCAAATAACTTCAGGCCCATTTCTTGTATCCTTTACCGGCAAAGCTGGTAGAGAAAGCCATCAGCCAGGAACTGACTGCTTTGATAAATATCAATCGCTTGCTGGACCCGTTTCAGTACAGCTTCGAAGTGGAGCATAGCAGAGAACTTGCATTAATTGCGGCGTCAGAAGACATTAGACAGATGCTTGAGGAGGGTGGAAATGTTGCCTTGATTTTGATAGATCTCACAGCAGCATTTGATGGGAAACATCCATTACAACGCAGCCATTAAAACAACCTACCTATACAACGCAACTGTGACAACGCAACTGACTTTACATTGCATGCCATTACAATGCATGCCATAACAACGCATGTCACTACAACACATGCCATTACAACGCATGTCACTACATCGTATGCCATTACAACGCGTGTCACTACAACGCCTGCCATTACAACGCATACCATTACAACGTATGCCATTACAATGCATTATAAGGTAAGTAATGGATATTTGTTTAGTATTAGGGTGGGTATGGATTTTGGGATACATGGGAATAGTAATTTTTACCCTTAAACTATCCAACACTTTCCCCACTGTTGCACTCACTGCAGTGAGAATAGTAATTTTTACCCCTACACTATCCAACACTTACCCTACCATTGCCCTAAAGGTAATATGCGTTGTAATGGTATGCATTGTAATTGTATGCATTGTAATGAAATGCATTGTAATGGTAGTTTTAAAAAATGCGTTGTAATGGCATGCGTTGTAAAATCATGCGATCTAATGGTAGTTGCAATGTAAAGACTGTGTTGTAAAAGCATACATTGTAATTGCATGCATTGCAACATCATATATTCGCATTTGACATGGTCAGTCATGTCCTGCTTATTGAACGCCTTTACTTCCTAGGTATTAGAGCCACGGCTCTTGCTTTGCTAAAATCTTTTTTTGCTTGGCTGCTAGCAACATGGATGAACTTGGATGAATTCACCTCACATTCATTTTCCCTCCATTCCTGTGCACCACAACGATCATCCGTAAAGCCCCACGATAATTATCCTTTACATTTCCTTGTTGGCCCACTTATTAAGTAATTTGGTTTTTCAGTGGTGTCTTATGCTGATGACACCCACATTGTGCTGTCAGTGGCCAGCTACCTTGGAGACACTGCTGTAAGATTTCATTACCTCCTCGTTAGTCTTCCTCGCCACATAACTAACATAGTGAGCTTCAGCTCCACGACAGAACCCTCCAAAGTAAAAAAAGCCTCCCATCCACTCCCAACATGGCCGACCAGTCACCCTTGACCTCTATAAGAGGCGGGCCGGCCCAACCAACAGCCTGTTTTTTTTGTTCTGCGCGATTCTCTCCAGAGGCGCTGTACAGGTAAGTTGGACCTGCTCTAGCTGGTCCATGGGTTTTGGGTTGGAGGTCCTGCCTTAGCGGACCCTGGGACCTGGGACTTCAATCCCCCCCCTCTTCCTTCCCCCAGTCCTGTGGGGCCGGTTAAGTGCTGCTTTAGCGTGCCAGGGGCCTACGGGGGTGGGGGGGCGGGGATGTTGGGTGTTTACCCTTTTTTTGTTCCTGTTCCCGGTCGTTTTTTGTGGTCCTCGCCCGTTTTTCGGGCTCGGTGGACCGGCGCTGGCTCCTGGCGCATTAAGGCGGCCGCCGTTTTTTTCAAAGGGGCGGTGGGCCGCGAGACCGGCTATTGTGCCGCTGTGTGCCGCTTCTTGCCTGCGCGTCCCTGGTGCGTCTGGCGTCCTGGTATATTAGTTTGTCTCTGTATTCCCCGTGGCTGCTGCCCCGCTCGGGGCTTCAGTGCGCTTCTTGGTGCGATTTTTTCATTTTTATGTCGCTATTCCCGGTCTCGCGCCTAGGCGTGCCGGGTGGAGTGGGGCTTACGCGCTTACCTTTCGCCGGCCGTCCTGGTCTCTTGGCCTCTCCGGGAAGTGCATTTTACGGCGCTGGACGCTGCCGCCTTTCGGGGGTTTTTCAAGCCTTCGGCCCGCAGGTCTGTGCCGCGCTGTGATTGGCCCGAGGCGCGACCCGCCTTTTAGGGGCGGGGTTTCACTCCAGGTGCAGCGTGTGGGGTTCAATGCCTTCAGCTGTGTCTTTAGACGCCTCCCCTTCTGGCTATTTTATTCTTCCTGCGCCTGGGTGCCCTTGAGTTTCTCCGCTTTCTTCTGCTGGTGGTGTTTGCTGCCGCATTATGGATCAGGATTCTGTCACGGTGGAATTGGTGGCTGACTCCTTGTCTGATTTGCCTTTTTCTGCGCAGTCCCTGCAATTGATGATACAGTCTGCGGTGGCTGATGCCCTTGCGCAGCGTGATGCCCAGGGCCCTTCCTCGCCGAAGC
This sequence comes from Lissotriton helveticus, assembly GCF_964261635.1. Classification (NCBI taxonomy): domain Eukaryota; kingdom Metazoa; phylum Chordata; class Amphibia; order Caudata; family Salamandridae; genus Lissotriton; species Lissotriton helveticus. The sequence continues at coordinate 220,976,699 of NC_136070.1, read as the reverse complement.
GTCCTCGCAGGGACACCACTCCTGTCTCTGATGCGGAGGGGGAGGAGGAAGATCTCCATGGCCGTTACATCCAGGGTCAGGAGCTTCGTGATGTTCTTTCCCACATCAAGGATAACTTGGCCTTCCCTCCTCCTGCGGCGGAGGATGTTTCCGAGGATTTCTTTGTCCAGTATCAGCGCAAGGCTCTGGATTCCCTTCCTCTGCATGCGTCCATCAAGGTCAACAAATGGATGAATGAAAATTATTTGAAGCTCTACTCGGGTAAAACCGAGGTTTTGTTATTTGGAAATAAAACCAAATTTTATTCAGCTGTACGGTGGCCACAAGAGTTGGGAAATCTTCCCAATTCAGTTTCAAAAGTTAAAAACTTAGGATTCTTGTTTGACAGTAATCTGTTATTTGAAAATCAGATCAATGTTATTACTTGTTCCTCCTTCTACAGCTTAAAACTGCTAAAGAAGGTTCTTCCGTTCATCCCTCAGGAGCTGCAGAAGACTGTGGTGTCTGCCCTCCTTTTGTCTAAACTTGAGTATTGCAATGCTCTGTTTATCAATGTACAGAACAAGCTTTTGAATAAGCTACAAGTGGTGCAAATGCAGCATCTCTCCTACTCTTAGGCATTCATAAATACCAATTGGCCTCATAAGCCTTGATTAAACTACACTGGCTTCCTATGGAAAAACGGATTGCCTTTAAAGCACTTTGAGGCAACGTTTTTCCTGATACACCCCCTCTGGATCCTTACGTTCATCCTCAGAAGGTAACGTAATTATTCCCAGAGTCAGAAGGGCAAAATGGGGAGGCAGGCATTTTGTTACTTGTACCTCCAGACTTTGGAACACTCTCCCTCAAGATCTCGAAAAATGACACATTTGCTTCCGCTCAGGAAGGGCTTGAAAACATAGCTTTTTATGTCTCGGCCTGATCCAGCGCATGTGCTGGTCTGGCTGAGACATTTAGTAGCTGGTTTGAAAAGTGCTACTTTCCCATCGATCAGCTTACTATCACGCGCACAAGAGCGCACACGCATGCGCTTGATAGCAAGCTGGTGACCGGCAAGGTAGCACTTGCGGTGACGCGCATGCGCACCACCCGCGTTTTTTTTAAAATTTCATTTTGGTGCCGCGCTGCTTTACTTTTACGGCCGCACGGCCGCGCGGCCAATGCTTGTTTTTAAATGGGTAGTTGAGTCCATTGCCATTAACCAACAAGAACCTCCCTCACCAGATAACCCTCCCGCGTCTAATGTTTGAATAAAAAAACAAAATGTAAGGTCGATGCAAATTAGACATTCATAATCAGGTACTCAAATGTCAATAAAGAAAACATGCCCACGAAGACTTCATTAATACACCTCAAAAGAATGCTTCATGAGAGCGCACAGTAATTTCCCGTAATTTTTCAAGAATTATTTTTTTTTGCAGATTTATTTAGCGCAAACTCGACCCGAAGGTTTTGGAGCGCTGTACATGCGCACCGGATTCAACGTGAAAACAATGGCCTAATGGTCCTCATTTGTTTGTCGCTATCGCTGTGTTTTTCCCATTTGCACATTGTTCTGACGATGCTTGTAATGTAAACATCGTTTGCACACCGCTTTTCAGGGGGCCGACACCAGATTTTTTTCAGCCGCCTGAGCGTACGCTGCAAGACTTGACGAGAGCCACTTTCTTAGTGCTAAATACAGATGTTGCTTGGCCCCATCACGTGAACCCTTGCATCTAGAGTCTCGACGCTGGGAGTATTCTGACCTGAGCGGTGCCCTGGAAGCGTGTGAGCGCGCCCTTTACTTTTGTGCTGTCAAGCATGCCTTTCCATTTGGTACAGAAGCATTTAAAGGAGGCGCCCCTCGGAGCTTACGTTCACTGCACCCAGGTCTAACTTCACATCAGCCTTGAACATACTTGAACAATCTTCAAGGAACTGGTCTCTTAGAAATTAACACTGGCATTGCGATACTGGACTATATGTTCGTTCACTCACATTTTTTTTTTTTTTTAAGAATCCTTAGTGAAAAGGCCTGCGAAGACGAGTATGAAATTTTGGACACCCGGGCTTTGATAATGTCCCCTCCTGCTCACCGTTACACTCAGCACCAGCCTCCGAAGTGCACAGACCCCCTCTGTCTGGTGAAATGCACGGGACAAGCAGCAGCTATCGCAGAGGAATTTGGAAGGGCCTTGAACGCCCACTGTGGATTGGCAGAAAGCAGGCTACCGCGAGCGCCACTCTCTCATGTGCTCCGTCTGCCTGAGTTTAGCAGGAAGTGTGCACGCTGGCCCCCCGCCGCCGACCCAGTTATCACTGATTAACTGGGCTGCAGTGGGTTCTCTTTTCAACTCACAAAGTGGGACACTGTCCAGACAGGCGGAAGCGGTTCTTTGCCTCCCAAAAGCATGCACATGTCTCCGCCTGCAGGTTTAATAGAAGGAGCTCGAACGTGGGTCTCCTAAACTGAAATGCTGACGCAGTTGCCTCTACTATGACCCTGGGCCTCGAGACAGACTATGTCCTTCAAATCATAGAAATGCTGGTAGATTCCTAGGGCCACACTCAGAGGGAGAGGGAGGCCCCAACCTTTTGATGCCCACCAACCCTTAATGGCCACGTGAGATATTGAAGACTCATTAGCCCCTCTCCACATATTGTGGTGTAACACCACTGGCCATATCATGAAAAGGTGTCTCTGTGCAAATTACTTTTGTGCAAGTTATCGCTCTTTTAGCTCATGACCAAAAGTTGTTTTTGCACTGCAAATTATTTTCATGTGTTAATTTCTCTTAATGCTGCAACATGCAGTAGCACATACCATCACCAATCAGAACTAGCGCTAATGTGGAACTGCGCTAACACAAATGTTGTATTGGTGTAACTACATCAGGCTCACATCCCCAACATAAACGTGAAGAAATATGGAGCGCTAAAAATAACTTTGCGCTATATTTAAGAGGGCTAAAGGACAAGCACAAATGTCCTTTGCATGTTTACACCTATCAAAAGCACCTTTTACAACATTAGAAAGATTTTGTTAACATCATCTTGAGTTGAGTCAGAAATGGAGGCCCATATAAGGATTTGGCACTATTTGACATAAACGGGGGAGGGGGGGTCCATTTATAAAGAAATTGTAGCCTGATGAGTCATACGAATAAACTAGGGTTTTTGTAGTTCTTCTGTTTTAAGATGCATAAGGAGCCCAGTGACAAGATACCAAAATCTTCAGAACTGTACATCTCTATGCGTATACATAAACCTTAATCATTATTCAGTAGTTGTTTAGATGCAAAGACACTTTAATTTTGTTTAAATGTTTTGTCTCCCCCTGATAATATTTGCCCAGGTAGAGTAATTTCTCCCTAGTCAGACTCAAATGTACATTTGCTGTACTTCATCTAATCTTCACTTCATCTAATCTGTTTTTGCCAATGAAGGTATGTGCATAGTTGGGTTTTTATATGATTGGCAATATTGATGAGGATCCATAAATGGAACAGCTTTTTGGTTTCCATAAAACAATCCAGTGGGACCTGCTAGCCCTCCTCTTGCAACACCCTGTCCCCCTGCTCCCCCCAACCCTAAAGCTATCACTGCATAAGATCCACTGAGCTTGCAGATTTTCCAAGTACATAAGATCAACCTGTGAACAGTGGCCTAGGTAACCCCCCCGCTTCAGCAGTTTAAGCAGGCTGTCACTGTGCCTGATAAGCTGGTGAACTGGGTCCTCATAAACATGAATTATTTGTTTATGGGTTCTCTGACGTCTGCCGGTCTGCAGAGAAAATGCTAATAAATAGCACTGTCAGGAAATACCATGAGAGAAGGTCGTGGGCTTTCTGCTGGCATGCCCATCAAGAAAAAACAAGCATTGGCATAGCCAATACGTCTCGCTTTTGGGACCTTATAAGTATTTAGTTATGCAGCACAATATCCTTGGTACAACAACATCGACTGTTGTATAGCTAAACACTTATAAGGTCCCAAAGGCCAGACCTATTGGCTATGCCAATGCTTGTTAACTAATAGGTAGCTGTACTGCTGCATTTCTCCTTATTTTGTATTGTTTATGGTTAGATTAGCGCCTAGTTGTCTCTGTTCAGTAGCACGCTTTATAAATTCACATTTCATTTCACCGTTTCTTAAGCTGATAACTCACTACTTTGATGTAGTAACAGTTGATATCAAAACTTGTTATCCACTGTTGTTATGTCATAAAGGCTTCTAGGCCAGACTGACAGGGCTCTCTGAGAGGCTGTCAGCACAGCACTGCATATCTGCTTTGCCAGTAACTAAAGCTGCAGGAGGGAGAAGGAAGGCAGGGAAGGTGGTGGGGTTTGTCAAGGATTGTTTTACCCTTACCCCTCAGCAGCAGTGGAAAGCAGTCATAGATGATTTTGTGGAGCCATACATAACATAACTCTAAAGATGGCTAAAAAGCAAATTACAGGGATGTTTTTCACCGATGGGTTCTGCTCTTGTTGTCTATTTCATGTCACTCAGAAACATTCGATGAAAAACATCCTTGCAATTCACTATTGCCTATCTAGAATTCTATATATTGGCATTCTCAGTCATTTGTACCAACTTGCGACTGCTCGGGTCCGTTTTAGCCTTATTGAAAAATTATGAAAACTGTTAGTTGAGTAGAGGAGTCGGGCAAGGTTGTGTTCTGGTACCTTTACTGTTCACTCTGTACATTAATGGTCGGGAAAGGGCACTTCTCCAAACTCAAGTTGATGTCCTTTAAATTATCCCCCACGTAATTCCAGTCATATTACAGTCGGACAATGTCACCTTCCAAGCCGAAACTCCTGTGGGCTTACAGAAGTTGCTAGATACTTTTGTACATTTTATGGAGGATTTTAATTTGAACATTCATTTAAATAAACCACTCACAATGGCTTGTGGGAAAGCAAATCTCATAAATCTTTATTAAAAAGTATTAAAGGGCATTAAGACACTTAGGGTTAATACATATTCTTACCTTGGGATCTTGTCTGATCATACTGATTACTGGAAGCTATTGTATGTTACCAAGGAACCACTATTGGAAAATATTGTTGAGGGAATCTTTAGATTTGTCTCAAGATTAGTAAATAAGTCTATTAAAGAAAAGTGCTTGGTATACTCTAGCAAATGTGTATCTGCACCAACATGTAGTTCGGGCTTTTGGGACATGCAGATTTCACAAAATTTCAAAGAACTGAGAATTGTTTTACAAGGAGACTTTTGGCAGTACCTAAAAGTACCTCATCCTACATTGTACACAAGGAACTAGCCCTTGATTTTAGGAATACATTATTAAAACACGCCCTTTAGAACTTTTGCATTCCATTTGGACTGAGGCAGAAACCAGTCTTAACAGATCTCTTGTTATAAACTGTTTAGCATTGGATAACCCTTTTAATTTTCTTTTGTTGGCATACATAAATAAAATGTATAAGAACATGGGAGTAACCCTGGACATTACAGACGCCAGGGCTACCATTGCATTGTTGGAAGCAGAAATAAAAGGCAAAGTACGTTTTCTTTTACAATTTGAAAGATGGTGACTGAATCTGCTAACTCAACAGTAGTTAGTCATAGTCATCTGCTATTAATTGAAGCTCTCAAACCTTTTCTTATGTATGTATATATTTAATCCTCAGCTTACTTTTTTTATTGACCAGGGTTTCACCTTAATAAGATACATTTTTTGGTAGCCTTTCCAGAAATGTGCCATTGGCTTTAAGGATCCCAGGATTTGTTTATGTGGTGGAACTTCTCTACAAAGTACTGTGTATTTTATTTTTATGTTCAAATTTTATAGAAATCCAAGGACATGTTATTTAATGCCAGAATTTTATACAATCTATACTTGTTCTCATTTACTTACAAAAATGTGAATCTTTGACTGACTGTGCGGCACTTTTTAAAATATATAAATAAATAAATTTTAAACTCGGTAAAATAATGCACGATAACTTGTAGGATGTACACAGAATGGTCTTATTACTTATTATAGTAATTGTCTTAACAACCTTTATTGTTAACATCAATTTTTTAATGTAATTTCATGATGTTTATGTACTCGTTTATGGGGGGTTTTGGAAAACCAAATAAATATTAATTGATTGAAGTCTATGGGGCAAAGGATGCTGAGACCATTGCTTGAAAAGTAGATCTGTCACCCTGCAGACCTTGCACAATATGGACAAGCCCTGTTGTGAGGGATTTGCATGGCAAACAGACAAGTGAAATAATGAGCTAGATGTGGAATACATAAAATGCCCAATAAAAAGCCAGTGTTCTCCCTGATTTTACTTAACGTTGGGCCAAATGTTCCTTAGATTCCATAGACAGGTAAATCATTAAAAACACTTTTGATTAAATATACTTCCCATGCAACTCCTGACTTCCAATTTTTCATAAACATTCTGTCACATCGAATGATCTTTCATCATTTTGGAATCCTTATATGGAATGAGTAATGAATACTAATGATCTTATAAAACCTTCATTTGTATCAGAAACTTATTGTCTGGTGTTGACTTTGAAAATCATATCCTTAGATTCTGAGGCATACTGATTGTGAAACAGATGTCTGTCAGCTTCTGACTTCAATGAACATTCACTCACTCCAGTGATTAGAAAATATGTATTTATGTAGTCATTAAACTAAATCATGTCATGGTGCGACACTGCACATATTGTTGAATTAAGGTGCCTGTTGCCAATGATTTAATATTTTTTCTCATTATCTTCCTGTAGCGGTACAACAATGATCAAATGTAACAGTTTTCAAAAGAATAAGTCATTAGTTAAAGAATCAAATAAATGAGCATATGCTAAAAAAAACACAGACTGGCATGGTGCTCCCTCTGTTTATAGAAGCAAGGCCTAACTAGGATACTTTGACAAATTTATAAAAAAAAAATGATGGGCAAATCACTGAGATATATTGCCCAAACGTTCTTTATTCATTTTATTCTTCCTTAAAAACACTTGCCCAACACATGTTTTGGAATTAAAAAATCGCTTTTCAAGGACGAACAATCAAATATATTATCATAATTCTCATAATTTCTTAAGCCATATGTTTCATTGGCAGTATGTTTCTTTAACTCAGTTCCAGTCGCTGGATTCATAACTTCAGTGTGTCTTCATCACTGTAATATGGCGTAGTGCTGTGTCCGCGGTTCAGCCTCTTAATACGTGAACATATATGAAATGGAAGTGGCACTCTGTTAGTGTAACCTGACATATGTAAATGTAAATGTAAATGTATTTCGATTTATATAGCGCACGAATCACCCAGGGGTCTCAAGGCGCTTGCTTAGGGAACCCGTCCTGGTATTCCCCTGTGAGATACCCCGGCAGGGTATTCACAAGGTGAAAGCCAGGCATCCCGCCGCGAGGGGCCGTAGTGGAGATTAAGCAAGCTATTGCCCAGAGTCGCAGAGTGTGACCCCGTGAGTCGAGTAGGCACCGGAGCGAGAATTGTCGAGTCCGTGGAATTTTTTAGCCCGAGACCCACCGAGGCGGGGAATCGAACCCTGGTCCACGGCTGATCTCAGCTTCCGGGTCTGCCGCCTCTAACCACTGAGCCACGCTTCTCCACTGTGCTGCACATAGTGCTGCTCCTCTTCATATATGATCATGTATTAAGTATCCGCCCAGGATGTTGCTACATCGGCTCAGCTTTGTTCTCAAAGAGGCTGAACCGAGGGAGTGGCACTGTGCCATCGTCACTCTACTCTAAACTAATACAATACAGTATTCCCTATCTACAGGTCACGTAGTCAGTATAAGTGCCTTGATCCTAGATACATAGGATTATGATAAACAGTTGTAAAATATTTATTAGGAAAAGATGGTGACCAATAAAAAAACACTCCCTTTCCAAAGTCCTCAGCATAGTTCACAAGTCTCTAACTGGAAATGGCCCCCTCTGCCCACCAAACAAGCTGCAACATTACCTACCAATGCAAAGCCTTTGATCCAGTGGACAATCTTTGCTAAGCCCTTGCCGTATAAGTACGGCAGATATGTGGGAAAATCATTCTCATACCTTGCTACTCACAGGCTACCCTTACATATATGGTCCTGCCCTGTTAAAAAACTTCTCAAAACCTATCTCTCCTGACTTTTTTTGATCCCTCCTTCCTGTTCATGCACAATAGCGCCGAGAGACCCTCTTGTGGATGATTCGTTTTGAACTATATGAATGAAATGAAATGAAACATGTCCATTTCATTGCCTCATGCCTCATGTGATACACAAACACTCTAATTAGGCTCTCATTATGAGTATGTCATTTTTTCGAGCAGGAATATCACAAGGTTGGAATCTTTGATTTTTCTGCTGTTAATCCTGAGCCAAATACAATTTTTCTGAACAGACTGAGAAATATCTGCACAGACCTGGTAATAAGCAGTCCTTGTCTATGCAGCTTTCTCCTATTTCAGGGCAAAGCACACTGACATTTTCTACATCCTCTCTTCCCTCCCACTGATCACTGCAAGCAAACAGTATTAGTGGGAGGGACAGTGCGGTTTTGTGGGGTGTGAGGGACTTGATAGGCTTCAGTCTATCTGAGGTCAACTTCCCATTTTGCTGCAGGGTTCAGGTGGGGGCTAGGCTATTCTGCTGCCCACAGCCTTGGCAGTGTGGAAAAAGGACCCATGTCTGGAATTATTAGGTTTGGGGTTTAGGCTGATGAGAATCCCAGGCATAGAGGCACTTGTAATCGTAGGTGGTAGAATTTCACATGGAGTTTACATTGTAAGTGGGATACCTCCAGCTTCAGTCCCCATTTCTATCTTTGTAGTCAGACCACTATAACATGCTTCTACCTGATCTAGACATTATGGGCCTGATTACGAGTTTGGTGGTCCAACCGCCGTGACCTCAGCTGTCAAACCACTGCATTACGAGATTATCGGATTGCATTTTGAAAGACCGCCCGCAAACCACTAACCCCTCCTGCCAACTCTGACTGTGGCGACTGTGGAATGGGTTAAAGAGGCTGTGGGAGGCTCTGACCACCAGTGAAAGTGCTGTCCCAATTATGAGTTGCGTTCCAGCTAACGTGAATGTGGCTGTCAAGCCACGACATCCAAGACGGTGAAAAGGGAGGTATATAAGGCTGAAACTCACCTCCACATGTCTTCTGCTGTCATGGAGCCCATCAGACATGTACTGCCGCTGCTGTACCTGCCCGAACATGACCAAAACCCACTCTGTTGCGGATTAAATTGGCTGTAAGCCATACAACTACCAGTTTCCATAAACTCCTCAGCAAAACGATGCCCTGTTATGGACCAGGCAAATTTAGGTGTTCAAATTTAGCACAAACACATGGATGCATGCTACATAACCTGCAAACAGTCCACTCATGTCATAACCCCAGACAGGCCCAAATGCATTGATGGAATTGTCTACACTCCCTCCTTATGTGTATACTAGGATAGATTATCACCTTGCATACTTTGGCACTTGTAATATACCATTGTAAAAATATGTAACCAAATAGGATGGATCCCGGTGTGAGATTTATACAATGCTCACACAAGGCCCAGAATAAAACAAATCTAACTATTAGTCATGACACATCATTATGTCATGAAGATCAAGTTGAACACCAATGTAAAAACCACTAGTGTTGTGTCAGACAACATGTCACATGCAAATGCTCATTGCACACTGAAGACACTTTGGACCCCAAATCACATCTTATGTCCACTACCCGAAAAGTCAAATGAAACCTGTACATATGTTGTTTAGATATGTTTAGCTATGTATCACATTTAACAGATAAAGTTCCCTGAAACATTGAGGTCCAAATACCTGGGAGCTAGATGCTCTGAATTCATGCAGCACAAGACTCCATATAGCCATATGAATATCCCCATTACTGCTTGGTATAGGTGATGATGCCAGTCATAGATTGTATATCCACAAGCCAATACACCTTTGAAGGTTTTGGATGTCCCTGAACACCTGTGACATGAAGATGTGTGATCACTATAGTCCCAACCGGCCGGCACATCACACCACTCCTTCGCATTGCATACTCAGATTGCCTTATAAGGACTCACATATGATCCCTACAGTTCTACATCTCACTCCCTCATGCATGTCTCCAATCAGTGAATGAGTTTTTGAACCACTATTGCAGATGAACCATCATCTTGCAAATGCACACTGGCCAACATGTAGCACTAATACAGATGACACCAATTATGTTTGCACTCTCATTTCACTGCATAACCAGTACTTATCAATGAGAACTGTTGTACAGTCACTGTGCATACTGTGCACTCTATATCATGTCACATGCAATAAGGCCACCATCACATCAGAGACAGTAGTGAGGGTACATCACTCCTCATACAAGCAAGACAAGCTGCCTGTGTGGTACAATTGTCACACTGATTTACTGAGAACAGGAGATGATTACTTGCTTCAGTCAGCCAGGTGTCTGTTCAAAAGGAGAAAAGTGGACATGGACAAGAATCTACTGTGTTCCAAATCTGAACGGTTATAGGCACAGCACAGCAGTATGCACCTACTACCACACTTACACTAACAATTACTCATCTTGAGCGTGGCGTATGGGCCACCACCAATATGGTTGGTGAAATGCCTATCTGTAATGCTTAATGTTGATAATTTAACATGCATGAATCTAGCCAGCACTCACCTCCATGTAGCTGCTGTTGGGCCTTCGACTGCCCATCAAGCTCCAGGTAGGCCACCGTCAGTATAGGGGCCAACAGCAGGGTTAGGGTCTGGCGGTGCCCCTTCTACTATGGGAGTACTTCCCCAGCTGGACCTCCGTGATCTTCCGAATCCAGCACCACAGGTCCTCCCACCTCTTTCTGCTTTGGGCACTATGCTGATTGAAAACACACAGGGTTTCTGGGCGATAGCTCTCCAAATGGCCTTCTTCTGACGGGTGTTTACTTGAATGGATACAATAGATGTAGAAACATATTGTAACTGGAAGTTTGAGGATAACAGTCAGCTTGATACATATTTTTGTTGACATCTAACGCAAGCTTTCATCAAAATTCAACATATTACATGTCACATACTAAACACAACTAAAGGATGGATACACACTTTTGTGTGTCTGATGACTAACCTCAACCCTGGTCATGACCTACACTAGCTGAGGCAGCCCACTAACATCATGTAGGCCAGGGCATCCTACATGGAATGTGACATGAGTTACCATGAAATCCAATACACCATTTGGACCGTCTGAAGGGTAAACTACTGGTGCATGTCTGCCAGGCTCATTGCACTGATGCATATGGTCCATAGAGGCTATTGTCATAGTATACACAATATCGTAAGACTAATGTCACAAGGTGAGGGCTGGTACGTGTGACAATGAGAGCTACCTCTCTGGGGATGTATGTACATGTGGACTACTTATTGGAATATCCTAGTAATTATAAATAATTTTGATGATTTGTATTGGCATCACACAACACACTTTTTGCCTGCCATACATGGCAATGTAACAGGGATGACAATCAACATACTATTGTATGTGTTGTGTGATAGGGAATATTGTAGCCAACTAGATGATTCATATTTTGAAATCTATTCGGAGGTAACCCAATATATACACTTTTCATGTCTCAGATTTACTATACGCCTGCACAGTGGAAGTAACACAGTTAGAAAAGTAACAACAGACCTGTGTGAGTAAGGGGACAGTGATTAGTGACAGGCACACATTGACACTGTGGGTCAATGGAAAGAAGTGTGGGTCACCACAGTCACCAAGCCTAATAATATCCATGTAATAGCTATCAGGGCTACTAGTGGTACAGATAACTCTTTCTGGGAACATCGATGGATTCAGCATGACTACAGGGCATTACTCTATGCATCAGTTCTCCTGCCTCAGTAACTCTGACCCAGGCTGAGCTCTGGCCCAGACTGCCCACATATCAATGTCAGGTCTTGCTTTCTGCAGGCTGAGGATGAAGGAGCTGACTTGCATCAAGCTCTCATCTGAAACAATGTCGATTTTATTCATTGTGTTTTATATGTTTCATGAAATTATTGTTTGTAATATTATTGTGATGGTTTTTATTAACTTACAACAGTAAAATCTTTGTAGGACTGCCCCGAGTGGGGCTTTGGCAGGTGTACATGTTTTGATTGGGCAGAAGTTGTGTTCTTCCACTGAAAAGAGATTAACCTCTAAGAACGGTAATAATTTGTGTTCCAAATCATTTTAGCCAGAGCTCTTTATCAAGTCGAGCTTTTGTGTTACAACTGAGCTTGACCTTTGGGTCAAACACATTACACTAAAATGGTGTAAGCCTCATCCAAAACTACCTCTCCTGAGTGTTATTATGGTGTGAAATGTGATGACTTTGACTATTATTGCAACTTTTATAGTGATGTTGTGAGGAGGATGTTAATGCTACATACTAGGAATATAAGGGTCTGGAAATATCTGAGGAACAGTGTTTGTATTGTAAGTGTACCTTTATTCAGCTGTAAATGTAGTCTTGGACTGTGTTCTCTGGAACTTGACAATGTGATGTGTGCCATATGTATGGTTTCTTAACTAATCTCTCTGTGTTAGTATGTTTTAGGTACCTTGGCCATGGCATCTTCATTTGGACATTGCAGAGTTGTGATATTAGCAGGTATATGATGCTGTTCTAGTGTAGGAAGTGGGCATGGATTGGTCCTGGGAATGTCTGTCACAGAGTTTGGGTGTACGAAGCTGGTACCAAGACAGCTTGCACAGCGATAGGAGGGAAGTTACCTGGCTTCTATTGGACTTGTTCCTTGTGGTGTGTTGGTCCTAATGCAATATGTGTGCCATCATGTGATCCAGCACAATGTTGTGTTGGGCCCTTCTCGTGCTAATCTCCCTTCACATTGGCTAGTTCCACATTGTGTATGAACTGTATATAGCTTTTGATGTGTCTTCTCATTGTAGGCCAAAGTGCTTGTGGCACATCACTGACATTTGTTTGTGACATTCCACCAGATCAAACAACACTGGGTTGAAATGACCTTGTGGTCAGGATTGTTGTACTGACATGTGTCTGTTTATTTGTTTATTTAATGTAGGATTCCTTTTATGAGTTTGGCAATATGGCTCCGATTGATGACATAGACCTAATCAATTGTTTCTTATTGTATAGGATATTGTCAGATGTATCCCCTGCTTCCAAGTTGTGAAAGTCTGTAACTCATTATGTGATCACTGACACAGAATTACTGAGTCAACTTATTTGCTATTTCTGACATTCTGTGGGTCCATGATTTGAACAGTGGAATAATTATCAGACCAGACACGTGTATGTATGTCTGTGTTGATGTGACATGGTAGTGATCATGAGTTGGACATTGTTTACATACAACATATACATGCTGCGAGAAGTCCCTAGTTTTGACATTGATAAGTTCACTTAGTAGTACATTCACATTGTTATTTGTGAGAATTACAACAGGAGACAATGATTTGGTGACATTTGTTTTTAATGAAGTGAACAAGGATCAGATGAAGAAATTAACAAAAGCTGAAGTCTTCAGTCATGGTGGATTAATCCATTGTAGCAGAGTCCAAAATGTCTGAGTCTAAAGTCCAACATACTCCTCCCATCAGATATCCCATAAGATATAGTAAAGTGGGCAGGAATAGTCTGCAAAGTGAATGTATAGCACACACAGGAGGACATTAGGGGCAATGCTTCTTCCAATCGGTGATGGGTGTTTTTCCATCTGGGTGTACATCCCCTCTTTTTGCCTGAAGGGGAATCCGCAGGTGCTGCGACAGGGCTGCATGCTGGCATGTCCTTCTCTAACAGGGCCTCCCTTCCTGTGGCTGCATAAGATGTTGAAGGCATGGGTGTTCTTTGACCACGGGAAGTGGTAGATGAGGGTGAAAAAGCCCTGTAGAGGGTGATATTGCTGCCCATAGCACCTCAACAAGGGAGGCCATGTTGGTCTTGATTCTGGCCACCTCCATGTGGATGCTGGCCACCTCAATGCGTATGCCAGCAACCTCCTTGTATGTGTCCCTCTGCAGCTCCTTCATTTCCTTGATTTTAATCAATACCGGGCCCATGACAATTTGTGGGCCCACAGTTACCCCCCACTACACCTACCCCCATGGTCCTGTGCCCTTGGCACAGACTGCACCCTCCCACTTGGTCCTGGGGTGGTGATAGCCTGCTCACAAACTAGGACTGGGGGCTACAGGATGGTACTGACTGTGCTAGGTGCACAGGTTGGGGTTGCAGCGGTTGGCTGTGTTGCTGCAGCTGTGGTGGAAGGTGTTTTTGTGGACACGGTAAGCACACTGTTGCCGCCTGCCCAGGCTAACCAGATGGGCTAGGACCGTCATCCACACCCACCTTGTCAGGAGCATTGTCATCACTGAGGGCTTCATCTTGGGGTGGAGAGGAACTCTGTTCAGTGTCCAACCTCTGTGCAGGTGCTGTGGTGGATTAACCTCTAGAGAAATAGAGAACATTGTTATTGGTGGAAGTGAGGTATCTAAATCCACGCTGTTTGTGTCAAAGTAAATAGGGATCTAGAATGGAACAAAATATATAGAGATTAGTATTGGCATCTATTTGCATAGATTTGAATTTGGTTACTAGACATTTGAGGAGATTCAATAGATGTATTAGATTTAATTAACTCATTAGATATGTGGCATTTTGGATTTAGGGATAGACATGACATCTCCAAAACTCTGCAACAGGCACAGTGTAGTGATAACATGGGTATTTGTCCACATATTGGATTTAATTAACTCTTTAGAGGTCCAGATATGTGGCATTTTGGATTTAGGGATAGGCATGACATCCCCAAAACTCTGCAACATGCACAGTGTAGTCATAACATGTGTATTTGTCCATTCCAAGGCATATTAGTATATAATACAGGAAAACACACAGCTTGGTTGTATTTATAGCATTGTTCATCAGGTGAGGGGTGCAGGGTCAAGGGTCACCTGGCACTGCTAATCAGCTGAGTTGCCTTCATGGCTTACTTATACTAGGGGTACACCATTGTTAGAGTGTTACTCATGCCACCAATAGTTTCAGTTGATGAGACCAGGACACCATCAAGCAAGGCTTTCAGACATATATCTGAGTGAGCATTATCTGTACATTGCACAGTACATGATGAGTGAAGATAGGTTGTAACATGGCAGACAATAGTGAAGGGGCAAAATAAGTCTAGCATCTTGGTTAGAGTTGCAGTGACAGGGACTCATGGTAGTTGTAGTCAATCCAATCTCACTTTACCAACACTTGATAAATGGTAACCTGCATGATGAATGAACATCAGTAGTAACATGGCAGACAAGTGAGAAGGGGCAAAAGCAGTCTCGCATCTTGGTTAGAGTTGCAGTCACAGGGCCTCATGGTAGTTGTAGCTATTTTAATCTCACTTTATTAACACCTAACAATTGAGTTGCACTTACACATTCCTTGCACTAGCATGGCACTTGGCTTTGCTATTAGTTGACCCTAATATACTTCAATTCCCTGGCCCAGTGCACATTGAAGTTGTCAGGCATGTACAAATGTAGTGTGCCCCAGAGCCCCAGCCTTTCAGGGTTCCCCCTGATGGAGGCATAGCTATCAATCAATCAATCATAGCATTTATAAAGTGCAGTGCATACTTGTGAGGGTCTCAAGGCGCCGGGGGGATGCTGCTACTGTTCGAAGAGCCAGGTCTTGAGAAGTCTCCTGAAGGTTAGGCGGTCTTCTGTCTGCCGCAGGCATATGGGGAGGGTGTTCCATGTCTTGGCAGCGAGGTGGGAGAACGATCTGCCGCCGGCGGTCGCTTTTCGAATGGGGGGGACGGTGGCGAGGGTGCGGTCTGCGGAGCATCGGGTGGGGGTGTAGAGGCTGAGTCAGTTGTTGAGGTACTTTGGTCCGGTGTTGTGGAGTGCCTTGTGTGCGTGGGTGAGAAGTTTGAAGGTTGTCCTCTTGTTGATGGGGAGCCAGTGCAGGTCTCTCAAGTGGGAGGTGATGTGGCGAGGGATGTCTAGGATCAGACGTGCAGAGGTGTTCTGGATGCGTTGGAGCAGTTTCAGGAGTTTGGCCAGGGCTCCTGCGTAGAGTGTGTTTCCGTAGTCCAGTCTACTGCTGACGAGGGCCTGGGTGACCGTCATTCTAGTTTCAGTGGGGATCCACTTGAAGATCCTGCGATGCATGCAAATGGTATTGAAGCAGGAGGAGGAGACGGTGTTGACCTGCTTCGTCATGGACAGGGTGGAGTCGAGGATGCCCCTAGGTTGCGTGCGTGGTCGTTGGGTGTAGGGGGTTCTCCTATTGCAGTCGGCCACCAGGAGTCGTTCCAGGCCGAGGGGGTGGATCCGAGGATGAGGACCTCCGTCTTGTCTGAGTTCAGCTTCAGTCGGCTGTTTCTCATCCATTCGGCGACGGCCTTCATTGCTTCGTGGAGGTTGGTTTTGGTGGTGTGGCGGTCTTTGGTGAGGAAGAGGATCATCTGGGTGTCGTCGGTGTAGGAGAAGATGTTCAGGTCATTTTGTGCGATATGGGCGAGCGGTGCCATGTAGATGTTGAACAATGTTGGGCTGAGGGATGAGCCTTGGGGTACGCCACAGACCATCTTGGTCGCTTCGGAGCGGAAAGGGGGGAGGCAGACGCTCTGTGTTCAGCCGGAGGATGGAGCTGGTCCACTCCAGAGCCTTCTCTTGGATTCCGGCGTTGTGGAGGCGTGTTTGCAGTGTGTGGTGGCAGACCGTGTCGGAGGCGGCAGACAGGTCAAGGAGGACGAGGGCTGCTGTTTCTCCATTGTCAAGCAGGGTCCTGATATCATCGGTGGTGGCGCTGAGGGTGGTTTCAGTGCTGTGGTTGCTGCCGAACCTGACTGGGATGGGTCCAGGATGCTGTTCTCCTTGAGGAAGTTGGTCAGGTGTTTTTTGACGGCCTTTTCTATGACCTTCGCCAGCGGGAGAAGGAAGATGGGTCGGAAGTTCTTGAGGTCTTTGGGGTTTGCCTTGGGTTTCTTGAGTAAGGCGTTGACCTCTGCGTGCTTTGAATCTCCGGGAAGGTCGCTGTCTCGAAGGAGATGTTAATGGTTTTCCGGAGATGGGGTGCGATGGTGCTGCTGGCTCTGTTGAAGCTGTGGTGTGGACAGGGGTCTTCCGGGGAACATGAGTGGATGGTGTTCATGATCTTGTTGGTGTCATCATCGTGGATGTTGGTCCAGGTGAGCAGGCGGTTGGTGCGGGTGGTGGTGGTGGGAGCGGGGGTCTCAGCAGTTGCTGGGGTGGTGATGGCGTCGAGGCTGTCATGGATGTCTGCGATCTTGCGATGAAGAAGGTGGCCAGCCAGTTGCACAGGTCTTGTGACTGTGGGATGTCATTGGTTTTGGAGCTGAGGTTGGAGAGTGCCTTCACGATGATGAAGAGCTCTTTACTGTTAAGTGCATTGTTGTCTAGGCGGTCTTTGAAGGAGGTCTTTTTGGCGGATCTGATGAGGTGGTGGTGTCTGCGGGTGGCGTTCTTGTGGGTTGTGTAGCTTTCCGGTGTTCGTTCACGGATCCAGTTTTTTTCGTGTTTTCGGCAGGTTCGCTTGGAGGCCTGTAGGTCTTCGGTGAACCAGCTGGCTCTCTTGCTGGTGTTGGTGTTGGAGGGCTTCTTGACTGGGGCGAGGGTGTTGGTGCAGTCGTTGACCCACTGCATGAGGCTACAGGCTGCGCTGTCGGGGTCTGTAGGTGGACTCTGGGCAAGGACGGTGGTTATCTGGTTCTCTGTGACTTTGCTCCAGCGGCGGTGGGGCCTCTGCTGGGTGCGGTGGTGTGTGGTGCGTTTCCGGAAGGTGAAGTGGATGCAGCGGTGGTCAGTCCAGTGGAGTTCAGTGGTACGGTTGAAGAAGACGTGGGAGCTTGCTGAGAAGATGGGTTCAAGCGTGTGGCCGGTGGAGTGGGTGGGTGTTGCAATGAGTTGTCTCAGTCCAAGGTTTGCAAGGTTGTCAATCAAGGTGGAAGAGTTGGGGTCGTTGTTGTTCTCGAGGTGGAAGTTTAGGTCGCCGAGGAGGATGTAGTCTTGGAGGCGAGGGCATGTATGCTGATGAAGTCTGCGATGGAGTCACTGAACTGCGGTCAGGGTCTGGGGGTCTGAAGACGAGGGTGCCACTGAGGGTGGTGTTGGGGTCAGTGTGGATCTGGAAGTGCAGGTGTTCGGCGGTGCTGAGGGGTTCAGCCAGGTCTGTTGCGTTGGTGTCGAGTAGGTCCCAGAGTTCGATGGAGTGTTTGCGGGCGGAGCGGGTGTAGAGCAGGATGCATCTGAGGACTTTGGGTTCTTCGGTAGGTGGGTTGGCGGGCCGGATGCTGGTGAAGCTGCAGTTCTGGCAGGAGAAGGGACCTTGGGTGCGTTTCGGGGCGGCCCTGCAGCAGGTGCGTGATCGTCTGGCGTTGAGTGCGTGGAGGGTGCTGGAGTCGTAATGGTGTCGCTTGTCATGGCGGCCGCTGGGGCCAGGAGTTCTGGCACTGGGCGCGGTCCAGGCGCGGACCAGCGCAGACAGGTTTGTCTTAGGAGCACCTTCGGCGCACCAGTGGCGTGCCCGCTGGGCGGGGCTTCCATATGAGGGGGGTAGGGAGGGAGGAGCAGCTGGAGGTGGGAGCAAGGCGGCGAATGGGCGCGGGAGGCACAGGGGAGACTGCAGTGGGAGAAAGCAGCGGGACTGGACACAGCGGGGAACAGGGAAAAATGGGGAAAGAAGAGGCACTTTAAACAAAAAGATAAGGTTACAGCAGTTTACCAGGGGGAGGCAAGACAGCAGGGCAAAAAGACAGCGGTGGCACCAGAAAATCAGCAGTGAAGAGAAAGAAGCACGTTAACACCAACAATATACAGCAGTTTACCAAGGGGTAGACAATGACAGCAGGGCAACTAACAGCGGTGGCACAGGCGGTGGCACGAGATGAGCAGCAGTGTGGGGAGTGGCCTACCCTGAACCTGCAGAGAGTGTTTCCATTGCCCCCTTTTAATGCTTCTCAAACCGATTCAATGTAATCCCATTGTCTGATATTACCTTTTCATGTTATATGATGCATGTGAGTCCAATAAAGAGTTATAGCAGAAAAGGTGTGTTTTACTTTAATGACACATCCATACCGGTGTTTCTTTGACAAGAAAACGGGACCTGGGATGTGTACAATGTGAGTGTATCACATTCACTATAGCATCTTGGTTAGGGTTGCAGTGACAGGGCCTCACTTCAATCTCACTTTACCAAAACTTGACAAATGGTAACCTGCATGATGTGTGAAGATCCTTTCTAACATGGCAGACAAGTGAGAAGGGGAAAAAGGAGTCTAGCATCCTGTTTAGAGTTACAACCACAGGAGCTCATAGTAGTTGTAGTCACATAAATCTCACTTTACCAACACTTGGCAATGGTTAGTGTGCCATACTTGTTGGCAACATACATTTGGGAAGGACCATACGTTTAAATATTCACACATTTTATGGGTCCTGAATTGATATTTTTATGGTAATCCACTTACAGACAGCATTTGCAACATGTGGCATGCCATGGAGTTGGATTCATATGCACTTATATGCAACAATACGTATTGACACAGACAAACCAACATCTCACATACGTTGAGTATTGCATGTTACGAATGTACATATAGAACACAAGAGCAAAAGCAGAGTTGAGAGCAAACAGGACACTGTGATAGTGTGACAGATATTGAAGTGTAACTTACTTGAGTTCACCCCCCAGCTTTCCTGTCAAACCCTCATAGTGCAGGGTGGCCAAGACCTTCACCTCCAGGAAAAGAATTGTAATGCACTGTTGGGGCCACAGCCAGTCCTCTGAGGTTGTTCCACCTCTTCCTAATGTTGCCCTGTGTGTGCACGGTGGTACCAACAGCATTCACTCTGTTGACTATCCTGTCCCACATTTCAATTTTCCTACTTAGAGGAGTATGCTCGACTTGGGAACCAAAAATGTGTGGCTTTACTCTAATGATTTCATCCACCAGGGCTGTCAACACAAGCTCAGTGAAGTGTGGATTTTGTGCCAGGCATGATGAAAAAAATAAAATGTGAGTAACTATATGAAAGGAAAAATAAACAAATGATACAGGTCAAAAGGTGCAAAACACAAATTACAGGTAGTGGAGAGTGCTAAATTAGAAGATGAAAATGGGAAGATGAAAACGGGGCTGTCTGCTATGTGGGCTGCAGTTGGGAAGCAAAGGATGCTGGTCAGGGATGGAGTGTGTTTCATAGTGTGATTTGCTGGTGTGTCCACTTGACCAAAGCACATCAGCTGTGTAGTTCTTGAATCCATTCAATGGTTACTGAAGTGGTATTTTTTTGTGTGTGTAACGGAGCGGTCTACCACCATTTGTTAACCGCCACTAGGAGAGCGCCAGTAAGACTGTGTAGTTTTAATACACTCAGCAGGTAGACTGTGGACCTGACGGCGTGGGTGGGCGCAAGGCCAACATTACAGACCGCTACGGTCCCGGCAGAAAGAGCTCTGTAGCCAACGTTTCAGACAGCACAACTCGTAATACAGCAGGTGATAGACCACCATTACAGTGGCATTGAAGGAACCTACTTTGTGTGTATATGGGCTCCTTGTGAAAAAGTAGCAACCTGCAACTCATAGTGAACAACAAAGAAAAAGGGAGGGAGCCATATGACCTTCTAGAGCCTAGCTTACACCATACACATCTATCCAGAAAGAAATTAAGCCCTAGCAGGAAACATTAAATTATTTCAACAGGCGGCCGACTTACTAATTGTCGCCTATGGAGGAAAACTCACTAATATGCACCATTCATCAGAGTCCTGAATATGTTGTGAATCTCTTAACTGTTCAGGTGCATTACCTTGCAATAAGTCACTGCACAACCAATTCCTTATTCTCATTTTCAATATTTTTAATCAACGAGAGCTTTAATCATTTTTACAAACATAATAAAAATGCCTTGGGGTCCAGCACATCGCCCCTAGAAATGATGCATTGCCGACTTGTGTGACAAAAGCTGACGCATTTCCCTTAGTTGCAGGGTCAGAATCGATGCAGTGGCCTTAGTGGGTCCCTGTATCTGGCCGCAGTCAGCCTGAACCTTTGACTTTGCCCCAGATTCCAGTTTAAGCACATATTACTTCTAAGCGACAATTTACCGTTTATTCTTTGCAAAATTCATATCTCAAAGTTCTACTTACTGGATTTTTGTTGCTTTAATCTTGTTTTATTAAGTTATATTTTTCAAACCTGGTGTGGATTCTTTTTGTGTGGTGTTTTCACTGTTTTACTGTTTGAAGTGTTGCACAAATACTTTACACATTGACTCATAAGTTAAGTCTGCCTGCTCTGTGCCAAGTGGGTGAGCACAGGATAATTTAGGGTGCGTTTGTGATTTACCCTGACTAGAATTGTGGTTTTTGATTCGACAGGGTGCATACCTCTGCCAACCAGAAATGCAATTTATAACAACTACCTAGAGTGCACAATTGCTCATTGTGAAAGAGCAAAATGCAGTCACTCAAAGTAAAGCTCACCAGTGGCATAAGTAGGCACAACCTATTGCACATGCTGTATGCAGTAGTAGATGGAAGCACAATGTGAATGACACAACAGTGCCCCAATGGATGAAGAGAGCTGGCTGAAGCCCCCTTAAGTATATTATACATGTACATTTAGTAAAATTAAAAGGGCTTGGCTAATGCCAGACATAAAAATCATGATTGCCACTTGCTTAAATTAGAAAATAAAGTCCCAGAGTGACATGTCATTTATGTCGAGACAAGAATTCCTTAGTTTATTTCTTACAATATTGGATGGAGCAATTGTGCTCGTTGCACAAAATTCACCTTATTACATATTTATAGTGAACATGATTCAATTTCATGGACAAGTCACCCTCAAATTCTTCTTTCCAATAGTTCAGTTAAAATGCCGGCAAATACCTGTAACAATGTAAGTTGAAGTAAATGCCACTTAAACGTCAATGTCTTCATGAAAAAAATATATAAGCAAATTACAAAGTACTTAAATTGGCAATACTCTGTGCCATGGTTAGAAGGAAGCGTATTTTACAAGGAGGAGAAAAAAGAGGATTTTCGCAACGTGAGTTGCTCTTTTTGACCAGACTAATAAAGAAATCTATAGGAAGTATACATTACGTGGGACGGCCACCCTTGGTCTAATACCCTCTTTATTAGGCAGACACACCCACTGCAGCCTGGTCACGCCCATTCATGTTCAGGTCGTGTGCACATTACAACCAGGGCATAGTCGCTATAGCAGGTGGTATTCACAGAGTGCACTATAGGTGGGGGTTCAAGAAAGAATTTATGTTGTGATGTGAAGACTCCATGCCCAAATAGCCTTTCCCAATAGCCCAGTAGAGTTATAGGATAACAAGGGCCATTTCTATAACACTTAATTCCCACATGTGATTGGTTGAGTTCACAGGATCCACATATTAATATGTCCTCACTGATGGGCTGCAATGAAGAGTGTTTCATAACTGATATTGTGGTAGGCACAGGGCCGTCTTCACAGCCTAAAGCGGTGCACTGGGCACTGCCTACACAACCACTCAAGGGAATAATAATGTTTAGCAGAAAATTAGAGTTACATTCTGATCTGCATGGGGCCCCTATATTTGTGGGGCCTCTTGGCAACTGCCCAGCGTGCCCATGCGTTAAGACGGCACTGGGTAGGCAACCGTGTAAATATATATAACTCATACTTTATCACCACCCTCACCGTCATTTGTAAGAGTAAAATACCTGTTGCAGATGGCAGTATGTATGCCATTCACTCAAGGCTCCACAGACGCCAAGGGAGCAGAGATAAAATAGCATATAGGCACCCATGATCTGTAGTGGGACACAAGCACTATGGTTACCCTACCACCGATTCTGGTGCACACACGAGAGGTGGTGCACTACAGTATGCCCCAGAAACTGGCAGAACAATAATAGCCTATTGTGCCTTGTTGACCATCCTTGCCACAAGTAAAGGTCTTTCCTGGGAAGGAGACACCGATGAGGATGAACACGCAGAGACCAACCGAGATCAACATCAATCAATTCTAAGGTAAATGGATTGCATGGTAGATTGATGTACATGTGATACATGAACGTAGTTTGAGTGAATAACTTTCATTTTCCGTTTTTTCACAGGTTGAACTTTTTCATAAAACAAACATTCAACTAGCCCTGGCAAGTATTCTGAACGAAACTGGGAATTCTCAGTCAAAAAATGTAAATACAATATGTGGTGTAACAAACAGATGTGAAATGCTTGCTCTCTTTTTCCTAATTTCTCTGCCAACACTGGCCCTCTCTGCATTAGCCATGTCCATCTCTCCTAGAACCTCGCCTCCTGGAGCAGGGCGCTTTACATCTCTGCAACTGAGACTGCTAAGGCTGGAGGCCAAGTGCTGTGGATACCTTTACTAGTCCCCTACCTAAATACCAGCTAAAATTGGCCTCTACCAATAGAAAATTAATTGTGTGTCTAGAAAGCACAGTGTGGTCCAGCTTGATCTTGATTGCTGTCTTCAAGGGTGGGTTTTCTGTGTGTGTGTGTGTGTGTTAGTGTCTCATTATGAATTGCCCCACAGAGGGCTCCACTGCCTCTGTGAATGCCTCAATTTTGTGCAACAGTTTCTTTTACCCTTCACTGATGCTTGTACACTATGCCTAGTACACTTTATTGATAGTCGTACTCACACCACCCGCCTTTCTCCCAGGACATGCATGGCATTTAATGAACTGACCATGGACCCTCAGCAATTAGGTTCCCAGCCTCCTTTAACTTTCCAGAGCTTGGAATATCCCCCTCTTCATCATGGTCAACAACAGGCCTTTCCCAGGTGGCATTTTCTGTCTTTTGTTCAGTCTCTACTATAAAACTGTGAACGAACTACAGCATGTGTTTAACATGCTGGTGGTAGTGATTGAGCTGCAGCTTGTGTGATTGGTGGACCGCAATATATGGTACTTGGACCTGTCGAAATATGCTTTGGAGTTGGGGCAGTCATAGGTAACAGCCTGTTTGGCTCACCCCAGCACAATCATGATGTTTCTGTACCACCCTTTGTGCCTCTTCCCCTTTAGGTGGCGCATTTAAAGGGGTTTAGCAGGCGCCACACTACACATGTGCACATTGCTAATGCTTTGTTTTAGAAGAGTGATATTGGCTTTTGCCATACAGACACATGCTAACTGAAGAGAGAGGTGTGGCACAGCAGCCGGATCGTGGGCTCAGGCTTTGTGACAAGACACTGAGCCAGGGGTTGGAGGGGTTGGCATTTTCTCCACACAGGCTATAATGCAGCCTGCATAGAGAATACAGTATGTGTGCATTACTGTTTTGGGTGACCCGAGAGGACCGGCCAAGCACTTATCCTCACATAGGGAGTGCAAACCACGCCTAGCCCTGTGAGAGCAGCCCGCCCCACAAAGACGCCGCACCAGGGAAAACTAAAATGATAATAACCTCAGGTTACGAACATTTTATTTTTCCTTTTTTTTACACTGCAAAAAGCAGTGGGGCGACGCTCCTCTGCCTCAGCGGAGGAGCCGCCACTTTTAATCTCCCCGACGGCCCTCTGCGCCTTTAAACCCTTAATGAGTGATATTTTCGCACTTTACAAATATGAATTGTTTATTATTACAACAATGCATTTCACAGAACATTTACTCTTTCCATATCAAACATACCCCTGCAAATACCACATTGCATTTCTCTAGTGTAAGCAAGAATTTGGTCTTGATATACTGGTTACTGTGCTGTGCGTGTGCTTTATGTGAGCTATGGTCTTGTACAGCACATGCAATCCAATCGTCTCTTAAGTGGGTCTATGTAGCTACAATATGTCTGGGATAGAGAGGAACTGCACCACGACCGACTCCTGTCAGTGCTTCAGGCTTGAATGTTGATTCTGTTTACTTCTCCTTCAAGTGGGCACTGGTTCAGTGGGAAGTCAACCTCATTTGCCAGCTGCTTGATTCTGGCTGTGACCTTCTTTCTGTTTCATGACCGGTGCTTACAGAGTTCTCCAACTGTTGGATGTATGGTACCCACTGCATTGAAGCTTACTTGGATCCTTAGCCACATTTTCATTTTTGGTGCCTTTGACACATGTAGGGATGGACTGGGAACCCAAAGCAGCACTGGAAAATGTTGTCAGGCCAGCCCCATAGGTAAGTAGCAACAGAGCACAAGGTGTGACTCTGATCACTACAAGGGGACTTTGGGGGTGTTTTCCCCCTTAAGAACATTTGGGAAAAAATTGTGTATTCTACACCACATTTTTTATTTATATTCTATTGTACATCATTTTAAAGCATAGTAAGTGATGACTGTATAATGCAACTGAACATCCAGTCATACCCAAAGACATTCTTAAGGAAAACACAGAAAATAAGATGTACATGTACAGGAATTTATATAGCGCAAATCACCAAGCGGTTTCTAAGCGCTTGCTTAGGGAACCCGTCCTGGTATTCCCCTGTGAGATAACCCCGGCAGGGTATCCACAAGGTGAAAGCCAGGCATCCCGCCGCGAGGGGCCGTTGTGGAGATTAAGCAAGCTATTGCCCAGAGTCACAGAGTGTGAACCCGTGAATCGAGTAGGCATCGGAGCGAGAATTGTCGAGTCCATGGACATTTTAGGACTCAAGACCCCGCCGAGCCGGGAATTGAACCCTGGTCCCGGGCTGACCTCTGCTTCCAGGTCTGCCTCCTCTAACCAGTGAGCCACACTTCTCCAGATGTCAAGAATAAAACATCAATTTAAATATAATATAAGTGCACCTGATCCCAGTATGTCTCATACACACACAAAGACTTGAAATCAAGAAATTTGCGAACCAGCTTGGTGGAGGCCACCTTCCTAAAATCACTGGCCGCTGTGGGTGCCCAGTAGAGCAACTTCAGTGAATTCCTAGATGGGAAGCAGGTGGTAGCAGAATGGTCCAAGAGATCAGACAGCCTAAGGGCATAAAGCAACTCTTTGATGTTCGTAAGCCAGGGGACGTTGGAGAATTGGTGAACTTCCATTACATCCTGGGGGCTGAAGCTTAGGGGCGAGTTCCGGGGTGGTTCATAGACGCCTCCGGTACAACAAGGGGAGTAACTGGCTTTGCCAGCTAGACTTCTTACTCCCATGTCTAGAAAGAGCAGATACAAGGGGGTGCTAGGGGGAGGATGCAAGAATGAATTTTTCACACTAGTTAATATTTCAGTATTGGTGAGGCCCCACAGCTCTGCCCCGTAGAGGACCAGTCGCAATGCCTTAGCCTCATAAATGCGCAGTGGGGGTAGAATAAGGTTGGTGTAGGAGGCACAGAATTCTTTAAATTTTACCCCCAAAGTTTGGTTAAACTTTAGGGCCACTTTGTTAAAGTGAGGTTTCCAAGACATACTTTCGGTTAACATGACGCCCAAGTAGACAAAAGAATCCACCGTCTCAAGAGGTGCACCCCTAAAACCTACACTCTTCTTAAAAGAAGACCGAATCTCAATTTATCCGTTAAATATGCACATTGGTCCCGGCTTCATAGCGCACTTATACACGTGCAATTCAGGAAAAGCGAATTGGCATGGTTCTGTAGCTTTTCAGATCGTGAGAATTCTTCTGCATTTTAGGGGCAATTAAGACCATTTTGGGTTCTTTAATGTGAACATATTGACATGCTTCCTTCCAGAAATGGTCATAATGTTTGAAGCATCAGGTTGCCAAACGGGCAGGCCTTGTCTTTTTAGAACTGCCAGCTCCAGGGTCTATGCAGGTGGGCCAGACTTTGAAAAGATTAAGGTAATGAGGAACACAATTATGGTCATAATCAGAAAACATCAACAACAGCTGTTGGAATATTTCAGTTTTCCATCCTGAGTATTTTGTAAAAAGAGATACTGCACTGTGAAGCCCATCAGGCATAAATCTACACCATCATCAACCACGAGCTAAAGGAAGCAGCACGTGCTCTCTTATTGGCAGTGCATTCGTCATTACTCGGATTCCCTCCCATAAATGCAGGGACTTTCTCTGATTTCTATTTTTTCCTGTGATCAACCACAAGACAACTTCATAGAGGCCACCAGGCGTGCACCTCTTGGACTATTCATTGCTATGGAGCTGATGCCCCCGGGGCCTAACAGACATACCTGTAATTAATTCCTGCAGATGGTGTTATGTTATGTTATGTTAGGCAAAATTTATAAAGCGCACTGACACCATAAGTTTCCTGGCGCTCAAAAAAAGAGTGCAGGGATTGCGAGTGTGCAGGCTAACCGGCTTGAGTGAAAAGCCCAGTTTTTAGAAGCTTCCTAAAGTTCAGTAGAGAGCGACTTGACTTAACTGGCAGGGGGAGAAGATTCCAGAGTTTAGGGGCCAGATGGGCAAACCTGCGGCCGCCGAACTTTTTGAATTTTATTGTAGGGGCGACCAGCAGGTGAAGATGAGCCGACCGGAGATTGCGCCCCGCGCGGTACTGCATAATCAGGGTTTTAATGAAGTCAGGACTGGTACAGTGAAGAGCCTTGAAAGTCAGACAGCCGAATTTGAAGGCCGCCCTTTGTTCGACTGGTAACCAGTGCAGTTTGCGCAGCAGGGGTTTCGCAGATTGCCACTTCGGGGTTTTAAGAATGAGTCTGGCAGCCTGGTTTTGTACAATTTGGAGACAGCGGAGCAGAAACTGTGGAAGTCCATGGTATAGGGAGTTCGAGAAGTCGAGGCGGGATAGTACCAGGGAGATCACAACCTGGACCAGCGCCGCGTACGATAGTAGATGGGCTATTTTACGGATTTTGCGCAGTTGGAACATACTGGAGGAGATCACAGCCCCTACTTGAGCCTTGAGAGAAAGCTCCGCGTCAATGACCACCCCTAGGCTCTTCACCGAGCTTGCAGGGACGGGAGGGGGGCCCAGCTCATTCGGCCAAAACTGGGAACCCCAATGTGCCGGGCTGTTTCCAGGTAGAATTATCTCCGTTTTTCCTGGGTTTAATTTTAATTGATTATGGTTCATCCACTGATGTATGTGGTTCATAACAGCTTGAAAAGCTGTTAGCAGCATCAGGGGAGTCAAGAGGGAAGATAATGTGTAAATCATCAGCATAATTAAACACTGTGATATCCCACCTCTTTAGCGACTGGATCAGTGGCCGAAGGTATAAATTAAATAGAAGGGGGGAGAGAGAGGAGCCCTGAGGGACTCCGTAAGTCGTGGGTGCCCTGGCTGCCGTGAAAGGGCCCAGACGAACGGCTTGTGCTCTGCCCGAGAGAAAAGACTCGATCCACTCAAAGGCAGGGCTCTGGATGCCAGCCTGTCCAACACGGTGGAGAAGGATGTTATGGTCCACCATGTTGAAGGCAGCAGATAGATCCAGTAGCACGAGGGCCTAAGGTGTCCCTTTATCTGCGTTCCCCCTCAAGGCGTCCAATACTGCCAAGATGACGGCCTCGGTAGAGTGGGCCGGTCTGAAGCCAGCTTGATAAGGTTCAAGGAAGCGGGAGCTCTCGATGAAGTTTGAGAGACATCGGGTAACGTGGGCCTCAAGGAGCTTGGACAGGTAGGGCAAGAGGGAGATAGGACGATAATTGGAGGGATCAGCAGGGTCCGCTCCTGGTTTCTTCAGCAAGGGCACTAAGATGGCCTCCTTAAAAGAGCTGGGGACCATGCCAGTGTTGAGGGAAGCATTCAGCAAGGGTAGTATACAATCCGGTAGAGTGAGACAAACGTCCCGAAGAACGGAAGGAGGGCAACAGTCATTGGGGGAGCCTGATTTGATACGGGCTGCGAGCTTGGCCAAAGTGCTGAGGTTAAGGGCAGGAAGCTGGGTCAAGGACAGTTGATTGATAGGAGAGGCATCCAATGGCCTCACGGGGGTAAGGGGAGGAATGGAGTTCTTGATGTTGACTATTTTCTCGATGTAAAACGAGTTCAGGACGTTGCACGTCTCTTGATTTGGAGCCTGAGTGGGGAGGGTTCTGTTGTCCGTGGTAAGCTCGTTCATGATTTTGAAAATTTCCTTAGATTTGTTATGAGCAGAGAGGATTCTGTCAGAGACGTATGAGGACTTGGCCAAGGAGATCGCCCCTTTGTAGTCTTTGCGGGCCACCACAAAGAGCAGTCTATCGGAATCGGAGTAATTGCGTCTCATTGGTGGTGATGTACGAGTGTATATTTATCAGCGCCTGGTCTCTTATTTGCCTTTAGACCCTTCAAAGATGGAAGCTGGTGTTTACTTCCAGTTCTGCTTACTTATGAGGGTATCAGGGTGCAGAAAGGTTAAATGGCTCATATTTCCATGGGTCCATATATAGATACACACAGACTACCCTTTCTTGACGTAAGACTCGAGGCAGCAGCTTTTCTCTTAATCTAGTCCCACTCAGGTTGGTCTATTTGTGGGATAGAGGACAGTCACCCCAGAATGAGCCACGAAAACCTCCGCGCCAGCCTACCATGCTCTCCTGCTATGTCACTAATATACAAGTCATGACACTGTAGCATCAGCTTCATACTTAGAAGGCTAGGAAAGCCTTTATGTCCGAGGTGCTCCCTTGAACGTGGACAGTGGGTGTGATCATGTGTGCGGTCACCTGAGGAAAATTATCACTTCATCATATATCCCCCCATATATCAGTTAGGGATCATATCTCAGACCGGTGTGGAAGTGGCTTTGATGGAGGCTGGAAGGGCCATCCTGGTCTCCCCTACTTCATCCCATCATCTCCTCCAACTATGGCTGGAAACCCAAGAGCTGGGAGGTTAGGACCATTAGTGAGGATAAGTGGAGCAAGTGTCTCTTCGTCATCCTTTCTACTTCCTATCCGACCCAAACAATAAGAAAGGAAGGAGAGGATGTAGGGCAAAGTGCCGCTCGCCGACATTCGTAACATCGGTGAGCGGGGTACAGGAAGGGGACCTCCAGTGCTCTCCAGTCTACCACCTGTAACCTTCTCCCACCCCAGACCCAAAACAGAGGGCCCAGAGGTGAGCTCATGACTGGCAGCTATGTGCTATTCTGCCCCAAATAAGAGAACACTATTCCTGCTAGGCTGACAGTGTAGGTAAATGGGTGGTTGGGTCAGACTCCCAATCAACCTGCTCCCACCTAACAAAATCACAGTGGGACGAGGAGGGGCTGTGAGAAAGGATCATCGCACTCACCATTTGCGACTGAGAAGGAATACATTTACAAAGGATTGGGTGGGTACCCTAGGCAACCCCTCTCTTCCTTCCATTTCCCCCCTCCCTTCCAGTTATAACTCAGAGGGCTGAGAAGTTTAAACATTATGTGAAGTTACTGGGACTGGTCCTGGCGTTTCACTTGTTGTGCTCATCCCTCAGTATTCAGATTTATTGCTGGGTAATGGAGGAGGCGCGAGCATGCATATGGAGAGGTGCCCAACATATTCTACTCACTCTTCTGTGACGACTCCTCCACTACGGTGGAGGAGCGTCGCCCCATTGCTTTTCAGTAGTGGAAAAAAGGAAAAATAAAATGATAATAACACGTTGTTATTATAATTTTATTTTTCCTCACAGAGGCAGTTTTATGGGGCAGGTCTGAGTTGTCGTCACAGCCAGCAGGGGTTCATCCACTTAACTGCGCATGGCGGTTTGGTTGGCTGTCCTGTGCCAGCCAAACAGTCATGCACACTTTTTTTGTTTAAATTTGTTTATTGGGTTTTAGATTACAGTATACAATCAACATGACAGTAATCGTGAAAGTAGCCGGACATCGCAGTGCAGGATCATTGATACATAGCTTTAGAGTTAGTCCCACTGCGGTCTCCCCCAGTCTGAGGTCTTTTGTCGTTCGACTACCATTTTCCTTGCAGTTCAGCAGTGTGGACCTCATGGCCTCCCACCAGTTCGCGTGCATCCCTCTGCCGGGAGGTAGTACCGTCCATGTGAACTTGTCAATTAGTGTCAATGAGGGGATGGACTCGCAGTGTATTCGGTACTGTGGGGGTGTCGCAGGGGGCGCCAACTACGTGGGCGGGATCTGCAACAGCACGTGATGTCGTGACGACATTGACTATCGGCCTTTCCAGTGAATCATATTCGGGGGGGAATGTCCCTTCAAACTTAAGCTACCTAACTCTCCCAAGAACGTAGGGATGAACTGGATGACGTGGGTGGGGAAAGGTTAGGGGCAGCGGGAGGAGGGGGGCAGCTGGGTCTCCGTGACAGGGCGGGACATGGTGGGAGTAGTCGGCTCGTGTCTGGTTGCTAAAGGGTCGCTGGGCGCGGCCGCCTATGACGGTCAGGTGGTGCTTATGGCAATGTCACGGAAGTGTGGGGGCTGGTGTGGCAGGGTGTGTCTGGGATTGTGAGGCGGTGGGCGATTCTTGGGGGCGTGTCGCCTGTGTAAAGTTATATAGTAACTGAGCCCATTCTAGGGAAATGGGGTGTTTGCGATGTCCACGCACCTCCTCCTCCCGGAGTATCTCCTCCTCCGCCTTGCCCCATTTCTGTACTGCGCCTACCCATGCCGCTTCTGGTGGCCCCGTGGGGGATCTCCAGTGCATGGCGATTCCTCGTTTCGCCAGGAGGATGGCCAGTGAGTGAAAGCGGCATTGTGTTTTCTCGGTTTTTCCTCCTCGAGGGTGCGATGGACCGTGTCCCAGAATCTTCGGAGTGTGGGACAGTCCCAGAACATATGCCTGAAATCCGCTCCTGGAGAGTGGCAGCGGGGACACTCGAAGTGAGTCTCTGGAAAAAACCTCTGTAGGCGGCCCGGTGTTAGATAAGCCCTATGAAGGACGTTAAATTGTATGTTGCGGAATCTGGCGTTTCTGGAAACTTTTTTAGGATATTCCAGGGCCGTGCTCCATTCTTTATCATGGACCACTATACCGAAGTCTGTCCCCCACTTCTGGCGTAGGGATTGGAGAGATGGAAGGAGTAGCGAACGTATCGCTCTGTAGAGCCAGGTTACCAAGTGTCTACCCACCCCGATGTGCATAATCGTATGGATCACTGGGTGTGCCGAGGGTTCACCGGCATCCGGGTTCCAGTGCCTGCGGCTGCTGTCTTGTAGTTGCCTATGGAGTAAGAATTGCCCGGGGGGGAGGTCATATTGTTCCATCATCTGCGCAAACGTTTTTAACTGGCCGTCCTCAAAAAAGGAGTCTATCTCCGTGACTGACAACTCTGTCCAGACCCGAAGTGCACCTCGTGTGTAATAGGAATCCTCCCGTGGGAAGCCCACTAGCGGCAGCAGGGGCGAATATGACGGCTGCTCCTTGGACATGGGGTGGATGCGCATCATACAGGTGCGGGCTATGTACATTTGCAAGGGCCGAGTTCGTGTGGGTTTAGTACCCGGTAGCAGCATTCGGACGACCGCAGCTTGTGGCACCAGGCCATTGGCCATGGTGGTCTCTCCCGTGTGTCGTCCCGCCATCCAGTAGGACAGCCATTGGAGTTGGGCCGCCAGAAAGTATGCTTCGAAGGCCGGCGCGCCAAGACCTCCCTTCGTGGTAGGTAGGTAGAGCGTGGACAGCGCCACTCGTCGCCAGCCTCCTCCCCACACCAGCTCCGTCAGAAGAGTGTTCAGTTCTTTGAAGAATGATCGGGGCGGGATCACCGGAAGGTTTGCGAAGTGGTACAGCAACCGGGGGACCATTACCATTTTCGCTAGGGCCACTCGGCCAATAGGTGCCAGTGGGAGTGTTTTCCAGAAGCTCACCGCTGACCGTAGTCCGGCTAGGGCTTTGTGGTGATTTCCCTCATATATGTCCTCTGGGGTGAGGTATAACCGTACTCCTAGGTATAGAGGGGCCTTGGCGCTCCATGCAAGTGATTGGGTGCCTACTTGGGCTTCAAACGGGGCCATATGAGGGCTCAGTGGGTAGCAAGAGGATTTCCCCCAGTTCACTTTGAGGCCGGATACATCCGCAAACTCCTCTAACGTTTCCCAAATACATGTCAGGTCGCTCGTGGAGTCTCTAACATAGATTAAAAGGTCATCTGCGTATAAGGATACACAGTGCCATGTGTGCGCCAGAGGAATTCCCCAGCCTTCGCCCTCACGTCGTAGGTGTATCGCCAGGGGTTCAACCGCTAGGGCGAACAGGAGGGGCGATAGCGGGCACCCCTGTCTGGTCCCTCTCTCCACTTTGAACTCTGGAGAAATGTAGGGTCCCAGCCGCACTCTGGACGTGAGTTGTGAATAGAGGAGCCTGGTGTATGCGGTCAGGCGTGGGCCAAAATTGTTTTTCGTGAGGACCTCGAACAGGCATGGCCATTAGAGAGTATCGAACGCCTTTTCGAGGTCTAAGATTAGGCAGGCTGCATTTGGGAACCGTTCGTGCGTCACGTCTTGGACATGAAATAGCCTACGGAGGTTGAGGGACGTGTTGCGGTTCGGCACAAACCCATTTTGGTCGGGGTGGACCAGCTGGGGTATGACCTGGGCATATCTCATTGCTAGTAGTTTACCCAAGATTTTACAGTCCGAATTGAGTAGTGCGATCGGTCTGTAAGACGACGGGAGCCGGGGGTCCCTGTGTGGTTTCAGGAAGGAGACTATCAGCGACTCACTGAGGGAGCTCGGCAAGGCCACCGCCGTGAGCGCGTCCTCGAACATGACCGTCATCTGCGGGGCAAGATGAGCCGAGAATGTATGGTAGTATTCGAGGGGGAAGCCGTCCATGCCTGGGGCCTTATTCCTGGCTAGTGCTCCTATCGCCGCTTTAATCTCGGTGCGCGATATTTTCTGGTCCAGGTCTTTCCGGACTGTTGGCGAAACTTGGGGGACGGGTAACGCGAGCAGGAAACTGTCCATCGCGTGGGGGTCTCCCCGGCTTGGAATCTGGTATATATGAGAGTAATAAGTGTAAAAAACTTGCATAATTGCGAGTTGGGAGGTCTGGAGTCGACCGGACTGGTCGGTGATTTCTGTGATGGGTTTCAAGTCGGGGTCTTGTCTAGCTAACCAGGCCAGGAGTGTGCCCCCCCTGTTGCCCTCCCAGTGCACCCTGGTGGCATATTTCCTGAAGTTATATTTGCGTAAGTCCCTCAATGTTGCAGTGTACTTTGTTTTGGCCTCTGCTACGCACATCTGGGTCGCTTCTCCGCGGTCGTCCGCCTTAAGTAGAATTGCCAGTGCGTGTTCTGCGTCATGTAATGCACGCTCTAGGACCTTTCGCACAACCACTATCTGTTGTATGCAGTGGCCCCTCGCTGTCACTTTGTGCGCGTCCCACTCAATGAGGCTAGAGGATGCTAACCCTGCATTGATCGTGAAATGTACCTGTAGGTGTTCCCCATGTTCGTGTGTGAATACCTGGTCTGTCAGGCATTCCCGAGGGAGTTTCCATGTCGGCACTGGAGGGTGGGGTGGTTTCCATCTAAGGGTAAGTATTTGAGCGTCATGGTCTGAAAGTACTCTACCCAGGTAGTCCGTGCGCCGAGCTTTGGTGTGTAGGGTAGTCGAGCATAGGAATCTATCTAGGCGAACTCGGAGGTCGTGTGGGACGGAGTGAAACGAGTACAGTTTCGTTGTGGGGTTTAACGCCCTCCATGTGTCAGTAAGTGCCCAGTGTTGCACCCACGCTTTGAAAAGTTCCGTTTGTTTGTGGAGCGGGTGAGCGGGGCGGTGAGGGGCGGGAGCGGTCGAGGGTTGTGTCTAAGACACAGTTATAATC
Organism: Lissotriton helveticus; assembly: GCF_964261635.1. NCBI lineage: Eukaryota > Metazoa > Chordata > Amphibia > Caudata > Salamandridae > Lissotriton > Lissotriton helveticus. Next base: position 220,942,031 of record NC_136070.1, on the reverse strand, counting down.
CCCTCCTAATAGCCAGGGGCATGGGTGTGGTGTGCCAATGTATTCGTAAGGCGAGTCCAGAAAACATTTTGTTCTACGTTGGGGGCGTATATACTGCCTATCAGGATTGACTGCCCGTCCAATTGCCCTTCCAGTAATACATACCGTCCCTCCCTATCCACCACTCTGGACTGCTCTCTAAAGGGGATGCCCGGTCTGACCCATATCAATGCACCCCTGGCGAATGCAGAGTACCCTGTGGCACACACTATGCCCCTCCATTTCTTCTGTAACCTACCAGCCTCCGTCGTTGTCAAGTGAGTCTCTTGTAAGAGAGCTATGTGGGCCTGTTGCCTTTTTAGATAAGCGTAGACAGCATAGCGCTTACTCGCCGTGTGCAGTCCCCTGACATTGAGTGTGAGAAACGTAAAGTCTGTATTAGTGCGCCCGCCGCACCGCTCCTCTGTGAATGCATGTGCTTACGCCATTACCTTATTTGAGGCTTTACGGTGTCTTCCGCTGGTGAACGTGCTCGGGTATCTTGGTCTTACCACGGTCTGCGTCTGCAGCCCTCAGATGAGCGTATCCGCCGTCTGCGGAGTTACCAGTGGCGGAGACGCCGAGCCGTCTCTGGATGTGCGGGCGTCGCTCGGATCCTCATCTTCGGACGTGAAGATGTGGGGGCCTCGGTCCTCCTCCAGGTCGATGTCTGTCTGCCGGACCTCCGTTGCCGCTTGTAGGGCCCTCCGTCTATCCGCTATGATTTGTTCCAAATCTGGGGCACGTGGGGCGCTCGGAGTCGACGGGTGACTCATCTTCCTGAGAGTGACCTTTTTGGATCGTAACCGCCGCCTGCTGGATGAGGAGCTCGACGGCGTGCCCCCACGTTCTGACAAGTTCTGGTTGTGATGATCTAACCAGCGCCGCGCCTCCGCTGGGTCCGTGAAGAAGTGTGTTGAATCTCCGTATATGATTTTTAGGCAGGCCGGGAATAGGAGGGCATATTGTATCCTGTGTTGGCGCAGGGTTTGCTTCACCACCTGAAATGTGGCGCTCTGGCGTTGCACCGCCTGGGAGTAGTCTGGGAACACCATCACGTTTTTGTCTTCCACCCTGGGTACTTTCGCTTGCCTGGCCGCCTGCAGGATTGTGTCCCTGTCTTGGTAATGTAGTAACTTGAGCAAGAATGGTCTGGGTGGGGAGCCAGCCGGTGGGCGCCCGGCCGGGACCCTATGCGCTCTTTCCACAGAGAAGAATGGCGTGAGGTCTTGGGTCCGGGTGAATGTCTTTATCCATGTCTCGATATAGCGAATGGGGTCTGCCCCCTCCACTCCCTCCGGCAGGTTGATCAGGCGTTTGTTACTCCGGCGGGAGCGCCCCTCCAAATCGTCCGCCTTGCGTTCCAAAAAGTTAACCTTGTCCTGCAGTTCTTTGATGGCTTTCTGGTTTTGCGGGACCTGTTGCTTCAGTTCGTGCAGCGTTTGTCCTTCCTGCTTCACCTTGTCCGCCAATTTCCTTTGGTCATCTCGTGACAGGGTGATGTCCGAGGCCAATTCCCCGAATTTGGTCTCCATGGATACCCGGGAGTGCTCGATGGCTGCCAGCACTTTATCAAGCTTCGTTGACATGTCCGTCTCCTGCGGTGGCCCTCCGGTCTTTTGCTTGCGCGAGGGGCCCGGGGAGGGCGAGCGTCTCTGGGACGACGCCGGCGCTGTGGTTGACGTCCTCTGTGGTCTCCCCATTGGTGGTCTGGGGTACGCGCTGGCCCGATGTGGTCTATCAGGACCGGCGTGACCTGTTCCCTCCTCGCCTGCAGGCCGCGTCTCCCGTGGCGACGTCGTTAGGGGAAGATCCCGGTTCCAGTCACAGATCCCCGCTCGATGGTAACCTCTCCGCCCGTACCCCTCGTCAGGCAGGTCGGGCGTCGCCGAAGCAGGTGAGGTGAGGTGTCGTCGTTTGGCACGCACTTGCGTGGACCCCCGTCAATAAGGCGGCTGAGCTGATGTGCTAGTCACGCACCCCCACAGCTTCTCAGTCCCTCGGGGGGACGACCGTGGCGGACCACTGGCAGTGGAATGCGGGGCCGTCCGGGTGGGGCGCCAGTCTTGGTGCGCGTGGGCCTTTACCCCAAAGTACCTGTTGTGGCCGCAGCTCTTCCTCGGAGGGCACCGCGTCTAGGACGGCTCCGTGTCTGCAGGCCTCAGGGGTCTTGGCGTTCGGCTCCTCCGTAGGGCTATGTGGGCGGCGCGGTCATCACCTCGTCATCGTCCGGGCTCCCAGTAGTAGTCACGCAACCCCAGGGGCGACAGGGGCACATCCAGGGACACACTCTGTGGTGCTCTCAGGGGGCACCCACGCGGGGGCCGGGCTGTCCAGTCTCGCAGGCTTTTTGAGCTCCCCTGGTCGTTAGCCGGGCAGCTGCACCCGCCGGGTGCGCAGAGTGTCCTCCGGGGGTCAGCGGGGGGCTCTGGGGCTCATCAAAGAGAGGCCAGTGGTCTCCGGGGGTCAGCGGGGGGCTCCGGTGCTCATCAGGAGGAGGCCAGTCTCGGCGCCTCGGTATCTCCGGCGTCAGTCTCTGGGCACCGCCATTTTGGATGGGGTCTGGTGGCGACCGTTGCGGGTCATATCGGGCTCATCCCAGCCACGCTGTCAGCTTCTCCTACCGGGCGTGCGGATCATCCACCTGGGGTCAGCGGGGGGGTCCGGAGCTCACCATCAGGGTGCCGGTCTCGGTACTGCGGGACCCTCGGCGTCAGTTTCTGGGCGCCCCCATCTTAGACGGGGCTCTGCGGCAAGTGCTGTGGGTCATTCCGGGCTCGTCCCCGTCCCGCCGTCCCTCTTAACGAGTCCCGAGGTGGTCGCGGGAGCACCTCATGAATGTGCAGGGGATCGCACCGTTCTGCAGGTGGTATTTGGCAGCGGTGTAACGGGCGGCCGGCCGGAGCTCTAGGAAAGCTCGTCCGCCATCTTGGCTGGCTCGGCCACGCCCCCCAACAGTCATGCACACTTAGCATGTTTTCCACCAGGCTGTAATGCACAGCCGGGGTGGAGACATGCCCAGGCTTCTACTGCCTGTCTGAGCGACAAACCATGGTGCTCAGACCAATCACAACGCTGCTGTCATGGTGACAGCAGCATTGTTATTGGCTCAGGGGAGCATGGGTGCTTCCTGGGGACAGAGAACGCCAAATGAGAGACCGCGGCCCTGCAGAGGAGGTAAGTGGATTTTTATTTTTATTTTTCACCTTCCCCCAAACAAACTCCCCTCCCCATTCTATACCAGCTGCTGCTGTTACTCTCTCATCTCATCTCCAGTACCAACAAGAAATATGAAGGAGGGTATAGAAGGGGAGGACTGGGTAGAGTAAGCACTATCACACCTGCTCCTCTGCCCTGGACCTTCAACCAATGCTTGTGGTCATGACTTGGGTTAGAGTGGCAATTTGTGGTCCCTCCACCCACCGCCACTCTTTCTACCCCTGCCTCTACCCACCCGAGCCACATACCCAAAGGATGCGAGATGGGAAGGTTGAGCATCACATGCAAAACATAGGTCCAACATGAAATTTTGCTTTTGAAATCTACCAGTGGACATCTGTAACTCTATCTCTTGCTTGGTTGGACAAGAGCCCTCACCAAATCATAGTTTCTATGATCCTTATTTATAGTTTAGCGGACTACCTGTTTGCTGTATTATAAGTGCATTATATTCTGTAGTACTTACAATAAGCCGGAAGGGATAACTGTCATGTTCTTCTGCATGCAAGAGAATAGCCTTAGAATACTTACTGAATGGGCTGAATATTCAAACGTTATTTGATTCTACTATGGAAGTAAGTAATATGGATGTATCTATTTTGTGGTTTTATAAAGCCATGCATGCCACATTTCTGTCAGTACAAGATGATTGAGGTCTTGGCAAACATTCTGCCTCTGAGGTGGCTTACGACAGAAGTGTGCATACACTCTCTAAGTCCTATGTGATAGGGACAGGTCAAAACTTTGGGAGGAAAGCATCCACCCATGAGGGAAGAGGTCAAGATCTTTATTCTGGTTCTAGAGGACACAAACCTGATCATCCCCAGATGTCACTATTGTCTGCTATTTAGAGCATTTGCTCGTGTGGAAGGCTTAATTTGACTCCATTTCAGGTTATAAAAGTGTATTTATTTGACTAATGATATTCACTGTTTACTTATTTAGAAGTTATACATATATGTCAGTGGTTAGTGCTAAAAAGTATTGGTGATTAATGGTGTTTACGAGATGCCTGCCTCAAGGCCATTTGTAAATGAACGCTTATGACTGCTACTTGTGTTTAATATAGAGAAATATGCACTTAAATTGTGCCTGTGGCAATGGAACTTCATAAATTGATTACTTGTTGCCTCATGAGTTTATATTTCACACATACTATTTATATGTAAACCTTGGCTTTTCTCATTATTTCAGCGTCGGGCAGCAGCACCCCTCGGAAATCATTTTTAATAACAGTAATGACCTGATACACATATATTTTCGATGTACTACCTTGTAAACGTGAAAAAGTTTAATCAAACATTTTCTTAACCTATTATACACTGTGTATAAAATCCCGGCTTTTAGCAGCTCAAGCGGAGAAATATTGGATGCGGGGGATTTGACGGACTGTTGAGAGCCCTGCACAAGAACTTGCAAGATTGCAACACAGAACAGAGATCTGCAGAGAAGAGAAAGCTAGCTGCTGCTGAATTTGCTGTGGTTATTTAGTATTGACATCCCTGATAATTATTGCCTGTAATTTGAAACGTCCTAGGTTGGTGAGTAGTAAAGATTTCCAACTATTTTATTGCGGTATTTTATCATTTATTAGAACCCAAATTGTGTTCCCACATAAACAAATAAGCCTGCAAGAGTTTCTGATATGCCTGGGGGAGTTTCAGGACTGACAACGCCCCCGTGACTTTTCCACGCAGAGTCAGTGAACCCTCCTCTGTTTTTCCAGCTCTGTGAACTCGCAGGGTGTCTACACGAGACTGGAGGCTATGGGAAATCCAATGGAGGGGAACAAGGGACAGCAATCTTTTTAGTTGCAAGACAGAGACACGTGGAAGTTAACGGGGAGCAGAGAAACATCTGGCTGTACCTGTCTGACATTGCACCGTCCGGATGTCTGATGTTGTCACACGAGAGCTGGTAATCTTGAAAAATAAAGTCTCAAAGGACGTCTCTGGCTAGATTTAAGAGCGGGGACTTCATGTTGGTTGAAATATAAAGGTTTTGATATTTTGACTGTTTCTACCACGACAATCCTGGGAGTGGAAGCACATGCTGTTTGCACAAAGGCTCGAATCACCTCATTTGTAACTGATTACTGTGTTCTGTCTGCATCAGACCAGGGGACCTGTACCGAGAGCCTCCTGTGTTGATCCCAGTCATAGAAAGATGTGTCATTAAAAGGATTAGTTACATGAGTGGCCACAAAGACCCATGGTTGAACCTGATCCCTCATTTCCACATAGATCTGAATCTGCTGGTGGAACTGATGACACACGGGTTTCCTTCAAGCCACTGCTGGTGGAACTGATGACACACGGGTTTCCTTCAAGCCAGGAGACAGAGATCCTAGACAACGCTTCACGCAGGGATTCCCAAAAAATGCTGACTCTTAAAATGAGGAGTAAAAATGAGAGTAGATGACCCAGAAAAAGCACTTCACTACTCATCCTTCCAGTCTACTCCAAACATTAGAGCTCAGCCACACTTTAAGCTCATTATCGCACCATGGACTGGAAGTCATGAACCTGCGGGGGCTGATGGTGGGGTAGATAAAGCAAAGAGATGAGACTTCAAGTTTATGTACTGGACTGTGGTAAAGAAGCTGTTTCCTAGGTCAGTCTGTAAGCTGTGGTTGATGAACTACAGATGCTGACGATGTTGATATAGTAACATGCAAGGCTTCATATTTGAGACTTCTGGTAATTTATCAGGAACCTCCATTCCATGGGGTCTGAAACACCCCGTGAATGTCAGATAAAGCATGTGCAAGGTAGTCTGAATATATCAATAAATCAACCAGGCAGGGATACATGGCAGCTCCCTGACCATCGAGAATCCCCGCAATAGGAGTCAAGGCAGGAATTTCAACGGAATGTAGTAAGGAAAGGTCACAAGCTGTAGGATTATTTGTGTTCCCTCTTGATTCAGAATATGGTGTCGTAACCAGAGAATTCAGAAATCCCCCTAGACAAATCATATGTAGTTTGAGAAGTTTTAATTGCAATTGCTATTGTACCCAACTTTAATGGCTTGGATTGAACTCAATAGAGTAAATGAATACAACAAATCATAGGGATAATCTTTTGCAGGACGTCCATCTTGTAAAGTTGAGTCAAGGGCTTAATTTGTAAAAGAGTGATTGCTGGTGCCCAAAGCTTTGCTCAGAAGCCTGTGCTATTAAATGTTGCTACGGGAAGCTTCTTTAATGGCCTATGGAAGTGACATAAAAAATGTCACCAATGCTCAGGCCTTGCTGTCCTTCTGGTAAACTCAAATTGCATATTAGATTGTCCACAACAGAAGTGCTGCTCCAAGAGAACGGCAAAAACAACAGGTGATGGACAGAATGCAGAACACTGTCATACATTCACCCCAGTACAGAGATCTGGGCCTAAATCCATCTTTTTTGCACTCCACACCACCCCAGGTCAGACATGGCCATATGCAAATCAGCCTTGACCCTGTGCCTCATGGGAACAGTCCAGCCCGAACTGCCAAGCCATGTCTTTCCTGGACCGGAATCAAGCATCCAAGGACCAGTTTCTGGCTATCAGCCGTCATCAGCCTGGATAGCTTGACTCCAGTGGTGTGCAGAGCATGGGACTCACATCTGAGCATACCCATCCCACTCGGGGCGACAAAGGCAAAAACAACAGGTGATGGACAGAATGCAGAACATTGTCATACATTCACCCCAGTACAGAGATCTGGACCTAAATCCATCGGTTTTTTGCACTCCACACCACTCCAGGTCAGACATGGCCATGTGCAAATCAGCCTTGACCCTGTGCCTCATGGGAACAGTCCAGCCCGAACTGCCAAGCCATGTCTTTCCTGGACCGGAATCAAGCATCCAAGGACCGGTTTCTGGCTATCAGCCGCCATCAGCCTGGATAGCTTGACTCCAGTGGTGTGGAGAGCATGGGACTCACGTCTGAGCATACCCATCCCAATTGGGGCGACAAAGGCAAAAACAACAGGTGATGGACAGAATGCAGAACATTGTCATACATTCACCCCAGTACAGAGATCTGGGCCTAAATCCATCGTTTTTTTGCACTCCACACCACCCCAGGTCAGACATGGCCATATGCAAATCAGCCTTGACCCTGTGCCTCATGGGAACAGTCCAGCCTGCACTGCCAAGCCATGTCTTTCCTGGACCGGAATCAAGCATCCAAGGACCGGTTTCTGGCTATCAGCCGTCATCAGCCTGGATAGCTTGACTCAAGTGGTGTGGAGAGCATGGGACGGATGTATGACGTTACAATGCATGCTTTTACCACTCATGCTGTTACAACGCAATTTTTACAACGCATACCATTACAACGCAATAGCGCTTTGGGGTGCTGGATAGTGAATAGTTAAATTTACTATTCCAACTCCAGTCCCCGTGGACACTAGGGAAGGTGTTGGATAGTAAATTAAATCTATGCCCTATCCTAGAGCGCCCCCCAGCACAATGCGTTGTAATGGTTTTCGTTGTAAAACCTGCATTGTAATAGCACTGCGTGGTAAAAGTTGCGTTGTAAAGGATGAGCATACCCATCCCACTCGGGGCGACAAAGGCAAAAACCACAGGTGATCGACTCCATCACCACCCCCTTTTGTACCGCTCTAAGAGAACAGCAGCCATTTGTATCCACTTTTCACACTCCAGGTCCTCTATTTTACTAAAAATAAGAACCGCAGATGCTTTCATGACCAGCAATATCATAGGCATTGTTTACGTTGTGCACATTCAGCACCTGCACAATGTGAAGGGATTGCCCCTCATTTGCAAGTGAATATGGCACCTTGCAATTGAGGGACCTATTTTGCCCAATGTCCTATGACACAATAAAGACACAGGAACACAGGCAGAGAGACCCTCTGGGTATGCATTACATATGTGCCACGTAGGAAGCAATGCACAACGAGGGAGGTCAACTAAGGCTTTCATCCCCCTGTTGTGATTTACCCACATATATGTACTGTTGAGGACTGCACCCTCTTTCAAAGGCACACCAGCTGGGACCTCCTATGGCCCATAAGGCAGGAGAAAAATGATCTCACACTGAAATGCATTACCGACTGCACAGCTTCTGACAAACCTTTTAGAAAAGAAGAGGGGTCTACTGTGCTCCATTCACCTTGTCTCCAGATGTTATTTCCTCAATTAATGGAGAATACTCTCCCTTAGACCTCTGAGGCTGGTCCAGTACCAAGCAACATTTCACACTGAATTAGTCAGAATTGGCTCTTTGACCTGCCTTTAAGAAGTCATCACTTTACCAACTCATTATGAAATTATTCTGAATTGTGCTGGAGGCTGTGATATGTGGTAGCAGCGGTTTGTCTAATTGTAGTCCCCTTCACCTCTTACCTCATGGTCTATTGGGGAACACCTCTTCCCTTGTGGTCAACCCATTATAACTTGGCCACACCTTTATGTCATGGCGCTGAGGCCTCCAAACCATGGCCTCCAGAACCATGATGGCCACTCTGTGATATACAGCTTAAACCTTGAGTACCCAGGGCAGGAGGCCTTCACAACATGCTATTGCGTCCTGAACACTTCATAGAGGTGACCTCATCAGGACCACAGTAAGGATATCTGGAGCCAAGGGCTTCAAACCAGGGCCTCCTGAACCATGATGGCCACTCTGTGTTATATAGCTCAATCCACGAGTAACCAGGCCAGGAGGTCTTGCCAAAATGCTAGCGAGTCCTGAACACTTCATAGAGGTGACCCCATCAGGACTAGAGTGAGGATATTTGAGGCCTTCATCTATCAGACTTTAGAGTTAGACCTGCTCTGCAGGACTCAGGGAGAAGAGTTAAATGTTCCTGAGCAAGACAGCATTCCCATCGCCTTCTCTTAGAAAAAACAGATTATGTATGCCCTTATGACGGTTTGTATTTCATGATTCTCCGGCTATGTGGACATCTTTGATGGCTGTCCTAGACAAAATCATTGATTCCTTACTACTAAGAACTCAGCAGAAACATTTAACACAATAATCATGCTAACTGACGACAGGCACCGTTATTGTCGACCAAACATTTATGATGTTGCCCTTTTAAAATGTAATATTCAGGCGAAAATGTTAATGTAAGCGCTGCATTGCTTAGTTCACTCTTGCTTGTGAAGCACGTCGTCTGAAAAATTGAATAAATATCATAAAAGGTCAAATGCATAATTCTTCGGGGAAAAGCTAGAATTCATCTTGAAATGGTCCCATCAAACTATAAAACTAAGATAAAAAGTATATTGCAAAATAAACTTCATCTGAAGGTTAAAAAAATGTGTATACAGTAATTCACCGGAAAGAAAAACAGTAAATGAAAGGCAAACTTTTAAACGTCTTGTTTTTTTACTGTGAAACAAACACCGTAAATCTGAGATGTTTGTGCTTGGTATTATGTAATAGACCTACGTTTTTATAGATCTTTGTTAGTCTGATAGAAAACAATAAAAAACAAACAAGTGTAAACATGTTTCCGATAGTAAAACCATAGTTCAAAAGCAGCTGGAAGAGAAAGGTGTAATTGTCCTGCATGCAAGCAGTTTTCGTCGCTGCAGACAAGAAAAGGGAGGAAAGAGGGCTCCGCCCCAACTTGGAGCAAGAAGAAGGCAAAGTGCTATTGTCTTTAACACTGACCATCCATGTAGCATGGAGAATGTAAGGCATGGGTTGGTGTTATAAACGACCTCCTTCTCACATGTATGTTTTTATATATATATACCAGCAGCCCGCCCCAGTGTTGCCTGGGGCAGAAAGGGGCTGGGGGCAGCATTTGAGGCTTGTGTGCACTAAGGGCTCCCGCCCGTCCCTCTTTGCACACCCCCTCCCGCCCGACCTCCTCCCGCCCCGACTCCCTCCCGCCCCGACTCCAATGTGCCTTTACCTTACCTGAGCCGCCGCTCCTTCCCGCGCTCCTAACTTCACCGCCGCTCCATGTCCGTCGCTCCTCTTCGTCATGACGCACCTGAGCCGCCGCTTCTCCCCGCGCTCCCCACTTCACCGCCGCTCCTCCTCGTCATCACGCATGTCGCGGCTAGCGCTACGTCGCGGCCAGCGCAGCGTCGCGGCCGGCGCTACTTTCAGGGCACTACTTTTTTTTAAAAGTTATATTTTTAAATTTACGTTTTCTTTTTATTTTTTATAGCCTATGTCCATCTGCACACCCTGACAATTTCTACAATGTATCGGGTGTGTGGATTGGTGCTGTGGTTCCCGAGTTTACCTGGCTCAAAGGTTTGTGTTCTCTCTTTATAATAGTCGTATAGATTAGCCTTAGCTTGTTTCTAGGTTTTTCCCATAGTTTGTCCCACCCCCTCTCTTTACTAGATGTTGGTTCCATCCTAGAATCCTGGCGAGAGTGCATCTTAGAATGTTGGTGATTCTCTCTCTGATGAGCATTAGGCATGGCAGTTGGGGAACTGTTGTACTTAATATAACCATGTTTTTCTTCCTAACTTATAGCGTATGTGGACTTATTACTATTATTACTGCTGTGCAGGGGACAGCTGCGGTTCTCCACCCCTGTTATTTTGCCAGCCTAAACATAAATCTTAACCGAGCTCCTCCTCACCTTTTTTTCAGCTACATCCTGGTGCCTCCCTGTGCCAAGCTCCGACCCTCGAGGTGTTCCTGGAGCCTTTAATTCTGGCCGGTGCCGCCGAAGCCTCTCCTGCTGTTTCTCGCTTCCGATGCGTTCTCCGCTTTGACGTTATTCTGCCTGCTCCTTTTCGACCTTTCTCCATTTTCCTTGAGGCTATTGAGGTCAGATCTTAAGGAGTAGCATCTGTCAACATTTCGACACGACTGGGGGAGTCTTTCCATTTTGGCACCTGCCCTCTGAAGCAGGTCTCTTCAGCGCACACCTCCGGAGAGGCGTCTCCATTTTGCTTCTGCTCCTACGTCAGGAAGAGTGTTTCCGCTACGGCGCCTGCTCTCTGAAGCAGTTCTCTTCAGCACACGCCTCAAGAGAGGCGTCTCTGCTCTGCTTCTGCCTCCTACGTCGGGAGGAGTGTTCCTGTCACGGCGGCTGCCCTCTGAGGCAGGTCTCCTCAACACGTCTTTAACAGAAGTGTCTCTGCACTGCTCCAGCCTACTACACGCTTAAAATCTTCCTCCTTTACCGCGCATGTCATCACGTGAAGCGTCTGCACTCCATCGGTTTGTAGGAGCCTAGATTCCTTTTTCTCCTAATTCCTCACAGTGTCTTCCCTCTGAACACGCCAGTGGTATTGCTCCTTGTCTTTTCTCTAGTGTACCAGCATGTGAGTGTATAAATTTGTGTTATATCCTGACAGGCACAGCTAGTTTCACCAGCAGCTTTTCCTCGATAACTTTCTTCATCTCTTCTTTGAAGTTACACGCTCAATCGCCTGCAGTTTTTCATGACTCTAAGTACGCTGACAGGCACAGCTTATCTTTATGTCTTCAGCAATTACCTTGTTTTATCCCACACGCTGATAGGCCCAGCTTATACTGCCTGCAGCTGTTTCATTAAACCTTCTCCATTGTTTTCTCATTCACACTTGGTAGTGTTATATATTTCTCAATCATTCAACCTTTATTGTGTTGTGTTGTTTATAGCCATGTCAGTTGCTAATATGAGTCAACCGCCTCTGTTTTTAAATGATGAGGGTGAACCAGAAATTCTTTGGGATAGATGGGTCAACATACTTCATTCCTATCTCATTGCCACAGGAGGGGAAACATTTCCTTCAGTAAGGAAACAACATATTTTATTACACAATTTGGGTATCCAAGGGAGAAAAGTTTATGAAGATCTTACTGATGGTGGAGAAAAGGGTGGTGAAGGAGATGTTGATGTGTTCACCACTACTTTAAGAAAATTGGGGGCCCATTTCAAAGATAAGTTCAATGTTGTTTCAGAGCAATATAAGTTCTTTAAAAGGGTTCAAGGTAAAATTGAAAAAGTCACCTCATACATTGCTGCTTTGAGGGGGCTCTCTGCCACTTGTGAATTTGGGGCGCTTGCTGATTTCCTTATTAGGGATCAACTGGTCCATTCCACAAATGACCACAAGATGCAAGAGAGGTTGTTAACATAAAATCCTGATTTGGAAGAAGCTGTAGCTATAGCTAAAAGTATCAAGCACACTGCCTATTGTGTAAAAGAAATACATATTAACAAAGACTCTTTTTCTGATGAAAAGAATGTAAATGAAATTAAGGATGATGATGAGGTCCTAAAAGTAGTGGACGCACATACTGTGGTTAAACCCAAGTCAATGAAAGAGAATTGGGAATGTGAATCAGCTCGCGAATTTCCTTTGCTGTCCTGCCAGAGGGGTTAAGTGTAGAAAATGCAATAGAATTGGACATTTTTCTAAAATGTGTAACTCTAAAGAAGTGAGAAAGGATGTACATGTTGTACACGATGAACAGGTCACTGATTCTAGAGATAAGACATTTTTTTTTCAAGTGCATGATGAAGAAGTTGAAGAGAAGATCAGTTACCCGGTGTGTGAGATACACTTAGAAGGTCAAAAAGTCAATGCTTTTGCAGACTCTTGTTCCCCTTACACTCTAATTGACAAAGAAACTTTTTAAGGCTTGTTTAATGAAAATGAATATGTTTTGGCCTGATGTACACCAAGGGGGTACAATAAGGATCCCATTCCTTTAAAAGGAAGGGTGAAGATGCGTATCACTTTTAAGGACAGACATACCTTTGGAAAGGTCTATATTACAGAAAAAGGGAGTAATTTATGAGGGTGGAAGCACCAGAAAATGTAGGCATCACCCTTGACCCCAATAATAAAGACCAGGTATTGTTGGTTGATAGATCCTTGACAGGAGTGGGGTATGCGAAGAATTTCCAGAGTTTTTACAATGATAATGTTAGCATGTTAAAAAGCAATATGCACAAAATAAAACTAAAAAATGATGCCATTCCGGTTGCACGCAAAACTAGGTCTTTTCCCTTGTTGATGCGTGAACCTTTAAAGAGAGAACTAGAGAAACTGGAGAAGCAGGGCATTATACAGGCTGTGGAAAGGTCAGAATGGTTGGTCCCCATTGTTATAACATCTAAAAAAGGGGTGCTCCTCGCAGACAGTGGAGCTGCAGCCCGAGGGCGCCTCGAAGCGGAGGCTTCACCTCCAGGCGCTGTGAGGCCTGCCCCGAACAAGTTCTAGTTACCGGCGTAAGTGAAGATACCAAGAATTGGGTTCTTAAAGAATTTCCTAAAGTGTTCTCAGGCTTTTGCTCTTTAGACTGTTGGAGTGTGCGGTTTTGTTACTGGCGGTTCTGCTGTTTGTGTAGTTGCATGTGTTTGATTTAGGAGGAAGATGGCGGCCGACTAAGACGCTCGGTCGCGAGCTCCGGAGACGCCAGCAACCAAAACCTGATGTCTGCATCCCCCTAGAAGAAGAAGCAAATGGTTGGGCTTAATCAGCTATGATCGGGTCAAGGTGAGAGCTACATACCCGATAGTCCACAGACTCTAATTTAATTGAAACGACCCCTCAGGAGAGGCACTCCCTCCCTCCCTCCCTCTTTTCTCCTCTCCCCCGTAAAGTAGCTCACCTCGGCAGCACGCTAAGGGGAGTATAACGAGGAGCTCAAAACCACCAAAACTCACCGAGGCTCAGGAGTCAAGAGAGGGCGAGCTGCACGGTGACAGGCGGTGTTGCTACGGTGCTCAACGGGCACCTGTCAGTTGTGGTCGGGGGCTGTAGTCGGCATAGGACCGCATGCTGGAGTGGAGACAGCGCGGCTTCCAAGCAGCAGCGGCGGAGCTCTGGGTGAGAGCGAGAAACGCCGCCCAGTGTTGCAGGAGGGCACTCGGAAGAATCACCTTCCCCTTCCGGGGAAGAAGGAGCGGAGTCAGCAGTGCTGCCCTCGGAGCCTGCATAGAAACACGCTGCTACGAAGGAAAACAGGGCAATCAAAGCAACCAAAGCAATAACACAAATGATCACAATTGTAAATACAATAAGGCTAAAAAAGCTAATATCCAGTGTTTTATAAAAGTGAAAATAAGTGTAAAACTGAACAAAAACCAGGAGCACTATAAAGATTTACAAATATTACAAACATTAAATGACTGGCACTGGTATTGGTACTGGATGATTAGAAAAGGAATTTGGGTTGTTCCTGAAGACAAGAACTTAACTTAACTTAAACTACTGTATGCTATTTCACAGGGGGAGGAAAAAGAAAAGGAACATTGCCAGAACGCCAAAGAACACATTCCAGCAGGAGAAGACGGTGCTGCCTTGGAGGCAGAAAATATCAGCGAAAGTCTTACCCCTGCATTTACCCCTGCATTTACTTACACCACTAGGTCAAAAAAACCACAAGTAGACAAAACAATATTCACAGTTTCATTAGACAAAAAAGAAGAGGAAACTGGAAGATCAGTCTACTCCCTAAGAAGCCGGAATTTACCTAAACAAAATACACCGTTAATCCAAAAGAAAAAGAATATTACTCCAAGAAGTACAAAGAACAGAAATTTACCCCGATTGGATGAACTATCAGAAAGTATTAAAGGCAGAGTTTCAAAAACGAAAACCAGGGGGGAGAAAGTTAAAATCACTCCGTCTCTAAGGTCTTACTTTAAAGTGCAACAGGTACTACAGATACGAGGGGGACAACCCGTGGCAGAGATTGCAGCTGTGAATACCTCGACAATCACATCTACGGCAACCTTAGACAAAGTTGGAGGCAAGGGTAAAGAACTTACTGGTGAGAACGAAGAAGAAGAGATACCTGCACTACAGTACTTGTAGGAAAGCACAGAAGAAGAAGAAGAAGAGGAAGAGGAAGGAGAAGGTGAAGACATACAACAAAAAGCCTACCAAAAAGCCTACCAATCCTCGTTTGAATCACTTCAGACACTACATCAGCCAATATTAATAATGAGTAATTCAATGACACAACCCACAGGCAAAGAGAATGAAGCTGAACCTGAAGTTGAAGCGAATATAACTCCACAAGAACAACAAGAACAACAAGGGGAAGCAGAGAGGCAACAAGCGGTAAAAGAAAAGGATGTAATCCGGCAAGAATTACGGCCAGAGGAGCAAGACTCAGAGCAGGATACGGATCAGGCGGGTGTAAGTAAGATGGAAGTAAGTAAGATGGAAGAAATAATGGGGGCATGCTTGGATAAAATGATGGACAAAATTTTGGGGGAAATGAGAGAGAAATTCTCAATATCGGAAGGAAATCAATCTAAAATTCAAGAAGTAGTCGAAAACCTTGATCAGAAATTGAACGATTTAGGAGTACGAGTAACGGCTGTGGAAAATGAGATTGGCTCTTTAATCAAAAAAGTAGACGCAAACCAAAGAGAGATACGACAAATAAAAGACAGTGAGAGGGCCATCAAAGAAAAACTTGAATCCTTGGAGAATCAAGGAAGACGCAATAACCTCAGACTATTGAATATTCCTGAAAATTTGGAAGGGTCAGATATAAAATCATATGTTATATCTCTGCTAGAGGAGTTCTTTCCATGGGTAAAGGACTGTGAATTACCAACGGACATTCAGCGAGTGCATAGGGATCCCTTCAGGAAAAGTAAAGACCGGAAAGCCCCAAGGAAAATACTAATACATTTCAAGACTTATTCTCTGAAGGAAAGATTACTCAATGAGGGTTTAAAAAGCGGATCTTTCAATAAAGACAACTGGTCATTTCGCGTCAGGTCTGACATATGCAAGGCAACGCAAGATAGACAGTGGGAGCTGGGGCAACACATGCAAGAATTAAAAAGTCTGGGAGCAAATGTTCAACTGAAATTCCCAGCTGCTTTAAGAATAATGTGGAGAAACAAAATGCACAACTTAAGAGAGCCAAAAGAGGTAGAAAACCTCATCCAGCAGATAAAAGATCAAATTGAAATCGACAAGATGAATCAAGTCTAATGAAATAGCAGGAGAAAATTAACCAACTCCTTGGCAGTAAAACATGAAACTGATCTAAAAAGCCAAAAATTTAAAATGAAAGGGGAATGTGAAGGCATAACAACCACTTAATATACAATAGAAAGGCTGGCGCCACGGAGCACGAAAAGGGTGGGGAATACCACCTGAAAAAAGAAGAAGGGAGGCTTCTTATGTAAGATATAACTATAAGTGGGTGGGGAGCAAAATAGGGAAAAAAAACAAAAAAATAACCTCAAATTTGGTAAACAAAGGTTTTCGGAGGGGACAAGATAGTCCATTTTTCTTTTTATTTTTTTACTTTTTTTTCCTTGTGTTTTTTGTTTCTATATTCTCCAAGTTTTTCTCTAAAACGGAATGGCGAAAGAAAAGCTTATAAAAATACTCTCATGGAATGTCAATGGTCTTAGAACTCCCAAGAGAAGAAGAAGAATCTTGGAGTACCTAAAAGAAGTAGAAAGTGAGATAATTATCCTTCAAGAAACTCACCTAATAAAATCAGAATGGTCTCAAATTGTGAAAAATTTACATTGGATTGGCTCAAGCATTCATACATCACAGGATTGCAATATAAAAGGAGTGGCAATTATCATAAAAAAATCTTTGAATGCTAAACTGGAATCAGAAGAGGTTGACAGAAAGGGAAGATGGGCAATGGCCAAAATTAGAATAGAAGGCTTGTCACTTATGATAGTAGGCTATTATGGCCCAAACATTGACGACCCGACGACACTCAAGAAATTATACTCACAATTAATAACATCCACAGTCCCAATAATTTTAGGAGGAGATTATAACATAATATTAGACCCGACCGTAGATAGGCAACCTCCCTCTAAACAAAGAAATTCACCAAAGATGAGGGAATGGTTGGGAATACTTAAGAGAGATCTAAACATAGACGATATGTGGACACAAAAAGGAGAAAAAGCATACCCGTTTACTTTTCACAATAAAAAATTAGGACATAAATCTAGGATAGATTTCTTTTTAATAAGCAACTCACTTCGAGATAAGGTTAAAAGTATTGTACATCAACCAGCTCACCTATCAGACCATTCGGCTGTCCAACTAAAAATCTCACTAACACAAAATTTAACTCCAACCAGATGGACTCTGGATCGATCATTTCTAACAACGGATGAGAGTGTGGAGCAACTGTTAAAATTGACAACTAATTACTTTGAAGACAATGGTGAAGAAACCTCCGAGAGAATTAAATGGGACACATATAAAGCAGTAATAAGAGGGCATCTACTTAGCTTAGGTGCACATAAAAATAAGCAAAGGAAAACCGACATAAAAAATCTCGAGGCAGAAATTAAGGAAACAGAAGCACAACTGGGAGCCATCCCATCACCAATTTTTAAAGAAAAAATAGTAGAGAGGATGTGTAAGTTAAAAGAGACCTTAACAGATTATTTGGAAAATATAGTACAAGAGAAATGGGAGAACAGTAAATTGGCTGAACACGAATATGGGGAAGGCTGCGGGAAAATGTTAGCCTGGAAGTTGAAAACAGACCAGACAAGGAATACTATATTATCCGTATATACCAAGGATCAATCAGCCTTATGTGAAGATGATTCCGCAATAAGACAAGAATTTGCAGATTTCTTCTCAACAATTTACAAAGAGGATACAAATTCAACAACTGAGATCATTAAGGAATATTTACAAGGAATAATAATGCCAAAACTAACAGAAGAGGAAGTCGTTTTCTTAAATAAGGATATAACACCCGAGGAAGTTAGATCTGCCATAGGTAGCCTAAAGAAGAGTAAAGCGGCAGGACCAGACGCACTACCCAATGAATTTTATATAGTTTTAAAAGAGCCTTTAATTGATCATCTTGCAAAAGTCATGAATAAGATATACGTAGAGCATGAAAAAATCCCTGATTCATGGAACAACGCCACGATAAGTCTTATATTAAAACCAGGGAAAAATCCAAAAACTTGTGACTCCTACAGACCAATATCTTTACTTAATTGCGACTATAAACTATTTATGAGCATAATAGCGAAAAGACTATCAAAGTTAATGCCGAATCTGATTGATCAGGATCAGAAGGGTTTTATAAAGGGCAGACAAATTCAAGAAATAACACATGAATCACTAGCGACAATAGATGTAGCCATATCAGAAGAGTTACCCCTCACGATCATCACCTATGACGCAGCAAAAGCCTTTGACCGAGTAAATTGGATATTCTTAAATAATATCATAGAGAAAAATCATCTGGGATGTAACTTTGGTCATATGGTGAAAGAAGTCTATACAAACCCTAGAGCAAAAATAATAGTGAACGGGTCTCTGACAAGCAATATCAACATCCAGAGGGGTACGAGACAAGGCTGCCCCCTGTCTCCATTACTTTTTAATTTATATATCGAACCCTTAGCTTGCTCAATTAGAAATAATATACAAATAATACCCTTTAAATACAAAAACTGGGAAAAGAAAGTGGCATTATATGCAGATAATCTTATGGTGTTCACAGACAATTACAATAATTCAGAATCAGCAATTAAAGAAGTAATGAATGACTTTGGCAAGGTCTCAGGTTATCTGATAAATATAAATAAGACAGAGGCAATGAGTTGGAACAGTACGACAAAACCTGCTTTCTCAAAGGAAAAAATAAGATATTTAGGGATCACGCTAACTGAAGATCTGAATAAAATTCCCCAACTAAATTTAAACTTAGTAGTAAAAGAAATGAGAAGACTTCTTAAAACATGGTCTGGTCTACCACTAAACTTTCCGGGCAAATCAAACGCAGTCAAAATGACCATCATCCCCAAATTCACATATCTTTTTAATACGATTCCGTTGGAGTTTAATAAAGCTGCACTAAAGAAAATACAAGGAGAATTGTCCAGCTTTATTTGGTCGGAGAAAAGCACAAGAATTGCGTGGAATAAACTCAGGAGAAGGAAGAACCAAGGGGGCATTGCAAGTCCTGACATTATTGAATATTGCAGGGCATTTCAGTTTAAAAACTTCAGAACGTTGCTAATGAAGCACGGTAATTTCCCAATTTTTTTACAACATATAACTAATGGAGAAGACTATTTCCTTTTCAAATTCGGCCATCCCAAATTTTTAAAGAAAATAAAATTGAAGCTGTTAGCTAATGCGGCCAAATTATGGACCCAATTTAGAAGTAGTTTGAGGATCCCATACTATAGCAATATGGCCCCAATCTGGGACTCACCCGGAACACCAGAATGCCTCAAAGATGCACTATCCAGTGTACTCAGACAACTGGGTTTTGAAAAATGGGGACAACTTCTATGCGAAAATGAATTAATATCATGGGAACACCTACACACAATAACAGAAGGGAAAGTGTCAAAGTTCAAATATTATCAACTAAAGAGCTGGGCGAACACCATCCCGAAAGAAACAACAGATCCAGGAAACTTTGAAAAGGAAATGACAAAGGAATCCATAATAACAAAAGAAATATCAAAATGGTATTGGGCGTTAATTGAAGCTGAAGAGGAAGAGCAATCTATATCTGAAAAAATATGGAGAAGAGAGTTTTCTAACGAAGAGATTAATTTAAATATGATTTGGAAAAAATCTTCGGAATTATGCTGGGAGTGTGTAAGACCGGCCGCTCTAAAAAGAAATCACCTGTTTTCATTGCATAGAGCCTACTGGACTCCAAAGAGGTTATCAAGTTTCAAAGGCGCATCAATAAAATCTTGCAGTAAATGTAGCGAAGAAAAGGTAGATGATACCCATATGTTCCACCACTGCCCGGCACTTGCGCACTTTTGGCAAGAGATTGGTAAGACACTCTCGGATCTAATGAGAATCCCAATAACTGTAAGTACCTCTCTAATTATTTTTGGGATTGCCTCAAATACCATTAGATTAAGCAAACATCAGGAAAAGTTAATGTTTGTATTGATATTACTGGCACGTAGGGAGATCTGTATAAACTGGATAAAACCAACACCCCCGTCATATGAGGATTGGTTAAATTCCGTAATTAGGATATGCAGGTTGGATGGGAAAGGGAACAGTAAAAAAAGAAAACAATACTGGGAGATATGGATAAATTATTTTTGCCCCTAAGTAATTGTTTTAAACCTTCTCTCTTGTGTTCTGATCAGCTGTGTTTGATTTCTCTTTTTTTCTTTTTTTTCTTTCTTTTTTTTTTGTTTTTTTTTTTGCTTACCAATGATTAAAGCGGAGACAATAATTCCCAGGCAGGTCTGGTTTTCTGCCGAGTAGCTCTAGGGCTAGCTCATTCTAGAACGTTGGAATTATTGTGCTGGATAAAGGTAAAGAGGTGAATTTTGACAGGTCTTGAAAAACAGCTGGGAAACTCCGCCCAGGTTTTCAAACAGAGATCCGGGGTAGTGAAGGTATACAACTTGAATGGACCGTCATTTTCCCCCGAACACCTTATTATTCACATTCTTCCCGCAATATGAGGTTAAAGAAAAAAAAAACAAAAAAAAAAACATCTAAAAAAGAGAGTAAAGACATCCGCATGTGTGTGGACTTGAGAAGTCTAAACACCAACATTTGGGTTGATAGACACCCGCTTCCCAAATTTAATGAAATGTTATCTGTAATTAATGGTGCCAGGTACTTTTCTGTATTAGACCTCACATTGGCATACTATCAAGTGGTTTTGCACCCTGATTCAAAAATTCTCACAGCTTTTACCACACCTTTTGACACTTAGAAATTCTTGGGGATGCCGTTTGGTCTGGCCTCGGCTGCAGCGGCCTCCCAAAGAATTATGCAACATATTTTGGTGGGGGTAGATAAATCCATTTGTTTTCAAGACGACATTTTTATTTATGGCTCCAATGAAGATGAACATAATATCAACTTGAGGAAAGTGTGTGCCAGGCTTAGTGAACCAGGTTTTACCACAAAGAAGAATAAATGCAAAATTGGGGTAGCATCTGTAGATTTTCTGGGACACACCCTGTCCAGTGAAGGAATGAAACCCAAAATGGACTTAATAGAGTCAGTAGTAGAAGCTTCTAATTCTGAAAACAAGAAATAAAATCATTCTTGGGTTTAGCTGATTATATGTCTAAATTTATTAAGAATTTCTCAGATCTTGTATAACCTCTTAGAGACCTACTGAAGAAGGAGACAACATTTGTATGGTTACCCGTCCGTATCTGTGCGTTCTTGGATCTAAAGAAAGCAATTGCATCCGCACCCTGCATTGGAAATTTTGATAGTGCCAAGGACACTTTTCTCACCACCGATGCCAGTAACAGAGGCATTGGTGCCACACTTTCACAAATGCAAGAGGGCAAGGAAAAGATCATAGCTGTCGCTTCCAGGACACTGAAAGAAGCAGAAATGAATTACTCTTCTTTTGGAGCATACCGTTTGTCCTAAGGACTGACCATAAACCCCTGGTGTCTTTATTTTCATCAAAGGACATTGAAAAAAACCACACCCAGTATTAGTAAATGGCTTGTGTCCAATTTTAAAATTGAGTATGTTCCAGGCAACAAGAATCAAGTTGCCGATTGCCTTTCTCGTTTACCCATCAATAAGCAAATGGAAGAAAGTGTAGAAGACTTCAAAGTTTTACAAGTATCCATCCCTTCAATTTTAGAGGAAGAGTGGAAAAGTCACTCGTCAGATGATGCTACATTGTTAGTGGTTATCCAAAATATCAGAAATGGTTGGCCCAAGAAATGTGGGGATCTTCCTGGCGAGTTACAACTGTTTTGGAATGTTAAAGAAGAACTGTCCATTGTAGGAACTAATGAATGGGTTGGTGGAACGCTGCAATAGAATGATTAAAGACGCTTTACAATTGGAGATAGTTGCTCACAAACCCATTGTTCAGTCAATCAAAGACATGATATGGTCTTATATTATTACACCCAACAGTGTAACTGGTTACTCTCCTTTTTGTCTTTTGAGAGGGCGCAAACCTGGCTCCAAACTTACACCCAATTGGTTATTTTAAGACAATTCATTTGTATGGGTCGATCAATTGACCAAGGAAAGGATTGTGCGCCATCAAAAGAAATACAAGCATGAACATGATCACAGATGGGGAGCCAAACCACGTGAATGGGGAGTAGGTAAACGAGTCCTTGTTAAAAAACCTGACAACATCTCGAACAGATACAAGAAATACTATGGCCCTGTAAGTATAAAGGATGTCAAGAGAAATGTAGTCACTATGGCGGATGGCAGAATGTGGACCATGGACAGACTAGTTCCATATTCAGAGCAAGTTGTTAGTAACAAGTCTGATAATGGTTCAAATGAGTTGTCCAACATCTCTAGGGTTAAACATAGTGACAGAAATGTAAGATCACCTAAGTAGCATGAGGATTATGTCATGAAATAATTTTTCTTTTGTATTTCTGCATTTCCCCTATTGTGAGACCTCCCTCCATCCTCTCTTCCTGTCCTTCTTTTACTACCTTGCTTTTTTTTCTTTTTCTTCTTCTTCTGTATCTGTTCCTTTTTTCCCTTTTCCATTTTTTTCTCCTCTGTCATTTTGGTTTTCCATTTCCTCTCGCTACCCCTCCTCTCTCTGTCTCTTGGCTATCTTTGGAAGGGAGATGTATTATAACCTCCCTCCTTCTCACATGTATGCTTTTATATATATTACCCTCAGCTTGTTACTAGGTTTTTCCCATGGTTTGTCCCACCCCCTCTCTTTACTGGAAATTGGTTCCATCCTAGATTCCTGGTGAGAGTGAGCCTTAGAATGTTGGTGATTCTCTCTCTGAGGAGCGTTAGGCATGGCAGTTGGGGAACTGTTGTACTTAACAAACCCATGTTTTTCCCCGCTTATGTGACCTGATTACTACAGTTGGGTATGTCTCTAAGGTGTTTACCACTAGATTGATGTTAGGGAGCCCCCACTACAGCATCAGTGGCAACTTAGTGGTGCAGTCTCAGTCATAAGGGCTGAATACATTAAGGAGGTGGAGGTCAATAGGATTTTGGACCCAGGGATAGTTGATCGCTTAGACTAGCCTTAAGGTGCTCTAGCTCAAGGTGGAGTCAACAGAATATTGACGAGAGATAAATCAATGCTGTCAACAGAACTGATTCCACCCCCCATTCACTGTGCAGACAAACTCATGAATGGCTTGGGAGGGGAGGACTCATTTCTGAGCACAATTCACTTTATGGGTGCTTATTTGTAGATTACCTTACCATGTGATGCCAAGGCGAAGACTGCATTATTTGCCCTGGAATGCTTGTTCAAAATGTAGGGTATGTCTTTTGGGCTAAGGAAATGGTCTGCCACCTTCCAGAGATTGGTGAATTATGTCCTGAATGGCCTAAGCATCTTCTGCACCGACTGCCTAAGCAGCATAAGTTTTAAGCGAAACTTAATCTGACCATGTGGTCCACCTCCAAAGTTGTTTTAGGCATTAAGGAAACTAAAGCTCACAAGCAAGGCAAATGTGCAAAATTGGGCAATGCTCAGAAGTCTACCTTTGGACACCAGGTAGAAGGAGGAAAGTAAGCATTTCCAAGGACATTGGGCTAGATGTACTAAGGTATTTTGTCCTCGCAGTGCCTGCAATCACATAATTTGTGATTGCAGAATTCCCTTGTTAGTGAAGCAGCTTGGAGTCTCCATTTAAAAAAATTATATTCTATAGGCATGGAAGATACTTCTTCTGACCTTTCAGCCTCTCCCGCGACCCTCAGCGGTACACTTGATCCTTGTAGTATAGACAATAGTATTCCTTCATGTACTATACAAGAAGTCGAGGTGGCTCTGGATTCTTTATTGCCAGCGAAGGCACCGGGTCTGGATAAAATCCCTCTTGACTTGTACCGCAGCAAATTTAAGGCCTGGGCCCCCTATTTATGGGTACTCTTCAATGCCCTCCTTCAGGGCATGAAGTTACCTCCAACCTGGCTGGGAGCAGAAATTGTGCCCATATTTAAAAGGGCTCTCCCTTAGATCCAGCAAATTATCGCCCAATTAGCTTAATAGATGTCTCCCAGAAATTATATGCACGCTTCTTATTGTGGAGATTGCAGTCTTGGATGGAAGAATACCAGATCCTCACACCGTTACAAGCCGGATTCTGGTCTAAGGTCTCTACCATTGACCAGGTATTCAGACTGCAATTGATTCACTGGAAGACTGGTATTATGGAAGGATGTAGTCTGTACCTTACATTTGTCGATTTAAGATCTGCGTTCGACATGGTCCGTCGCAATAAGCTCTGGGCCCTAATGAGAGCCATGGGTGAGCCATCATACCTATTGCATCAGATAGAACGCCTGCATAAAGATACATTCGCATGGGTACGCTTTGGGAAAAAAGGGGAATTAACAGCCCCCTTTCCGGTGGAAAAGGGGGTCAGGCAGGGTTGTATCCTGGCCCCCACACTCTTCTCTCTCTCCCGCAATGGCTTGATTGCCGATCTATTGGCCATAAAAGACTTAGATTCCCCTAGGCTGGCGAATCGTAAGATTCCAGCACTCATGTTTGCGGACGACACACTCTTACTCTCCAAGTCCCCTATGGGATTGCAAAGGAGTTTTGCAACTTTTGCAAAAATAGAAACCTTGAGATTAATCTCTCCAAGACAAAATATATGGTTTTCCACGCAAAGACTCTCTATTGTCCACATCCCCAAATGAATGGGATACCATTGAAGAGAACGTACACTTTTGAATACTTGGGGGTCAGTCTTAATGACTAAATGGACTGGGGGCCTCAAGTAACAAAAGCAAATCTTAAATTGTTACAATCCTCCGGTGGTATTCTCAAGGTCCATAATAAATGCAGTTCAAAAATGGTGGGCCCCCGGTGGAAATCTATAAGACTCAAGCCAGGGGGGGAGCCCTTTACGGGGTCGAACTGTGGGGCCACGGTTTTGATAATTCACTGGCTTTGACAGAGAATAACTTCTTTAGATGTCTCTTGGGGCTCCCGAAGTGTACACCACTTGTCCCTTTGAGGCTCGACCTGGGAGTTGACCCCATAAGGGATATAATCGCCAATCGTCCTCTCCTCTTTTGGCGACTACTCTGGAGCACCCCCGAACTTGTCATCTACAGGGAGGAACTAAAGAATGTCCTGTCCACCTTGGGAGCGTGGAAGCTACCATGGCTTCAGCACATCAGACACCTTTGCTTTAAAATCGGGAGACCTAACCTCTGGAATTCACCGGAGGATTCATGTCCCCTTATTTCCAAGAAATCACTCTCCCTGGCATTAAAGGAATATAATTTGGTGTGTTTAACACAGAATAGCCTACTGGGTGTTTTAACCAATAGCTTTTTGGAGGTCAAATACGTTTATAAATTTCAGCAGATTCTGGAATACATCCAACCCCTTATGGCAAAGAAACTTTACCTGCAATTTAGGCATGGAACGCTCCCATTAAGAGCTTTAACTAACAAAATGGAGAGGTGTTTTCACCACTCCTTTGAGCTGTCCGGGTTGCACAGAAAAGGAGGAATCGGACCTCCATGTTGTGTTATTCTGTCCCCTTTATCAAAAAGCCAGAGTAAGGTGGATTCGGCAACTATGCAACAACTTGGGTTTCAGGAACGATTTAGCAGTATATAGGATCCTGAAATATGATTCTACCCCACTGATTGCCTTTGCCACTTCAAGGTTTCTGTTCTCAATGTGGTGCACTCGTAGAGCTAGAATTAAGGCCATGGAAAATATGTGTAGTTATGTTGCTGTATATCAACTGCTATGAATGACAAGTATCCCTTGTTTCCAAATATTACTGTCAATTGAAGTACGCTATATGCTTCCTTGCCTATTTTTACTTTTATTGTCATTTTAATATTTTAGAATATGCCATATTTGTACTTCGACTCCCCTCATAGTTTTATTCTGGTCTTATTTAAAGCTTTATATTGCCTATTTGGATTAATAGTTTTCAAATTTTAGTATACTTTATATTGTGTTTTGTATTCTACTTTTATGGCTGAAAACTGCCGAAATAAAGCTTTATTGACTGACTGTCTGACTTTTCTAATGAACTAGCCCCATTTGGCAATTTAGAGACTTTTTACTAAATCACAAAATGTTACCAATCTATACAATTTATGAACATGATGTGAATCCTGCTTCGGGAACAGTCCTGCAAGGTCCCTAAAGTATGATGTATATGCACATGCTGACTTAGAAAATGCAATAATTTTCATTGAAGAGGCATAATAATGTAACAAAGTCTAGCGGGCACAGGTCCTGGAGCTCCCACTACAACTGTCGCTTTCTGAAACTAAGTTAAAATTGTGTGGGTGATGTCCCTACACCTTGAGACCAAGTAGAGCTCTCTTATTCAGACTAGATCACACTCTTTCTCTTGATTAGTGTGTTCATATACTCTAAACACTGACCTCCTACCTAATGGTTATTTTTAGCTGCTTAGGCAATACACAAGTTCATTCGAAAAAGCACAGACATGTGTGCTTCACTTCCAGGCATTTATTTATTCAGTAAAAGTAACACAGCATGTTTTTACACCTATTGTCCATAGATGGCATGTAGTTTTCCTCATATACTGTTTTAAATTCTCCACCTTCCTCAAGTGTGCTCACATTTGCAGTGTTAATAGCCTATCTCAAGTGACCAGGTCTTTCTATATATATTTCGAAACCTATTTCCCTTGTTTACTGTAAATTCCAGCTTGTGATATTTTAGTCCTAAGAAAGCCCTAGGCCATCATGCCACACTGTGTGAAATACGTGTTGTCTGAATAATTAATTCAAGTTTGTGATTTAGGAAATAAAGACCATTTAAAAATGAACATGGGGTGATATGTGCTGATTGTATAAAAAAGAAACTTACACTTACTTGCAAACCATTTGATTGGAACTATACTTGGGGTGTTCATACCCACTTCACCAATACATTATTTCGTTTGGATACCACCTAATTGTCTGGAATGGTGTGTTGGGTAACAAAAAGCAAAGAAACCCTGAGTGTGTGTACTGAGTTATATTGGGTATATAATTGTACATTTTGATTACACTGATTTCAATGTGAGTAAAAGATGCAAGTACTTGCTGAATTTTGCTTGGTTTCATGCTTTTGAACATTTTAGGACTAATGTCCAAAGGAAAAACTGCATATGGAACAGTATGCACACGTCGCTGTATGTCAACAACTGTGCATACATTTGTTAATGTGTCAACCTTAAGGTGGTCTTCCCCTAAGCTTTTTGCCTTACTCCTCCATTTGTGCTGATCTCGCTTTTGTTGTTGTTAGGACTGGGCATTTTATAACTGTTAACCAGTGCTAAATTGTGTGTACTCTCTCCGTTAAACACAGTGAAATTGGCTTACACCCAATTGGCAAATGTCATTTACTTGTAAGTTCATAGTAAAGTCATACTACATGTACCCAAGGCCTGTAAATTAAATGCAACTAATGAGCCTGAAGAACTGATTGTACAGCTGACTTACATAGCTTTTAAACATGTCTCAGGCCTAGCATTACAACCTATACATGCAGTTTTAAACTTCCCTTTCAACCTATCAAAAGTAAATCTTTTGCTAGGCCTAAAACGTTCTTTTTAATACATATAAGTTAACATTGGGTTGGCTTATTATATTTATTATGTGCTAAATTTTAATTGGGGGCAAGTAGGAAGGTCAAGTTTGGTGTCTAAAGAATTGTAATTTAATTCTATGTTAGGACCGGAGGGGAGGATTATGCCTTCTCTCTTCGCTTTATTCAAATAGCAGCACTTTAAAAGATTTAACAACAACTATGTTTCCCAAGAACCTCAGGGTAAGGGAGTAAGTAAAACACATGGAAAGTTCCAATCCAGTCCAGGGAACAGTGTCCAATCAGGGAGCACGCAGCCCCACATAGTTCTCTGTCAATCTCCTTTCACCCTCTTTTCTTCGCTGCTACGCAGCCAGATAAGTACCCCTTCAAACTTTGTCTCTTGTTGGAGTATTTTTTGCTTAAATGGTTCTGATTTGTGTACCGCTGTTTTGGTAATGTGATGTTGGGCAGTTCCCTACTTTGGTTTAAATTTCATGACGCACTTGTTGACCCACCCATAGCACTTGTTTCAGTCCCTCTTTGATGTTTTATTGTTTGCCATGACGTGTTCTATTGCCTTCGACATTTTTCTCTAGCCGCGGGCCGGGTTTTCTGTTCCTACGCAGCTCTTCTGCTGGTTCTGGGCTCCACGTTGAAGACCTCCCTCCGCCAGGAGGCGTGGGAGTCTGCTGTGAATGTGGTGCGCTGCTCGAATGCTTCTGATCTCATTTCGAGCACCACGCTCTCATTCGTGGAGCCCCCTGGCCTGAGGAAAACACCCGCAACGGGTCTGAAGCAGTCAATACCTCGATCTATAGAGCGGTTGATGAGGCCATCACTTCTTTAGAGGAGAGGTTTTCCCGCAAGATCGCTCAGGTGTTTGATAAACTAACTCCTCTTCTTCAAGCTTCCACTCCAAACCCAATGCCCACGGCCGCAGGAGATCTTGGCGCTCCGCCGCCTAAGCGGTCCCTTCACTCGGGGGGTAGACCTGGACACGTTTGCATGGCTTAAATAGGCATTTTTAGATAGTCAGCCTGCGCTTCATGCAGGGATCCCCCGCTCTTCCGCCGGTCATGCCTAATGTGGACTCAGATGCCGCAGGAGTACCAGATTCAGATCCAGGCCCTTCTAGACCTTGGCTTCCATCCCATCCTTCACAAGCTGGCCAGAGCATGTCCGACATGCTGGACCCCAATGATATTGTCCAACCCTGCTCCTCGGAGTGGGCTCCAGCAGAAAAGGTGCCAGTTATGTTGCGGGGCACATTCGGAGTCCCCTTGAGAAGGAAGCCAGCAATTGCCTATGTACAGATTGCCCCCGACCATCACTGGAGGGGAAAGTGGCCCTGACACCCAAAATCGATTCACGCATGGCCACTTTTTTGCAGAAGCTCATTTGGGATCCTAAAAAAGGGATCGACCGCTCATGGTTGGCTTGTCAGGATAAGCTCCTCAATGCCCTGGGCCCCATTACAAAAATCCTCGATATGGTTGAGGAAGCCATGGCACCAGGCTCTATAGTTTCTCCCAAAATGTTGTCCGGTTGGGCCCAGAGAGCTGTCATATTTCTGGGCAATGCCAACTGTGCCCTTTCCACAGAGAGCTGCCGCTCCCTCCTTATAAAGATTGACTCAAAATTAGGGGATCTGGTGGATTCGGAGGTGGGTGCCATTGCCCAGGGTGATCTCTTTGGTGAGCCTTTTATAAAAGAGCTTGGTAAATTTGTTGATACATTTACTTCTTGGACAAGGCGCAGTCCACCATCATAAAGGTTTTGGCTTGTGTTTTTCACGGGGCCGGCCGAGGCAGGTGCCGCTTGGCCGGTCATCAGTCCCACAAGAACTCCCAAAGAGGCTCCAGGCAATTCCAGGATCAATCCCGCTT
This sequence comes from Lissotriton helveticus, assembly GCF_964261635.1. Classification (NCBI taxonomy): domain Eukaryota; kingdom Metazoa; phylum Chordata; class Amphibia; order Caudata; family Salamandridae; genus Lissotriton; species Lissotriton helveticus. Next base: position 220,912,480 of record NC_136070.1, on the reverse strand, counting down.
CGGGAATTTCTACCCGACCAGAGGTCGCCGCGGAAAGGGTAAAGGATACCGTGGAGGAGCAACTACTACAAGCCCCGGTGAGTTTTACTCCTTCTTTCCGACTAAGAATAGGGGGTGGCTGGTGAATTTTTCTCAGGCATGGACATCCATCACACACCACGCATGGGTGCTATGTGGCTCAATGGTTAGAGCGGCAGACCCTGATGCAGAGGTCTAGCCCGGGACCAGGGTTCAATTCCCCGCCTCGGCGGGTCTTGGGCTCAAAATTCCACGGACCTGATAATTCTCGCCTCGGTGCCTATTCCAATCATGGAGTCCCACTCTGCAACTCTGGGCAATAGCTTGCTTAATCTCCACAACGGACCCCACAACGCTAAGGATGCCTGGTCTCCACCTTGGGGGTGCCCACGAGTGGACACCTCACAGGGAAAGCCAGGATGGGTTCCACAGCGGTATTCGTACAAGCGCCTTGAGACCCTTGCGGGTGAGTAGTGCGCTATACAAGTATCAATTTACATTTTTTTTTTTTTACAGTGCAGGGGTTCCATATAGAATACTAGGGAACCCAGTCCAGCGGACCCCACCCGTCCCATTCAGTTTTCCACCCAAGACGCCACCCTTGTCGATGAGGAAGTCTCATCTGTCCTTGACAAGGGCGCCATCTGTCGCTCCGATCCCCACCCCAGAGGGTTCTTGAGCAATATCTTTCTGGTCGACAAGACCGATGGCAGGCGCCTCCCCGTCATAAACTTGAGCGAGTTCAATGAATGGCTGATTTATCGTCATTTCAAAATGGAGGGAATCCACCTCCTCCGGGATGTTCTGCACCTGCACGATTAGTTGGTCCGCTTGGACCTCAAGGACGCATATCTGGTGATCCCGATTCATTTTCTTCACAGACGCTTCCTCCAGTTCAAATGGCGTCAACAGACCTACGAGTTCACGGCTCTCCCATTCGGACTCTCCTCGGCTCCTTAGTGTTTCACCAAGGTGCTCAAGCCTGTGGTGAAATTCCTGCAAGCCCGAGGAATTTGAATGATCGTTTATCTGGACGATCTCCTTCTAATGGGCTCTTGTCCTTGTCAGTTGTCCGCCCATCTTCAGATGGCAGATGACCTGCTTCAGAGTCTCGGCCTTGTTATCAACAAGCAGAAGTCTCTTTTACTACCTGCTCAGTCCGTTACTTTTCTGGGGGTCGTCATAGACTCCACCGCATCCACGCTCAGCCTTCCGGCCAGGAAAGTGGCCAAGATCCGTCACAAGCTGAGAGGCATCCTTTCCAAACAGCAAGTTTCCCTCCGACAACTAGCTCGAGTAGTGGGTCTCCTGTTGGCTTCCATCCAGGCCATTTTTCCGGGCCCGCTCCACTACCGGGTTCTTCAATGCCTCAAAGTGTATTTTCTTCACAAGGGCTACCCCCATTCTCACAAGGTTTGCCTGAACAACGAGTCCCAGGAAGAGATTCAGTGGTGGTTGGAACACAAGGAGGCCTAGAACAGCCATGCAATTTTCCGTTCAGCTCCAGATCTTGTTAGAGAGTCAGATGCCAGCAGGCTCGGTTGGGGTGCCAGATGCGGGGACCTCCCTACAGGAGGATTGTGGTCACTCGACAGGCAAACATTGCATAACAATCGCCTGGAACTCCTGGCGGGTTCTTTTGCAGTTCGCTACTGGACAAGGGACTCGGTGCATTCATGTGTCCTTCTTAAGATGGACAACATTTCAGCGGTCCGGTATGTCAACCATTTTGGGGGGATGAGATTCAAAGCCCTCTTGGAGCTAACGGCAAGTTTTAGGCAGTATTGCCTGGACAGTCACATTTTGGTCACAGCAGAGTATCTTCCCGGGCACGACAACCAGGAAGCAGACTTCCAGTCCCGCCACTACAGAGATTCCAGTTGCTAGATGCTCAATTGGAGCGTGCTTGCGAGGCTGAACAACCTCTGGGGTCCATTCTCAGTGGACCTGTTCGCGTCCTGACTGGACCACCAAATTCCTCGATTTTTCAGCTGGAGGCCGGATCCCTTGGCAGTGGCCACGGATGCGTTTCGCCAGGATTGGAGTGGGGAGCAAGGGTACACCTTTCCCCCGTTCGCGATGATCACGAGATCGACGACCCAAGTTCACCGGCAGTCAGCGTACCTAGTCTTAATCACCCCACTTTGGAAGTCTCAAGTCTGGTTTCCAGTTCTTCTGGAACTTTCTTGAAATTTTCCAGTCCTACTCCCCCACTTTCCGTCCTTACTCCTGAGTCCCGACGGAGCTCTGCATCCTCTGGTGTTGGCGAACTCACTGCAGCTCATGGCGTGGCGGATTTCTGGGGAAGATGGGAAGCCCCAGGCCTTTCGCAGGAGGCTGAAACATTTATCTCCAAAGCTTGGGCGGACAGTACCGTCAAGAGGTACAGATCTGCATGGGGCAGATGGTCCCGTTGGTATTTGCGACAGAGTTTTGATCCCCTGGTCGCGGATGTTGTGCATGTGGTGAATTTTTTAGCACAATTGGCCTCCAGGGGCATGGCATATAGATCTATCAACACCTTCCGTTCTGCCATCTCGTCCGGTCACGTTCCTGTGAATGGTACAGCCATGGGCGAACACCCACTGGTTTGCAAACTGTTGGGTGGCATTTGGTTCCCACTTCCACCTGAGCCTTGGTACTCGGCGCTTTGGGAAGTAAATCAGGTCCTCAATCTGTTTCATCTTTGGCAGACAAATCGTTTTCTTTCTAGGAAAGAACTCTCTGCCAAATTGGCCATGCTACTCTGCCTCATTTCCTGCAGGTGAATCTCTGATGTTCGAGCTTTGGACATCACTGGCAGAATGTTCACCCCGGACGGAGTAACTTTTACCCTTCTCTGTCGGACGAAGTGCCATACCAGGGTAATTTCTTACCTAGCATTTCCGGATTCACCTAAACTCTGTGTGGTTAGATGCCTCAAGGCATATGAGGAAATGACAGATTAATTCCATCCCCCTGGTGAGTGCCAACCCCTCATTGCTCTCCAGAAGCCTTTTAAGGCTGTTTCTTCTCCGACCATCGCCAGATGAGTTCGATAGGTGATGCAAGAGGCTGGGATTAGTCTCTGTCACTTCGGTGCTCATTCCGCGAGAGGAGCTATGGCTTTTAAAGCATTTGGCTTGGGTGCCCGCTTGAAAGATATCCTCAATGCAGCCGATTGGTCTTCGGACTCTACGTTCAAGAGATTCTACTTCATGCCATTGCTAAATATGGCTCACCTCGTGCTGAGCAAGCTTTAAACTAGCATAATCCTCCCCTCCAGTCCTGACATAGAATGAAAAATTCCCTACCTAACGTAACAGAAAGTTTTAATTCCATTAAGGAATCGGAGGCGAGGATTATCCCGCCCTAGGTCCCAAGGAGCGACGTCCCTCCCCGTACTGCAGTAAGTAATCTGCCTCACGAATTCATGGGATGGGATAGTTTTGCTCAGCTGTGATAACTGCTGCTTCAGTTGCAGGCTTTAGTGGTTAAGGCTCTTTTGATAATTTTGGCCCTGTTTTGGCAGGTTCTGATGCAAACAAACAAGACGCATGAAGAGGTTGCGATGGCTGTCTTTGCGCGACAAAAGAGGGCATAGGGATATTGACAGAAGACTATGTGAGGCTGCGTGCTCACTCATTGGATACTGTTTCCTGGACTTGATGGATGTTTCCATGTGTTTTACTTACTCCCTTTCCTTGAGGTTCTTGGGAAACGTAGTTGTTGTTAAATCTTAAAGTGTAGCTATTTGAATAAAGTGAAGAGAAAAGGCATAATCCTCGCCTTTGAGTCCTTAATAGAGTTGAAACTTTCCGTTATGTTTGCTAGGAAATTTTCCATTCCCTCTTAAATGGTAAAGTAGGATTTTAAGTCACAATTCTGAAAATGCCACATTTAGGAAATAAGCAAACACAAGGAGATGATGGACGGAGCGCTGAAACTTTTCAGACACTCACCCCCAGTCACCGATCTGGGTTGAATCCATCATCATTCTTTAGCTCACTTCGCCACCTCAGTTCAGACCCAGCTATATGCAAATCAGTCTTGACCCTGTGCCTCAAGGGAACAGTCAAACCCGAACTGCCAAGCCAGGGCTTCCCTGTTCTGGAAACAAGCATTCTGGGACCAGTTTGGGCTTCATCAGCCAGGCTAGCTTGAATCCAGTGGCAAAGTTATCAAATAAATAGGAAAGGGTGGTATACACAACAACAACAAACAGTTAGCCTGTGATGAATAATATATAAAAGAAAAATCGCAATGAAGCGGTAACGTTTTGGGGTTGGTCTGGATCTGGAAGTGGAGATGTTCCATGGGCATTGTGGCATCGTCTGGGCCAGTGGTTGTCATGCGGAGGGAGCTTTTGTGGCTCATGGCGATGCCTCCTCCTGGGCGGGTGGCCGGTCTTTTCTCAGGATCTTTTATCTGTCTGGAAGGGTGGCTGCGATGTGGGGCACAGAGTTGGCGCTGGTCCAGCTCTTTGTGAGAAAGATGACGTCGGGTGTGTGGGTGTTGAGGAGGTCCCAAATTTCGATGGCATACCTGTGTAGGGAGCGCGCATTGAGGAGGATGCAGGTCAGTAGTTTGTGTGTGGTGGCATCCAGTAGGCTGGGGACTGTTGCTGGGGCTCGGAGGTGGGTGAAGGTGCTGCAGCAGTGTCAGCAGGAGATCGAACCTTGGGTGTTGCTCTACGTAGACAGCTGGCAGTTGTTGCTGAGTCAGGGGTTGAGAGCATGGAGGGTGCGGGGGTTGTAACGGAGGCGGATCGGGAGACCAGGATCCTTGGCGCTGGTTACGGTCGGGTCACGGACGGGCATAGATGGGATTGCCGTTGGCGCGCCCGAGGTGCGGCCGCACAGTGGCCGCCATTAAGTAGGGGTTGGGGAGGGCGGTAAACTGGGAGGCAGGGGCGGAAAGGACACACTGGAGACGGGGGCTGCGGTGGCAGCAGCAGCGGGGAGCGCGGTAAAGAAGAGAGAGGAAAAACTAAAAAGGAGCAAAAAGGTTTCAAAAGAGAAAAAGGCGGCAAATGAGAAATGTGAGAGCAAAATGCGAAGGGAGAGAGCAAAAAAGAGAAAAAGAGCACAGATGAAAGTGGAACAGCAGAGGAGCAGAGTGCTCTCCCACTGGACAACCAGGGATGAGGCGCAGGAAGGAGCCTGTGGGTGGAGGAGGGCCTTGAACACCTACATGGCACGAGGGCTCTGGGCTCGGAGGGCAGTACCTCAAGGGTGGAGCTGTGCAGGGAGAGAGCAATCACACTGACCAGGTCAGTGGTCTTGCTCTTCTTGCCACGCAGCTGCCGCCATTAAGTAGGGGTCGGGGAGTGTGGTCAGCTGGGAGCGGGAAGGACACGCTGGAGGGTGGAGGGGCCGCGGGCTTAGCAGCAGCAGAAAGCACAGTAAAGAAGAGAGAGAAAAAAGGAAAACTGAGCAAAAAGGTTCAAAAAGAGAAAGAGGGGGCAAAAGAGAAAAGTGAGAGCCGAAACCAAAAAGAGAGCACAAAAAAAGAAAAAACGGGTGCAGATGGCACAGAAGAAAGCAGAACAGTAGAAGAGCAAAGTTCTCTCCCACTGGACCACAGGGGATGAGGCTCAGGCAAGAGCGTCTGGGTGGAGGAAGGCCTCGAACACCTACCTGGCATAGAGGATCCGGCTCATTGGGCAGTACCTCAATGGTGGGGCTGCTCTGGGGGGGAGCAATCACACTGACCAGATCAGCTAGTCATTTAGTGTGGTCTCAATGGCACTACCTGGAAGCGGTTTAGTTAATTCCTGTCCGATAAGTCTCACCGGGTAAAACTGGCTTTCTTTCTTCCTGTCTGTCTATATCTCAAATCATCATAGGGTAGCTCAAAGATCATCATTTTCAGTAACACACTAAGGCATTGAAGGTACCTGTGTCTGATTTGTTTGTCAGTTATAACATTGAAGGCAACATATTTGTTGTTGTCACCCAATACCCCTCAGAATAACGATTAAACCCAGTGAATTGTCAACAGTTCCTGGAGGGACAGTAGTAATTCCAAAGTTGGATGCAGCATAATTGTTTTTGTCTTTTTTCTCCTAAATTGAGCACAGGTGTAATAGCAACACTCCCGTCTAACTTGCCATGCTCTTTACATTCTTCCTCTATACATTCTTCCAAAAAGGTATATGTCCTTGGAGCCATATTTGGTTTAATCTTGTCCTTGATTCCCCAGGTAAATAATGTCACAAAAATTGCCCTTTTCCATTACTCGGTCCTTTGCAGAATCCTACCTCAACTGCTCCTATCCCAAGCTATGCCTGTGCTCTAAAAGTGGTAATTTCTAGAATCATATACTGAAAAGAACCTACTAAGATCTTCCAGACAAGACAATGTGAAAACTCCACAGAACAGAGGGCAGAAATATGTCCCAGATTTCAATCTTAGTCGGAAGCACACAGAGAATATCTCACCCACTCTGATGTCTCTCCTCATTGGCTCCCAATCAAAGGTCTCTTTATAGGCTGGCCAGACATCTAGCCCAAATCAATCGCTCCGTCCACCAGATGAGATGTAAACATTCGGGGGGTGGGAGGGGGCGGATTTTCAAAATGGCTCTGCGTCCAAGAGTCTATCTTCTGGAACTCTTTTCCTCTACACATACACTTGAAGAAAACCTTCTCAAATTTAGGAAACTCCTGAAAACACATCAGTTCAGACATGCCTTGGGTCTTACTCAAGAAACTGCAGTAAAGCATATTCAGAAATGCTTTAACCGCAATATTATCGTGTTTCTACTCTGTGTGTATATGTACCCAAAATATATAACCAACGAGTTTACTCTCACACCACCTTTTCTTTTTATTGAAGAAATAGGAATATTCACAGGGGTCAATAGTGGAATATTCACCTGCGACCCCACTTTCGTCCTGTTTCTCTGCTACCTTTCCGCCCCATTTTCTTCACTCCCATAGGTGGCCCGTGACAGAATCTTAATTCAAGGTTACAATACATGACTCCCAGAAAACTGCTCCAAAACAGACAAAATCCACTGGTTCTACACTTGCACTGTTATTGGTTTTAAAAAAACTTCGTTATGAGAATTTTGCCTTGTTTTTCATTGAGGAATACAAATTGAAGTCAGCATAAACACTTCCGTGCATGCCTCCACAAAAGAGTCCCACAATTCTCCATTGTCATAATTTTTTTTAAAGAACTCCTGCTTTTTTTGTTAAAATGCCTTTATTTTGGATCTGCTAAATCATCATTTCAGTTGATAAACCACGTTATTTCTAACGTTTACCAATAACACTCGGAAATCGCTTTTGCATTACAAGAAACATGTTAAAGTATGCGAACTTTCTTTTGAGTGTCGTATTTGTCTTACAAAATCTATTTTACTCTAGGAGAGAAAAAAAGAACAAAGTAAATAAAATGGTGCTTCTGAGCATCTACTCAAGATAACGTTGTGAATTGTTGATGAATTTACTTTTTTAGCCACGTAATTTAGTCACCCTGCTGCAAACTTCGATCCTTAACAGCCGCATAATCCAGCGGTCCAAGCTTAAACTGTTGCACTAAAGTAATATAGGTATTTGCTGAGCCGAAGCTGATCCGAAGACGTCAGAAGGAAAGCTGCCAAGATATACCAGTGGGACCATGGTGTACCAGCAACTGAGCGCATAACAAGGAAGTAGATGGAAAGTGCGAAGAAAAACAAATACGCGTTCTGCTTCCACCTACACGAGAAACATACATTGAAAACAGCAGACGTGCGGGGCATCTGGCATCAAACGGATCTTACTTGTAGAAGTAACAGCTCGCTCGATGAAGAGGTTTAAACGTGCGCTAAGAAATCCGCAAATGTAACTGATTGATTAAAAGCAGACACAAACCCCGGCCTAGATTTACTGGAATATTGGGGAGTGAATCATGCAGGGTCCTCTCTGTGGTCAACAAACTAAATAAACAAAAGTGAATGATTCATCTATGTGGTGGTGTCTACACCTTCTAGGGGTCCCTGGCAAGGCATTAAACCCTCAGATGAGAACAAAAGATTACATCCGTAGGAAGGACAAGTGGGGAGCCCCAGTATTTCCAGCTATGCATGCTAGCAATGGAAGATTAGTCTCACTTATTTAGTGCATCCCAGATAGGCTGTAAAATCTGTCTTCAGTTTCGTGTTTTACTCTGTGTTCACACTACACAGCGTTTAGAAAATAAAGCTTCCAATGATTTTCCATCATTTAGTGTTACTAAATGCAAAGGCATCAAAGTGGGAAACAGTGTTTACAATGCTGTCAGAACAACGTAGTGCCATTACAATGCAGGCACTACAACGAACGTGTCGTTACCACGCGTTCCATTATAACGCGTTCCATTACAACACAATTTATTACAACAACTTGCTTTAGGAAACTCATTGTTGGAAAAACTATCTACATGAGTGTGGTAAGGTGCACTGCTACCTACCACTGGCTCTCCCCTTAGGGTTTATCCTTTAGGGAAGCGAGGCGACCTATAATAGTGTAAGATTAAGCCTTGTCAGGTGCAGCGGAGTGTATAACACCCAAAAAGTGGTGTCTCTGCTCCTATTAGGAACCCGGTGACCGACCTACCCTGCTCCGCTGCTCCCAGGAAGGTATATATAATTGTTTACACACTGCTGAGCATTATGGTATTACTGTGGGTCAGAGTGTTTAGATAGGGGTTGAGATTAGTATAAAATGACCTGGCTAGCCATATATCAGCCCTCCTTATTTTACCTGTGTATTGAAAATAGTATACTGCTTGGGCTGTTTCATTTCTGTGAGCTGTAAACTGCAAATTCTCATTAATGCACAGAAGTGTGCTACAGACTAGAAACTGTATACTCTGTTAAGGCATATTTGTAGGGCAGAAGGAGGCACTGTCTTTTACATACAGAACATTTTCTACTGAATGGAAGCAAAATGCCAACATGCGGTTTTATTGATAAAATTATATAGCGCATGAATACTAATGTGTGGAAATGTGGTTTCGGCAAATATGTATCATTTGAACATCACCAAGTAAAGTGTCTTGATTGTTTTGATCCTATTAAAACTCTGTTTCCAGCACACTTCTGAATTACAAACAAGTGGTCCATCTGTGGTTTCCTAACTGCTGATATGTTTTGAAACATTTGCACAGTTCATTTGCAGATATTTAAAAGTTGTGTGTTACAAAGAAACTGAAAGCTTACAGCCTTTGTTTTTGCACCCCCAAGAAAATTTGGGAAAACCTGGTGCATTCTACAACACATTTGCCATGATATATCAATTGTGTTAGCTTCTAAAGCATAGTAAATTATGACTATACATTCTTTGATGGGGCTCTTCAATGATTCCCTCACTATCATCAACAGTGCCTCTCACTCATATGTATTTAATTTGTTTTATAGCACCTCTCATACCTGTGTAGGGTGCCAGACGACTTTATATCACACACACATAGAGGGACAATGAATTATACGTGTGTAAATCAGTGTATCAAAAATGTTATATAATGCAATGGGGACCCTAAGGTGTAGGTGACCCAAACTGGTAGGAATTTTGTAAGAATGTTTGGTCTGAAGAAGCTCAAACTCAGGATTCAGAACAAAGCACTGTAGTTAGCATTGACTTTAATGATAAGAATGTATTACCACCTTTTTTAGAAACATGAGGATAATGATAAACTGGGAAGAAAACATAACTTTGTAACTTGTACCATGCAGCTGGCATGCATTTCTTTGATGGCAGTTCATAGCTCACTGTGCTAGATTATGTATGTAATTTATGAACTGCACAGTAACAAAATAATCTCAGTGACAAAAGCAGTAACCTACTGAGCTCTGCATATGAAATACTTTTCTTTGATATGAATGGTATACATTCTTTGCAGCAGACATATTAAACCTTTGTTCTACCTTAGATGATTCAAGACTGCCACTAAACAAAAATCCCATCTCTCTCCAGCAAGTACATTAGTCACCACAGTAATGGTATCCCTTTTATTGTTGGCTGAAAACTGCTGGGTAAACAAGGAACTTTGCTGTGCCAGCCCTCAGTAACAAAACCGCCCCCACCCACCCTTCCAGCCTCCCAGGGAAACGCCAGATGACGGGAATGGTCAGTCCGGCCTTGATACCACCCTCCAAAAGTGCCCCTCATCTTCACATAGACCCTCTCTCATGTGTATTTAATTTCTTTTATAGTGCTGCTCATTCGAAGTATGTACGGCAGGGTGTTGGAGTGAGTTACATCACACACATATTATATAGAGACAATGACTCTTAAATGTGAAAGTCAATGTTTAGGAAATGTTACTTAAGACAATGAAGGCTACAAGGTGTATGAGTCAGATGTCATCTATAATTGTAGGCAGTGGCATAGTGTGGGCGGGCCAGTGGGTCAGTTGCCCGGGGCATTATATTCTCATGGGTGCAAAATTTTAAAAGAAAAGAAATGCGTGGTGGAAGGGGCTCGAGTCACGTCGGTGCTGTTGTCTGCAAGTGCAGGTTATGTTGTCTTGTCCGCCTTTCCCTGTAGAAGGGCTGCACAGAGCCGTGCCCCCATGCATCTCTCGTGACCTCGGGCAGGTGGAGGGCTGCTCGGGCTCCTTCCCAGTGGTATGAGAACAGTGCCGGCCAGCGGCACAACAGCGGAACGTCTCTTGTAGTACCATGGCACAATGAATGTTTCTGCTTTCTTGGAGGCAGGAGGAGCATTTCAAGCCTGAGTTCCATGCTTGCTGCCTGACATCATATGTGATACAGAAAAGGGGGTGGTGATGAACAGAGTGTCATCATATGTGGCTTTGGGTTGGCGGGTTGAGTCACCTGGGGGTGTGGCATCCATTCATTCTTTCATCCACCATTCAGTCTTTCACCATTCATTCTGTCCTTCCATCTGTGTTCCCATCCATATCCAAACCTTTTCAACCCTTTCCAAACCTATCCATCATCTATCCATCCATCCATCATTTCACTCATCCATCCATCCACCCTTTCACCCCATCCACCCTTTCACTCATCAATCTACACTTCCACCCATCCATCCATTCACTCATCCATCCAACCATTTACCCTTTCACCCATCCAGCAATCCTTTCACTTACTCATCTATTCATCCATCCATTCACCCACTCACTCATCCGTCCATCCATTTACCATTTCACTCATCCATCCATCCATCTTTTCTTCCAGTTCTTCACCCTCCATTTCACTCATCTATGCAATCTTTCACTCATCCATCCTTACATCCTTCTTTTCACTCATCCATACACCCACTTGCCCATCCATCCTGTCAATCATTCATCCATACTTTCACTCATACATCCAACCTCCCTTTCTCTCTCCATCCCCCTTTCACTAAGCCATCCCTTGATGCATCCATCCACCCACCCATCCACCCACTCATGAATCCATCCATTGACTCTATCACTCATCCATCTATCCTTTCTCGGATCACCATTTCAGTCATCCAGCCATCTTTTTGCCCATCTACTCTCCTTTTCACTCACTCATCCATCCTACATCAACTCTTTCACTCATCCATCCATCCATCCATCCAGCCATCCATTCACCCTTTCACTTATTAATTCATCGAACCATCCATCATTTAACTCATCCATCCAACCTTTCTCTCGCCCATCATCCACTGTTTCACTCATCCATCCATCCTTTCACTCATTCATCCACCCTTTTACCCATCCATCCACCCTTTTACCCATCCATCCACCATTCCACCCATACATCTATCTATTTACCCTTTCTCTCATCCATCCTTCCACTCACTCATCTACCCATCCTTTCGCTCATTATCCATCCATTCACCCTTTCACTCATCCATTCATCCTTTCACTAATGTATCCAGCCATTCACCCATCCCATCCCTTCACTTTCTAACTTACCTACCTTTTCACATTAATTTTGATCTGAGCCTTTGTCTGTGGAATTGCAGACAGAAAAGGCCCATCAAGAACTCCACCCTCACAAGGAGTGGGGCAAGGGAGAGTTCACTATGCCCCTGCGCATAGGCAATCTGAGAACTTGGAAGTCATGAGTCATGCATGATGCACAGTGCCAGGACGTGAGGTGACTGGGACATGGCGTTGTTTCCAGGGCTTTAAGCAGGTTGAAAAAACTTGGGGTGTCTCCAAAGGGTGTGTCCAATGTAATTAAGGTCATGGCTTAGAACACATCAGCTAAAGATCTGTGCTTAGCATAGTATGCCGCCAGAATGGTATTCTGCTTCTTCTGTTATTGCATCCAGATATATAATACAACAAGTAACACATACACCTACAACAAGCAAGGACTATTTGCTATGTGAATGGTTGTTATTTGCATAAAATAAAAAGCAGCAACTATGGCTTCATTGTATATAACATTGAACATGTTTCAGTTCTAAAATGTGGCGACTGTTAAAGAACTATAACCACTTCTTTTTAGCTTCTTTTGTTGGCTTCTTTTCATGAACTGGATTCTCTACATTTCTTGAATCTGGTTAGGTGCAACATTTTTCTTTATGTACTGTTAAAACGGAATGTCCTACCTTAGACCGAGGCTGGAGGGGGCCCACCACGTGCTGTAACAGCCCAGACTGGCCCATTGTCATTCTGTATGTGACGATCAGCCGGCATACAGAAGGACAATGGGTGGAGTGCGGCTGCTCTTGTGCTCAGAGGGCTGAGGCTTCTGGTAGGGGAACAGCGCTGCTCCGTTCAATGACAACATTATGGACAAAAGGCATCTATAAAAGGGATCATCATGGACAACGGATGTGAGATCCAAATCTAGGTTGGTCACCCTAGACCCTAGTGTTCACACAAGTCTTGATTGGAAATTCATACGCAAAAGCTGGAAGTCAACATATGTTTCGTCTGTATGAAACTTTATCAAGGTGAAGATAAATTGGAACAGGTCAGTGACTCGATATTTCACATAAAACCGTAGGAGTAGCTTGAAGGGTTAACTGTGATCGCATCACCAGTTGGATTTTTCAGTATGGTCAAAGGAATGGTTACAGGAGACAAACCATGATAAGCGTAAAAAAATAAATAAAAAAAAAGAATATGTGGATGTGTTCCTGGGCCCACTAGTTAGAAATCTACCATCCTATATACAAGATTCTAAACACATTCTTAGCCTTTTGGAAGATTTGGAATGGCAACCAGGTACCACCTTAGTCACCATGGATGTTATCGCTCTATATACCAGCATTAATCCCAGCTTAGGTATAGAAGCAATCACCCGTGCTCTGTCTAACCGGCCGGCATCTCTTTGGGCACACACACAGATGCTTATTTCGATGATGAACTTAATTTTGAACAACAATTTTTTCATCTTTCACAAACAGTGGTATCAACAAAAACGAGGAGTAGCCATGGGTTCAAAATTTTCACCCTCATTCGCCAACCTATTCATGGGTGCGTTTGAAGCAGATCACATTTGGGGAACACAAGGCAGCCTATATACTGACTCCATTCTGTTTTGGGGTCGGTATATAGATGACTGCATCTTGCTATGGACTGGTACAAATTAACTACTACAGAGCTTTTTTGACCATCTCAACTCCAACAATTGGGAACTGAGTTTCACCATGAAACACAGCAAGTCACAAATAGAATTTCTAGACTTAGAATTCTATGTAAATGAGAACACTCTGCAGAGCAAGCTATACAGAAACCTACATCCTGTTATGCTATTCTACGAGCAGATAGCTTTCATCCTTTCCATCAGATCAGATCGATACCGTTTGGAGAATTTCTCCGTGCAAGACGCAATTGCAGTGAAGATGACGAACTCAATATTACATTAGAAGACATGAAAATGAGATTTGAGAAACATGGCTACCCAAAGACGATTCTATCCAAAGCGAAAAAGAAATTGAACAAAATCAAGAGACCTGATACATTGAAAATTAAAGACAACCAGAAGTCGACTGACAAAACAGTGAGAATGGTCACGGAATACAACGCACTTCACTATCTGATCAGGAACAGTATGACTAAACACTGGTGTCTGCGAAGAGATGACTTGACACTAAAAGAAATGATCCCAACAACCCCTCAGATCACTTTTCGCAAAGGGAAAACATTGAGGAATAGGCTGAGTCCCACGGTCCCTCGCATTGACATGACCCCTAACTGGTTAACCCAACGCAGCAATGGGTTCTTTAAATGTGGCTTTTGCACCATGTGCAAGTGGGCCAAACATAAAACCAAGCACTTCAAGGGCCCTTTTGAAGAAATATATGATATCAGAGTGAACATTAATTGCACTACGAAGTATGTTGTTTACATCATTGAATGCCAATGTGGCAGGAAATATGTTGGAAGCACAATAAGGGCCTTGAAGGACAGGATATCAGAACACATGAGGGCTATCCAAAAACAGGACCCTAAATACCCAGTAGCTCTACATGTAGCCAAATGTCAAGCGAATGTGGAAGATTTCCGAGTATCATTCTTTGGAATTGAAACTGTGCCCGTCCATGTGAGGGGTGGTAATCGGGAGTTGGCTTTAAGACGTAAAGAAGCAAATTGGATTATGCGTCTACGAAGCATTGAGTTTGGGCTAAACTATGACCCAGAACTTCAATTTTTTCTGGGTAATTAGGCCCCCCACTAACTGTTGTGAAATAAAGGTCTCTTTGGGATCTTTCTTTCACCAGATGACCAGAATCTATCCTCAATGTCATTTAATAATTATCTGTTTTGTTTTTTATAAATGATAACATCATGTAAATGTGACACGCTCTAAACTTTCCTCCGTGCTATAACGGTTGTGTTCGTTTGTGTTCTCAATTAGACACTGTTCGTATATCTTATGTCACTTACTCGGTGTTCACATAGATATTTGGTGCTTAGAATGCATAGACGAGTGGGTTACCTATGAAACTCCATTGCGTGGGGCGCCACTATGCCCCCATTTACCCTCTTGTCCCCTTTTCAATTCCTTTGCTGGGTGTCATCATGACACGAATGTGCTAGTTTGTAACTCATTGTTCCTCCATACACTGGACGCTTGAACGTATGGATACACTTTACATTCCACAAGTATCCTTGAACATAGGATACCAAACTTAAATCTTCTTCCTGTTGTTTATGTAACATACCGTCTGTCACTACTTCGAAAGCTGACTAAAAAACAACGAATAAAATATCGGTAACGTAGGCCATAAAATTGTATAAATACTGTCCGGTCACACTTTGTCATATACACCCATAAACAAGTGTCAAGATTTTCATAGAAACGTTTTGAAACTGATATACTTAATATACTCCAGTGAGTTGAGTATTTCTTCTTTCTTTTGCCAGCCTCTGGCAATAAGGAGGTAAGCCTGACGGTCTAGCTGTTTTAGTCAGAACACCGGTATTTAGTCCGGCCTGACTTCCGGTCACATGTCCGTTCTCGATACACGGCGCCGGGAAACCAAGAGAGGGAGATCAACACAGACTAGGTAAGCGTTCTCCCGCATTACAGATTTGAAATTCAAGTTGGACGTTTTCCGTCCTTCTGGACATGAGACTACTATCTCATAAGGATTCTTGTTGGCTAATTACTGCCATTTGTTGCAAATTCAGGTGAACTGCCTACAGGATTAAACGGCGCACCCGCCCATCCACGTAACTCTTTCGTCTCCCGGTTTTCACCTTACTCGGGAAGTAACGAGGTATGTTTCCTTCCAGGCATCCGATCTCTCTTATTTTTTGACGTACCTTTCCAAGCATGACACTGTGTTTACTTTGTTTGTGCACACTTTATATTCTCCAGATCTCGTACAGCCCGAACATAAAATTTGGAAATCCGAACTCAGGTTTCCACACAACGCCCGGACTGGGCTTTTTTGCATAAACGAACCTTCGTTTCCCTACGAGGGTGAGTCTCGTTTATTTTCAGAAACATCTCTCTAATTATGGCCTCCGTTGTACCTAACAACGTACAACTAAATCCGGTAAAGTCCACCATGCATCACTCCACAATTTGGAGCGTATCTTGGTTAGCACCCAGCATATCCCACAAATCTATCTCCCTTTTTCTCATTTTTTTTCTTTCATTTCCATTCCTTTTTGTAGACACTTAACAGAGTCTGCACACTGACCGGCCATCTCCCCTAAATTCATTATCACAAAATGATTGAGGATTAGACATCCGGATGGAATGTATCTAGTCCAATAGGTGTTTCAATCAAGGTAGGATATCTACCTAATAGAATGGTTTTCTTACACAAGAGGGATTTAAGGGTTCTTTAATACAAGTGCACAAAGATTCAGAGTATAATGTTTTTTTTTTTTTTAAAAAGGTAATCATGTATGAAAAATGTGCACAATGTCTGACGCGCAAATGATTGAAATTCATGCTGCCATTCTTTCCTTTGATCTTAATAATACCACTTGTAAGTCACTCGGGGTCTCGTCACATAAAGAGTATAACACTTTTCACCTTGCCACTTCACTTTTCAATCCGGCCAGTGTTCTCTGCCCATGTAGACATCTAACCCATTCCTTATCCATATATGTTACCTAGTTAGTGATTGCTCACCACACAGAGTCACGTAAATGGCATGCTTTTGTCACTTGGGTTGACACCATTAAGTCACTACCTAAATGTGTTCGCTAATAGAACATGTTCCCAAAAATGTATCTTTGTTTCTATCCAGCCCTGAAGATTCGCAGTCTGTTCCCTGCGATGAAACACGTGTTGGCTTTTGAAATGGAACAATAAACAGAAGTGACTACACCAAGAAAAGACTGTTTCTCCACCTATGTATCTCCATTCTTATATACTCATTCTCGAAGATTCACTAAATGTTTAGATTTGTCCTAATACCTTTAATTTCTTTTTTCCAAAACGTATTTACACCATTACTATTCACTCATTGACTGTTTATAGTGCAGGGGCATAGTTGTTTTTTCAGTTTGTGTGGATCAGCTTTCTGGTCCTTCTTGGAGCGGTTCAGAGGTGTTACCGCTCGCCTCATTGCCTATATTGACTATTGTTTTAACATATTACCTTGCGGCCACCTAGGAAGTGCGCCTAGTAATTCTGGAATACTAATAGACCTCTTAGCTGTTTTCATGATAAGCGTATGCTAAAGTCAAGACTCCGCCCGAAGGTTGAAAAGCTCTTTGTTAAGTATGCATCCCTTTAGGATTCAAGAAGTTGGAACTTTTAAAGAGATGCAGATTATCTGAGATTCTTTTTAAGCCCACGCGGTGGGTGGTATATGGGCTCCAGGACGGAGGAGACAGTCACCTCCTCCAGCCCAGAGGGTTACTGCCTATAGTTAACAACCATGAAACCTAAATAGAGAGGGCTTTGCAATGCATTGACCCAGTTGCCCTGTGGTTGATAGACCGATGGTTCATAGGTATCGGAGGGCAGAGCTTAGTCTTCTTCAGCTCTATTGTCACAAACTTAGCAGTTCTCCAGCCTTTGGTTGAAGAGGGGGGAAGTGCAGGTTTTGTATGGTGGTAGGGCTGGTCTTTTATTGTGGGACTACTAGTCCTCCAAACCCTAAATGAGGGCCTTAGGGTCCAGATGAAAAAACTGCTGCTTTGAGAAAAGTGTCTGAGGTGTAAAAAGACATTTGTGTTACTTTTTATCAACATTGTCATGATAAATATGGAATCATTAATTTTACCATGATTGAAATTAATCAGATTTATAGGAGCGTGAACAAATGCCCAAAGGCATCAAGGCGCTAAAGAAGGGTTAGTTCATAACAGAAATGCAGCAAGGGAATAGCTGAAAACTGTCAAGAATCATTGAATTTCACTTAAAGAATGAAGAGTTACGTTTTCAAAGCTTTCCAAAATGGGGCATGAGCTTGAAGGTGGTTGACAGATAACGGGAGAGAATTATAGAGCTTGACTGCAGCGACTGAAAAAGCACTGTCACCCCCCCCCCCACCTTACCTTCCGGTATTTAGGAACAACCACACGGTTTATGTTTGCAGAGAGGAGATGTCAGGAAGAGATATACCAATGAAAAATGTTCTTCCTCCTGGGCCAGTATTGTATAGTGTCTAATGGACAATACAAAAATCTTTAGGTTTACATCTTTTATTATTATTATCAGTATGGTCTCAGTTGCTATGAGCACAAAACAGTTTGTAAAATACAAAATACATCTGTTACAACACTTACTTCCTCTTCCATTGCGGTTACACTCCATGATGAGCTGTATATTACATGTAATGTGGTGCTATTCCAAAATATGTCAGGGAGAAAAACAAAGCAAAGAAAAGTTCAACATTTCCCAACTCCCCCCTCCCCATACCAGTATTCTCATTGCAAACTGTAATTGTAACTCTGGTATACAGAAGTATCTCTAAGCTAAATTCCAGTTTTGGTTGGGGGAATTATTCTGCATCTGTTAGTCGAAAAAGGTGAAGATATTTCGAGCAAGTGATTTCATTGAACTCCGGTGCCAGGAAGGTGAGGAGTGGTTTCCACACTTCTTTAAATGCAGATCCGGAGTTTGCAAGAGTGACATTTATTTGCTTCATCCCAAGGATGTACCATATTCTATGGAGTCAGCTTAGGTATGTGGGGATTATTTGCGTCCCCCAGTGTGCCGGAATATTTTGCAATGCGGCCCCCAGAGCCAGTACCATCTGTCTCCCGCTACGAGATTTAAATGGGATTGTTAAGGGGTTGGGCAATCCCAATTCTATGTATGCTGGAAATCTTGGGATATGTATATCAAATTGATGATCTAATTCGTCTAATATCTGGGGCCAATAAGATGTCAAGATAGGACAATCCCACGGCAGATGTAGGAGGGTACTATCCTCCCCACATCCCCAACAGCAATTAGGACTACGATCTGGGTTTCCTTTGTTAAGGTGCACTGGTGTCAGGTGCCAATAAGTAGCTATTTTATGGTAGTTTTTGTACTGGGCTTGTTACGCGCTGTGTTTGACCCTATAGTAAATTTCTCCCCATTCCTTACTTGATAGGTCCCTCCCTATTTCTTTTGCCCATCGTTTCTGGCTGGGTGTGGATTGCAGGGGGGCCGGTTGACGAAGCATAGTATATAGTTCGGAGATCAGTCTCTTGTGTTTTGTGACCATCCATTTTTCATATCTCATTAACCGGCAGCTAACTTGTGGATGTGTACTGGGATGAAGCAGCCACTGTCTAAGCTGCAAGTAACGTAACCATTCTGATTCTGGTAATGTGCACTCCTGTCATAGTTGTAGAAATGGAATAATACCCTCAACATCGAACATATGTCCTGCTCCTTTAGAAGGGGAGACAGGTAATGTTTGAAACAGATATAATGCTTTAGGTAGAGTTGACATTCTAATGGCTGCAATGCGACCCAAGAGTGACAGGTGGTGATGTCTCCAGTTATCTGAATCTTTCCTACTCTGTCAAGCCAATTTGGCGTAATTCAATGTGACGGTTTGCTTGGTGGTTGAGGCCAACTCAATCCCCAGATACAGGGTAGACTCAGCTGCCTGGGCCACCAGGAAGCGTGTTTCCCACTATCATTGAGCCCCCGAGCGTCTTGGATAGAGTGAGGGCCTGTGATTTACCTACATTTCCCGGAAACCAGAGGCCCGACCAAAAGTGGGAGTGACTTCTCCTGAGTCTCAAGTGATGCTAATATGTCATCAGCGAATAAGCTAATTGAGTGGTTTTCCCCTCAAAATGGAATGCCTTTAATATCTGGGTTACCTCCAACCCTTTGTGCTAATGGTTCAATGTAAAGGGCGAACAGAAGGTGCGACAAAGGACACCACTGCCTGGTACCACATTGAATGGAGAGAGGTTGAGAGGAGATACCATTAACCCTAATTGAAGCTGTGGGGGAGCTATAGCAACTCCCCACCCATGATCGAAATCGATCCCCCATGCCAAAGTGGGACAGTGTTTGTTCTAAGCATCCTCAATCCACCTGGTCAAACGCCTTCTCAGCGTCGACCAGCAATAAGAGTGCGTCTAGATTTGTATGATGGGCCTTATTAATTTAATGAAGGATCCATTTGGTATTATCCCAATTTTGGCGATTTTGGATGAATCCCGCTGGATCCGTCTCTATCATAGCTGGCATCAGTGGGCCTAGTCTTGTAGCCAAAAGACTTGTGAACAATTTTAAGTCCACATTGAGAAGGGATACGGGCGGTAGGAGCTGCATAGTTTTTTGTCCTTCCCAGATTTGGGTAGGACCACGATGGCTGCCGCTAACATGTTGGAGGGGATCGATGACACTAGCATGTCATGATGCAAATGCCTTGCCCTCCATACCTGGGGAACAATCCCTATTCTCAAAAAGTGGCATCACTGGTGAGGGAAACGTCGTGAGTTCCCCTCTAGTGGCCACCCTGTCCCACACCTCCATCACTGTCTTTGTAATGGGTGACCGCTAAAGACTCAGCTACCTATCTACTTTCTTTAGAAGAGGCACCTTCCACAGGGGGAGTCCTGCTATCGCGCTATCCTGAAACAGCCACAGTTTTACTGACTCATCTCTGCTGCACTCCACCGGATACCGCATCTGAGCTGCTTGAAAATAGTTCATTAAATTTGGGATCCCCAATCCCCCATCTTCCGGGCCCTAATAACTCAATTCCTGTTGCACGCGTGGCGAGTTCCAGCCTACACAAAGTGGATTATATCCTTTTGTAGTGAGTTGAGGGTTCCCTTAGAAGGGGAGACAGGTAATGTTTGAAACAGATATAATGCTTTAGGTAGAGTTGACATTCTAATGGCTGCAATGCGACCCAAGAGTGACAGGTGGTGATGTCTCCAGTTATCTGAATCTTTCCTACTCTGTCAAGCCAATTTGGCGTAATTCAATGTGACGGTTTGCTTGATGGTTGAGGCCAACTCAATCCCCAGATACGGGATAGACTCGGCTGCCTGGGCCACCAGGAAGTGTTTTCCCACTATCGTTGAGCCCCCGAGCGTCTTGGATAGACTGAGGGCCTGTGATTTACCTACATTTCCCGGAAACCAGAGGCCCGACCAAAAGTGGGAGTGACTTCTCCTGAGTCTCAAGTGATGCTAATATGTTATCAGCGAATAAGCTAATTGAGTGGTTTTCCCCTCCAAATGGAATGCCTTTAATATCTGGGTTATCTCCAACCCTTTGTGCTAATGGTTCAATGTAAAGGGCGAACAGAAGGGGCAACAAAGGACACCCCTGCCTGGTACCCCATTGAATGGAGAGATGTTGAGAGGAGATACCATTAACCCTAATTGAAGCTGTGGGGAGCTATAGCAACTCGCCACCCATGATCGAAATCAATACCCCATGCCAAAGTGGGGCAGCGTTTATTCTAAGCATCCACCTGGTCAAACGCCTTCTCAGCGTCGACCAGCAATAAGAGTGCGTCTAGATTTGTATGATGGGCCTTATCAATTAAATGAAGGATCCGTTTGGTATTATCCCCATTTTGGCGATTTTGGATGAATCCCGCTGGATCCGTCTCTATCATAGCTGGCATCAGTGGGCCTAGTCTTGTAGCCAAAAGACTTGTGAACAATTTTAAGTCCACATTGTGAAGGGATACGGGGCGGTAGGAGCTGCATAGTTTTTTGTCCTTCCCAGATTTGGTTAGGACCACGATGGCTGCCGCTAACATGTTGGAGGGGATCGATCCTGGGCCCGAAAAGGATAATAATTGTGTCAGGATTGGAGCTAAGAGTTGGCAGAATGTCTTGCAGAGAGCCGCTGAAAATCCGTCTGGGCCCAGTGACTTGAGAGGTTTCAGATGTGATATCGCTGTGATCACCTCTTCAATCCGAATAGGAGCATCAAGGGAGTCAGCATGGTCAGTAGGTATCTTGGACCTGTGAGTTCCTTCTAAGTATGATGACATGTGGTGTTCTCCTAGGGCCTCCCCCTTATATAGTTCCACATAAAAGTCCTGGAATGTTTGTGCTATGTCTTCATCATTTGTAAGTTCCTCCCCACTGCGCCCCTTGAGAGAATGGATCTTTGTTTGTTGTCATCGGGCTCTTAGCTTACCTGCCAGCAGGCTCCCTGTCTTGACCCCTCCGATGTAGTAGGAATGTTTTAAGTGTAACACAGCGTATTCAGCTCTATCTAGATCTAGTCCCATTAATTTCTCTCTGGCTGCTTTAAACTGGCACCAGACTCTAGGCACCCCAGTACGGCTATGTATCTTCTCAAGTTCTTTAACTTGTGTAGTCAGTTGCTCCCTATTTTCTTTACGCGCTTTATTATCTGCTGCAGATAGAGCTATAAGCTCGCCTCTCACCACCAACTTCAAAGCCTCCCATAAGGTAGAAATGGAGATATCTGGGAAATCATTTATCACTAAATAATCCTGAATACATTTGGTGAGTTGTTGTGCCACTGTATGTTTGTGGAGCATGTTTTCTCTCAAATGCCAGTTCCAAACGTGTTTCTGTTGTGATGGCAGCTGTAAGGTGATAGTAACTGCATCATGGTCAGAGAGCACCCCTGGTTCTATTTCCGCTTCTCCAACCACCCTGCTAATTTCTTTTGTGCCTAATAAATAATCGAGGTGTGCATAGCTTCCATGAGCGTGAGAAAAGAATGAATGTTGCGACAACTGGGGGTGCGCGCCTCTTCACAGGTCCACTAGCCCCATGGCCTGTAGCCATTTACCCCCTTCCTGTGACAACTCTCCAGTCTGGGTGAAGCGACTGCCCGATCTATCTTTAGCCACATCCAAGAATGTATTTAAGTCACCCCCCACCAATGTCATACGTGTTTGTGAACTCATGGAATCTGATATTACTGCCTTCAGAAGGCGCTCCTGCCCGAATTAGGTGCGTAAATCAACTCTATCACCATAGAATGACTCCCTACATAAAATGTGTAAACAAATAGTCTCCCATTTATTTCCGCTACTTTGTTTCTCACCTCCCCTGTAAAGCACTTAGCAATCAGGATAGCAACTCCGGCTTTCTTATCTGGGGTGAAAGAGAAGAATTGTTGGGGGAAGGCTTACGACCGTAGGCAATGCCAATCTTTAGATAAGAGATGGGTCTCCTGGAGGAGCAATTTTTCTGCTTCAGAATTTTCAAAATATGAAAGGACAGACTGCCTCTTAATTGGGTTGTTAAGGCCTTTCCCGTTAAGAGTAAGGACCTTCAATACATAGAGTGACATGTTAAGCTGAGCTATCAATGGACCACCATTTCCCCTCCTCTCCACCTTTTCTGAAGTTTCGCACTAAACCTTTTTTGAACATGTATTACCTCTGTTGTCCCTCTTCTGTGAATACCGGTTCCCAACCAAGACCTCCCTAACCCCAACTGGAGAAAAGAAAAAAAAACATTTAGTCCAGGACCTGCAGGTTAAGTCCACGCGTCTCTGGCAAACAAATGAGTTGGGTGCATAATGTGGCCGATAAGCACCCTCCCCGCTCCCAGGAGCCTCTCCCACTGCCCACCAAGCCCAGCTCTGTCCGCTTATCTGTTCACTGAAATTTCAAGTGCCATCTTTGGAGAGTTTCTCGTTAGACAATGTCTCTATAATTGCTTGTGTCTCCTGCGCTATCGTTGCGAGGTCTGGTTTCAACTTATGCTCCTTGAGTCAACCCCTATCGGGCCCGCCGCCATCGATCTCGAGGTGCCGTGGCCCCCACTTTCTCAGGTTTCTCTTGTTGAGAGTATTCGATGCCAAGGACACAACATATTTCCTGTAACGATCTATGTTGGTGCAGCTTGCCCTCCCATCTAAAGATCAGTCTAAAGGGGTTTCCCCATGAGTATGCGATCCCAAGATTATTCAAGTGCATCGTAGCAGGCCGGAAGTCTCTTATTTTCTATAAAGTTAGCATAGCCAGGTCTTCGTAAAGAGCAATGGAGTGACCCTGGTAGTTAAGAGGCTGTTTATCCCTAGCTTTTCATAAAATGTGTTCTTTTAACTGAAAATTCGGTAGATACGCCAAAATGTCCGGTGGGGGAGCAGGCAATTTTCTTTGCAGGCCCACCCTATGTGCACGGTCTATTTTGATTTCAAAGTCTCGAGGGGCCTCAAATATGTTTCTAAAGAGGTCTTGTAGATACAGCGAGATGTCTGAGCCTTCTTCCTTGGGTGGAAATCCTTTAATACAAATGTTATTTCTTCAAGAACGGTTTTCCAAATCCTCGGCATGTGCCTGGATGTCAATCTGCTGGGCGAGTAGTCAAACGACCTCCTGCTGTTCCACCTCCTCGTCGCTGGCCAGCTCGTGGTCCTCAATACTTGTCACTCGTTCCCCCTCCGCATCCATTTCCTGTCAAAGCTCTTTCAGCTCTTTCTCTCTGAGAGTCTGCAAATCCTCTTGTAGCGAATTGAATGTTTCAAAGAAAGAGCGTGTGACCGTCTCTTCAACAGTATCTGAGTCCTGCCCTATTTGCGTGGTAGGTGATACCCGCCCCTCTCCTCCACTTGCCGCTGGTTAGCAAGTCCTTTGAATTCCTGTCTTTATTCACACTCACTGCAGACATGATTAAACTAAGTTGGTGGAGCGTCTAAAGAATGTTCGAGACCCTCCTAGTTATGGTCACAATTCTGGACTATCTGATGTCTTTTGTCAGTTCTCTATAAAGCTCCTGTGGGGCGGGCTCCTGCAGTTTAGCCGATAGGCAGGAGCCAAGTTTTGTAGCATTAACTGCGGTTTTTGACTCCCTCCAGTCTCCTCCGAATGTATCTCGCCCATTGAGCTTCCACATGCAAGGGGCCTGCCCCTGAACGTCCCCAGACCCCTTATCTTCGTGCTTCGGTGCTCTCTCCCTAAGATCGCCTTTGGTTGTTGGGTGATCAGTGGTTGAATTTTGGGGTATGATGTGGGGGAAGCCACCTCGACTCTATTTGTTCTATTTATTCCTCTCAGGATTTGGGCAGCGTGCCGTTGTACCTGTCTCCCAGGCCCACAGGTTCCTCGTATGCAGAGACGTTTTAAGTCATCGGCAATGTGGGCTTAGGCCCAGGGCCCCAGCCTTTCATGGGCCCCTTGATAGACTCAGCTTTGTTCTGCAGAGTCTTGCCCTTATCACCTTGAATAATTCTTAAACATATTGATTTAAATACTCTTCCCTTTAATTTAATGTGGGTGATGTGTGAGAATCTATTACAGACATTTTGCAGAGAAATGTTGTGTTTATGTTTCAAATAACATCCATAAAAAACGTTTCTTTTAGAGCAAAACAGGACTTTACATATGAGAAATGAGAGTGTGTGACAGAAATTATATGCAGTAATGTTGGTGAACTGCTGTCTTGTTACAATATTGAAATCATCCACCACTATCCTTGAATATTAGCTGTAAACACATTTAAAATTTGGACCAGTGCTCTTGTGCACTCTCAGTGACCTGTCCAAGGAGGGCATGAAAGAGCTCTACTTGGATCATACATTCAAATCTGGTTTGAACAGGGGCCCCCAAAATGCATTTGGCCCAGAGCCCCCTAAATCCTTAAGATGTCCCTGCTCGTATGGCCCCTCCTTACCTCAGTGACCAGACTCTGCCTCTCTTGCTTGCTTGTCAGGAGGATTTAGCCTCCCCTTTCTGGCCTTGGTGGGTCTCAGGGTCCCACCTCCCTGTTTCCCTCATGTGGACTGCCCGGCGTGCTAGCTCGGCATGTCGGGCCACAGGCCCCACCGCAGAAGCTGCTACCTTTGTCCAAATTTTTGGACTGTGGCAGGTGCCCTTGGCCCGTCCCCCTTCCCAGAGACTGTGCTCTACTTCGCTTGGCGACCTCTGCTATAAACACTCCACGCCCTGCAGGCCAGTCACCCATCGAAGCAGGCACGCCTCCCAAGGCCGTCCTCTCTCTCACTCACCCCGGTCTAGTTGATGTTGTGTGGGACTTCTTTTGTGCCTCTTAGTGGTTTTGGGTGGTACTCTAATGGACCAGCCTCACGGCTGCTCGGACGTCCTCGTCGTGGGCGCTGAAGTTGCTGTTACTTTTGCATGCGGCCCAGGCCCGGAGCACGTCGCTGTAGTCACCCTCCGCGTCTGTTCCTCCCTGACATCCGTTAGCTCCCCCACAGCCTCTTCTCGTCCCCGGGCCAATCTAAGGGCTCATGCTGGTACCTCCCTTACTTCTTCTCCAGTCGCCCGGTCTCCTGTGCTGCTCTTCCCAAGCGGTCTTCGCAGGGCGTATCCCCTCTAGCCCCGAGCAACCACTCTGGCATTGGCACTCAGTCTCAGGAGGCCGCTGCCATCTTGCTCCGCAGAGTCCGCATTTGGGGCGATATAGAGCGGTACTCCGGCACCTGCAACTCTCGTTGGGACCTCCGTAGGGTCATACCAGTGTCTCCTGTCAATGTGGGGCAGCTTGCACTGCTGTAATGTCATCTGGCATTGTGGCGGGCAGACGGGAGCGAGAAGACGAGCAAAGCACGTCTTACCCGGTTGCCATCTTGGCCATGCCCCTATGTGAAGCTTTAAACATAATACTCTTTATGTCTTGTGTGTCTTGCCACCACACAAGGGGCAGCGCACATCACTTGTAGTTAGTCAGGAGCCAGGGAAGGCAAGATGCCTGTGGATTTCAAAGGGAAGCCTCCAGAAACCTCTCTCACTTGAAACGAAGACCTAAGACACCAACTCTTCAGTATACTTCTGGACTTGTGGAAACTCTGCCAGGAAGAAGGGCTGCTGTGCTGCTGAAAGGATTGCCACTCTGCTGGACTCCTGCTCTGAAGGCCTGCTGCCCTGCTGTGCTAACCTGCTGCCGGCTGCCCTCTTGCCTGGATGAGAAGGACCTGCATCTGTTGAACCCAGGACCCCAAAATTACTCTAAGGGCTAATTGGCTGGCATTTGATGAGAGCTTCAGGGACAGAAGGTTCCAGCAATCTTGATCCTAGCACCTGGACTCTGCCATCTGTGAGTCCTACACCTGTTCTGGACCACTGGAAGTGGGCCTAAGGTTCCTCGCCATCCCATCTGTGGATCCAGCAGAACTGACGCATGTTCTCTGCTTTGCTGCGCAATCCCAAGCAGAACTGACACATCACCTCTGCTGAGAGGGTTCTCTTATCGCAACGACCTTGTAGCCCATATCAGAATGGCGGCAATGTGAAGCTTCTCCTATGCTTGCCTTTATATTGCAAATCTCTAATTGACGGTAGCCTCCGTGACGACACAGGCTCTCTCATCACATCCTCGCAGCTCTTCGGAACCGACGCATCACCTCGACTGGGCTACGCATTTGTGGCGGCATTAATTCCCCGCCTGTGCAGGCTAATTAATGAGCGTGCGGGCCGTGACGGAACCACGCCGTTATGAACACACGCCCCCGTGGCTCATGCCGGCGTGGTTTCATCACAAGCATAGCTGCGCCACGATCAACCCCCACCCCCCAGCACTGCGGTGGAATTCGCGCCGCGGCCAAGGGGTTAAGGAGATATATTTTCGGAAACCCTGTCAAAGCAACTTTGAATTATCCTACACAGCTTCTTGAAATATGTGTATCTACAGGATATTGCACAGAATAAGGGTACATCCCACTAAACTTTTACTGTCTCCATGTACTTGTTTATGTGCGGAGACTCCTTAATTGTAAATAGACTACTAATAAAATGCCTTTGTGAATAACAATCAATCATAAACTTACAGAAAAGTGTAAGTTTACCTTTGTGAATCAGGCCCGTTGTCCCAGAAATCTATTACAGAACAATGGAAGCTCTGGGCCTCTTTCACCTATTTAGAGTCAATTAGGGGTTTAAGGTTGATGAAAAAGGTCGGGGTGGGGCAGCTTTCTGAAAGATGTGCGGCCACAGAAGTATAACTAGGAATGAGGATTACCGGTAAGAAAACGAGCCCTTTGCTACAAGGATACATTAGCATGAATGGCGTTCAAATACAAGCTCATCCGCGTTGCAAGCTGATGGATTTCAGCTGCCTTCCTCACTCGGCAATGAAGGGCTCTCCCCCGAAACACTGAGGCAGGAGCCTCAACCAAATACTGTAGGTGCTTCGTACAGGCTCTGCAAGGGAAGGAAGGGCCGCTCTCTGCATTCAGCACAATCGTCCAAACCGAAGGGCACGCAAAATTGCTCTGGAAAGATTTAACTTCCATACCCCCAAAAAAGCAATGCTTTCCAGGGTTCTTTTGTAATGTTTACTCTGCTTTTCAATTATGAGATAAGTTGTTTCCAAGGCAACCTCATCACCCACAGGGATTCTTGCTTATGGGAGGCAGAGCTCATTACGAAGGAAACATTCAGTAGAACAGAGCGCGTGATGATGTCTCACAGAAACATCACCCAGCACCGCTCCGGACATTGCCTCCGGGTAGCAGATGGCTGCCGGAGGAGGGAAGAGCTGCAGCTCCCACTTCAAAATCATCTACGAAGCTTCCAGAAAATGTCTGATTTATTAAATGAATTCTAACCTGCATTTCTCTTCACGTTTGAGGCTTTTGTTTTAACTGGTATAAAAAAAGATATGATTATTGTATTTGTGAGGACTTCTGTGAAGTCGTGATAAGAAATCTGGGGGCATATTAACAAAGGCTTTATCTCTGCTTTTTTGGCTTTAAAAGCCAAAGAAGCCGAGATAAAAATATCTCCCTATCAACAACAGGGAGCTAACATGCAAAATCGCATGTTAGCACCCTTTTTCACTACGCTTCCATTTGAATCTCTAATGAGATGCAAAGTGGGCGTTCCAGTGCAAAATAATAGGAAAAATGTCGCTAAGCGACATTTCTCCTATTATCAAGCTTCACGCTAACCCTGTTAGAGACAAAAAAAGCAGCGCTAACCACAGTTAACGCTGCTTTTTTACGTCTGCTAATTTTCAGACTTCGCCATGTAATCCCATGTAATCCAATGGGAGGTGAATTACATGGCTAAGTCCACCATAGGCTATCAACAAGGATATCCCTATCCTTGTAGTTTTATTGCTGCATTACCAGCGATAATCTCCCAAAATGCCGCTATCGCTGGATTTTTTATCTCCTAGGTTGTTAACGTTGTTAATAACGCGATAACCTAGCGATATTATCCAGCGATAGCGGGCGTTAAAAAAATTAACGCTAAGCGCTCTTAGCGTTAATTTGACCTGTTCCTTGCTAATATGCCCCCTGGAGTTTTTTAATCTGCCATTTTCTAATTCTGAATTTATGTTGATGGAAAGACTGGCCCCTTATCGGACAGTTTCCACCTGCAGTACCTTTACTCACTCCTGCCTGAAGTAGGAATTTAATGCATTGATACACTCACTAGTGGCAGCCACATTTTGAACCTGAACAAAGGCTACATAAATGATTTGACAATAAATTGGTTTGGGATCTTTTTTTCCGATTATAAATGCTCTGCAAAACACTCCTACCAAGGTAGCATCACTCCAGTCTGTTCTTTTTTTTAGGACCTCCAGATTCTTGTTGGGGAAGAAATTCTAAGCAGCTGCTCTGGCTGCTGATAAGGTCTGATCAAAACTAAATGACCTAAATAAAATATCATATTCAGAATCTTCCTTTGCAGGGTTGGTCCTGCAGAGCCCTGTCACAGAAAGAGGTCACCTTGTCATTGGAGCATTGTTAATGTGGCATGATTAGAAGTTACTGCGCCGCTCGCGGCTGGTGGGTGCTATTGCTCCATATAAAGAAAGAAAGTGCGCTCTGTCATTGCAGTTTGCAGGAGTGTCATCTTAAGGAGATATATTTTGGGAACCCCTGTCAAAACAACTTTGAATTATCCAACATACCAGCTTGAAATATGTGTATATACAAGATGTTGCACTGAATAAGGGTACATCTCACTAAACCTTTACTGTCTCCATGTACTTGTTTATGTGCAGATATATACTACTAGTAAAATACCTTTGTGAATAACAATCAATCGTAAACTTCCAGAAAAGTGTAAGTTTACCTTTGTGAATCAGGCCTTTTGTACCATAAATCGAATACAGAACAATGGAAGCTCTGGGCCTCTTCCACCTAGTTAGAGGCAATCAGTGCTTTAAGGTTGATGAAAAAGGTGGGGTGAGGCAGTTTTCTGAAAGATGTGCGGCCAAAGAAAAGAAGTATAACTAGGAATCCTTTCCAAGAGACACATCATATCTAATTAAGGGTGTGGCTTAAAACCTGTGAAATAATACTCTGGGCTTCAAACAGCATGATTTTTGACCAGTATTTAGCTGCATTTCTGTGTGTTTTCTGTTAACACCTTTGCGGCGGCGGCTATTTTGCCGCAGCGCTAAGGGGGCGGGGGGCGCGCGGCACGCCCATGCTGGTGACGAAACCGCTCCGTCACCAGCCTCGGTTGAGCTGTGCTCATGACGGAGCGGTTCCGTCATGGCCCCGCCCGCTCAATGGAATGCGCCGCGCAGGCACGAAATCAGCGCCACGCAGGCGCATCGAGCGGGCCATGACGGAACCGCTCCGTCATCAGCACAGTGCTACCGCAGCTGATGACGAAGCGGTTCCGTCATCAGCGTGGAAGTGGTTAATGCATCCAGGTGTATCACTCAACAATGAACATGTGCCTAAAACATTCCCTGGTATCTGCCACCATACAAACCCCCACCCTTCATTGCTCCATAGACATGGTTGAATCAATATCCCTAAAGTGAGATAGATTCCACAGTTTTAACTCCCTACTAAAGGGACCTCTGCGGAGAACACTTTGGATTGCCTTTTCCCATACTCCTGCCATGTGCCGAAGAAGTTATGGAACTGGGAACTCTGACCTACCAACTTACATCAACAACTGTGGCAGAGTGTTCCCACTAAACTTAGTCCCCAGGAGTCGTTACTCCCAGTTGTCAGACTCCGTGAGCCATCTTGCTGCATGTTGCAGGTGGGCAGTAGGAGTGGTACTGCACATCCTGAACCGCCAATCCCCCATCTTCCAGATCCCTTTTTAGTGTAGCAAGTGCTACCCTGCTGCACTTACCCACCCTATCCAGACTGCGGAAAAGCCAGTCATGCAGCGGGAACAGAGAGTTCTGTACAAGATGTAGGCAGTGCGGAGCAAAACCACAGCCCTACACATCACCGAGAGAGGAAGTCTATTCCGAAAATTAATGGCGTTCTCAAGATGAGTCAGAGCCCCTTTCCACGTTTTTGCATTTCTGGCAGCGGGTCATGCTGTTTCCTGATCAAGCCGCCTAGAGGGAACAATAATGAATTGCGGACATTAACCTTACAACCTGAGATCTCACCAAAGGCATCCAAACTGCTTCAGGATTGGAACGGATTCCCTGGGCGGAACCCTCCACAGTAGACATTCTCTGCATTCCAAATCGCCAGTAGCCAGTGCATTCCCAAGGCACCTTATCCCAGACTTCCAGCCAGCTCCATTCATTGTCAGGAGTATCAAAAAAGTGGGATGTGCCCCCTGTTAGAAATGGGGGTCTCTAGTTGGCAGAGGTTTGCACCCTGTCCAAGTAGAGACCCTTATTCTAGTCCGGGTAAGGGGATTACACACTAAGATAACCCCTGCTCACCTCCTTGGTAGCTTGGCACAAACAGTCAGGCTTATCTCAGAGGTAATGTGTAAATCATGTGTACAAACATGCACTGTAACACAATGAAACCCCTACAAATGAACACCACACCAGTTTAGAACAATAACCAATATTTATCTAAGTAGAAAAAGACCAAAACAACAAAAATCCAACATACATATGCAATGATATCACTTTTAAAACGTTAAGCAAGTTAAGTCCATAGAATACTATGGATGTGTTGGTTTTAGCACAAAGTACCTTTGATGCATCAAAATCAAGGCTGAAAAACCAGTGCTGGGGAGATGAGGCGCAGGAAACCAAAAGCAATGCATCGATTCCTTAGACCCAGGGGAAAGGAGGCATCAGTTTCTGCTGCACAGCAAGGGAAGTGTTGTGTTAATTCCTTGCAAAAATGGGAGGTGAAGCATCGATTTAGGGACATGCAGTCTGAGGTACGTAAAGCTGGTATGTTGATGAAGAGATAGCGTCGAAGTACGATGCACGGAAAATCCAGACGCGCTGGGTTGATGCAGCGACGACGGACCATGCACTGCATCGATTTCCCAGCCACTTAGTAGGTGATGCGCCAATTCTTCAGCTGCTCAGCAGGGTCTGTGTCAAGGTCAGAAAGGGTGCCATGGATATCGGTGACACAGTGCTCAGGATGCAGTGATTTGTCAGCCGCTGCGTCGATTTATCGGCCGCACAGCGGCTATGCGTTAAGTCTTCAACCGCATGGCTGTGCTGCGTCAGAAAATTGGGTGCTGAGAGTCAGTGCATGGATTTTCTTCTCTCTTTGCAGCAAGGCCACCTCTAAGGGCCCAAAACTGGAATTGGCACCACTTGACAGGTGAGAATTCCCAGCAGAACAATTCAGGGGCTGCAGGTGAAGTCTTTGATGACCCTGAGACGTCTTAACAGGAAGCAAGCACACACAAGCCCTTGGAGAACCTTAAAAGCAGGAAACAGAGAGAAAAGTCCAGTTCTTTCACTGACCAAGACAGAAGCAGCAGGCCAGCACAACACAGTAGCAAGCAGAGTGGTAGTTCCCATCCTACAGCTTCTCCATCTCCTCCTAGAAATGTTCTGAAGTTATTCTGTTACAGGTCCAGTACCTGGTTCTGCCTTTGAAGTAGGCAAACTTCGAAGGAAAGTCTTTGTGGTGCACAAGATCCTGCCTTTCCCTGACCTACCTCCAGACATACTACAGGGGGTGGAGACAAGTTTGTGTGAGGACAGGCATAGCCCTATTCAGGTTTCAGTGACAACTCCTCCCAGCACTCTAGCTCAGAAAGACCCATCAGCATGGTGTTGGGACTTGAAGATATGCAGGGCACACTTCTGCTCCCTTTGACTGTCTGGATTCAATGCACAAAGAACCCAAATATCACCCTGTTAGAACTGACATCATTAGCGTGAGTCTCCCTTCCATTTTTGACGGATTGCCTCCTCTGTTTTAATATGTTTGTGCTGGATTTATGCTTTGGGCACTGTGCCACTGCTAATCAGTGCCACAGTGCAAGTGCTCCCTATGTCAAATCTATGTACTGATTGGTTATTCCTTGATTGGGTTATTTGATTTATCTGTCAGCCCCTAGTACAGTGCACCATGTGTGCCCAGGGCTTGTAAATCAAATGCTGCTGGTGGGCTTGCAGCACTGGTTGTGCCACCCACAGAAAGAGCTTGTAAAGTGTGTCTCAGGCCTGCCATTGCAAGGCCTGTGTGCACTCTAGCACTGCCATGTCGACTTAGCCAAGTACACCCACTTGCCAGTCCCTAAACCTTCCGTTTGCTTCATATTTGACTCCCCTGTGGTAGGCCCAAGGCAGGGTGATTTGTAAGTATAAGGTAGGAAAGGCTCTGATGTGTGTAGCATGTTCAAATAGTGAATTACAGCCATTTTCGTTTTTCACTTTTGAAGGCTACCTGTTCTCATAGGCCAGAATGGTCAGTTAGATTATTACATTCTTATAATCCTAACTGACTCATGGAACATGGTAGACATTCGAATTTAGTATACCTGAACTCAGAATATTAAAATACATGTTTTAGTAAAGTTGGTTTTAATATTCTGTGTTTGAAAATACCACTTTTAGAAAGTTGGTATTTTCTTGCCTAACTATCCAGGCTTGCCTCTGCTGGGTTGTGTATTCCTTGTCTGGGTTTGTGGGTGACAGGGCTGGGGGATTCCAGGAGACAGGCTGGGGCAGCCCAGTGGTGAATAGAGAGATCTGCATCTAGATGGGAGGGCGGAGTTCCACCTGCGACCTGAATAGGGCTCTACAATGCTAACTCCACCCCCTGTGGCTTGTCTGATGTCTCTGCCCTGCACTGTGAAAATAGAGGAGGAATCATTTCAACAGAGTGCTCCAGAGCTGTATTTTCCCTCCCCTGTGCTGGCTCCACCTCCTGTGGGGCAGCTGATGTCTCTGCACAGTAAAAGGAAGAAGTGACTCATGTAAACAAAGTGCTCAGGAAATGGGCTGGTTGAAAGATTCAACCTGACCCTTAAAGGCATGATCATGGGTCTTGAACCAATGAGGCGTAAGTGGGACGTCCTCGTGCCATGCCTTCTGTTTGCCTACCGTGAGGTGCCACAAAAGTCTCTAGGGTTCAGCCCTTTTGAGCTTTTGTATTATCACCCCGTAAGAGGACCTTTAAGTTTGGTCAAGGAAGGCTGGGAGCAATCTCCCAGGAAACCTCCCCAGGATGTATATAGCTACATGCTGTCCTTGAGGAACCAGACTCGGCATTTCAGAGATCTCGCTCAGGCATATCTGGAAGCCAGCCAGGAGGAAATGAAGCGGTGGTACGATCAGAATGCCACTCTGATTGAGCTTCAGCCTGGACAGAAAGTTTGGGTCATGGCCCCTGTGGAGCCTTGTGCGCTCCAGGACAGGTGGACCGGTCCATATGAGGTGGTGGAGCGCAAGACTAATGTCACTTATCTGGTGAACTTGCGGACTCCCAGGAACCCCTTGCGGGTCCTGCATGTGAACCGCCTGAGGTCTCACTTAGAAAGGTCTGAAGTGGGCATGTTCCTAGCGATAGATGATGGAATGGAGGAGGAGACCGAGCCTCTTTCTGACCTCTTGTCTGCAACAGAGCAAGATGGGTCAGTGGATGGTGTCAGCCTCTCAGCCACACTGACCCCTGATCAGCAGCAAGATTGTCGACAGCTGTTGGGGCAATTCTCTGATCTATTTTCCTTGGTTCCTGGTGTCACAGAGTGGTGCATCCGTGATGTGGACACTGGAGAAAGTGCTCCTGTGAAGCACAAGGCTTACTGAGTGACTGACAAGGTTAGGGCGTACATTAAGGAGGAAATCTCCAAGATGTTGGCTTGAGGGGTCATTCAGTCCTCAAACAGTCCTTGGGCCAGCCCAGTGGTCTTGGTCCCAAAGGCTGCCTCGCCGATTGCCACACCCAAACTCCAGTTCTGTGTGGACTACAGAGGGCTCAATTCAGTCACCGGAACTGATGCACACCCCATCCCCAGTGCTGATGAGCTCATAGATCGGTTAGGGGCTGCACGGTACCTCACCACATTTGATTTGACGTTTGGGTACTGGCAGATCGCCTTGAGTGATGGGGCTAAGGAGAGGTCAGCATTCTCCATCCCAGAAGGGCACTACCAATTCCGGGTTATGCCCTTTGGGATGAAGAATGCCCCTGCAACCTTTCAGAGGTTGGTTAACCAGGTGTTGGCAGGGCTGGAGGATTTCAGTGCCGCCTACCTGGATGACATTGCAGTGTTCAGCGCCAGTTGGGAAGAACATTTGCAGCACCTCTGGGAAGTGTTGATGGCAGTACGAAAGGCAGGCCTCACGATCAAGGCGAGTAAGTGCCAGATCGCACAGGGTTCCATTGTGTACTTGGGTCACCAGGTAGGAAACGGCCAGGTGGCACCCCTACATCCCAAGATTGATACCATCCTGGCATGGCAACCCCCAAAGACTCAGACACAGGTGAGAGCCTTTTTAGGACTCATGGGGTACTATAGGAGGTTTGTCAAGGGGTATGGCAACATTGTTGCACCCTTGACTGAGCTGACTTCCAGGAAGCAGCCCAAGAAAGTGAACTGGACTGACACCTGTCAGAATGCTTTTGACTCCCTGAAGACTGCCATGTGCACAGCACCTGTGCTTCAGGTGCCCAACTTCTCAAAAGAATTCATTGTACAGACAGATGCTTCAGAGCATGGTGTGGGGGCTGTTCTATCACAGAGTTATGAAGAGGGCCTAGAAAAACCTGTAGCCTTCATCAGTAGGAGGTTACTTCCACAGGAACAGAGGTGGAGTGCAATTGAGCGTGAGGCATTTGCTGTGTTCTGGGCACTGAAGAAGTTGAGACCATACTTGTTTTGGACTCACTTCCGGGTTCAGACCGACCACAGGCCCCTCAGATGGCTGATGCAGATGAGTGGTGAGATCCCAAAGTTGTTGAGGTGGTCCATTTCCCTTTAGGGTATGGACTTTACGGTGGAACACCGCCCTGGTACAGAACACGCCAACACTGATGCTCTGTCCGGATTTTTCAACCTTAGTGAAGAGAACTCCCAAGGGGATGGGTAGTTCTCACAACATTTCAGCTGGAGGGGACACGTGTTAGACCTGACATCATTGGCGTGAGTCTCCCTTCCATTTTTGACGGATTGCCTCCTCTGTTTTGATGTGTTTGTGCTGGATTTATGGTTTGGGCACTGTGCCACTGCTAATCAGTGCCACAGTGCAAGTGCTCCCTATGTTAAATGAATGTACTGATTGGTTATAACATGATTGGGTTATTTGATTTATCTGTCAGCCCCTAGTACAGTACACCATGTGTGCCCAGGTCTTGTAAATCAAATGCTGCTGGTGGGCTTGCAACACTGGTTGTGCCACCCACAGAAGCAGCTTGTAAAGTGTGCCTCAGGCCTGCCATTGCAAGGCCTGTGTGCAGTCTAGCACTGCCATGTCAAGTTGGCCAAGTACCCCCACTTTCCAGTCCCTAAACCTCCCCTTTGCTTCATATTAGACACCCCTATGGTAGGCCCAAGGCAGGGTGCTTTGTAAGTATAAGGTAGGACATGCTCTGATGTGTGTAGCATGTTCTAATAGTGAATTACAGCCAATTTCGTTTTTCACTATTGAAGGCTACCTGTTCTCATAGGCCAGAATGGGAAGTTATAATATTACATTCTTTTAATCCTAACTGACTCAAGGGACATGGTAGAAATTCGAATTTAGTATGCCTGAACTCAGAATAATAAAATAAATTTTTTACTAAAGTTGGTTTTAATATTCTGTGTTTGAAAATACCATTTTTAGAAAGTAGGTATTTTCTTGCCTAACTATCCAGGCCTTCCTCTGCTGGGTTGTGTATTCCTTGTCTGGGTTTGTGAGTGACAGGGCTGGGGGATTCCAGGAGACAGGCTGGGGGAGCCCAGTGGTGAATAGAGAGATCTGCATCTAGATGGGAGGGAGGGGTTGCACCTGGGACCTGAATAGGGCTGGGCCTTCCCTCTACAATGCTGGCTCCACCCCCTGTGGCTTGTCTGATGTCTCTGCCCTGCACTGTAAAAGGAGAGAAGGAATCATGTCAACAAAGTACTCCAGAGCTGTATCGTCCCTCCCCTGTGCTGGCTCCACCTCCTGTGGGGCGGCTGATTTCTCTGCCCTGCACAGAGAAAGGAAGAAGAGAATCATGTAAACAAAGTGCTCGGGAACTGGGTTGGACTAGGCAGAGGCCTATCTGACTTCAGAGAACAAAGGATTTTGGGGTATAAATATTGGGACCCTGATCCCAAGAAATTGGATCACTTCTGGAACAAGAAACCTTTCTGCCAAGGAGAAGAACCAAGGAAGCTGCAGGAACTTGGACGGCCCCTCTGCCAGTGTGCTGTTTGCTGGGTTGGCCTACAGTGGTTGCTTCATTGCCAAGGGAAAGGAGAAGGAACTTTGTAAGGACTTTCATCTAAAAATAATTCTCCAAAGGCTTGAACTGTGCTTGCCTCCTGCTGAAGTGTCAGGGACAAAATACTTCACCTCCAGCTCCCTCCTGAATTTCCTTGCTGGGAATTCTGACTGGAGACACTTGCGTGCCGCTGGGAGCTGGAAGCGTGACACATCGAGAAGAAGCGTTTTGCCGCTGCAGCTGAAATCATTGCAACGCCGGAGAAGCGAGCCTTAGTCGCAACTCCCTGGAAGTATGTGTTCATCGAAGCTGCCTGCTGTCGCATCACCGGAGAAGCATGACGTCATCGAGAGAGTCGCCATCGCATCAACGGAGAAGCGTGTCGCAGGGCCTGTTGCGGCTCCAAAGTGCAGAGTCGTCGCAAGGCTGCCAGGGCGTCATCGCATCATCATCGCCGCATCAAGGGCACCATCTTCTCGCATCGCAACCGGATCATCGCATCGCATCAAGGCGCCATCTTGTGCACCGCAACGGGCCCGCAAGCCTAGAATCTACGCATCACCTCCGCACCAGTAAGGCTCATGACGAGTCCCCTACTCTGCGCAAGCATTGAGGAAGGACGCGACTGTTCCCCTGGGTCACGGAACCGACGCATCTCCCCTTTTGCGAGCCTTTTGTTCACTTTGCGTTACGCATCCAGGTACTTTGTTGAGAACTTTGTCGCATTTACCATCAACTTCAACTAAGCAACGTTAATCATCTTTTAAGCAATCTTAAGTGTAGTATTGTGGATTTTTGTCGTTTATGGTCTTGTGTTGAGTCTATATAAAGAATACTTATTTAAAAAAAAAACTGTATTGTGTCCATCTGTAGTGTTATCACTGTATTATTGTGTATATTAACAAATGCTTAACACACTGCCTCTGAGATAAGCCTGTCTGCTCGTGCCAAGCTACCAAGGGGGTGAGCAGGTGTTATTAAGGCGTGTAATCCCATTATCCTGACTTAGAAGTAAGGGTCCCTATTTGGACAAAGGTGAATACCATTGCCAACTGGAGACCCCTAGATCTAACACACCCTCCCTCAGAAGTGGAGTCCACAAGCGGGCTGAGGCACAGAATGGTAAAGCAAGAGATGCCCAGTTTCTGAAAGTGAATATCCCAGATATCTATCTGGGGATAACCCGTGCACTACAGGGGTGTCGCAAATGCGTGTCCACAAAATTATCCAACAATGTAATCAATATTTCAAATACCAACTTTTGAACTATTAACCACAATTCTCATTATTTTTCAATGAATCCAAATGTCCAATCTTCAAATGAAGAGATGCTGTGAATTGACTTATTCTTGGTAGTTGCAGAAGAACTTCACAAAATCAAAACGAAGATGCCTTACATCAGCATTAGTGGTCATTAAAAATCCCAATGTATTTCGGGGTCTAAGGGAAAGCCCTTCATCAGGGGAATCTGCAAAGTGTTGATACATGGTATGAATAAATACTCTGTGTACAATGAAACAGACTTAATCAAAACATAGGAAAGAACGAGCGTTATATATCTAGATATCTGGGATATTCTCTTCACTTTTGATTCAGATGGCATGCAGGGCCCCTAACCTGATGCACACATAATTGTTTTAAATCCATGCTTTGAATGCATTAAATTGTTCACATTGTTTAAACTAGATTTGTGAGTGCAATACAGCTGCACACCTTCTGCAGTTTCTGAAAGTGGCATTTTCAAACAATCAATTTAAAAACCTACTTCACTAAAAGATGTATTTTTAAATTGTGAGTTCAGGGACCCCCAAACTCCAAATCTCTGTCTCTTTCCAATTGCAAGTTACACTATGAGAGATTACAAGGCAGCTCCAATGAAAACCTAATGGAGAGATAAGCCTTGCAATGGTGAAAAACGAAATTGGCAGTATTTAACCACCAGGACATGGAACACACACCAGCACATGTTCTACCTCTTAAATACATTGCACCCTGCCTATGGGGCTACCTTGGGGCTATCAACTTAGGGGTGTTTTACATATAGTAAAAGGGAAGGTTACAGCTTGGTGAATGGGTGCACTTGCCATGTCAACATGACAGTTTAAAATTGCGCTCACAGACACTGTAGTGGCAGGCCTGAGACATGGTTGCAGGGCAACACATGTGGGTGGCACAATTATTGCTGCAGGCCCACTAGTAGCATTTGGTTTACAGGCCCTGGGCACACACAAATAATGGATAACCAATCACAATCACAATTTACACAGGGAGCACTTGAACTTTAGCACTGACCAGCAAAAACGAAATGCAGCACACAGTCAAAAACTGGAGGTTAGTAGCAAAAAGACAAGGGAAACACACACCAAAGATGCTAGGGCTAAACCCTCTGTAAGTACTCTCAGTCTGGTCGGGTACAGCAACATGTAACAAAGGCCCATCGAGCGAAGCTTGGCCTTAATGTCTAGAAATGTCTTCCTGGCACCCTGGACCTTGTTAGTGTAGTCTGGGTAAATAGAGATCCTCTGATTCTCATATTTAGCAGCATCACTGTCGCTGGCCACTCTTAGAATACAGTCTTGATCTTTGTAATTGAAAATGAGGGCAATAATGCCCTGCGGCGGTTCCCCAGGGTGGGGTGGAGCCATTAGCGCTTGGTGCACCTTTCAATGATAAACAGAGAGGGCAGCCCGCTGGACTTCAGTATGTCACGCATCCAGGTCTCCACAAACTGCTCTGTATTTGTCCCTTCGATCCACTCAGAGAGCCCAGAAGGTGCATGCTATTGTGCTGGGAGCTTCCCTCCACATCTTCAACCTTAGCCTCCATGACTTTCGGATGGAGACATGGTGGATGCAACCTGCTTCTTCAAGGGACATCTCAGTCTGCAGTTCCTCCATGGAGCTCTCGGCCAGACGGACTTCATCCGAGACCTTGTGAAGGTCAGTATGTAAGAGATTGTCCTCAAGTGCCACCCTTTATATTTTGTGCTCTAGGACTACCTGGAGCCCTGAATGGCCTCCAGAAGTTCATGCTTTGAGGGCTCCCTGCTGACTGATCTGCCTGCTGATCTCCTCACCTGAGGTATGGCTTGTGGTGCATTGTGAGGCAGGAGCCGAGGTAGTGTAATGCTCCATGGTGTTCCACTGGGTGGCCCCTGATTGCCTATTACTCCACATGAGTGCCCTGGGAGCAGGGCCTCCACATGCACTGTTACCTTTCAGTCCAATACAGCCAATACAGCAGCACTCCCAGGGCGACCCTCAATGCCTTAGGGAGACAAGACAATGCAGCACTTCCCGAATGTGAGGATCCACGTCCCACCAACAGTCGCCAGGCAATCAGCCACCTCTGGCTTCAGTAGCACATGTTCCACCTCACGTAGACACCAGACCCAGGGAAACTTAAATCTGGCTCAGTCACTTACTGTGCGATTCCAAGGAAGCTGCTGAAAGTCGTCCGAAGCGAAGAACCACACCAGAGAGGCCAAAGGACAGAATCCGGTAGAGACAGTCACACCTCAATTGAAAAGGCACAGCCTCTTCAGAACCCAGTTAGGAGGTTGTCCACAGAGCCCAACACTGGCCCCAGCAGCATACGTTTCTCAGGGAGTAGAGGCCAGATCCAGGGGCTCCCAAAGCAGGTCCGAGCATTCACAGAAGATCTCCAACAAACTTCTGATGAGGCACCCATGCCGTTTCCAGGCAGCCAGCGACGGGACCGCTTGATTGAGGGCACAGATCGCGGCCCAGTCTCACTTCACCAGCAACATTCAATAATCCCATCCCCCCAAGACCTGGCACACCTCCTTCTTTGTTGCCACAACATCAGCCGCCATTACCCGCAGAGGGTGTCCTGTAAGCATGTCCCAAGCCGCTTGCCATTACGGAACAGGGTGACCTCTCCAAGACTGTTCAGTACCGAGAGCACTCCCAGCACACCTGCCCCAGATGAGCCTGCCAGCCCGATCGGGGCCGATCGCCACAGCCGGCGGCTCACCTCAGTGCAGGAAATAGCGGTCCCCATTGGAGCATTAAGGGGGCATACTGGATTCTCAGCACAGGAATGCGTGGTCCGCTATCGGATCCCTCAGTAGAGTCTCACGCCGATCACAGGAGTGCTCCACCAGTGAAGGCCGTGGCCTAACACCTGTTTCCAGCAGTGTCTGCCTCAGTCGTCCTCCAGTAAGCTCCACCAACCATGGCAACTCCCCAGCACCCGAAGACATGGGGGCTGGAGTGGGAGGTGAAACCCAGTCACGATAATGGCCAGACAATCTCGGCGGTCGCGGCTCTCCCAGCCCGTGAGACCGCCCAACAGAGGACTCCAGGTCCGTCTCGAGACGTTCCCTATCACTACCTCCAGGGACATCCTCTCAAACTGCCAAAAAAGAGGGTGCAACAGCATGACAGTGGAGTATGCCATGGAAAAATGTCCAGAACAGATGTAAATAAGGCAGGATTCTTCAGGATGTTACAAGGTCGGCAGGGAGTCTCTTTGGAGCGTGTCTTGTCAGCCTTCTTGCGTAGCCAGGCCCCCTTCTTGCCTCGTTTTACGCTATACATTTCACACCTTGGGTTGTTGTCCATTGTTCCATGCTCTATTACTTCCTATGTTTGCGCTATGTAGGTACAATTAGTTATATATTCACACATAAATACATACATACAAATTACAAACTGAATCTAAACTGTATGATACCCAAAGGAGTTTTTTTTCAGCGAAAATGCTGCATGTGGTGTTTCAGCCTGTGGTGCTGTACTCTTGCAGGCCTCCCAACTCACACAGCGCCACAGTGTAAACACATGGTTTAATATCTCCTCCAATAGTGATTTGGTTTATTTATTTAGTTATGTCTTTTTACATAGCATGAACATTACCGAAAGATGATAGAGCACTTTACAATAAACATCGATCTTTACACAAGATCCAGAATACCGAAGTAGCAGTTAAATAGATCGTTAGATAAGGTCCAAAATAACCCAAAATAGCGTATCATTACAAAAAGCACATAATTGGGAGTAGGTAGTATGAGTTGCAGCGGTGAATATGTTGTCAACTGGTGCCATGTTCCTTGTAGCAACTAATGAAATGTAGGTAGTGTAGTGCACCTCAAAGTCTAATCTATGGTGGTGCAAGAGCATGCTCCCACTGGAGAGTTTAGCTATGGTGTCTTTAGCTAGAATGACTTTGAAGGAGAAGGGCTTTCAGTTCCATTGTGAAGATCGCCAGTGAGGGAGTGGTGTGTAGGTTCGGAGGTAATGAGTTTATATTCTGCTCATGTTTCCTAAGAAGGATTGTGCCGTGCGTTGTTCCTTTATAAAGGTCAGAGACTCTAGCAACAGTGCTTTAGCATTTGGCGATTATCTAGAGTCAATACCAACAAAAAGAGAGGTAGGGAGTATTATGTAACACTCTTATTCCCTGGTTATATTCTGTAAGCAAAAAAAGAGTGTCATCTGGTATCAAAGAGACCACACGGAGGAGCAACGAAGGGGGGAAGAAGAGACGGCCTCACTTAGGACGTTTTAGGAAGCCCTCACTCAACACCTCGTGCTGACATGCTTCATCATTGGGCCCCACTAAAGAGGCCGAGTGCCTCTTTAGTGTGCTTCAACGCCAGATTTACTGCGGAGCAGGATTTGTGAGTTCAAAGCGTGCAGTGAAAAATAACAATTAGTGGTGAGAAGATTAAAAATGTCTTCAGTGTATCAAAAAATTATTTATTATGTCATCACTTAGGACATAGTAAAAAAATAGTGTATAGGAAAGCAGTCCACATTTAATTGTGTGGTTATTTCCTTAATTGTCAGTCAACATGTTTCTGCCTCTGAAACGGTATAAAGTTACCAGGCATTCATCAGGACTCTATAAGTGTACAAAACCCTGGCGGTATGGGCACACTAAGGCCCAACCTTACCTAGGGACGTGCAAGTGAAAAGAAAAGTGAAAAAGTGCAAAAAATTAGGAAGAAAAACTGTCTTCCTAATAACTCCTGGTTTAGGAGGCTTCTTACATTAGGTTTCTGCACCTGTAAAGGAAGAAAGACATAGACGTACATAGAGGACAAGACAAACAGTCAGTGGTTGTTCTTAATCACAGTAGTAGATCTATGGTGCTCCAATCGTCGTGAAAAGACAGTGTGTGGTGAAATAACGCTATGTTTATCACCACCTCTGTCCCTGGGTTAATATGCACTAGTCACTGGGAAGTGCAGCGTGCTAAAAGTGAAAAAATTATGATTGTGGGTATTTGGTGTAAAAAAAAAAAAAAGGAAGAGCGTCTTCCTGTTAGTGATCAATATGACAACAACGTCAAACGATCGCTAGAAAGGTAGATTTAAAATGTCTCACTTTTTTGGTGTAACGGGGGTACACCATGGGTCACAGGAGGGGGGTGGTAGCGTAATTGGCACACCCTTAGTAAAAAGAATAAACATACAATGCGTCAGAAAACTAGTAGAAACGGTACTCCGTGATATGCCACCAAATTCGCGATCATCAATGGCTGCCGGATTACTTACGCCCTCGACGTTCGGCACCCTCAGTATACCTGCATTACCCTCAAACCGGACCCCGAAGATCAAAAGCGGGGCCCGGTGAACAGGTTATGAGTGTTTTAGGCCGCGAGGCGTTGGTTGCTTCCGGGGGGCGGGGCCCGCCTAGGTGGGGGCGGCACCCTGAGTAGGTACCCAATCGGATACTGCAATGTTTTGTGACGTGGTCGGTCACAAGTGCTGGTGTCAATGGTAGAGGCTTGGTCGGTTACCACGGTGATTGTGTTCCGAGCTTTTTTGGGAATGATAACTTTATTGGTTCGGTCGACTCGATCAGATGGACAGTGAATCACCGCGTGTAGTGATTTGTCCGAGTCGCAGAGATTCGAGTGATCAAAGGTAGCTGCCCCAGTAGGAGTAAGATCTGTGACAGACACATGGGGCATGCCAAGGGTGATTGGCCACTTTCCCTGCTCAAACTGCAGCGTCTGCCACCTCACAACGCATACCAAAACCCTAACACTTGAACCAGGGAATTCAGAGAGTTACCAATTGTAACTCTCCGAATGTCATATACCTGATTACCTGTCCATGCGATCTATGCTATGTGGGTATGACGAGTAGGAAAGTAAAGCAGAGGATTTGTGAACACCGGTTTAACATCAGATGCAAAAAATCTACAACAAAAATGAGCAGACATTTCCTCGAACAAAATCACACCACCAATGACATGCAGTGGACTGTGATTGAGCAGCTGAATACTGGCAGCAATATCAGCAACCGTCTTTTTGAGAAAGAGCAGAG
This sequence comes from Lissotriton helveticus, assembly GCF_964261635.1. Lineage (NCBI taxonomy): Eukaryota > Metazoa > Chordata > Amphibia > Caudata > Salamandridae > Lissotriton > Lissotriton helveticus. The sequence goes on along the minus strand of NC_136070.1, from coordinate 220,867,914 downwards.
GTGGGTCTATAGACTGGGGACCCATCTCATTGGACTGAATGATGATATTCCATGGAATTCTGTGATTAAGTTAATACTTTTGGTAGTCACTAGAGTCTCGCCTCGAAACGGTACCCCGTGATCACTGCCCTACCATAATCATTCATGATTCCATAGAGTCCTTAATTATGCTCCAGTTACTTGACATTTCTACCACCTAATCTTCATGGCAGGTTTCCCCCCCCTATTTTTAAATCACGAGCTATCTATAGCCATTATCGCCCACAATTGATAAAAAACCAATCATAGAGTGAACATCATCTTTTTCTGCATTCCCTCATATGTTTAGACTCTTTGACAGTCACGATCATCTATCTATTGTGGGCATTTTTCTCCTTGGCTTAGCGCTAGTAACTGTACACCTTTGATCACTCGAATCTCTGCGACTCGGACGAATCACTACACGCGGTGATTCACTGTCTGTCTGATCGATTCGACCGAACCAATAAAGTTATCATTCCCAAAAAAGCTCCGAACACGATCACCGTGGTAACCGACCAAGCCTCTACCATTGACACCAGCACTTGTGACCGACCACGTCACAAAACGTTGCAGTCTCTGATTGGGTACCTACTCAGGGTGCCGCCCCCACCTAGGCGGGCCCCACCCCCCGGAAGCAACCAACGCCTCGCGGCCTAAAACACTCATAACCTGTTCACCGGGCCCCGCTTTTGATCTTCGGGGTCCGGTTTGAGGGTAATGCAGGTATACTGAGGGAGCCGAGCGTCGAGGGCGTAAGTAATCCGGCAGCCATTGATAATCGCGAATTTGGTGGCATATCACGGAGCTAAGTACCGTTTCTCCTAGTTTTCTGACGCATTGCATGTTTAATCTTTTTACTAAGGGTGTGCCAATTACGCTACCACCCCCCTCCTGTGACCCATGGTATACCCCCGTTACACCAAAAAAGTGAGACATTTTAAATCTACCTTTCTAGCGATCGTTTGACATTGTTGGCATATTGATCACTAACAGGAAGACGCTCTTCCTTTTTTTTAAAACAACAAATACCCACAATCATAATTTTTTCACTTTTAGCATGCTGCACTTCCCAGTGACTAGTGCATATTAACCCAGGGACAGAGGTGGTGATAAACATAGCGTTATTTCGCCACACACTGTCTTTTCACGACGATTGGAGCACCATAGATCTACTACTGTGATTAAGAACAACCACTGACTGTTTGTCTTGTCCTCTATGTACGTCTATGTCTTTCTTCCTTTACAGGTGCAGAAACCTAATGTAAGAAGCCTCCTAAACCAGGAGTTATTAGGAAGACAGTTTTTCTTCCTAATTTTTTGCACTTTTTCACTTTTTTTTTCACTTGCACGTCCCTAGGTAAGGGTGGGCCTTAGTGTGCCCATACCGCCAGGGTTTAGTACACTTATAGAGTCCAGATGAATGCCTGGTAACTTTACACCGTTTCAGAGGCAGAAACATGTTGACTGACAATTAAGGAAATAACCACACAATTAAATGTGGACTGCTTTCCTATACACTGTTTTTTTACTATGTCCTAAGTGATCACATAATAAATCATTTTTTGATACACTGAAGACATTTTTAATCTTCTCACCACTAATTGTTATTTTTCACTGCACGCCTTGAACTCACAAATCCTGCTCCGCAGTAAATCTGGCGTGGAAGCACACTAAAGAGGCACTCGGCTTCTTTAGTGGGGCCCGATGATGAAGCATGTCATCACCAGGTGGTGAGTGAGGGCTTTCTAAAACGTCCTAAGTGAGGCCGTCTCTTCTTCCCCCCCCCCTTCGTTGCTCCTCCGTGTGGTCTCTTTGATACCAGAAAAACACTCTTTTTTGCTTACAGATTATCTAGAGTCTCCAGATAGCTTATGTTTGTCTGCCAGGTAATGTGGAGTGGATGTGTTTAGGGCCTCATGGGTGGTACAAGCAGTCTTGTATATGATCCTGGTTTCAATGGGCAGCCAGAGAAGAGGGACCGGCATTTTTTTCTATCACTAAAGATCGGCATCAACAATATTGTGGCACACTAATATCGAGGAGAGATTATTGAGGGACAAAATATCGAAAGGTAAGTTCATAGAGGGAAGTATAGATCTATTCAAAGTCCACATCTACGTTCCATAAATATATATGTATTGCATAAGTAAATATATATGGAGTTAGGTATAGAAAATCTAGACCTAGATTCATGATGATATTTTATTTTCAATATTCTTAACTCAATATTCTCTTGCATCATATTGTTGATTCAATGTTCAGGAGGCACACCTGACCAGCATAGGTGAGATATAGTCATTCCTTTTGGCTCCATAGACGAAGCGTGCTGCCGAATGAAGAATTGGTTTCAGGGAAGTGAGATGAGTCTTTGGGAGACCGGTCAAGAGAGAGTCCTAGTAGTTGACCTGGTGAAGAGGAGAGATAGACGCTCTTTCACAACACGTTTCCAACTCTGGCGTAAATGCTCCTGCTTCAAGCAGCAGGCTTCTATTTTAAACCTCCCCAGGAGATGGGAAGTGGACCCAGCTGAGCAATTATTGCTTGGTAGTGTGTGTGTGTGTGTGTGTGGGGGACGAGGGGGGACGAGGAGGGGTGCTTTTTGGGCAGAACAGGGCGTCCAAAGCCCCACCTGCCATATCCTCGCCTCCTTGCCTCCTAGTATATTTAAACTACATTTTAGCATGTGCTAAAATAATTGGTAAAGTTTACTTTAATTACTAATGTTATCAACTAGTATATTATTTAGATCTTAATTTAAACCTCAAGTAGCCGTATTTATTATGCTCCCAATCCAAAGAATAGTCATGGTTTCTTACACATCTCCAAATGCTTTTTAAATTCCCTTTTTTTTCAACGTAATTATAGCGCGGTAAAGAAATTAGTATGAACCGTGCATCGCGATAAGCCCTCACTGAGGTAATTGTAAGTGCGCTCGAGGAAGCATTATCGCTGCACGTTAAATGCACATTTCCACGTGCCTCGAGATATTCAAATTGAGTTGCTTGGTTTTCGTTTTTTGGCTGTCTAGGAATGTGGTTTGGAAAGCCTTCTAAACTGTGTTAAGACAATAACGGAAATGAAATGAACAGGCGGGAACAATTCCCCAATGAAAATTACTCTCCGGCTTCAATCTGCTGCCCCCGAAGGCACTGACTAATCAGTGTATTTGCTAAATTAGAGGAAAATTGGACCTGTTCTCGCCTGAGAATGGAGCTTGACCAGCAAGTCCATGATTGCAGCGCTTTTACTATTTACTGGTACAACCTGCACGTACGTTCCTTAAAAGCGATGGACTGATGCGTACAAAGGTTCTATGCTATTTATTTCAACATTCACTGTATAACTACATGAAAATGAGATATGAATAGCTACGTTCAAGCTACTATCGGCACCGTCTCAGGAGTCATCAGATAGCATGTGCGTGCCCTTGCGCACGTGCACACAAACAACATACACACGCACACAATACACACACACGCACACTAGCTTACTCTGGGGCAGATTTACAAGAAAATTACGCATCTCTGCGTTAGTGCAACGATGCATCAATTTACCTGCGCCTGCGTGCAAAACCTTAGCGCCTCCATGTATACATCGTATTTACAAGACGGCGTATCATGGAGCTAGGATTGACATAGGCATCAGAAATTCTGACGCATCTGTTGGTCAAAAGTCACGCATTGGTAGAGTTGTGTCGCAAGCACGATGCAACTTAAGCAATGCATGGGGAGGCCTATACTTATTGTGCTGCGTCACTCCTTACGGCTGCTCCAAGTAGGTGTAAGGTTTTGACGGAGTGGTGTCCTAGTAGTGGCACAGTAAAATCATGTGAATTTCACGCCTCACTTCTGCGAGGGTTTCCTACTTAGGAACGTCCACCCTGCATACATTATACCTGACACAAGTATAATATGACGCAGGGCTTTACAATGTGACGCATCTTCCTAGATGCGTCACATTGTAAATGGGCTGCAACGTGGCGCATTGTTTACGCAACCTCTGCATCACAAAAAGTGACACAACGGTGGCGCAAAAGTGACGCAAGGGGCTTGTAAATCTGCCCCTCTGTTACTTTCTCTCTCTCTGTTTCTCTCTTCTCTGTTTTTTGTGTACATCTTGGGGTCCGTTGTTGGTGTGTTTGTTTCTTTCAATGTGGGGGGCAGGAGTGCCTAGCAGATTAGCACCTGGGAAAGTAGGGATTTGCGCTGTAGCAACATCCTGAATTACCTAGGGGCTTGTGCCCTTGTTGGTGTAAGTGATGGTACTAAGGCTTGGGGCGAGATTGCCCTGGGAGGCTATAATCCTTTAGGTGAGTCATTGGGTATGAAAGTAAGTAGTGGAAAATTGGCTGAGGTTTGAAGATTTCTTTGCTACTGCTGCAGTGTCTCCCTGCTGCTTTTGGCTGACTGAGAGAGTACATGCACAATGTTCACTGATTTAGGATTGATGTTGCGGCCTAAGTGTAATCAGCACACTACTGTTTGACAGGGGATACTCCCTGTTGGCTGGGACAAGGCGGTTTAATAATGCTTGATGAGAAGCACATTACTTGTGGGCTGAATAATACTGCCTGAAGTGAGGGAAAACAATTCAGTCTAAAACGCCTCCGCCCGACTGATCGTCAACGTCCCCCGCCGCAGCAACATCACCCCCCACCTGAGAGACCTACACTGGCTCCCCATCGACAAGAGGATCACCTTCAAGCTCCTCACCCACGCACACAAAGCACTCCACAACGTTGAACCAGTCTACCTTAACAGCAGACTCAGCTTCTACACCCCACCCGCCAGCTCCGCTCCGCCAGCCTCACCCTCGCGGCTGTCCCCCGCATCCAACAAATGACCTCCGGCGGCAAATCCTTCTCCTACTTTGCCGCCAAGACCTGGAACACCCTCCCTACCCACATACGGCAGACCCAAGACCTACTCGCCTTCAGAAGACTCCTCAAGACCTGGCTCTTCGAGCAGTAGCAGCACCACCGCCTCCCCTCAGCGACTTGAGACCCTCATGGGTAAGTATCACACTCTACAAGTACTCTGATTGATTGATTGATTGCTTAAGGACCTCCAGCAAAACACTTGGTGATCCCCACAGCCAGCTCTAGCACAATGTTGGTGGCCCTGGAAGGTTGTTGCACAATACTAGCAGATTGGGAGCACACATTTCTTGTCGAAGATAAGTCCAATTGGGCATGTAAATTACTTTAAAATACATAATTTTGAGAGACTGTGGCCTACAAATAGACCGGCTGACCTCGAAGCTGGGGAACCAGGTTCAAATAACTGCAGGGACGCTCAATCAACATCCTGTGATTCTGGGCAATTAACGTCATCTCTCCATGCCTAACAAAATTATTGTGTCCAACTGTAAAATTATTGGTGCTCATGTCAAGCGCTCTGATACCTTTGGGTCTAGTTCGCACTACATAAAACTCCGAAAAAATAAAATAATGAGTAAAGTTGTGAAGGAAGTGGCCCTTATGGGCCACTTGGGTTACTTACAACCACCTGCTATGCCTTCCCAAGAATGAAGAGTCGGTCAGATAGTAGAGAATATAAACATACGTTTATTAGCAATACTCTGCAGAGGAGTCCAATCTGACCTGCACCCTAAGATGTCTGCAGAAGGACGGACCCCTCCAACAGTCTACAGCACATAATGATTCTTCCCAACAGCCTCCAACCACGCCCACAGTGGAAAGTTACCGGCCATGATGTCAGCAGACCCCAGAGCCACCCTGTGAGGGACCATGAACCATTATCCTGATGGATATCTGAAGCAAGTCTGTGTAATTTCTGTATTGCGGAGTACACATTAGGGGGCTTTATCAAGAATGTACATACAGCAGCTGCTGCCAATGACGCGGCAGGCTCCACCCCTATCAGCAAGAATGACGTATAAAACCATCTGATTTTGTAGAGCAACGAACCTCGTAGCCTGAAGCTCGACTGTAATATTAGTCAGTATACCTGCAGTAGTATTAATGACTCCCTCAACTACTCTGGCAAAGCGGTAACTATTACGACTATTGAACATGGACCCAAGAATGGCAGAATGCCCTTCATATGTCAGTAAATTGCTGTAGGGAGGTATCTGCCGGATCAATATCGTCTGGATTGACAACTCTCTTAACTCAATGCAAATGGAGATCCCTACGCTGTAGCCTATGATCCTTGTGATAATTAGATGGTGCAATGTAAACAGGAGGTAAGAGGAAAGAGACATAACACAGGCCAGATCATCCCATAGGAAGCCATGTATAAGCCTGTTCCCCGCAGATGAAGTATACATTCGGAGGTGTAAGCAAAGATGGGCTACTAGTAGTGTTAAATCTGCACGTGTAGTTACAACGGCTCTGTCCTACAAGAACGTTCCCTGAGCCTTCAACACAGAAACTAGCTGTTGCATTGATCACAGGCATGGGCATGGCTTTGCCTTCAGGGATATTTTGCTCCCATAAGCTTTTGAATTATTTAGTAACATGAAATCCTTGGAAATCCAGCATTTCATTCTGTAACCAAGTGACATTCTCATTAGCTTTGAAAAGCTTCATACAAGCTTCTGGATGTAGGGTACCCTCCGTGCCATCTGCCCCAAGCGTATATCTCTGATGTACCACTATATACTCCAACACTGCTTCGTAATCAGACTGTACCATTTTCATAACGTCAGTATGATAGTGCATGTTTACCATAGAAAGCAACTGGAACCATGCCTCACAACTACCCAAGTATGACAGGGGCAATGACACCAGCAAATCATTCTTGTGCATAACGAAGGGGAGTAACCCACACACCCAACAATTTGTGGCATTAGTGGTACTGTGTACCTGATGAAGCATCTGCAGAAAAGCGTTCTCGGTATGAGTCTGTCCATGTCTCTCTTTATGCGGGCCAGTGTAACAAATAGGTGCTCAGGTGGAACCGGGGTAGTCCCTATCAAAGTGTGCACAGAATGCTGTTCTTCTAAATACCACACCACCATGGATAGTGTAATTGTTACGATAAGAAGGACCACTGCCACTACTCCCTACTCCCACTAGACCAACTAGACCACACAGGACCATTCTGCTGTAATAGAGGGGTCACCAGGGGCTCTTCCTCCTTCATGACTGCACAACCAAATGGGTACATAGAAAGAAAGCTTAGGAATTGGAGCCATAAAAACACAACCGACCAGAGGGGTGCAAGTCACCCAGTGTCCATTTAGAGCCTCGTCGGTAGGCTCCTATTGTTCATCAACAACAGTGCTATGAAGCTCGTCCACAGAGGAGCTGCACGATCGCAGCTCTTGCTGAAAAAACAATCCTCTTCTCTCAGGAAAGGGCACCCTCCCTCCTGGGCAAGTACCCTCAACGATCCTGTCCAGTGTCCAGGGCAGTGCACCAATGTAGCTCAATATAATCTAATACAGGCCCTTTAGGCATGGCACCTATGCCCTAAGGTCAAGTCCTTCCCTAACTCCTGGACTGTTCTGCTGTTGCACCGTCCTTCTTTCGGGGCCTCAGGTTATACCTGGTGACTCCAGGCACTATCTCGTCAACAAAAAAGAGGTAGAAACTCAGGGTCAGGTGGGCATTGAGACTCAGATTCTGGTGTATTGGAAACAGGGTTATCCGGGGCAGCCCTTATTTCTGGTCAGACCGCCTCCAACAAGGCTGCGTCACTTTCTTCATTAGTCTGCGCCTACCTCAGTTGGGCGTCAGAGAAGGGAATGAAGCGGGGCACCCTCTCTCTTTCTTGGTCAGTAATGCCATCGAGGACCCACCGATCATACGGAAGTGGTAGGGGGATCCATTTGACATGCGATCCGTGGACCCAGTGCTTATAGCCTTGAAGCTTGACGGCTGTGCAGGTGGCGAGAAGGACAATTAGGGACCCCTTCCACCTCAGCTCCAGGCAGTTGTTCCAATGAAAGTTTTTCACCAAAACAAAGTCGCCTGGCTGTCTCTAATGCCCGGGCCCCTCTGGTACTGGTTGCAGTGTGGCGTGAATCTGTTGGTGGATAGAACGGATATCTTTAGTTAACTCGTACAGATAGTATACAAGCAGGGGGTACTCTACCTCAGAGAAGCGCTTGGGTCTTGGGACGCCCCTGACATTGGTGGGGCATCCAAAGACCACCTCATACGGGGACAACCAAGTTCTAGAATGCACTGTTGCTCTGGTAGGAAATAAAGCCAAAAGTAATGCATCTGGCTATCGCAATCCTGTGCTTTCTAAGGGACATATTATCAAGAAGGGCGTAAAAATTATCGCCGCTTTAGCGGCAGGAAACTGCTGCTAAAGTGGCGATAATGGGTTTGATAATATGCCGTTGAGAATTCCCATAGAAGCCCATGTTCAGATCAGAACATGGGCTTCGATGGGAATTCACAAGGGCATATTATCAAGCCCATTATCGCCGCTTTAGCGGCAGTTTCCTGCCGCTAAAGCAGCCATAATGTTAACACCGTTTCTTGATAATATGCCCCTTGGATCTTCGCTAACTTCAGTTTGAGAGTACCATTGTACTTCTCAACCAGGCCTGCGGACTAGGGGTGGTTCGCTCCATGAATCTTCTGCTTAATATGGAAGCCTTTGCACACCAATTCAATGACTTTTGAATTGAAGTGACTTCCGTTGTCACTCCAAATCACACGGGGCAATCCATAACGTGGGAAGAACTCTTTTAAGAGTGCCTTTGCCGTAGCTGTATTCTCTTTAGTGGGGTAAGCCTCAATCCATTTACTGAATGCACAAATCACTGCTAGCACATACTTCAAATTGTTAACTCGTTCCATTTCGATGATATCCATCTGGAGAACCGCGAAAGGGAAGGAAGACGGTGCAAAATTACCAGCGGGTGTAGGAGTACCTTTCCCAGGATTATGTTTCAAACACATATTGCAGTGTTTCACTAGGTGCTTGGCTACCTTAGAGATATTATCCTTCTACCATACCGGCTCCAGTAGCGTGCATAGTCCTTTGGCACTATTGTGTGCTGGGTCATGGGCCACGGTAACAACAGTGAGCACATAAGCATTGGACAACAACCATCTCTGCTTCCCAGATAAATCAGTCCAGCACCCATCATCTTCCAAACGCCCTGTACTCTCCTCCCATAATGCCAGTTCATCTACGGTCGCCTCACTTTGTATTTCCCTGACATTTTCTAATGAGTCCTTGAACATTCAATTGTCTGGGACCCACCTATCAGGACCTGCCACAAACATCTTTTTCATCTTTGATCGAGCTTTCTCTTTAGCTGTCAGATCTGCAAACACATTTCCCCTTCCAACGTCATCTGTTGCTGCTTTATGTGCGCTATATTTTAGTATTGCCAACTTATCAGGAAGTATCAATGCTGACAACAGTCTATGTATCAATGGACCATGCTGTGTTCACAACCCATGTGAGGTCAGGAACCCTCTCTCTGCCCAGAGGCGCCCACAATTATGGGCCACCCCACAGGAGTACTGGCTGTCAGTGTAGACATTAACAGCCAGTCCCTCACTCAACTCACAAGCACTAATGAGGGCAACCAACTCTGCAGCTTGAGACGATTGCTATGGGATACGGGATGTCTCAACTACAGTTTGCAACGTCGTGATTGCATAGGCTGCAGTGGTAGTGCTATCTGGTAATTTGAAACAAGAGCTATCGACATATAGTTCCCCGTGGGGGTCAGAATAGTTTCTTCCTCAGTCCGAAATAAACAATCATGGACATCATTGTCCTTTTCTTCTGAAGGGAGGGGTAGTAACGTGGCTGGTTCAGAGTAGCACAGCGTTTGATGGTAATGTGCGGAGCAAACAAGGTTAATTCATATCCAGTAAGACGTGCACTAGTAAGGTGCTGCGTCTTTGTCTTATTCAAAAGCCTATCCACTGCATGAGGTACTGTTACTGTGAGATCCGTATCAAGGACGAGCCCTGCCAATTGTCTGATAGAAACTGCCACCGCTGTGGCAGCTCTCAGGCAGCTCAGGAGAGCTCTGGCGAGGTTATCAAGAACAGCAGAGAAATAAGCGCAGAGTCTCTGTTTACCACCAAAACCCTGTGTTAGGACAGAAAGCGCGCAACCAGCTTCCTCGTGTACATAGAGTACAAAAGGCTTCTGGTAATCAGGAGTAACAAGAACAGGAGCAGAGCAAAGTACAACCTTTAGTTGCTCACTTGCTGGGATGCAGATGTCCAAGGCAAGGGTTCATGCACTTCTTTGGTGGTCAGGTAAAGAATGGGTTTCGTTAGCAAGGAATAGTTAGGGATCCAATGCCGACAATACTAAGTTATGCCAATGAAAGTGCGCACCTCGCATTGGGTCTTAGGGACAAGTATATTAGTAATAAGTGTAATAGCAGCTATGCGTTCAGGTGTTAGTCTGCGATCCTCCATCAAGAGTAGGTTATCTAAATAGGTGACCTCCTGTCGACAATATTGAAATTTGTTAAGTGACACTTTGTGTCTATGGTGTGCCAAATCTACCAGTAATTTGACTGTGGCCTCTTTACAACCATCCTCAGTGTCCGAAGCCACAAGGAGGTCGTCAACCTACTGCAACAGCACATTCCCAGGGTGAAGCTCCAAAAGTTTGGCTATAGATACTAGGACTTTCTGTATAGCCTTGTGGAGCACGGCAGAATCTAAAGCTCCGACTGGCTATTGCAAATCCAAACAGATATCTGCTATTCGTACGGATTGCTATGCTGAAGAAAGCATCCTTCAAATCGATCACGGAAAAGAATTTCGCTGACGGGGGAATCATTGTCAAGATCGTGGTAATGTCTGAAATCACAGGGTACTGGGGAACCACTATTTTGTTTACCTCTCTAAGGTCAATTACAAAGCGGTAAACATCAGGGTGAGCATCAGAAGAATCCAAGGGTGTCTTTTTAAAAATTGAAGAATAGGGCTATTACACACATTCGCCACAGCCTCTTCAACCACACCAAACTTGATCAAATCCTCTATCATTTGTAATAATGCCCTTTCTCCTGCCTGCAAGATCTTGTACTGGGGAATGCGTGGCAATTTGTTGATATCCTTTATCTGGATGGAGACCGGTGAGAGCAACCAGACATCCGTGTCCCCTGCAGCCCACAATGTGCGTGGCACGTTCTTGAACTCCGCTGGCAGGGGAGCATCTTTTGCGAAGCATTGCTTTGCATAGGCCACCTGTGGTCCAATAGTCATGTATACACCAACTGGAGAACTAACTATTGTCGCATGTAACCTTTTTAATAAATCCAAGCCCTACAAATTCTCCCCACAGGTTGACATTAACAAAAATGGTGAATCAACCGTGAAGGGGCCAACAGCCAAAACAAGAGGTTTGGAAATGGGGCTAACAACCAGCATGCCTGAAAAGCCTTCCAACACATTATTTTGGCCAGACAGAGCTGCCCCCAGGACCAGTGAACAGGAAACAGAGCTATTCATAGCCCATGAATCAACTAAAAATACCTTGTCGTATCCTGCAAATCCGCCATAACATATGGTCCGCACTGATCTACAGGCACTGGAACTGGTCCCTCACACTGTCTCTGGCTGTCCTAGCTATGGGACAACCCCCTTACCTCATCCATGTCATATTCATCGTGATAGTACTGTTGGCCTCGGGGTCGTCAAAATAGTTCCTACTCTGTCAATTTTGTGATGTATTCTCTGATTGAATCTCCCCTCGGCCTCCTCCTCCTCATCCACATCCTCTAAAACCTCGACCTCTCTGGGCCTCTCCTTTCTGCAACAACTCCGGACACTCATTCTGCCAATGTCCCTCCTGCTTACAATATGCACATTGGTTAAGCCCAAGGGGAGCACTAAAAGCACCACCCCTATTAGACCTGGGTTACCGCTGGGCCGATCCCGAACCTCTGCCTTTTCCCCTCGCAACTTGCTGCATCAACACCCTTGTCTAAAAATCCTTTGCCTTTATCTCCACCTTTTCTGTGTCTTCATTCTCTCTATGCTCCTAGTACTATGCCATACTCAAAATCACTGATGGGGATTAGGTCGTCCATGTACTTTCCGAAGCCTGCAACCTAGTTACGATTTCGGGAAGCAATTTAGTGACAAATCTGTTAACAAACAAACGAACACCATCCTTCTGTGACAGGTCCTTACCATTAAAGTCTAAAAACACCCCTTCAAATCTAGTACAGAAATCAAACACTCTTTCATCCTTCTTCTGATGACATGCAGTCAACTTATCCCAATCCACTCGCCTTGGCGGGATGAGGGAGTGCATGTAAGTGATAATACGCCCCCGCAAAGCTAGGAGCACTGCTTTCGGCTTCCCGCCGGGCTTACGCTCCTTATCCCAAGCCTTGAATGCATCCCATGTGCCACCCAACTCCAGTGCATGATTCTGTGTATGCACCTGCTGCCATATATCTACAGATACCAGCAGACCAAAGAACGACTCAATATCAGCTCAGGTCATCACTGTGACGGAGGTAGCCTTCGTCAATTTTTTATAATATGCAGTAGGGTTTTTCCGAAGGTCCGGCAGCTGGCTCTTTAGGGATAGAACCTTACTCCTCTTCCAAGGAGTATAGATCCACTGTTCCTGAAACCGAGCGTCGACCTGCAGAAGCAGAATTTTCCGTAGTTGTCTTAGAATTCTATAGCCGGTGGCTGCAACCTGTACTGCTTGGTGTTCAAGATTTAGGGATTTGTCCAGCCAAATTCCTAGGTTTTTGATGCTCTCTTTAGGAATGGGGGGCCGCCTAGGCTGCTGAGCCATTTCAGTTGGGGGGAGCTGTTGTTATTGTTCCCTAGAATCATTAGCTCCATTTCTTCCCCATTCAGTTTGAGGAAGGAGTGGTTCATATAAGTGGCTACTGCACTCAGGCAGGCTTCTAGGTCAATCTCATGCTTTTTAGGGTGGTTAGGGACAGTACGAGCTGTGTGTCGTCTGCGTACGTCACAATCTGCACTTCAAAGGGAAGGACAAGGTCGGCCAGTGGTTTAAGATATACATCAAACATGGTGGGGCTTTTTGAGGAGCCCTGCGGGACGCCACACAACAGTGGAATAGATTTAGGGGAATAAGTGCTGTCGAACACCTGGAAGGTTCTCTCCGTGAAGAAGGATCGGAATCAGGAGAGGGCTTTCCCTGCCACTGATACCGCTTTGAGTCGGTCTATTAACGTTTTATGATTTACAGTGTCAAATGCGGCATTTAAATCTAGTCTCTCTAGTAATATAACATTTATCAGTCTACAATCAAAACTTTCCATCTGCACATTCTATGCCCTTCTCTATCTTTTTCCTTTCATAGGCCACTGCTTTCTGTGTTATAGTTTGCATCTGTCTCTTCCGGGCCTCTTTCTCTGCTCTCCTACGCCGTTGCTTTTCTTCTTTCTGCCATACTCTTAGATAATCAAACATCGACTGCCTACTCTTTTTGGCAAACAATTTGTCATGCAAAAAATTCAATTTTTGTTCATTAAACGAACCAGTAAGTGCCCATTGTAGCTCAGCATTCGTATATATATTCCACAATGTGCTAAACATAATAGGGCCAATACCATGCTTGACGTATACGTAAAAATTAGGGGAACCCTCCAGAGGCGCAGGCTGGCTCTCTTCCAGTCGGGCATCAGTGGAACAACATCGACATCCAAAACATCCTACAATACTTAAAGAAGGCATCTTAATATAAGACACATACAGTGTCCCCACCTGACAAGTATAATACCAACAAAAATAATAAAAGAAAAAATAATTAAGAGACAAATTGTTCAAGAAACAAACCTAAAACCGTCCAAAAATCGCCCACTGCAGTCCGGAGACTGTACCAAGTTCAAGAAGACAGGCTCTAGTACCATATCTTTTTGAGAGAAGACCAAATTACCAGTTGGCCTGGCAGATTGTTCGCAAACACTCTGTGTCTTTCAAAAAGGGTCCGCAAATCCACCAAGCTCAAACCAAGACAGTCCAAAAGATCGTACCAAGACTCGTGCCGTTCAAGCAAGGCAGTCTGAAAACTGAACCAAGACAGTCAGGAGACTGTACCAAGACACAGCCCACAGGCTCGTGCCTTCAAGAATGGCGCAATTTTTCCAAGAATCAAATCACTCACCTGGTGCACTCAGGTCGAGTGTCAAATTATTCTCCACTGTCGACTCTTCGGTCCAAACGGTCAAATCCAAGGTTTCGCCTTCTCAGGACCCTAGCCGGTGATCACTACACGAGGAGTCGCCCGATCAGATGGGTCGGGCAGCTGCGAGAACCAAGCTCGATTGTGTGTGGTACCCCGATCCACCCGACCGAAAGGACACAACCCCGACACTGCAAACAGTTTGCGGGTGAGTCGGGTCACCTTGCGGGGTTCCTGTTCGGGCACCAATTGAAGGAAGTGGCTCTTAGGGGCCACTCGGGTTACTTACACCTGCTATGCCTTCCCAAGAATGAAAAGTCAGTCAGACAGTAGAGAATACAAACATACGTTTATTAGCAATACTCTGCAGAGGAATCCAATCTAACCTGCACCCTAAGATGTCTGCACAGGGACTGACCCCCCAACAGTCTACAACACGTAATGATTCTTCCCAAGAGCCTCCAACCACACCCACAGTGGAAAGTTACTGGCCTGGGCCGAACATGAACAAAGAGGGCACAGAGGGATGAGCTACCACCTGCCAGATGGGTACATGTTATCTGCAACTCAAGGTTACAGTGCTGAACCTCAGCGTCTCCTAACGTGAGAGCAGAACTATACACTCGGATAGGTATGTGAGGGCAGAATTGCCTATTCATTAGTAAGTCGAGAAACAGCCTTGAACAGAAGAGAAAATAATAACGAAATACACTGTTCTGCTGAGGCAAGCAATATGAGTAATGAGGCCTAGCTCAGGCACAGTCTAAGCAGTCTAATAGGGATTACGAAATACAAAATAGAGTCACACTCACTAACTGAAGCCTGCACCTTACGGGATAACTCAGTGGGTTGCATAACATGAATAAAAATGACGTCTATTTAGCCACACACTGCTAACCTAATATAACATGAAACGAGTGCATTGCAGGAATGAGATTTTCAAACCTAACAGTTGTGTTTCATTGCATTATGTTATGTTGTGTCACTAAATGTTGTGCTCTCTGTCACAGGTTCCCAGGGTTCATAGTTCATGAGAGGCTACATTTCAGTGTCTTACAGCATGACAAAGAGTATACAAAGAATATACTATAACAACATTTGTAACCCTGAGATGAATGTCAAACGGGTGGTGCAGTTTGGGTGCGGCCTACGTTGGCTAAAGGGCATGCTCTTCTGACCAGCCTCCCTATGATCAGACTAGCCTCCTTAGAGAGCTCTCCATGCAGTAGACAAGCTGGTGCCTGGAACTTTAAAGTTGGACCATGAAATTGAATCCCCCCCAGTCTCTGTAACTGTATTGCAATACCCTTACTTATTCCCTCCTTCCACTCACTTCTCACTTTTTATTCTTAAACTATCCCTGCTATATAAGATTGCAATAATGTCCTTACCTTATTTGCCATCTTTTTTTAATTTACCCTGCTCTTCTCTGGCCTGTACCTAAGCTACATCCTCTCAAGTTGTACTGTCACTGCAGCTCTTCAGGTAATACCTTACCTTTCAACTCCACATCATTTGTTCTAGTCCTCTCCTGCCTTGATGTCCGGGCACTTAGATGGCAACTATGACCAACACTTGCCCACCCATAACAACTTTAGCAATAATGGTAGTACTTGTTTTTATTTTAATATCACTGCCTGTAAACTCACCACTTCTTGTGAAGTTTTTTATGCTTCCTTATATCTTTTGTTATGTTCTTCTGCATAAAGCAAGCTCATGCCTGCTGGTTCGCGCTAAATAACTCTCTAAAATATGCTATGTTAGAATATTTTATGTAGTACAGTCTAGTACCTGATCTGGAGGAGATCTCTTCATTGCTTAGTAGTTGGGAAGCCTCCAACTTGCTGAACATCAAATTCTTATGGAATCTCCTAAAAGCAAGATGATCCTGGGGGGCTCTGAAAAAAACGAGACTGTTCCAGAGTGAGCATCAAGAACATTAATTCCTCACATCACATCTTCTGAAAGCTTCGAAGGTTAGAATCATCTTGCTTTAAGAACTCATGTTTGACTGAGTAGTATCGTAGGAAACGTTTTTACAAAGAAGGATGGCCCTTGAACTTCATTTGGCTGCCAGTGGCCAGCATGTGAAGCCATACCAACCACTGTGATATCTTTCTTTGCCTTTTGGCGTCAAGGAAGGTTGCAGCGGTTAAAGGTATCGAAAGAGGTTCCATACAAAGATACAGATAAGATATTGCAGTAGTCAAGCCTTGTTGAAGCAGTAGTTGAGGAGGAGTGCCTGACATGAATCAGTCATGCAAGGAGGACATGTAGGTGGGAGAAGCTAAAATGCAGATTTGTCAGGGAAGATAACTTCTGGGGCTTTATCTCCCAGTGTCTGTTTCTGCAGTCAGTCTGAAGGGACTAGGATCAGGAAGAAAATCTCAGATGATTCCAGGCTAACAGTAATGGTCCTGCTGGGAAAAGTAACAGTGAACGACCTGACAAGCACATTTCTTGAAAAGGGGTGAAGGAGGCTGGAAGTCATAGATGCTTAGTCCTAGGAGGAAAAGCTTTTAAACAAACATAGGCCAAAGTGGTGTTACGTCTATGCTGACATCAGGGCCAAGAACTTATCAAAGACAGAGTGCATTAAAAAATAAGCGCTCCTCATGCTGCCAGCCAGTGTTTTTCTGAACGTTTACCTCAGTGGAAAGCTGAGCATCCATGAGCCCAAACCACTATCGCATCGTCAACCTGAGGGGGATTCCGTGAGCTACCTGGAATGCTGGGCTCAAAGGGCAGTGACAGAAGAAATAACTGATGGTAAACTTGTGCTTCTTTGTTTACCAAAAAAAATCATACCTTTCTGAATAGGGGTATCGATAACCCTTATAATCATCTCTTACAAAGATAGTGGTGTGTCCATAAGATGTTATATGAGGTAACCAATCTTAGAAGAGGTAGAGTATTTTTCTAGTGACATAATTTCCTATTTAAACTATATATAACACATGCGAAAGATGCATCGAAAAACATTGATTCCCTATTTCTTTCTTACGTTTCTCATGATTACTTTCCCTAGTGCTACCATTTTTATCACAATTTTTTGCTTCTAGCAGTTTGATGTTCTAGATTCAGTGCCTAGAATTTTTGCTTGACTCTGTAATTCTTCATTGTGTCAGCAGGAGTTTGGTGTCTCACTGTTCTTTTCAGTATTCATTTTCATGTTCAATCAAGAGACAATAGATAGCCAGGGTGCATTTTCCCATTTGTAGGTTTCCCTGCTAACAGAACCCTCTAAAGAAGACACATAAAATGTTCACAAATATTGTTCTGGGCCTTCAGGCACTATGACTACCGGGCGGAGGCACTAATTTCTCAGGCAATTAAGAAAGGCACCCAAAAGACGTTCTTTCAGTCAATGACAAGATGGCCCATTTGCTGCTGTCATAAACCAGAGCTGTTTAGGGTGGATCAAATCCCTTTTGTCTCATATTTCGGTATTTTGCAAATACTGCAGGTCTAACCACTGAAGTTTTCTTATGTGATTTACTTTAAATATTATTTTTACAGACATCTAGACAGCAAGCAGGTAAGTATGTAGGTAGCAAATTTAATAATACATTTACTTCCAGATTTGCTGTGGATATTAGTCTTCTAAATATACAAATCCTCGTCATAGGACATAACATAGAATATTTCCTGAATGCTAGTAGGAAATATACATGTATTAAAAATAGGATCGCAATATATACAACAATACTGAAGAGGCGGTTAATCAACGAAGCAGGGGTGTAACAGCATCCTCCTTTGGGAAAAGCGAGAGAGCAGTCAGGCCCTTATTAGACATACTTGGAGCAGCATCATTTTGGCTGCATCTTTTTGTTTAAAATAGGTCACACATATAAATGCATTCATGGCCTCATGTATTTCTGTGATGTAACATTATTAAAGTAATGTAGTGCACCTGAACAGATACAGAAGGCGCATTTGCTGCGTAATCTCGATATTTATGAGTGTGCAGATTAAAGTTTTGCTTGCAGTGTCATCGTCTTACAGTTCTCGTATAAATCTCCATTTGTGTGATTTGAATAATATTGTTAAGTCCTATGTATTTGCGTACTCATTTGAATAATGCTCTGCATTTATTTCATACCTGATATGTATCCATTTGAATAGTACTCTACATCTGTATTATAACCGTAAATGTATCTGCAATCATGCATTTGAAAACAAATTGAAATGAAAATATTATTTATAAAGCGCAGCTACTATCCGGAGGTGTCTAGGCGCTGACTGCTGAGGTGCCAATAGAAGAACAGGTTCCATGCAATGTACCAGAGTAACATAAGCGAAGACTGTGTGGAGGGTTACCTATATCACAATGCTTGGCGCTACAGGAAACTTATACTTGCATGTCCATAGATTGTACTTTAGTATTACATTAAATCGTCCGCAGTTTGAGGCGTTACATTTTGGGGTGATTGTGAGTCGTCATGATTCGGCCATACAGTCTGCGTGTTTATTTATATATATATTTATTTATTATGAGGTTTTATATAGCACTACTATACCCAAGAGTATCAGAGCGCTTTGCAAGGTAGGTAGACATATTCAGAAATAATAAACAAATTACAATTATTATTATTATTATTAATGACATTTGTTAAGCGCATGGTTGCACAAGGAACAGTGCGTCCCCGCGCTGAAAATCCCAGTAATCATCATATCAGCCTAACTCAGAGAGGAGGAGCACTGGGGCCGGGAGGGAAATTAAACTAATTAAATTAAGCCTTGGGGAAGAGATGGGTTTACAACCTCTGTCTAAACCTAGCTTCAGACGGTTCCATCCTCCATTCGATGGGCAGGTCATTCCAGTCTTTACTGGCCAGGAGTCTAAAGGACCGTCCTCCCATCCTTGCTCTGTGGATCCGAGGAACCACTAATAGCATGCTGCCCATCGACCTTAGAAGGCGCGAAGGACGGTAGATAGGAAGCAAATCCTGGAGATATGAAGGTGCCTTTTTGTGAGCTATGTGATGGGTAATGCACATAGTTTTTAAATTTAATGCGTTCCTTAATTGGAAGCCAATGCAGGGAACGCAATGCATGTTTCCCAGAAGCCCTCCTAGGGAGGTTCAGGACAAGCCTAGCAGCTGCGTTCTGGACGCGTTGCAACTGCATTAGGCCTTTTTTACTGAGTCCACATAGGAGGGAGTTCCAATAATACAAATGGTAGGTGACCAAGGCATGAACCATTGTTTTTCTGGTGCTGGGAGGCAGTAGGTCAAGGATTTTCCTCCGGACCTTCAAAATGCCATAGCATTTGCCGGCAACATTATCAACATGATTGGTGTAGGCTAGATTAGAATCAAGAAGTATGCCGAGGTTTTTGACTTTGACTGTATCCACCGGGACAGGGACAGAGCCCAGTTCTACGGGCCACCAAGCGGATGTCCAGATGGAAGGACGGGGACCAACGATAAGAACTTCCGTCTTATTACCATTGAGGCGGAGATAGTTCTGCTTCATCCACCCATCAAGTGCCACCAAGCAGGCCGAGAATTTCTCAGCATCCACAACTGGATCACGGGACAAGTTGATCACCAGTTGTGTATCGTCTGCATAAGGGACAATGGCAACACCATATGATTCCACCAGTTTGGCAAGGGGTTCCAATGTGGGGGAAGATTCAACGGAAAGGTAAAACATTGCATTGAATGCGTGAGGGGGGTAGAGAAGCAACGGGATACAAAGAGGGATACAGGGGGGTTGCAATTAGGGAGAGAAGGGGGTGTAGAGAGAGGGAGTGAGAGAATGGAAAGAAGGAGAGGAGATGGGTAAAATGTGAATCACAGTAAAGTGGTAATGAGCGGGGTCTTAGTAAAAAACAATTAGGAACCCCAGTGTTTGTTGAGGAGAAGTGCTTTGAGTCTTTTTTTGAAGAGAGGGTAAGAGGGGTTGCAGCGAAGGTCTTTGGGGAGAGAATTCCAAATCGTCGGAGCCGTACTAGAGAATGCATGAGATTGGGTCTTTTTACGTTTTAATTTAGGAGGAATCAGCGTAAGGGAGTTAGTGCTCCTCAGGGACCTGGAGCATCCTGCTTTTTGAAGTTTGATAGAAAGGTAAGAAGGGGTGTTTTGGTGAAGAGCTTTGTGCGTGATACAAGCAATCTTATATGTGGATCGTCCCTCAACTGGAAGCCAGTATAGGTTTTTGAGGACAGGGGAGATATGATCAAACTTTTTACAATCAGAAATAGGTCTGGCGGCTAGGTTGAGAACAGATTTGATCGGTGCAAGGTGGACTTTAGGGGTGCCCGCAAGCATGGCGTTGCCATAATCGATCTTGGAAAGGACAAGTGATTGTACCACGATTTTGAAATCATCAGCTGGAATAAACTGTTTAATTTTTTTGAGGTGGTGAAGGGTAAAAGGAGCACTTTTGGCTGCATTTTTAATGTGGGGGATGAGATTAAGATTTAGGTCGATGCTGATGCCTAGTGATTTAACAGAATTAGAGGTGGAGAGGGTGCAATTAAGTGCTTTGATATCATTAATCCAGAGTTGAATGGGAAGGGAGTTATTTTTGGGAGTGCACAGGATGATTTCTGTTTTTTTAGGATTAAGTTTGAGATGGTTGAGATGAAACCAGGTTTGGACTTTCATCCGAGTATCATTGAGGTGAAGGATGTCATTGTGGGATTTGATCTTGTAGTAAAGTTGAGTATCATCGGCATAGAGGTGATAACTGATTTTGGCTTGTTTGAGAATGAGGGTGAGTGGTTCCATGAAAAGATTGAATAGGGTTGGGGAAAGGATAACCCATGGGGTACACCGAGTGAGATAGGTTGCAGTTTGGAGAGGCAGTGACCAAGATTAATTTGTTGAGATCTATTTTGGAGGAACGAGGAGAACCATTTAAGTACAGTGCCTTCAATACCAAAGCGACCTTTAAGTGTATTAAGAAGAGTGGGATGGTGGACAGTATCAAATACTCAAATACAGCCGAGAGGTAAAGGAGGATTAATAGAGAGGATTCACCTTTGTCTAGAGAGCGATGAATGTTGTCAGTAATATTGAGCATAGCAGTTTCAGTACTGCATCCCTTTCTAAAGCCAGATTGGAAAATGTCGAGGAGATTGAAGGAGCTGATATGGCTATCTAGCTAGGATAGGACACATTTTTCAAGTGCTTTAGAGAGGAAGGGAAGGTTAGAGATAGTGCGCAGATTGTTAAGGTCATTAGGGTCAGCAAAGGGGTTTTTAAGAATCGGGGAGATTTGCCCTAGCTGAAGGGAGACAGGAACACAGCCAGTGGAAAGTGAGAAGTTGATGATATCGGTCCAGATTGGGGCTATGATAAATGTAAGATCTTGAACTAGATGGGAGGGAAGAGGGTCTTTGGAGTGTGAGGATGGTTTGAGTTTAGAAATGATGTTGATGATAATGGTTTCAGAGATTGGACTAAATTCACTCCATGAAGCCTTGTTTTTCAAAAGGTGTTCTGTCCGAGAGGAATCGAGGTGGGGGAGGGCAGGGGTGGGTTGAGAGGGGTCGAGATGTGGTAGAGGGGAGGATGAAGGTGAGTTAAGAATGTTAGGGAGGATGCAATGGTTAAGGGGAGGTTGGAGAGAGAGAGGGGGAAGAGAAGCATAGTTCGATGTTGTTAATTTTATTCATAAAGAAGCTGGCGATTTCCTCCCATCTGTCCACAGAGGCTTCTAATTTGGGAGGGCCGGAGGTAGTTTGTCTTTTGACGATATTAAAGAGTTCTCTGGGGCGGTTTCTAGCCTGGTCAAGTTGAGACCGGAGAAAGGAGGGCTTTTCGTTGAAGATATGTTTTTTATATTGGGCTCTAGTAGTTCTCAGGAGAGCCAGGTTATCAGAGGTGGGATGACTCCTCCAGGCACGTTCAGATTGTCTGAGGGTCCGCCTTTCACAATTAAGTTCGGCATTAAACCAGGACTTGGGAGGGATGTATTTTTGTTTTTTAAGTTTGATTGGGGCCATTAGGTCAAGGGCTTCACGAATGGAATTATTGTAATGGTCAGTAAGGTCGTTGGTGTTAAGGGAGGGAGGGGGGAGGAGTAAGTTATTTTTGATTGTAGATTCCAGTTTGTAATGTGGGATAAGGTGAAGTCTGCGAGTAGGTTTCATAGGTAAGGTGATCACAGTGGAGGGGCGTGGAGTAGGGCTATTCAGGGTGAAAAGGATAAGGTGGTGATCAGTCCAGTCTACAGGGAGTATATTGGAGAGAGAGGCCAGATCCTTGCTCATCAAAATTGCATCAAGGGTGGCGCCTTTAGAGTGAGTCGGAGAATGGCATAGTCGGGTCAAGTCAGTGATGTCTAGGGCTTCGTTAAATAGGATGACAGCAGGGTCATCATTTCTGTTCCAGTGGATGTTGTAATCACCAAGGAAAAGATTTTTGGAATGGGGAGAGATGCTTGAATGATAAGATCAGTCATCTCTTCAGTAAAGGGGAGGCAATTTCCAGGGGGGTGATAAATAGTGTGTAGCCGAGTTGTGGGAAAGCCAAGAAAAGTGAGGTCAGCGCAAAGGTATTCAAAGGACGATGGGTTTTGGAGCTGAACAAGTGAGATGTCAAGTTCATCTTTAAAGATTAGGGCCAGTCCTCCTCCTATTTGATCGATTCCATCTTTCTTAATGATAGAGTAGCCTGGTGGAATGAGCAGGTCGAGGATAGGAGTGGAGTGGGGAGATTGACAGCCAGATGGGTGGGAGGAGTGCACCTGGGACCTGAATAGGGCTTGGCTTTCCCCACACAATGCTGGCTCCACCCCCTGTGGTGCGACTGATGACCCTAGCCTGGCCAGTGAATGGTGACAGGGGCTGAGCACAACAGAGTGCTCCAAAACCAGCTGCAACTGGTTTTTCCCCCACCCTGCAGACACAGACAAAGGATTTATGTGTATAAAAAGGGGCTGTGACCCCTTGAAGACATCCGCGTCTCCATTAGTTTGCCATTCGCCCATGTCTATCACCTGCCTGCAATGCGCTCCGTCGTTCCTGCAGCACTTGTTCACGATCGGGGATGGCTGTTGCTGGTTGCAACTGTAATGTCGTGGCACGTCCCTGACTGTGGGCACAGCGGCCCCTCCTCCGAGTGTCTGAACGTTGCCTCTCGCTGTTTTGTCGGTTGCTCGGCGATGTGTGATGGCCTTTAGTTTTGAGCCAGTCCCATACGTCTTTCACTTTGTTGAAGAAGTGCGCGGAGCCATCTGCCACTACTCGCAGCTGGGCTGGGAAAAGGAGGGAATACTTCAGATTCAAGTCCTGCAGTTTGTGTTTAACTGTGAGGAAGACGCTCCGCAGTCGCTGCACCCCTAGAGCGTAATCAGGGAAGAAGAGAATCAGTAAATTGCCCACTTTGACCAATTCCAGGTTTCTAACTCACAGAGTTCTGTATCACAATCTTTAAAGTTCATGTGGCGAAACAGAAATGGTCGTGTCCCAGCACCCGGCGATGGGCATGTCAATGGTAATCTATGCGTCCTCTCCACTGCAAAGAAGGTGGAGAGAACCCCTGTGGGCAATAAAGTCTGTAAGCAGTTTTAAGGGTATGCCACTGCATCTCCTCCTTTCGTTCCTTCTGGTAGACCTATGACGCGTACATTTTTCCGCCTTGAATGGCCTTCTGCATCGTCCATCCTGCTGTCTAATGAGTGAAGCCGGGCTGTGAGGGCGCGAATTTCTGAATTTGTCTTCTTGGCTACTGGAGCGATCTTGTGTATTTCTTTTTCTAAGTCACTGACTCTCCCGGTCAATTTTAGATGGTCAGCATGTAGGAGCGTGAAGTCTGACGTGACCTTGTTAATACGGCCTTCCAAGGAGGTGTGTGTTTGCGTCAGCGCCTCGCCAATGTGTGTCACTGCCTGTAACACAGAATCTATTTTTGATTCCAGGCTGGAGCGCCTAAGGGTGTCCAATGTTTCAGAGTCATGATCAGAGTGGCCTGGGGCCGACGTCGACCTTGTGGATGGCACACCTGTGCCCGTTCGCGCTTTACCTATCTCAGTAGGGGCCAACAGGCGTGCTTTGCGGAGGTTGTGTGAATCCCTGCATGTTTACACGTGTTACACGTGCCACAGGTGGACACACCTCTATTTGGTTTCACAGGTGGATGCGCATCAGTCCAGGCACAGCCAGGCTGCTGGGAACTCTGTCATCAGCCGCCCACTACTCCAGTCGGGGTAGGCTGCACATGACTTGATGGCGTCGCTGTAGCTGTAATCTACAGGCTTACTCTCCAGTAATATCGCTCATCAGCATAGGCGTGAGCGTGTTTCACAATATGAAAGGCTGATGGCGGATGTTATAGGCCTTGTGGGCCCTTTTTGTGGGTCCCAGCCCCCTTGGCCTGAGTAGTGGCCCAATTGTGGCAGCGTTCCTTCTGCAGCTGGCCAGGTGGTGCACTCTTCAGTCACAGGTGCCGTGCCAACACACAAAGGCGCCGATTAGCGTTGACCTGCCGCAGACAACCTCCTGTGTCACAGTGCAGCGCAGTCCCAAGTAGCAGAAAGATCTTCCTCCTTTTTCCTTACGGTCGTCGATAGGTCGGGGTAAGCATCAAGCTACTCCCTTCAAGCCTCATGCAGTCGGTTTCCACACACTCTTGTGCATCTGCATCCAATGCTCAGGCCACCACACGCTGCGCATGGCTTGGGTCAAGTACACCGCATTGATCTGCATCCGCCCAAGCAGCTTGCCAAACTGAGGGGTTGCTGTGTCGCGGGGCAGTACGTCGTGATGAATAATGGACCGGTTGTGCACCACTTCACTCACCACACCAAGAGAACAACCGAGTAATTCCTCTGGGAATGCGCAGGTGGGGGAAGAAGTTGAGACCGCTCGGCCAGCGCACCATGAAGCACAGCCAAATCCCGCCACACAGCAGTGCGCACAACCGGGAGCTCTCTATCAGACCGGAACGCTGCAGACTCCCTCGGTCATATCTGAGGCGGTCAGGTGGGGCAGGCACACATTGTTGTCATGCAGTGCCAAGCCGGTCCACTCCCTCGTAGTTGCCACAGTCAATAATGGGGCACCACGCCCATTATCCGCACAGCCCTACTCAGCCGCAGCACCAGCGGGCACGCGCCTCTCAGTAACGCCTGGCCTCGGATGTGGCCGAACATCTTTGCCAGGGCAGTTTCCTTTTGGGGCGAGCTCACTGTGCACGCCTGCACATGTACTGTGGACCCAGTAAACCGGGATCAGCGCTCAGAGGATGGCGTGTAGTGCAGGAAAAAAGCCTTATTGATCAGATTCTTGTTGTTTTGCTTTCTAATAATGTATTAAATGTTACTCTATTTTCCTAACTTGGTGTGATATCCTTCTTGAGTTGTGTTTTCACTGTATAGTTCTTTGTGTCTTTCATATATACTTTAGACATTGCCTTTGAGATAGCCTGGCGGCTTTAGTGCCAAGCTACCGGCGGGTAGGCACAGGTTAGTTTGGGGTGCTTGTGATTTCACCCTGACAGGAATTGTTGTGGGTCTTGAGTAGGGTTTCACTCACCTCAATCTGTATCCCAATGTTCTATTCCTATGTAGTTCCAAGCTCTAATTATTTTGCTGTCTTGTCTTGCTCAGTTCCAGATCTCCATATAATCTCTGTAAAAAGCACCTATGGCACAACATTGAAGACTAAATCGTAAAAAATAGCAGGAGTTTCAAGACATTTAGGTTACACTGTCAAATGGGACACAGAGCAATTACCAAGAAGAGAACTGTTGCTTTGACATGGTCCCCCACTGGGACGAAAGCAGCAAGGACATCTTAAACTCAGTTTATTCTTAATATATTCTTTGCTCAAAGAATTCAAGGACATTATAATTCTATGTGGCCTTGTATTTGGATCAAATGGCTTATTGTTCAAAGGTGATTATTAGGAGCTGTTGGAATAAATACAGATCCTTGATTTTATAATGTGATTAAAGTGGAACTTTATAAAATGATAAAATCTAAGTTTGAAGCATATTTTATTCTCACTCTGGGGTTACGGTACACTGAGAATTACATAATTCGGTCCTGATGACTAATTTCTGACACCCAAAGTTTGAGAAACCAATATTTGACCAAGCTGAGCAAGGAGCTATACTGGTATGCATGGTTCTTCCCTGAAACATACACAGTCAACCCAGAAGCAAAGTTTAGGGACTAGTATTATGGACTGGTGAAGATACTGTCTGGCTATAACCTTTAAAACAGCAGCTCTTGTAGTTTGTGTTATACATTTGGGATTACCACATAGCAGACAAACTGCAAATATTCAGTGATGACCATTAGGATTATTCTGTCTTCCAAAACTGGACAGTGAACTATGGCAACATAGCAACAAAGCCAGAAAGGCTCTACCCAACCACCCAAAACAGGTAATTAATATAGTACACACAGAGGAGTGAAAATGCAGCGTTGTGTAAATATAATCTGGTATGTATTACGATGAATGACCTTATTGCTAGGTGTGAATTTGATACCAGAGCGTGGATTGCAATTCTGTTGCATACCATCACGAAGGATGGTGCACCTAGTGCTTCATTGGATTGTAAAAGAGCAATAACGCACAGCCAATCAGAAGATGTGGTAAAGCTCACAGCGGGGTCCAGACCAAGCATAGACCAATAATGGACCTCCGATTACAAGATGTGGTAAGTCTCATTGCAGGGTTCAGGCCAAGCACAGACCGATAATGGAATGCCAATCAGAAGATGTGGTAAAGCTGACAGTGGGGTCCAAACCAAGGACAGACCGATAATGGACAGCCAAGCAAATTATGTCATAGAGTTCACAGGAGGTTCAAAACCAGATAGGAATATGCCACATTTTCTGAAGAAAAAGTAACTCTTTTGTAAATAAACTATGGATAAACTATACAGGATTTTCAGAAAAACAAGTAAGAATTTGAGATTTGTGGTGTTGCCATCCAAACGTCGAACTTTTCATTGAGCTTTATGGATTGCAAAAAACGTGTTCTGCTTATTTAAAACAAGTATACAAGACTGTTGTGGAAAGGATAAGAATATATCCTTTTAAAAACTGACTAGAAATTCGATCAAATCATTTCTCCAGCAGTGGAATACCTGGCACTGATGCCCCATCTCCACTTGGTTCCACCTAGTAGATATCAAAACATTCTTACTATGATAGTCAATTTAATAACCTTTTATAGAGGGGATACAAAGGCAACCTAGTACGGGTTATCCTTGTTTGGGTGCTGTGGGGTGCCAGATGAGGGATATGGAGTTGTGCCACCCCAATGTACACTCTGTATATGTGGACATGAGTCTCATGTGATATACATATCTATGGTTTTTTTGGGGGGTGTTTTTTTACAGTGCAAACTTGACCCGAAGGAATTAGAGCGCTTTACATGAGCTTGCGGACGGACACATTCATTCTGCAGCACACATAGAAAGGCGAAAATGCGTCTAAGGATTGTTTTGTGTGTGAAGTTCTTTCTTCCTGCAAAAAAACAATCCTACCTCTAATGCATGCACCCTTGCACCATGGCACAAGGGTAACTTGAATTGGCCCCAGGCAGCACTCAGTGTACATGAGCAGATAGAGAGCAGTAATGTACCATATCTTAGTAAATAAGGCACGTTCCTGCTCGCTCCATTTGAAGCACCACGTGCAGCAAGTTGTCTTTCTGTGTTGCATTTCGCCAAATGTTAGTACATCTGGCTCTTAGGACTTACACATCAACACAAACACATTCTCCCCCAGAACAGTTCTTTGTGGATACTCTTTGAGTGTGATCCGAAATCAGCTGAAGCTATGGGGAAGATGAAATAGGACTGATATGTGCAGTAATGTAGGTGAGCACGTATGCCCTTGTTTTTAGACTGCTTTGACCTTCAGGAGTTCGCATCTCATCGTTTACGTTAAATACTGCAAACTTCAATTAACTTACTGCAAGTGGTGTTTAGAGTATGAACACCGAGTTAGATTTCGCATTTCTAAATCGACTCAGAAATGGTAGTTGTACCACAGTTTTTGTAATTAGTATGAATCACGGTGGCATTTAAAATCCGTGCTCTGCCTCTGAAAAGACTGGAGCCCAGTGAGCAGCGCGGTGGTGGGGGATTAGCATTCAAGGCATGCAGCTCAGATAAGCATTTAGACTGTGGGAATAACACAGAAGACAGTATGTTCTGACAACTGTGAGCAGCGCCGACAATATTAATGGCGGTAATTACAGAGAGATGGAGGATGACAATGCGCAGGTGCGTCTCCCCTAGGGAGACAATTTTCTCTTCTCTGTTCAGGATCACCTGCGAGTACTCCACAGCCTGGAATAATAAACAATGGACTATTTCAACATTACAGGTACCTTTTCACAAAATACAAAAGAAATGTTTTGTGGTGCAATTTACTACTGAAAGTTCAAAAACTTAGAGTCCTGCCAAGCAAGGTTAATATTGTGTAACAATCAGAGAGTCTTGCAAACGCCTCCACTGCAAACAGTGACTGCACCAGGGGCGGAGGGTCTTGTTGTGACGTGTTTGCAGATCTGCGCACACTGGCAAGGTGCATACTGAGCTGGTGCAACAAAGCGTGATACACACCTGCAGACAGCAGTTGCAAAACGAACGTGAAAGGCAAATAGCGCCAGTGAAAAATACGAAATACACTTTTAGCTCCGGTCTAATAGTGGCAGCTTTAACTGTCTCAAAAATGAAGAAAATCATGAACAAAAATACATACGTATACAAAGGTGTTTTAGGTCAGCCCTTTTCATCCTTTAGTCATCTCAACTGTCATTCATATTTTGCTTCTGCACACCACAATATACAGCATGGGGGGTTGGGTCAGCCCTCTTCAGCTATTGGGTCTCATGCAATGTGAGTGACAGCATTTTTTCCTGATCACGTGTGCTCATCGGCCTAAAAAGAAGCTTACTTCTGTGCCAGGGCTGATGGGCCAACACTTTACCTTGCTGATGTTTTTTTGGTGTAATTTCCATCCTTTATTCATTTTTCATATACTCTGTTCATGCTTGGGTGCTTAAACAATGTCTTCAGGTTAACTGTAATTGAAAGTTAATGATACCTTTTCTATGCATCAAAAAGAATCATATTTACTTGTGTTGTGAACAAAAACTTTGAAGAATTTCTATACCTATACCAGTTGCGGCCGGTATTAATCGCGGGTGGGGAGAAGGGGGCAGCGCAGGGAGGATCGGGGGGGGGGTTAATACCCGGGCCTGGTCCAGCATTTTCTCAGCACCTGCTCCTGTTCTCCTATCTCCTTCAATGGCAGCGTTGTGATTGGTGGAGACGCAGCCCAGCCAGGGGCTTACGGGGAGGCCATTTTCTCCATGTAGGCTACTTTGCAGCCTGCATGGAGAAAGGGCAGAGTGTGCATTACTGGGTTGGAGACCCCAGAGGGCAGACAAAACAGTCATTGCGCCCTCAGGATTGGGCACACGGCTCCTTCCCTCCTGGCCAACCCCGCCCGCCCACCTGCCCTCCTGCAACCAAACCCTTCTACTTTCTTGCAGTGCGAGAAGCAGAAACATAAAATGGTAGTTATTAACATTACCATTATATGTTTCTGCTTCTCGCACTGCGATAAAGTAGCGGGGTTACGCTCCATTGCTCTAGTAGAGGGGCAGCCCCTAACCTATATGTAATTACACTTGTCTACTGTTTTCCTTCTTTTTAAGGCATAGGCTATAAGAACAATATCCATCGCACCAGCTTGCCTATGTTTTATTAGTTTTATATAGCACAATAGGAAAAAATAACACTTTACAATTTTGTAAACTTAACTGCCAAGTGAGTAGCTTCAGAATTAACCCTAACAGATATAATAGTTCCAAACTGCATGACACTGAAGCTAAAAGATCCAATGCACCCATCTGTCTGTTCTAGGAAAGAACACATGGAAATGAAGGTACCACTAGATGCTGATCACTCCCTTGCCACAGGCCCATTCCATGCGGGGTACATACCCCAGTGATGTGAGGGAAGGGAAAGATAACACGGGAGCTCCATATGTGTGTACAGGAGACTCATCTTCCCTACCCTTCCAGGCCCCAGCAGATATGGACGTATCGGTACTTTGCAGAAACAGGTAGATGGGGGAAGATAAAAGTGAGGAGAGATCCTGGGGAAGGGGTTAGGGCAGAGTAGTGACATTCAGAAGAGGGAGAATGACAATACAAAAGGGAAGAACACTTTTACCCCAGACATGCTTCTTTATACTCTGAAAAAAGGTTATTTCCTGTAAAATCAAAGCAAGATGGCGGTGCTTGCCCATATACACCCCTCGCCTTCTTGTTTCTGGTTTATTATTTCACCTTTTGTAATGTCAGACTGCCTTTTATTGCCGTTCCTCCATATTGAAGAAAACACACAGTGGGCACACTTATTTTAGTTATTGTACAACTATCAATATTAGGCAGCCATTTGAAGCAGTTAGAAGATATTCCGAATTATTTGATTTCAACTCCACACCCATCAGCAATGCAAATTTTAATATTCCTCAATTTAAAATAGTCACCTAGGTTTGTGGGAAGAGGCAGAATCTGATGGCAACTTTCGAAGATAACCTACAAACTGATGTTTACAGTTACAGGGACCACATGGAGAACACGCAGAGAGAGAAAATACTTACAGCCTTACATTCTGTGTCAGGTAAGAGCCTGGGTGCAACTGAGCATCCAGTAAATACCAAACGCAAGGGTTTTGGCATTTTTGAGATGTAGAATTTGCACTAATTGTGATTTGTACACCTTGGAAAGGCAGATAGCGGGCTAACTACATTTGTTTCTCCAGTGGTTGGTGCACAAACACAAAGAGGTCGATTCCGATTTCTGCCGGAAAACGTTCTGCCCGACACCGACCCGTCAATTTTTCCAACCGAACCATACACACCCCTTACAAATAGCTGAGTACGATGCGATGCTTGAAATTTACGACCGACTCGGCCAGAAATTATATTATACGTCCGAGTCACTAGGAAAGGAGCCTGACGCGATAGACTTGTATGCGCAAGACTCGATATAGCCAAGCGTCAACCCGACGCCACAGACACGTACGCCAACGATGCCACATAGCCAAGCAACAGACTCCGATGCGAACGCTACCACATAGTCAAGCATCTACACGACCCGAAAGACTCGGACGCGAACGATGCCACATAGCCAAGCATCAACACGACCCGACAGACTCGGATGCGAATTATGCCACATAGCCAAGCATCTACACAACCCGACAGACTTAGATGCGAATGATGCTACATAGCCAAGCATCTACACACCCCGACAGACTCGGACGCGAATGATGCCACATAGCCAAGCCTCAACACGACCCGACAGACTCGGACGCGAACGATGTCACGTAGTCCAGTATGAATGCAACTGACTCGTCCAAAACAATTTACACAAGAACAAGCATCAGGTGCTGTCAACACAACTTACAAAAAGTGGAGAAATTATACAATGGAATCAGAAAAAAGACTACCAAAAAATGCATTGTCACCTCCCAAAAACCCCAATTTCAATTAATAAGACACACCCACAACTCAACTTTATAAAGGGAGCCAAACCTTCCCAACACCATTTGCTACTCCGACAGACATGCAGGCAGACCACACCACTAGACAGACAACTCATCTAGCCACCACAATCACACACATCTCATCCACCAAAGAACCTCCACACAAGTAGCACCAAATAACACACCTCCACTCACACACATTCACCCTCACCTTAACACAAACACACATCTCCACCAACACCCATCACCATGCCCCCAAAGAAGAATCCACAGTTCTTAGCTGCTGAGTTGGAAGTGATGATAGATGAAATCATCCGAGTTGAACCACAGTTATATGGCAGCTTGGCCCAACAGACCTCCCAGTCCCAGAGAACCAAGATGTGGGAGAGGATTGTCAACAAGGTGAGTACCCATTCACCTACCTTGCGCACAAAGGAGGATATCCAGAACCGGTATTATGACGTTTGCAGGAAGGTAAAGAGGCTTATTGTCAGAGAACATGCCCTGAGCACCAAGACTGGTGGTGGATGTCATAAACCAGTGCATTTCACCACCTGGGCAGTGAAGGTGCGGGACCTCCTCCCATAGGAGGCCATAATTGGATTAGCTGGAATCCCAGAACCTGGTGAGTACATGCAAAATAGTCTAAATTCACCCCAAATACACAACCACAGACACCACAGCAACACATCTTGAATGTAACTTTATACACACTGTCATGGAACCCTGGAACATGCTCCCATTTGTCCTGGGTGGGAGGAGAAGTGGAAGCAATAACTACTGCCACCAGCACACACTAGTCCCACCCTCCGTCCCACAAGAACACATCTGTCACTATGCTGTCCTGGAGAGTGAATGCAATTGCCCTGCCAAGATGGCGACACTGGCCATCGGTGTGGGGAACACAAGGCCCTGTTGGCAGTCATGTACCGCATGACTGCAGGCACCACTGTCAGACATCTTGAATGTGACTCGGTACACACTGTCATGGAACCCTGGAACATGCTGGTCCATTTGTCCTGGGTGGGTGGAGGAGTGGAAGCAATGACTACTGTCACCAGCATTAAACAAAGAAAGGGTACGGAGTTCCTAGGTGATATGGTAATTACCATTCAAGTGCCATAGCAAGTTACTCCTGGCGATATATTACAGGTGATCAAAGGAGGAGAATTCCTCCATTCGGACTAGGGCTCTCACACACCCAGCAAGCTAGATGTCATGCTTCATCATTGAGCCTGCTCCTCGTCGGGCCAGCGCTACAATGCCCGACGGGCACCCATAAAGGGGCTCTTTATCGGAGATCTTCTGTTCCTTGCCGTAAGGGTGCAGTGGGGGTGAGGGGCCTAGTTCGGTGTAAATGTGTGTTTGTGATATTAAAACAGGTGAGGGTGTCCTTGTAGTGTAGTTCCTATATTCCCAATAGGCTCTGCGCATTGGAATAACATAAACGATAGTTTAGACGTAGGACTGAGGTTGACTAGGTCTCTATTGAATATGTTAGACTTAATTATGAATGCCAGCTAGCTCAGAGGTCACTAGAAACGTTCTCGAGTAAACAAGAAGGTGTTAAGTTTCCTGAATAGACAAGAAGGGATTAGTTTCTGACAACCGCATAAACATGACAACTTTGCTCCCTCCAGAATAAGGAGTATATCTCTAGAGTCGCGGAAACAATAGATAACTATTTCACTCAGTCAATCGTGCATACTTAGTTTCACCAGAAGCGCAGAGAAATAGAGAGACGGGCGTTTTCAATAAAAGTGGTTATTTATTGAACAGTCTTCTTTCTCATGCAAGAGAAGTGAGTTGCCACAATTGCAATACTTGTCATAAAGTAAAGTGCGTACAGTAAAAGGAGTATTATAAAATAATACTGTAAAAGCATGGTATGGTTTCTAAGCCATACGGTATCTAAAATAGATAAAATATATACATAGATAAAACCATGACTAAACGTACTCAACTGGTGCTTCTAAGATACGCCTATCCCGGTGTACCTAACCTAAGCCTAGTACGTGGGAAGGAGTAAGGGAGCTGCAGTTTAAGTTAAGATAGTTTTGCCAAGAATCTGCATCAAGAATTCTCTAAGGATCTAATTAGCTCCGTACCTTGGTTATAGAATCAAGGAGGTCTTGTATCTCTTTCTCAGGACTCGATCTCCCAGCAACCCGCAAGGGTGACTGGAAACACTGGAGCTGGATTTCTCGGCAGGAGAAAAGACAGCATCTCTCTCAGTGCGTCAATGGGAGGGTAAGCTTCCTTCGGCACTTGCCACAGCAGGGCGTCGGGCAAGTAGATAGCTGATCTGCTCCAAACCACTGTGTGTTTGCTAGGGCAGCTTCTGGTATATTTATACCTGGAAGGTGCCGAGTTTGACGTAAGGTTGGACATAAGACGTCACTAAGAACTTGCTGTTCTTTCAGGACTCCAGGAGTTCTTGGACAAATCAAAACAGAAGCAGGGGGGAATTCCCGGGCTTCTGGAGGCTTGGTTTGTTTTAAGAACGCGATGTACTTTTTAGGAGTCTATGGGAGTAGCCTTGCCGTATTTGGACTGCATTGGCTATGACTAAATATGGATATGATTCTTATGCCTTTATAAGGATATGATTGGTTATAACCACATAAGGGCATAAATTGGGAATATTTAAATAGGGTCCTAGATACGTTCACAACACCTACTCCACGTATAATGTCCATCATTACTAAATACTAAGCAATATTAAACATATAACTATGCATGTGTTTTCCATCCCACCCCAAAATACATAAAATGCACTTGAAATGGTATATACCAAAAAAAATGAGTAGTATACTGGACGTTTTTAAGAAGTTATATCATTCAGATGATGCAAATATAGTACGTTCAAATATTGGCTGAATGAATCACGAAAATTACATTCATGAAATGGCTCTTAATACAGAAGAGAAGGTCGAGACCATTTCATCACATATTTATACAAGATTGTACATGTGCTAGAGGCTGAATCAAAATATTGTCTCTAGAGTTTCAAAATAGAAATCTTGTTCTCTAAGAATAGTTCTACTTTAAGCAGAGTATCATGTGCCCAAAAATATGTAAATATTTTGGGAACGGGGAAAAATGGTTTCGTTTTCAGAAAATAGTTCCACAGTTTTTTAGAATCTCTTTTTAAAAATTGAAGGTCGAATTCAGTATTCAGGGAACGCTGTGTGCTCAAAAGTTATTCTCGTTGTTAGGAGAGAACATTAACTCAGATAGGGCTGCAAAGAATTCGTCTACAACAGTAGGAGAAAGTTCGACCAAGTTCGAAAAAGCAGAAATAGTGCAGACATGAGAGGCATTGCTGTCATCGGTGTTTAGATCCGCAATGGTCACAGAAGGTGGTACCTGTGTGCCACTTTCATCTCGTACCTTACCGTCACCTAATCGTAATGCTGAAGTCTCAAAGAATGCCGTCATTAGAATAGGTAGCCGCTGGGGACAACACGTTGCATGAGCCGTTACCGAACCAAGCAAAGTATCGATATCCAAAGGTACTGCTGATGGTAGTGTGAGATAGACGTCCAACACGCATTCTTCTCCGCAAACAGGCATCGTAGAACAGGTAAGATGCAATCTTGCCAGATTGGCCTGAATGAAAGAAAGCATGTGGTATTCAGATCTCTTAGTCGAGCTAAACCGAGTACTTTAGTTATTCTTTCTCGGCATCTCATCGCAAGGATTGTTTCGTCCATGGTAGCCTGAGTTTTGTTTGTGGCTGGATTTGCCATATCGGAGCAGAAGGAACAAAAATAAAATTCCTGCTACGAGTCCCAAGATGAGAGGCAGGCCGCCAAACACAGAGTGCACGAAATTCGGGAAGATGCTCAGGACTGCTTCAAATGGTGCTAATAGTCCCGAAAAAATTGTCTTAAATACATGTGCGATGCCACTGGTATCAAACATGTTTAAAATTTGACCTAACATTTCTGCGAAATACACGGTGCAATTGGTTGATAATAATGTATGTATCTCTGCCGCTGTCCTTGCAACTTGCAGATCATACGTCTCTTCGGACGAGGTTAAAGGCACAGTTGTTTGTAAAAGAATGGATTGCATTCTGCTTAAAGTATCAATTCGAATAGAAGAGATATTCAGAGAAGGCCATATTGCTGCCTCCTTGTCTGGTTTGCTGTTTGGATACAATACTTGCATACAGCAAATGACCATGGAAGTAACGCTCACGAGATAGGCTATTCCTGGCACCATGCCACAACAGCTGTGGTCACTTATTATAACGTAGCTGCCGTTGGAAAGCTGTCTGAAAAAAGGCTCTATCTGTGTTGCAGGGGTGCCCTGCAGGTGACATGAAAGGTTGTTTGATGAACCTTCGCAGGCTCCATGCAAGTTAATACCTTGACACAGAAGTGTACCGTTTAGTGATTTTTTACAATTGTTGCCACTAAGAAATACCTCTTTTTTCCCTTCACTATAACATCTATGTGTATAAGGTAAATTCCAGGATGACTTGATGTATCCTTTACCCAACCTTTCATACAGGCATGCTGGTATATACTTTTGGCAATATTGAAACTGAAAAGTTGTTATCGGAATTGTAATTGTACCATGCATTATCCATTCAATGACATGTCGTTCTGACATTGTCAATGGCAATTTTTCTAGTTTTTCAATGCTCAGTACCATATAGTCTGCTCCTTTTTGTGCCAAAGAGATTTGTTTATCAGTAAGGTTAAAGATAGAAAATAATGACGTTGTGTTGATTTGACGCCATTGCACGTAGCCTGAACGCAGATTTTGCAACGTCCAGCCTAACTGTACAATAGAACGTAATTGGGACTGGCCATGTTGTAACATTAGCATATCCTGTTCTATTATATCAATAGCAGATGATACAATGCTGTCCAGTGAATAAATTGTGAAGGACAGAGTTGTTAACCCATTGTCCACTACAGACAGTGATTTTTCCAAATTAATACAATCAATTTCTCGTATTTTTTCAGCAGTTTCAATTTGCATTATTTTCCAAGCTTTGTTGTAAGCAGCGTATATACCGGCGTATATGAAACGTTTTTGACGCTGTTTGTGAGGTCCTATTATGAAATCTCGCAAGTCAGCACCTTCTTTAAGTAAAGTCAAGTGTTGCTTAATTTCAGGCAGTGTGGATCTCTCTAGCCATTCGAGGCATAGTTTACCTACACTGTATGTTGTAATTATCCCTGGATGTTGTCTCTGGGAATATCTTGGGTCTGGCCTGTTCTGTTTGAACCCCTGTCTTTTATTTAGGAATCTATCTTGACAGTTATAAGTGTCTGTGGGCCAGATCAACCATTTTCTCCAATCAGGATTTGTTCTGTTTTGGTGTAAAATATGGGATACGCCTATCTCCACATCTGTAGTGCTATTACTATCAGGCATTGGATTTGGAATAGACAGTTTGTTTAAGTCTTTTATCTTGGCTAGGCCAAGAAAGGTTGTTTGTTGAATGGTGTCATTCAGGAACATTATTGTTCTGGGATAATGCAGGCTCTAAATAATGATTCTAGACCTTGTACCTGCCAGTCTTTTGTACCCGAAATGGTTTTTGTTTCAATGTTGTTTTTCCAAAATTCAAAACCAAATGCAGACATTTTTTCCTAAAATTTTGTGGAATATATCAATTTAGTGTTTGTCAACATGTTTTTCATTCCTGTCTTATTTAACATTTTGAAATAAAACGTTTCTGGATCAGTGATGTTAAACCCTGAGAAGTATGGTAATTTCTCATAAAATGTTTTCGAGTTGCCTCTTGGCGGTGTGGGACAATGTTCCCATTGATTATAAGTAAAAACATTTCTAGGATTAGCAGATTTATGCAAATAGTGATGCCAATAATGATTAAAGCAATACATGTCTTCATACTTTGATGAGCCTTCTAAATAATCATGTTCTGTAAATTTTGCTGACATTTCTAAATCTGACATCATGTTATTAATATTTTCAAAGTTCCAATCATCAGAGAAAGTACTTGGTGATAAAAAGTCACTTAATGAAACCTTGAACTGATGTGGATATCTCAAAAGCTCAACCGGGCCATATATGTAGTAATCAGTAGTGTCCCATGCTAATCCACCAGGTATAGGAATGGCTGTGATGTTTACTGATGATAGTTCTCTTTTTTCGATGTGAGAAGATCTGTGAGGCTTTAGGACCAAGTTGATGTTCTGACTTGCTGTGTCCATTGTACTATATTTTACTTCAATGAATTTTCCCAAGCTTAAAACAAAAATGAGCCAGAGTAGGAGGAAAAGTACACCTAACACAATCCATAATTCAATCCATGTTGAAATCAGATATGTTTCTTTGAGTTGATGAAAGAATTCAGTCATTTTTTCTTTGAAAGTTTTAGTTGCTAGCATTTCTTCATGTTCACTTGGATCATCAGAAAAGTCATAGAAATTGATGAAGTAGCCAGATGCAGTTCTGTCAATTGTTGAATTTGCTTCCGGATTTTCATTTATCTTTGGATATGTATGTTCAAATGCTACATCATTGTAGACAGGTGTTTCTTGACGAACTGTTGCAATTTGGGTTTAAGAGGCACAAGTTCCATGGCTTTGTTGCATAGTCCTTTTTTATTCACTGCAGGTTTATCAAATGGGATTAGTCTCTCAGTTTGAACCTCTTGGATTGTAGCAAGGTTTGGTCTTCTGCTACTTCTTGGGAGTCCACTGGGCCTACTACTTACTATTGGCCACATGATTGTGGTTTTACCAGGTCGATTGATACAACTCTGTTATCCTTTTTACCAGCAAGGGGTGGTAGTACTACTGATCTTGTTCCGCTGATAGCTAAGACAGGTACTGCTTTTCTGTAAGAAGGCCCAAATTCCTTCTTCACTGCGATATTTCCTCTGACCAGAACCCCAATCTTTGGAATCCAGACAGGTCTTGCTGGGACAGGTGGTTTTTCTTCAGTGGCCGTTGGCTTTAGCTTTATGTTACTTAGACTTCTTCTTGTTTCATTCAAGTCCTGTAAAACAGCCAAACGATCTTTGATATCAAAGGTTTTTTGTTCCACCACTGAAGTCTGACAATCGAGGTCATGAATGATCATTCTAGTTAGTACCAAACAAAAGTTCGTACGGAGTGATACCTCCTAGAGAATTTCTTGGCAGATTATTAAGACTACGTTGGGCACTTGTTAGATGTTTGATCCACCCGTCACCCGAACCTAATACCCTCGCTGTTATAGATTGCTTTATGTCATGGTTTTTTTCTCTCCACTACCGCATTTCCCTCAGGATGGAATGGACTAGAGTACCGCAATGCAATGCTCAAGCTGGCCATGGCCTCCTTGTAAGCTCGAGAGCTAAACGCAGGACCGTGGTAAGAATGTAGCATGCCAATTGCGTATGTGCCGATAAAGACTCGCAAATCTTTTATAACAGTTCTGGCGTCAGCCGAGCGTTGGGGCCACATCCAAATGAATCCCGTCTTAACATCTATGTTATGTTTTCGCGAGTTTGCAATTTAGTTTTAGCTAACATGTCTGTTTGTATTGATCTTAAAATTTGTGTGTGTTTCTGAGTCCAATTGGTTGGTTTGAAATCAGGTTTTATTAATTCATAGAGAGGTTTAACCCTCTCTGCATAATTTTGAATGTATGTTCTTCCGAAATTCAGGAAACCTAGAATTGATTGTAAGTTTTTCAGCGTTTTTGGCGCTTGCAGCACTGCACACTTCTCTAAGAAGTTGTCTGCTAGGCTTTTCCCTTCACTTGATAATTCATATCCTAAAAAGAGGACCGTTAGGTGGGCAATTCGTGACTTCTTAAAGTTAAATTTGTACCCTTCAGCTGCGAACCCAAGTATAATGGTGTTCACTCGTTTCAAGTGTGTCTCCGGCTAGTTGTCTGCAAGATAGATGTTATCGACATAGGATAATGCCTCATCATCATACATTTGTAGTCATTTTGTTACCCTGGCTGAAAATAATCCTGGGCTGTTCTTGAATCCCTGTGGGAGACGACAAAATTGCAATTGGGCCCCCATACAGGAGAAAGCGGTCAAATACCTGCTTTCTGGTGCTATGTTTTGACAAAAGAAACCATTTGAGATATCTAATGTCGTTTTATATTTTTTTGAGCGCGATGTTATTCATTAGTGCTGCACTGTGTGAGTTTTGTACTGCAAATGTTTTGCAGCAGGAGTTTAGGTGTCTGTAGTCCAAAACTAGACGATATGAATCGTCTGGCTTGGAGACAGGAAACAAAGGATTGTTAATTTGTGAGGTGCATGTTTCAATCACCCCCTGATATTCAAGTTGATCTAAGATTTCCCTGACTTGTTTTTTAGCTTCTTGCTTAACAGGATACTGCCTTTGTGCAGTAGGTTGATTTTTTAACTGAATTTCATGGTGAGGAGAATCCTCATCTCATCCTACATGATTTTTATATAATGCAGGTGCTTGAGCCATTGCCCATTTTCTAGCATATGTGTATTTTTTATGAATTGGATTGTGATTTGAGAAGGCAGGCATAATCATTTCTTCGCCATGTGGGCACTCCCTGACAAACTCTGGTGGCCAGTCTTTTTCTGCTAGCAGGATATCATAGCCTTTAGATAGGTATCCCAAAAGAGACCTCTTATTTTCCTAGTTTTGTCCCCCTCTATACGTAATGTTATTTCATATAATTTATGGGGCACACTAACTCTGGTGTCTGCAGTTTCCACCTGAATGTATTCATTCGTGTCCACTGTCTCCAGAAGATTCATCAGGATATTGCGAGCTATGGTCACTTCTGCTGCGCTGTGAAACATTGTCTGGGCCCATTCTCCGTTTTTCAGTTGTGTTCTCAGAATCCCCGGCATGTTTTATTTTAATACTAGCTACCTTCTTTTTTGGAAATTGTAATTTTTTACTTTGATGAGCAGGTTCCTTGTCTTTGGACTTGATGCGCTCTTCTTTATGTTCTGACCGTCCTCTTCTTTCGATTTCTGTGAGGAAGTCTGAAAAGATCGAGAGGGACGAGTATCATTATCTTGATATCTGTCAGCTTTTCTTAATTTATCCCTATCTCTAAGGTTGTATCTTTTTTCAGAGGGCTGCCGTTGTGGAAACCTGCCCCTCCGTTCTGGAGATCTATTTCTCCATTGGGGAGACCTTCCTCTGGACTGAAATTGTTTTTCTCTGGGAGTAGTTTGTTTATTACCCTCCCACCTCTATTTTGGGGTATTGAGATTATTCTTAATAAACGTTTTTTCAGGATTTTCAGTTAGTTCAGGTTTTAGTGGTTTCCCACCCAAACTATCTCTACCTAATTCTTCATAGGATTGTTCAATTATTCTGGCAAGTTCAAAAGGTTGTTCTGCTATATCTGTTTCTTTCAACTTCTGACGGATCGCTGAACCGTCAATTGTCAATTGAACTAATTCTCTATATGCTTTTGTTAATTCTTTTAGTTTAACTAAAAGTTCTTGGTCTGACATTTTTTCAATGTCAGAATGTGGTGTATAGCCGGCTAGAACTGGCCATGTGGCTCCTGGTCTACCTAGTGGACCGAATCTGGTGAAGTGATTTTTCTGTTTTAGGGCACCATTAAACCAGAGCTGGTGCTCTTGGTATGTTAGTGGAATTTAAATGTCCTCGAAGGGGACGTATTCCTCTGGAGATTCATCTATTTTGCAGTAGTGAAACTCGCGTGTCACAGCATGTGCTGCTGGAAAATGTATCCAGGAATAGAATACCTCTGTCTGCCGATATTCGTGGGCCTCTACCACAAATATGACTGTACCACCTCTTGATGATACTCCATTATTTATAAGTTTGTAAGTTACACTCTTCCTTACATTGACTGGGATGAGTATAGCCTCCGGGTCAGCTTGCTGAAGACTTGTGTCTTCTGCTAAAAGTTGAGTTGCTATTCTAGCTCTCTCCCTTTCGTCTTCACTTTCCGACATTTTTCTGACCGAAAGTTTGCTGAGCAAGTTTCAAGGAAACAAAGATTAGGTGCACAATATTTTGGAACACTGTATCCTTCAACGTTGACTAAACCAAAAACTAATACATAGGATTCTCATCCTACTAAGTTTCGGCGGATATTAGCCTTTCACCCACTCCAGGCATCTATTGGAGTATTTACGGGAGAAAAGGGTCTGGGTGAAAAAGCGCGACCGAGTCTAGCATCTAGCGTTAAATTATCACCTTACCAAACGTTGGGCGCCATGTAGTGTAGTTCCTATATTCCCAATAGGCTCTGCACATTGGAATAACATAAACGATAGTTTAGACATAGGACTGAGGTCGACTAGGTCTCTATTGTTATGTTATGGGAGTGTCTTGTAGAGCGCGCGGCTACTCGGGCAGAGTGT
The DNA here is from genome assembly GCF_964261635.1 of Lissotriton helveticus. NCBI lineage: Eukaryota > Metazoa > Chordata > Amphibia > Caudata > Salamandridae > Lissotriton > Lissotriton helveticus. The sequence continues at coordinate 220,826,002 of NC_136070.1, read as the reverse complement.
CCCGGCGCTATATAGATCTGCAGAGGAAAACCGGAAACACAACCAAACTAAAGGCCGTAAAGCCAAGTCTTCAGACCCTTCCTAAAGGCCAACAGATTTTCTAATTTCCTAAGAGAAAGGGGTAGCTTATTCCGAAGCTGAGGTGCCAATAATCTGTAGGAGCGTCCCCCAATACGGGCACGTTTGGTAGCTGGAACGATGGCCAGGGCTTGAGTGGCAGAACGTGGAGATCTGGAAGGGAAGTAAAATTGGACACGTTTCCTAAGATAGACAGCACCAATACCAGGCAGGGATTTAAAAGTCATGGTTAGAGTCTTAAAAAGTATACGCTTTCTCACTGGAAGCCAGTGGAGCGAATCGAGAAGGGCTGAAGTGTGAGTCCTACGACTAAGGCCAAAAATGGCCCTGGCAGCAGAATTCTGAACAGTTTGCAGGCGAGCTAGAAGGTACTCTGGGAGCTCAAGATAAAGAACATTGGCATAGTCAAGCCTAGAGCCGATCAATGCCTGGACTGTAATTTTCCTGTGAGAAAAAGAAAGGAAAGGGAGAAATTTCCTGAGCGTACGCAGCAAGGCGAAACATTGGCCAACCAGACTGAGAATATGGGGCTTAAAAGTTAATCCGTTGTCAATTTTGACACCCAGATTTTTAGCTACCAGGGTGGGTGAATATGGGGGATGCATATCCACAGGCCACCATGATTTCCATTGAGTGTCAGGGGCACCGCCGAAAAAAATTAATTTCAGATTTATCTGAATTACATTTAAGCTGGTTACGCTGAAACCAGGAGAAAACGGCCTCAAGGCAGCTCTTGATGGAATCGCCATCGAACTCAGTGTTCTTATCACAAGTGAAAAGAAGCTGCGTATCGTCAGCGTAGGTCACAATCCGGGCACCATAGGGCTCCACCAGTTAAGCCAGGGGGGATAGAAAAATATTAAAAAGGGTAGGACTCAGTACCGACCCCTGTGGCACACCTACTGCCAGTGGAGGAACAACCACTGAGAAAGGAGGGACCCAGATCAGTTGTTGGTGCTCGGACAGGAAGGACTCAAACCAATTTAATACCGTTCCTCTAAGTCCAATCTCCTGGAGTCTTAAAAGAAGACGGTTATGAGGGACAGTATCAAAGGCCGCGGAAAGATCCAATAGTACCAGCATCGCTTTCCCTCCGCGATCTGTCACCTCCTTGATGGACTCAGTTATCTCCAGCAGTGCTGTCTCTGTACTCAGATTGGAACGGAACCCTGACTGGGTTGAATGCAGGATGTTATGTTTTTCTAAGAAATCAGACAGAGTGGAATGCACATGTTTTTCCACTAGTTTAGCCAGGGCAGGGAGCAGTGAAATCGGTCTGTAGTTTGAATGCACCAAAGGGTCCAGATTTGGTTTTTTTATCAATGGAACGATATGCGCCTTTTTCCACGCCTTGGGGACGACACCCGATTCAAGAGAGGCATTGTGAAGAGGATTAACCAAAGGATTAAGAATGCGGGCAATTTTTGCCAAGATTTTAGCAAGGCAGGGGTCAGATGGAGATCCGGATTTCAGCTTAAGTAGTAGATCCAGCGACATCTGAAAAGTCAGAATAGAGACTAGGTCTCTATTGAATATGTTAGACTTAATTATGAATGCCAGCTAGCTCAGAGGTCACCAGAAACTTTCTTGAGTAAACAAGAAGGTGTTAACTTTCCTGAATAGACAAGAAGGGATTAGTTTCTGACAACCACATAAACATGACAACTTTGCTCCCTCTAGAATAAGGAGTATATCTCCAGAGTCGCGGAAACAATAGATAACTATTTCACTCAGTCAATCGTGCATACTTAGTTTCACCAGAAGTGCAGAGAAATAGAGAGACGGGCGTTTTCAATAAAAGCGGTTATTTATTGAACAGTCTTCTTTCTCATGCAAGAGAAGTGAGTTGCCACAATTGCAATACTTGTCATAAAGTAGAGTGCGTACAGTAAAAGGAGTATTATAAAATAATACTGTAAAAGCATGGTATGGTTTCTAAGCCATACGGTATCTAAAATAGATAAAATATATACATTGATAAAACTATGACTAAACGTACTCAACTGGTGCTTCTAAGATACGCCTACCCCGGTGTACCTAACCTAAGCCTAGTACGTGGGAAGGAGTAAGGGAGCTGCAGTTTAAGTTAAGATAGTTTTGCCAAGAATCCGGATCAAGAATTCTCTAAGGATCTAATCAGCTCCGTACCTTGGTTATAGAATGAAGGAGGTCTTGTATCTCTTTCTCAGGACTCGATCTCCCAGCAACCCGCAAGGGTGACTGGAAACAGTGGAGCTGGATTTCTCGGCAGGAGAAAAGACAGCGTCTTTCTCAGTGCGTCAATGGGAGGGTCGGCTTCCTTCGGCACTTGCCACAGCAGGGCGTCGGGCAAGTAGATAGCTGATCTGCTCCAAACCACCGTGTGTTTGCTAGGGCAGCTGCTGGTATATTTATACCTGGAAGGTGCAGAGTTTGACGTAAGGTTGGACATAAGACGTCACTAAGAACTTGCAGTTCTTTCAGGACTCCAGGAGTTCTTGGACAAATCAAAACAGAAGCAGGGGGGAATTCCCGGGCTGCTGGAGGCTTGATTTGTTTTAAGAACGCGTTGTACTTTCTAGGAGTCTATGGGAGTAGCCTTGCGGTATTTGGACTGCATTGGCTATGACTAAATATGGATATGATTCTTATGCCTATAAGGATATGATTTGTTATAACCACATAAGGGCATAAATCGGGAATATTTAAATATGGTCCTAGATACGTTCACAACATCCTCTTCAAGACTTTATTTAGTAAGGGACCCTGCCTGAGTAAAATGATAAGGGAGGGGTAGCGTATTTTGTTTTAATATTACAAAATGCATACTCTACTCCCCGATGGTCGACATGTTTCTCGCCTTAAATTTGTCATGCGATGATCAATGGCGATTCTTCAGGACCGTGAGAAAAAATAATATAATAAAGAAAACTATCTACAATGTTGTGGGCGAGGTGCTTTTCTACCTACCACTGGTTGGACCCTAGGGAACTCTCCACTAGGAAAGTAGGGCCACCTGTAATTTTGAAAATAGAGGGGGGAAAGAACACGTAACATTCCACGTCGGTTGCACATATAGCCATAAACCAGTATTAAAAAAACATGTATATAGCTGAGGTTTTAAAACCTGTGTTCCCCTTGGTACATCACAATAGTAGATGATAACATAGGGAACACAGTGTGACTTTCATTATGGAAAAGCAACTTAAAAACATAATTGAACACCCAAATATCTTCCATGACAGTAACAAATAAGTGAGTGCGTTTGGAGACTCACCTAAATCAATGAAAGGTATGGCCTCATCTCGTGCAGCGGAGTAAGAGTACACCCAACAGTGATGTCTCTATAACATCAAAGGTAAGAGAGGACCCTGTCCTCAGGCAGGTCGCCCCCCCAGCCGCCACACGGTCCTCCTGTGACGCCTGCCCCCGCTGACTTTGCCGCCTCGCTCTCGCCGCTGCCTGTGACTCTTGCGTGAGTCCTTTGCCCCTCTGATTTCTTTTCCTGTCCGCACTTGTTTGCCTGTTTTCTTTTGTACTGTTTACCCCCACTGTTGTGCCCTCTGTGCCCCCCTGCCCCCATTTTGCTTTCTGTGTCCCTTCCTGCCGCTGTGCCCCTGTGGCCCCGCCCCCCGCTGTCCGATTCGCCCGCACTGCTCCTGCCTCCCAGCTGCTCCTCCCTCCCATAGCCCCTCATATGGAGGCCGCGCGTAGCGGGCGCGCCGCTGGTGCACCAAAGGCAAGCCCGTCTGCGCCCGTCGTGCCTGGACCGCGCCCCGCACCAGAACCCCTGGCCCCCACCGGAGCAAGGGGACCCAACTGAGATACGACACCACCACCCTCAACGCACTCAACACCGGACGACCACCCGCCTGCTACCGAGCCACCCCGAAGCGAACCCACGGACCCTTCACCTGCCAAGCCTGCAAATTTAACTGCCTCCCAACCTACACCCCGCCCGTCGAACCCAGCAACAACAACAACAACAACCTCAAATGCATCCTCCTCAACATCCGCTCCGTCCACAAACACGCCATTGAAATCTGGGACCTCCTCGACACAACAGCACCGGACGTCGCCTTCCTCACGGAAACCTGGATGAACGCTTCCTCGACCCCCGACATCGCCATAGCCATCCCGGACAGCTACAAGATCACCCGGAAGGACCGCGTCAACCAAACCAGAGGAGGAATCGCCATCGTCTACAGGAACACCATCAGCGTCACGACCAACGCCGAAGACACACTCTCCACCGCTGAACACCTACACTTCCAGATCTGCACCGACCCCAAAACCACACTCAGAGGAACCCTCGTCTACAAATACCCGGGCCCGCGCACACAATTCAGCGAAACCATCACCGACTTCGTTAGCCCGCACGCACTAACCTCACCAGAATACATCCTCCTAGGGGACCTGAACTTCCATCTGGAGAACAACAACGACAGTAACACCACCACCCTGCTCGGCAACCTCGCCAACCTCGGACTCAAGCAACTGGTGAACACCCCCACCCACTACGCCGCCACACGCTGGACCCCATCTTCTCCGCCAGCAACCACGTCTCCTTCAGCCACTCCACCGGACTACACTGGACCGACCACAGCTGCATCCATTTCACTTACAAGAAGACTACAACACACCACCACACGCTACAGACCCCCCGCAGATGCTGGAGCAAAGTCACCACAGACCAACTTACCACATCTCTGAGCCAGAACCCACCAGCCAACACATCTGACACCAACGACGCAGCTCACAATTTCGCACAGTGGATCACCAACTGAGCCGACAACCTCGCTCCGCTGAAGAACCCCTCAGGCAAGACCAGCAACAGAAAAACTACATGGTTCACCGACTCCCTCAAAGACTCAAAGAAATCATGGCGCACGCTCGAGAAAACCTGGCACCATGAACGGACGACAGAAAACATGACAGCCCTCAAGAACGCCACTCGCGAACACCACCAGCTGATCCGCACCAACAAAAGGACATCGTTCAAAGAACGGCTGGACAACAACACCCACAACAGCAAGGAACTCTTCAGCATCGTAAAAGAGCTCTCCAACCCCAACGCCAGCAACAACGATATCACACCATCACAAGACCTCTGCAACTCCCTCGTCACGTTCTTCTACCGCAAGATCGCAGATATACACAACAGCTTTGACGCCCATACGCCGCCTCCAGTCACCAAACCAACGACCCCCACCGCCACCCTAAGCGACTGGACCCCCATCAGCACAGAAGACACCACCCACGTCATGAACACCATCCACTACGGCTCTCCCTCTGACCCGTGCCCCCACCACATCTACAACAAAGCAGACGCCATCATCGCACCCCACCTTCGGAAAGTCATAAACAACTCCTTCGCTTCAGCCACCTTCCCAGAGAGCTGGAAGCATGCAGAGATCAAAGCCCTACTGAAAAAACCCACAGCTGACCCTAAAGACCTCAAGAACTTCCGCCCCATTTTTCTTCTTCCCTTCCTGGCTAAAGTCATCGAGAAGACCGTCAATAAACAGCTGACTGCATTCCTCGAGGCAAACAACTCGCTCGACCCATCCCAATCCGGATTTCGAGCCAACCACAGCACCGAGACAGCCCTCATCGTAGCCACCGACAACATCAGGACCCTGATGGACAATGGGGAGACAACCGCCCTCATCCTCCTAGACCTCTCAGCCGCCTTTGATACCGTCTGCCACCGTACCCTAATAACCCGCCTCTACAACACTGGGATCAATGAAAAGCATTGGACTGGATCACCACGTTCCTCTCCAACAGAACCCAGAGAGTCCGCCTCCCGCCGTTCCGCTCCACGGCCACCAAGATCATCTGCGGTGTACCCCAAGGCTCCTCGCTCAGCCCAACCCTCTTCAATATCTACATGAGCCCCCTCGCCGCCATCGCACGCAATCACAACCTAAGCATCATCTCACGACACCCAGCTGATACTCTCCCTCACCAAAGACCCAACCATCGCCAAAACCAACCTCCCGGAAGGAATGAAGGACGTCACGGAATGGATGAAGCTCAGTCGGCTGAAACTGAACTCAGACAAAATGGAGGTCCTCATCCTCGGACAATCCCCATCCACCTGGGACGACTCCTGGTGGCCCACAGCACTGGGCACCGCACCGTCACTCACGGACCATGCATGCAACCTGGGATTCATCCTGGACTCCTCGCTCATGATGACCAAGCAAGTCAACGCCATCTCATCCTCCTGCTTCAACACTCTGAGCATGCTCCGAAAGATCTTCCGGTGGATCCCCACAGAAACCAGAAAGACGGTCACGCAGGCCCTCGTCACCAGCCGACTAGACTACGGGAACGCCCTTTACGCAGGAACCACAGCCAACCTTCAGAAATTACTTCAGCGCATACAGAACGCCTCCGCACGACTCATCCTCAACATCCCTCGCCACAGCCACATATCGCCCACCCTCGCGGGTGAGTAGCACGCTCTATAAATGTATTGATTGATATAAAGGAAAACAGGAGTCAAGACCATGAAGGCAACTACCTGGTCTGTGACAAAGTTTCGTGGGGAATGGAGCTGCAGTTCTAGTAGGTTTAACCAGGGTATCGCAATGGCCACAAAACTATACCCCTTGAGTAAGTGCTCAATAGCGTCTCATTGCAAAAATGAGCAGGAAATCAAGGTTAAGGGTGCGGGGGAAAGCATACGTCGTAAGCCTGCTTGTTTCTTACACTGAGAAAGTGCAGAGCCTGCTGCAGTACAATCCCGGACCCAACCCAGACTTGTGGCTACATATCAGACGTCTCTGAGCAGCGAAATTCAAAGAGGGATTGTATCCTCCTGCTTTTGATATAGGAAAATCAGACTGGGGTGGCGCTGCCGTTAACCCTCACAAACGCCAAACATACCGGGACGCCGACACACTAAAAAACGTACCTATTCCTTAATAGGAATACGTCAATAGACCTACCCCGACCCGCTGCTCGCAGGAAGGTGCTGCTGCCTCACGGTGCGTGGCGTTAAGTACCCCGCTGCAGAAATGGAATAACGGGCAAGGCTGTCATGGGGGTGTGGCCTTGCACTCAAGAAGTGTGGAGGTTGAAAACGGGTGCTCGCATGGTTAGTGAACACGACGGCCATCTCAGAGCAGAGTGCATTAAACCATGGGTAGACCAAATTGGGGAAGGTAACATGTGAGTGCTTCATATGTATGGACAAACAGAGTATATTGAGTCATATACCTGATAGTGGATTAAAGCAAAACCGGTTAAAAAACAAAAGCTAAAAAGCTAAGGGAGAGAATTGCTAGTGTGGGCAACATAAAAAAAAGGGGGGGATTGGTTAATAAATGCCAATTAACTACCTGTGGTCAGTGGTACTAGCAAGGAGTTTGACACTAGTGGCAGACATCAAAACCACGGTCTAAGTTCATAAAATTTAAATTAATTGATATAGAACCTAGTCTAATGCTCGCCCTCAGTTTTGAAAGGTGCGTGGGATGCGTATAGACCAAGTCTTCAGAACAGGAACATGTACTATGTACAGGTAGGCTTAACTTTACAGAAATAAACACGCAATGTTACCCTGTCTCCAAAAAAGGGGTACTGGTTTTGTGTGCGCTCCGGAATAGTGAGGACCTGCTCGCATCTAGGTACTAGCTCATGGAGCCTGTGTAATAAACAACAGGCCCTTAATCTAATGTCAAGTGTGTGGAACCTTGGTGTGTTAACATGGTTATCCATTTAGAGACCCCCAAGGAATTTCATTGTTTAAGCCATCATTAGTTGCATTCAGACGGTGAACCCACCTCTGTTCTAGCCAGAACAAGGCTGTCTGTGTAATGTGTGGAAGTGCTTCCAGTATAAGCCACTTAAGGCTCTCTAGCGGGTGTTTTTTCTCAAAGTAGTGTGTATACAACTTAGTGTTGGTTTTAAGGCACCAAATGTTACTCTTATGCTCCGTTATTCTGGTTTTTGCTGTTCTCATAGTCATTCCAGAGTAGTGTTTCTCGCACGGGCATGTCAAAAGGTATATGCAACGACTAGTGTTGCAATTCGTATGCCTCGTCATTACCCAGGTGAAGGTTTCAGAGAGTCTGATTTCTTTAGATGGTCTAGTTTGTGGGCATATGGCACACGACCCACAGGGGTAGTGTCCAGTGACTGGAGGGTGGTCCCATAATTGTCTTTGCATGGTGGTTGATGTAACAACAGGTCTGGTGTGTATTAACAAATCTTTGAGATTGTTTGTTTTCTTAAAGGTGAACCTTGGTTTTGCTATTTCGAGGTCTCCTGTATTCAAAATGCCCCAATGTTTGTTTACTGCTTTTTTTATCAATTGGGACCTAGGCGAAAAGGCGGTTACACATGTAATGGTGTTATCAGGAACCTTTTCTTTGATTTCCAAAAGCCCCTTACGATGATTATTGCGGGCGCGTTTCATACATGTCCTGATGTTATGTCTGGGATATTGTCGTTTCACTAAGTTGGTGGCTAACTGGTCAGCCTCTTTCTTATAATCTTGTATCGAACTACAATTTCTTCTAATGTGAAGAAACTGACTGAACGGAAGGTTATCCCTTAAAGACTTGGGGTGGTAGCTACTGTAGAGTAATAGACTGTTAGTGTCTGTTGGTTTTTTTGTCTAGGGTTGTGTCTATTCTCCCTTTTTATAGTCTGATGGTTAGATCAAGGAAAGGGATTTCTGAATCTGAGATGGTATGTGTGAATTTGAGATACCTGTTTTTGGTGTTGATCCATTCACAAAATTCAGTACAGGTAGATAAATCACTTCTCCAAAATACAAATATGTCATGTATATACCTCTTCCACAGACTCAGGTTACCTGCGTAGGGGTTACTGGCATGTAGTATTACCTCCTGTTAGAAGGTGGCCATGTACAAACATGCCACACTAGGAGCAAAAGTACTCCCCATTGAAGTACCCTTAGACTGATGGAAGAGGTTGTTGTTGAATTCAAAGACATTTTCAGTTAATGCAAGGGTGGCACATTGCATGATAAAAGGGATTGGTGTGGGGGATGTCCATTTGTTGCTTCTCAGAACTGTTTCAATGGCCATCAGCGTCTCTCTTTGTGGGATGTTGGTGTAGAGCTTTTCTACATCAAGGGTGACCAAGAGATCAATTTCATCCGTATTATCCCACCCATCAATGATACATAGGACCTCCGTAGTATCTTTTACATATTCCGGAGTTTGTTTTACAAGTGGTTGTCGAACTACATCACAACATTTGGAAAGCGGCTCCAAAAGGGACCCTATCCCTGAAACTATTGGTCTCCCGGGTATTGGAGTGGTCCCCTTGTGTATTTTCAGCAGTGTTTAAAAGTATGGGACCTTGGGCTGTTTTGTCATTAGAAAATCTGCTTCTTTTCTGTTCACCCACCCATTACTCTCGACTTATACACCATAGCATTGGCCTCAGTCAGGCGTGCGGTGGGGTCAATAGTTATAGGGGTATAGAACTTATTGCGTTGGCGAAAAGACATTCGGTGTTGTAATCTTGGGTGGATTGTATCACAGTCGCACCCCCTTTGTCCTCTTGTTTTATTGTGATCTCAGTATCATCTGTTAGTGTTTTAATAGCCGCATGTTCCTCATTGGATAGATTTTGGAATGGAGTATGGGCAGTCCCTTTTTCCAATTCTTTAAGTACAGCTTTCTCAAAGGTTAGTACTTCTGTTGGTATCATGTTAGCAGTGGGGGTAAAGGTTGATGGATTGTGCAGGCCCGAGTCATCAATGGTAAGTTCAGGACTGTCCCGAAAGAAAGCTTTTAAGCGAACTTTCCTAAAAAAATTGTGGATCTCACATTGTTCATGGAACCTATCTGATCTCGGGGTGGGAACAAACCCTAAGCCTTTCTCCAGTACTTTCTTCTCAATGGCAGTGAGTGGTCTTTGAGATACATTAACTACTAGACTCTCTTGCCCCTTGTCTTGCTCCGGGTGTCCATTCAGTGTGTGCTGCCACCAGCACACACTAGTCCCCCCCAGTCCCACAAGAACACACCTGTCACTATGCTGTCACCGATAGTGAATGCAAATGCCCTGTCAAGATGGCTGACACTACACATCGGTGTGGGGAACTTAAGGCCCTGTTGGCAGTCGTGTACAGCATGACTGCAGGCACCACTGTCAGACATCTTGAATGTGACTCTGTATATACTGTCATGAAACCGTGGAACATGCTGGCCCATTAGTCCTGGGTGGGAGGAGGAGTGGAAGCAATGACTACTGCCACCAGCACACACTAGTCCCCCCCAGTCCTACAAGAACACACCTGTCACTATGCTGTCCCGGAGAGTGAATGCAAATTCCCTGTCAAGATGACTACACTGGGCCATCATGTACGAAATTTCGAAAAATTTACTGCCAGTCCTTGGCCTACTCACACCACTGCAGACCATGACCTTAACTGTACATTCCAAACACTGACAGATAAAGATCAGTCACATGTGCCCTTGATGTGCATGCTACAAATGTGTGTGGAGGACAGGACACGCTCTGGTTAGCAGTCACACCACATAACACAAAACACACACAGATAAACACACATCAGGGACAATGCCCACGGACAGCAGATGTGAGGTGTAATGCAAGATGGCTGACACTCTTACGTTGTGTCATTTTCACAAGGCATTGTTGTGTTTTGCATTGTAACTCAACATCAGTCAGCGGTGTCAGCATCCTTGGAAACTACCACCCTCACTGTCATTGATCCTCTGACGATGATGAGTAAGCTGTTTGCCATTGGAAAGTGGGGTAGAAGTCAACACAGCCTAACTCAAGCACTAAACACACTGTACCTCACAACTCTGACCATGAAAAGGCAAATGACCATCCTTGGGAAACTTCCCTGTCCACGGAGAACAAGTAGAATGTACATGAAGAGATCATGTGCAAAAGTATGCAGCAACAAAATGTACTCCAGCAAGACTTTCACATGTGTGCAAAGTGATGAGAAATATCAACACAAATATGTCTTCTCACATTGCGTACATTTACAAACAATGCTAAAACAACACAGGCATAACAACAACCATGTTGTGACATATCAGAACAGCACAATGCAAAACATCACACAAACTTGCTTTTGGCTCTGCGCAGGAGTATACACTTATACTATTTACCATTACAAGTCCAGTGTGGGCAACATTAGGGAATGTCAGATCATACTTTTATCATATAATACAACAACTCATGTTAGTGACTCCCCTACAGCATGTCAATGTAGTTACCTGTGTTTCAATGGACTGCCATGTAACAATGCACTTGTCAGACGAAACGCTTTGCTACTGCATTTGAGGTTACACATGTGATGTCATTGATTGTTCACATTAACACATTTATCCAAACTAAATCATCAAATGCTGACATATATTCCGGAGAGTGAGTTTGCATGTCACCTCTGCAATGTAACAGTGACAATGATTCACAAAGGCAAGCACAGATGCACAATTCCTGCTAAACATCAGATTTGTTACAGTATGTGTGTCATAGTGAAAACACTGATGTGTCAAATAACAACACAACAGGCTCATGCACAGTGTGAAACTTCACAAATAATTACTATGAACAGTCAAGGATAACAATAAATGCACATTGATGCACAGAGCTGGACATGCTCATCAAAGCGCATGTTTCCAAAATCACAATGTTCGATTAACAAATATCTCAGTGTTTGTGACGATTGATGAGTAGAAATAAGAAGGAAACGTTTCATTATCCACAACATCTACACATTTGTCTGTGTATGACACCATAACATCTGAAAATGTACAACTAACATTGTGTCTCTCTACTACCCACAGGTACTCCAGAACAGAGGGCATCATCTGGAGAAGATTCTGAGTCCACCAGCTGCTCCAGCACAATGTCAGACACTGAGACTTCCAGTGGGGATGACTCTCACACCTCGTCGGGTGATGGGAAACAACCTGGCACCTCCGGTGTGGGTCAGCATTCAGCACCAGTACGATCAGCAGCCCCAACAACCACTACTGCAACATCCATTAACATCCAGGCGCCCCGGATCCCCAAGGACACAGCCAGAAAACAAAACCCTGGGAGCACAGCAAGACAGCCCAATCTGGATTTGGCAGGAAATACCAGCCCTGTCAACAATGAAGGAGGACAGGAGCTGTCAGTGCGTGCAATGCCAGGCAATGTCTGTGCGGGTAGGGTAAGGAGTGGTGTGAGGGTGCGTGGTGGGAAGACACGTCCCATAGCTGGTGTCGGTGATCAAGCTGACCCCGAGTTAGAAAGCATTTTCGATGTATATCGCGAATGCACAGGACACTTTGGCCTGGTTGTCGGGATCCTCAGGGACATAAACCACCAGCAGGCTGCACATTTCTACCGGATGATCCAACACATGGACCTTATGGAGTACAACTGGTCGAAAATAGACAATCTCACTGCGGTGCATAGGGACATACTTACATGTCTACGCAAGATAACCACCAACATTACCCCACATCCCAAGGTGCACTCCACACCTGTTGCTGCAACATCGACAACTACCACAGGGAGGGATGAGGAGTCTGGCATAGAGTACCCTCCACCGCAGCAGCTTGATACTGAGGGTCCCACCCCACTAAAGAAGAGGAGGGGCCGTCAAAGGAAGGATGGCAAGTGAGAGACTGATGGACATGCATCCCTCCCGGGAACTACATACATGCACTGGATATCCTCCATTGTGTACAAATCATTCACTTTGTTGACAGTCTCTGGACTCTCCCACATGGGATGGAGCACATAAATTGCACTAAATGCCAAAGTGACTGTTGACTTTGCCCGAAAGATTTATCATCTGACAATACTTTCAACTCCTCTATGAACCGTGCTTTTAACATTTGGGAATGCTATCACCTTTACCTGTTAGATTTGTTCACATTCACATTATTAAATTCAAATTCACACAATCCCTGTGTCATCTGTGAATTATACACTGTATCCACTTATAAAATCATGATCAGTATCACCTGGCACTGTCTCACAATGAGGTGCATGAGTTCTGTGTTAGGGATTCTTCTCATACAGACGTATGCACAACAAAATAGGCCATTGTTGAAGGATGGTTGGACATTAGTTGTACATCAGAACACACAATCCAATGACCCACTACCTCTAGTGTCTCATTAGGTCAACTAAATATACAGAAGATACACAATGATTCTACCACCCAGTAGCCAGAACTAACAACATCTCCAAGGTAGCAATTCACACATTCAAGCTCACTCACCCATACTTGTCCTCCAAATCATGAATCAGAGTGTGTGTAAAGTTCTAGAATTAATGTTTGAGAAAGAACAATCTCTGACTGTTGTCCTACAATGCAGCATACGAGCTAGCCACAGCAGCAGAATACATGATTCTCAAACAATATACATTTCCATAACTAAACATAATACTATTGGGGAAATGTGTTTACAACCTCAGTGTGGAAGGCACCACCCTCCCTGTGATGGTGACATATTCAACAAACCATTGAAGAACTCGGTGGCAATACGGGTTAACCGCTCACCTCAGAAAGTAGGAGTACTGGTTACAGCTTATGCACAGCAAAGCACTGGTGCATATACTTAGATCTTCCATCTGTGTAGATTATTGCCCTGTGCGTCAATGTAATGCAAGTATTCCACTTATATGTTAAAAAGTGTAGCATTTCATGGCTAAACTATCCGTGCTGACCAGATCTACCATTACAAAGAGTTTTGTTTTTCAACCTTGTGGCGCAGCGTTTCAACAGTACCAAAAAAAAATGATCTCATGTGGACTCAAAGGCATCTTGCACAAAAATCTTAGAAAGAATGTGTGCTGAAATGTCACACACAAAGCTATATTGTTAGCTTGGCTCCGGTTACTTTAGCATAATACAGCATGAGCCTAGGGACCAGATTACAATTCATCTACCGCATCATGAAGAAATGTAACATGACAAATACCAGAGATACACAGGCAAGGGCAGCACAACACACATAGCACATGCAACATTTAAACATTGCACACACTGTTGTCAAATTAAACCATTGAATCACACAAACATAGACCATTGTCTAGTGTAATGAACACCATGGCAGAAAAACATGATATAAACGGTTGTAGCATATTTTTGCAACAGACAAAGCAAACATCAATGTGTGTAACAGGTTTATTACACAGGCAGAAGCTCTACTCAACACAAAAGCAAACTGATTACAGTTCCAAGTATCCAAATAAATAAAAGAAATGACAAATCTGACCAAAAAGATTGTCTGTCAGAGAGTACTGGTCCAAATTGAAAATCCATTACGAACAGCGTTGTGTGTACCCACACAACAGCCAAAGGAGCCTGTGAAGGAGAGACATAGTACAGTCTCAAATACAACTTGAAAATGATGACATATCCAAATATTGACTCACTATTGTCCATTGTAAATTCTGGCCAAAAGCTAGGAGTAATTTCAACAATGTAGTGGAGACCATCATAACTTAACATACACTGTACAACATCAATTACCCTGTAAATTAGCATACCCACACATATATCACAACATATTGTCCTACATAGACACTTCATTCTTGGGAAAGGCATCATCAAACATCTTTGCATACTTACACTCTAGTAAAGAAGTTGTTAGTGAGCTGTCTCCTGACATCCAACTCCTCTTCCTCCTCCTCCTCATCACTGGCAATGTGCCCCAGGCCTGGATCCTCCCATGATGGAGGACATTGGTCCTTGTCATCGTGGATGAACGCTGGCCTATTCCTCACAGCCTTGTTGTGAAGCATGCAACACACTGTAATGATTTTGCACACCTTCTCTGGGGAATATTGAACGGCACCTCCTGTCCGGTCTAGGCAGCGGAATCTGGTCTTCAGCAGCCCAAATGTGCGCTCAATCACACGCCTGGTCCGCCCATGTGCCCCGTTGTAACGGACATCAGCAGGTGTGACCAGGTTCCTGAGTGGTGTCAGCAACCAGGGCACGTGTGGGTATGTATCCAGAGTCTCCTACATTTACCAAATATGAATGATCAGTTGAGCAACAACAGAGTACAACAACAACATGACAGACAATGATCACACAACTGACACTTACAACTTGACTCACCAACAAGCCAGGCACACTCATTCATGAGCTGGGACATCAGCTGGGGGATCTGACTCATCCTTCTTATGTATGCGTCGTGTGCAGATCCCAGGATACACGCATATACATGAGAGATGATCTGGTCCGTAAGACATACCACAAGGACATTTATTAAATGAAAGTGTTTACGATTCCTGTAAACCTGTTCATGGGCCCATGGTGCAACCAAACCCACATGTGTCCCATCGATCCAATTACATGTGGCATGTGTCCCAGGGCATAAAAGTCATCCTAAATCGCACGGTACTGTGGCGGTGTGGGAAAATGTATTTACGGTAACTACACATAATATCAAATTCAAAATATAGAATTACCAAAATATCGAAGTCAAAATATAGAATGGACAAAATATCGAATGGACAGAATATAGTGGTGAAAAATATCGAAGGTAAGTAATTTAATATCGATTTTAAAAATATAGAAAGTCAAAATTTCAAAGTATATAATATAGGTATTAAAATATATTGAATTTTTTATAATATCGAATTTTTTAAGGTGTTTTGTATGTTAGTATATGTGTGAAAAGTGTATATTATTTTTGTAATTTTTTTAAGTAATGAATTTTATGTTATTTAATTTTTGCGTAATTTAATTCTGTAATGGGTTGTGAGTTTATAGGGGAATAGGGTGGGAGGTAATTTAATTATATTACATTGAATATTAATTTTTAGTAATGACTAATTATTTTTAATTTAATTTTGCGTTTTAGTTCTGTAGCGGGTTGTGGGTTTATAGGGGAATAGGATGGGAAGTAATTTAATTGTAATTAATTAAATATATTTATTTATTTATTGGTATTCATTTTGAATTAATTGTTAATTAATGTTTAATTGGTAATTACTTTTTAATAATTGATTAATTGATAATCATGTTAATTTTATTAATTTATTTTCTGTAGCAGGTTGTGGGTTTATAGGGAATAGGGTGGGAAGTAGTTTAATTGTAATTAATTAAATATTTTTATTTATTTATTGGTATTAATTTTGAATTAATTGTTAATTAATTTGTAATTGGTAATTATTTTTTATTAATTGATTAATTGAGAATTATGTTAATTTTATTAATTTATTTTCTGTAGCAGGTTGTGGGTTTATAGGGGAATAGGGTGGGAAGTAATTTAATTGTAATTACATCTTAACAATAATTTTTGTGTATTGATAATTAATTTTACTGTTAATTAATTATTAATTGATATTAATGTTTATGGTTAATTAGTTTTTGCTATTGAAAATTAACTAGTTGTTAATTAATTATGAATAGGTAATTAATTTGAATAACTAATATTTATTTGTATTTATAATTGATTAATTATTACATAATATTAAATTGGCAATTATTTTTAATTAATGTTTTATTGGTATTGATATTTAATTTATTTTTATTAATATATTAAATCATTATTTTCCCTACTGTTAAACTCACTAGAGTGGGAATAGTAATTTTTACCCCTACGCTATCCAACACTTTTCCTACTGTTGCACTCACTGGAGTGGGAATAGTAATTTTTACCCCTACGCGATCCAATGCTTTCCCTACTGCTGCACTCACTGGAGTGGGAATAGTAATTTTTACCCCTACGCTATCCAACGCTTTCCCTACTGTTGCACCGTCTGGAGTGGGAACAGTAATTTTTACCCCTACGCTTTCCAACGCTTTCCCTACTGTTACAGACTCTGGAGTGGGAATAGTAATTTTTAGCCCTCCGCTATCCAACGCTTTCCCTACTGTTGCCCTCTCTGGAGTGGGAATAGTAATTTTTACCCTCCCGCTCTCCAATGCTTTCCCTACTGTTGCAGTCTCTGGAGTGGGAATAGTAATTTTTACCCTCCCGCTATCCAACGCTTTCCCTACTGTTGCACTCACTGGAGTGAGAATAGTAATTTTTACCCTTCCGCTATCCAACGCTTTCCCTACTGTTGCACTCACTGGAGTGGGAATAGTAATTTTTACCCCTACGCGATCCAATGCTTTCCCTACTGCTGCACTCACTGGAGTGGGAATAGTAATTTTTACCCCTACGCTATCCAACGTTTTCCCTACTGTTGCACTCACTGGAGTGGTTATAGTAAATGTTACCCTCCCATGTTCCTACGGTAAAAATATTGTATATTTTTTATTAATATTATGGTAACATGTGACCAAGGCCTCTGTGAAGGCCGAAACGTTATGATGGCAGGGAGAGCTTCACTGAATAAAAACTAAATTGCTCACTGCAAACCTTGGGTCGGCTCCTCTTTCCTTGCCTTGAAGCGCTCTGATGCATCTGGAGTTCGAGGGTTCCTGGATTGGGTGCTTTGCATATATATATATATATATATATATATATATATTACCTACTGGCGGTCGCCAGTAGGTAGTTATAGTTAGGATCGTTTTCCATAGGAAATCCGCAACATTCTTTTGGGAATACCTTTGGCGCCGAATGAGGGATCTGCCTGTAATTTTCCTTAACTTTGCCTCGCTGCGCTCCGCTCCTTCCCTGAAAGTTTCGGGGGGATCCGTCAAGCGGGGGCCGAGATAAAAGGGGGGTCCCAAAACGTGTTTTCCCCATGTTAATTTCCATAGGGCAGTTGAACTTTTAGCCCGAACGGCTGAATGGATTTCCACCAAACTTGGCAAAATTGTAGGGACTGGTACCTCGATGTGCCTTTGCTATGTCTCAAGATATATGCTCCAGTGGTTTTTACGAAAATTAACTTTGAAAAAATATATATTGGGCTACATTGGGCTATATATATGTTAGAGCCCAAATGTAGCCCAATGTAGCCCAATGTAGCCCAATGAAGCCCAAAGATGGCCACCAGAGACAAAAAAAACAAATGTAGCCCAAATATCAGCCAGATGTAGCCCAACTATAGCCCAATGACAGAATGTCCCAGAGTGTTCTAAAGAACAACTAGAGCGCTAACAGTCTTACTTATGACAAAAGTATGGCACACCTGAAGTCATCTTGGTTGGGATAAAGTGTTAACACTTAAAACATTTAATTTGCAAAGGAACAAAATGAGGGGGTTCATTTTGCCATAGAAATTATGATTAGTGCTGAAGAAAGAAAAATTAGGGCACATTTTGAGTGACTTCTCAAATCCTCTTATATTTCATTAAAAAAATTCTGATATGCAGTCTCCCAAGATGGCCACCAGAGACAAAAGAGCCCAAATGTAGCCCAAATATCAGCCAGATGTAGCCCAACTATAACCCAATGACAGAATGTCCAAGAGTGTTCTAAAGAACAACTAGAACGCTAACAGTCTTAGTTATGACAAAAGTATGGCACACCTGAAGTCATCTTGATTGGAATAAAGTGGTAACACTTAATACATTTAATTTGAAAAGGAACAAAATGAGGGGTTTCACTTTGCCATAGAAATTTTATATATATATATATTCACTGAAAAAACCATATGTAACACACCAGTTATAGTTAGGAATTAGCATTTAAAAAACCTTTAAATTCACTGAAAAAAACATAGGTTTCACACCAGTTATAGTTAGCTGGAAATTTTACTCGCATAAAACCATTGAAATTCCAAGGTTATAGTTAGTTGGACTCACTATAACTTGCACGTCTGCAATGCACTGCTGATGACGTCACATATTACATCACTCATGCATATATTTAAATATTTAAACATTACTCGCTAATATATGTATTCACTAAGATACACTTAATAAGCCAGTTAACCAATCCATTTTTAAAAAAAAAACACTGTCATGAGTGATGTAATATGTGACGTCATCAGCAGTGCATTGCAGACGTGCAAGTTATAGTGAGTCCAACTAACTATAACGTGGGAATTTCAATGGTTTTATGCGAGTAAAATTTCCAGCTAAATATATATATATATATATATATATATATATTACCTACTGGCGGTCGCCAGTAGGTATATATAGTTAGGATTTTTTCTCTATGGGTTTTTTGAAAATTCTATGTCTAATAACTTTGGCGTTTGTGGACGGAATCGGCTGAAATTTTCAGGAAAATGGCACATTTTGTTTCTGAGCAGCCCTTGAAAATTTGGGGGGGGTTCGTCCAGTGGGGGCCGAGAAAAAAGGGGGGTCCCAAAACGTGTTTTTAACATTGAGTTTTCCATAGGGCGGTTGGCCTCACTTTTAGCACGAACGGCTGAATGGATTTGCACGAAACTTGGCAAAATTGTAGGGACTGGTAGCCCGATGTGCCTTTTGTAGGTCTCAATATATGTGCTCCAGTGGATTTTGAGAAATTAACGTTTAAAAAAAGATATATATCTGTAACAGCGGACCGGTTAGCGCTCTGGTTCGCGGACTTTTCGCGCAACGGAGCTTTGTGAAGCGAAGCTGATTGGTTCTCCGGCGTCTGTCAACATTCCAAACAGTCCGTAGCGGCCGCCATCTTGTCTCTCGGTAGGATCGAGAGACAAGAGGAGGTCAAAACAAAGGGGGAAATAACTATAAGGGGGCATAGTAGATCCTCGCTGACCCCCTAGGTTTGATGTGGAGGTTTTAAAAGGGCCCCGCGGGGCAAAAAAAAAAAAAATAATAATAATCGAACGGCTGAATGGATTTGCACGAAACTTGGCAAAATATTAGGGACTGGTAGCCCGATGTGCCTTTGCTAGGTCTCAATATATGTGCTCCAGTGGATTTTGAGAAATTAACGTTGAAAAAAAGATATATATCTGTAACAGCGCTCCGCTTCGCGTACTTTTCGCGTTACGGAGCTTTGCGAAGCTGATTGGTTCTCCGGCGTCTGTCAACATTCCAAACAGTCCGTAGCGGCCGCCATCTTGTCCCTCGGTAGGATTGAGAGACAAGAGGAGGCCAAAGCGAAGGGGGAAATGACCATAAGGGGGCATAGTAGATCCTTCCTGACCTCTTAGGTTTGATGTACCATTTTGCCAAGTTTGGTGTAATTCCGTTCAGCCATTCAGGCTGTAGACGTATGTAAATGTCCTATGGAAAATTGCATGGGGAAAACACATTTGAAAGTGTTGAAATTTAGAACCAATTAAAATGTTACTTTGGTTTTGTATTTGTGTGTGATGAAAGTTAATTGGTTATGTATATATGTCAAATGAGAGGAAACCACAGCCATTTTGTGATACTACTGTCTGAGGTACATTTGTGAGGAATTTTTGGTGGTGAATTTCTGGTGTTTGATTTACACAGTACTAACACTTCTGCTACTTTTAAAAAGGTGAGTTGTTAATTTGTATGGGGAACTATGTTGTACACTTGAAGATAATTTGAAAAATGTTTTCTGTTATTTATTTGCAGTCCTTCTGTTATACTAAATACTTGATAAAGTTAGTTTTATATTATGTATTACTAAAGACGATAAATGAAAGTGATTATTTTTTTCTGCAATTTACAGCAAGCAATTTCAAAATAAAATGGCTCACAATGAAGAGACCGTGGCAATTTCTTTTGAATTGTCCAACACATTGATTGAAATTGAGAGCACCAATAATGAAATATTGTCACAAGGAGGACATGACTTGTATGATTCCATTAGATTGATTGAAATGGACAGCACCAAGAATGAAATATTGTCACAAGGAGATGACTTGAATGATTCCACTACATTGATTGAAATTGAGAGCACCAATAATGAAATATTGTCACAAGGAGGAGATGGCTTGTATGATTCCATTAGATTGATTGAAATGGACAGCACCAATAATGAAATATTGTCACAAGGAGGAGATGACTTGAATGATTCCACTACATTGATTGAAATTGAGAGCACCAATAATGAAATATTGTCACGAGGAGATGACTTGAATGATTCCACTACATTGATTGAAATTGACAGCACCAATAATGAAATATTGTCAGAAGGAGGAGATGACTTGAATGATTTTTTTGATCAATCTCTTGATGGCGAATTTATCGAGTGTTTGGAGACCATAGAGTTACAAGAATCATCATTGCAGACTTTTAATGAGGAGATTCCAGATGAGATGATTGAAGAGGAAATTACTGATGAGGACATGTTACTAGTTCTTTCAAATTTAGAAAATTCTGAAGAATAAATTTATATTTAGAAATCAAAAATTGTTTGAGACATTATTCATTTTTATTTTTAATTTATGAGGTTGTAGCGAAGTGATTGTAGTATAAAATGAGACTTATAGTATAGAGTGCAACATTTTTATGTTACATGGTAAGTTTACTCATATTTACTTCCCTTCTGCCACTATATTATCTCCAATGTGTATTTGACATGTCTTCTTCATCTCCGGCCTCCTTTCTCTCACTGTGTGTCTCCGATGCATCTTATCGCTGGTATTTTGTGTAATTACAGAAGAGAGTAAAATAAAATAGTTCGGAACGTGAAAAGGGGGCAAAGTAGAGTACTCCTCACCCCCTAGGCCTTTTTAGGCGGTCCCAAAAGGATCAGTTTCTGCTTTCCTGAGAGATTATGGTATGAGTTCCATATACCACAATAACTTGCATTACAACATGCAAGATATCTATCTCCTATTACCAACTTTTGGAGATATTCGCGCTAAGCGCGAATATCTCCAAAAAGTAACACCTGCCCTGAGCAGTTCTTAGCCATGTTATCCAATGGGAGGTGGATAACATGGCTAAGAGTATTAGCTCGGTAATGCATGAATATCGCTGAGTTTTTAGCGATATTCATGCATTGCGGCCGTTTATTATCGCATTTGCGATAAACCTTGATAATAGTAAGGTTTATCTTCGATAATTTCTGACGATGCTTAGTGGTAAAAAATTGGTTGGTAAGCATCGTTAGCGATAAATATCGCTTAACTTTGGTAATATGCCCCAACGTCTGTTAACGTTCGATTCGAAGGAAATGAGGAAGTGTTGAAAAACATTGTCTGCGCCATCTTGCCTTTTTTGAAATGCCACACTTTTGTCGTGCACGGCAGCCATTTTAGATGTCTTGACCAGACCCACTCTCTGCACGCTGTCGATTCGTAGCATGGCTCCTCACCCTCGTAAGCATCTCCCCCAGGCACTGGTCACCACCGCTCTCTGTCTTATGCATGGGCAATAAACCTTCCCCCATCTGCGCTGCTCTTCCCTGAGAATCACACTCTGTGCCCGCCCGACACCTCCCTTTCGCCCTATTCACTACCGCACCCTCTGACACTCCTCTTCCTCTGTGTCCGAATGTCCAGGCCGGTCCTAGGCTATCAGCTAGCCCTGCAGATGTAGTTTATGGCCCCAGCTGTAAAGAATCACCCCTCTTCAAAGGAGTTATAGTAGATCAAGGCCCACACCCGATGTGATCCGTCACAGCACACGCGTTCCTACTATCTGAAAACCATCCTGTATTGTGATTGGGGAGGGGACCGAGCCTGAAGCGGAAGATTCCAGGAATGACTCTTTGTACATCAAAGTTTTTACAATTATGTGTCACATTAAAAATATATAGCACTCCAACAAAGTAGTAGGAATATAAAACTTTAATAACATATAAATATATACAACAAAACAAAAACAGTAAAAACATTTAAACAACGAAGAGACCGTGGCAATTTCTTTTTAATTATCCAATAGATTTATTGAAATTGACAGCACCAATAATGAAATATTCTTGTCAGTAGCGGTCTGTTGTGCGAATAGTTCCAAGGCAGCAGAACGCGCTGAAATCTAGATGGCACGAAAGTGATGTCTAGTAAGTTGCCGCCCAGCAAAAAACGGCGTGGGGCGCCGCGGGGGTGAGTGAGTCCAGTAGGCACCACAGCTATTCTTACCGGCATTGCAGAATTACTGCTGGGGACAATGCCTGTGCTGTAGCAGGGTCACAGCAGAAACAAAAAGGATTCTGTTGAAGATGTTGTTGGTTTTCAATTTGAAAACAGTTCTGGTGTCAACTGCTATGCTAATGTAGTGGTTAATGTTTTGTTTTCTCTAGAAAATGTAAAAGAGGGGGAGGCAGTCCAAAGTTCCGTTAAAAGGGCAAAGGAAAGGATCGGTGGTTTGAACTATCAGTCAAAAAGGGGAGGGGGTGCAATAATTTTTCCTACCGGGTCACACTGTGCTTTCACCGGAAGTGAGGTCTGCAGGATTGTAGTAATTCAAAGTGAGGCTGGCGCCAGCATGGGAGCGCCGACGTCCCGCGGATACAGTTTCGTCACTCCACGGGCGATCATGGCAGTCATTCCCCATCGGGGGTCGGAGACTCCCGCGGCTCCTCTAGAATCTTCAAGGTCGTGGAGGACTACGGTGGTGGAGTCAACCAGTGACCGGGCCATTTCTTTATGTTGGGCCCGCTCTTGCCAGGTCGACCGCCATTTTGAGAGTTCGGCAGCTACCGGCGATCGCGGGGTCACATGAGCGGACGGGCTCCACCCTGCCGGGCGAGACGTTGCAGCATGGCCACAGTGGAAGAACCGTTATCTAGGTCGTTCCGAAACTGTGCAGCACTGTAGTTGTTAGGATGCCACCGCCTGGAGCGCTGAGGGTGCAGCTGGGAAGCCTCCACCTGGGGAGGCGGGAGAGGCCTGTTCGCACCGTCTCTCCCTCCCAGTGCACCCCACGGCGTCTCGCTTGAGATTTGTTATGGCCGGACCAGGCGATGAGGACGAGGGGGGGGTCGGAGGCATGTGCAAGACATCCCCCTCCAGTGTTGTCGCAGCCATTATAAAAGAAAGAAGTGTCCCGTCCGTCTTCGGGCCGGGCTTCCGGTGGATGTCGGCCGGACGCCCCTGGCTCTGGCCCCATGAACGGGTTTCTTGGTTTATCGGCTGCAGCCGGATCCCGTCGGCCTCGGCCCCCCGACCGTTGGTGGTCGGACCGGAAGAGCATGTGGCGGGACTACCTGCAACTCTCAAGGGCCACCGCGGCCGGACTGGGAGAGAGAGGGGAGGGTCGAGGAGACATTCCCCCCCCCTGCAACTGTTCAGCGTTGTAAAGGCAATCCCCTGGCCGGGTCCCGCTGGTCTCGGCCTCTCCTCCGGCTACACCCTACGTTAGGATCTCCTGGCCGAGGCGTGGCAGCAGGACCTGCCTTATATGGGCTGCTCCCGGCTGGGCGTAGCCGGAACCCTGCCCCACCTTGGAAGTTTCCAGAGTGGGGGTGGATGTTCTACTGACTTGCATTTTCCCTAGTCTATCGATTTTTTTGGCGTGGCAGGCGGTGGGACAGCGAGGGGTGATTTGGTTTCTCTTACTGTTTTTCTGGTCTCTCACCACTGGCATATTTTAACGTTTTCTTGTTTCTAGGACATTAATAGGTTTTATCATTACGTTATGTTATCGTTTCTTTGTTCGTTGTTTAATAAAAGTTCATGTTCATCAGTGGCCTACTGATTTTCGTTTTCCTATTTTTTTCTTTCCAGGTTGTTTCATGGTAAAGTTTCTGTTAACAGGATACAGTGATCACTTCGTTATTATTGCATATGTCCTTTTCACTAGGGGTGCTCTCTGGTCGGGCCAGATGACGTATCTCTAGTAAATGGTCCGGGTGAAAAAGGTGCATCAATCAGTGGGGAGTAGATAGGCATGACAGATTACAACGGGGGAGAACGGTCCGCATTACGTACCCTTTCACTACTTGCAAAGATTTTCCTACGTTTATTTGCAAACAGGGAATACCTCCAAAAAGAACTAATTCCCAAACAGTCAATGTTCGGACAATCAATCAATCAATGAGGAATGAAATAGGTACGACGTGTTAAAGGCTTGCGTTACCTACCCTTCACTATCTGCAAAGGGAGATAGAATATTCCTATTCTTCCTCGTTTGCAGGTAGAGAAGATCGTTAAGAGAATTAACTTCGAACAATTCAATGCTCGATTGAAACAATCAACAAGGGGTACTGTGAACACAAATGAACGCCGCTTATATACATACGCATTGCTATTTTCAACAGGTTGTTCCTAATGTTTCTATTTTAGCGAGGTCAAAAGAGATCCCATTAGTGGCCTACTGATTTTGCTCGATTCCTTTTGTTTTTTTACACGATTTTTCGCTATCTGCAAAGACTAAACAGAGTATTGCGACTCTGTGCTTGTTTGTAAATAGAGAATGAACCAAAGAGAACAATCAATCAAATGGAGAGAGAAGCAGGCACGACGGATTACAAAGGGGGCAAAGGGCTGCGTTAACTACCCTTCACTATCTGCAAAGAGAGAGTACTCCTAATAGAAATGAGGGGTGGGGGGCAGCAATCAAAGCAGATCAGTGTGCATAAACACGAAAAAAAAAATTCTTACCACGTACTTGACATTCGACAGCTTATGATATTTGCTATTAAAAAACCATTGAAATTCACTGAAAAAACCATAGGTTATAGACCATATATAGTTAGGAATTAGCATTTACAAAACCTTGAAAATTCACTGAAAAAACCATAGGTTATAGACCATATATAGTTAGGAATTAGCATTTAAAAAACCTTATTTTACTCACACAAAACCATTGAAATTCCATATATAGTTAGTTGCACTAACTATATATTGCGCACCCGCAATCCACTGCTGATGATGTCACATATTACATCATTCATGACATGGTCAGTGACATCACTGATGACATCACTGATGACATCTCAAATGACATCACTGATGACATCACTGATGACATCTCATTTGACATCAATGACCACATCACTGATGATATCATTCATGTGACAATACAATGCATCTCCTCACATTTTAATATAACCTCTGTTTCACCCAGTGTTAAAAACAGAGTATAATTTTTGAAACCATTGACACACCAATACTAGTTACTACATACGTACTCACTGATTCCTACGTCTACACACACATTCACTCATTCACCCATACAATCATTCATACATACAATCACTCATGTTTACAACACAATCATATGCACTCATACACCTATACAGACACTCACACTCTGCCACTCATCCATGGAGTTACTCACACACCTAGTCAGTCCTGTAAAGAATCAATCACACTTCCATTTTCTACTCTATACAGTTAAACATAGAGCACCTTACGTTTTCAACCATATACTAACACATACTTACTCTCTTATACAATCATTGATACAAGTACACATTGATCTGTACAGAGTCACACACCTCCCATCCAGCCACACACACACTCAGTCTCCCATGCAAATACTTGGGCAATCAATCAATAACCCATATAGTTACTCATATAGCTACTGATCAACACATGCAGCAGTTTACAGAACAACAGACATAATGATGCACAAATTAAGACAGTTTAGTCACTAACCCATGCACTCAGTGAGACACATTTAATCACTCACTCATACATTCAGTCATGCACCTACTAAATCCTTCGTCCAGACACTTATACATCCACTCATTCTTCAATATGTAAGACATATTTTAACTTTACAGAAACATAGTCACTGGATGTTGTCATCAGTGATGTCATCAGTGATGTCATTTGAGATGTCATCAGTGATGTCATCAGTGATGTCACTGACCATGTCATGAATGATGTAATATGTGACATCATCAGCAGTGGATTGCGGGTGCGCAATATATAGTTAGTGCAACTAACTATATATGGAATTTCAATGGTTTTGTGTGAGTAAAATAAGGTTTTTTAAATGCTAATTCCTAACTATATATGGTCTATAACCTATGGTTTTTTCAGTGAATATATATATATATATATGAAATTACAAAATACAATTGTATGTTTTTTTATAACTTACATTAATTATTTAATAATTGTAAGGTTATTTGAGTATTTTTAAGTATGTTTAAGTTAATTATATTTATTATTTCATTAATTTTAAATTACTTTTAAGACATTTAAAAAAAATCAATATTTTGACTAACTATATTTTTTAAAACGATATTTTTGATTCGATATTTTTGTACTTACCTGTTTGTAAATAGGAATTCGATATTTTTGCATTCTATATTTTTTCTTCGATATTTTGGTAATTCGATATTTGTGTATTCAATATTATGTCAGTGATCCATATGTACAGGTTGAGGAACCTCAACATGGCCTCACACACATCCCGGAGCACTCGACTGAACATCGTCTGGGACATCCCACCAGCATCAGACACAGTAAATGGAACGAAGCAGTGGCAAAAAAATGTAGTGCTGCCATCACCTTCACCTTGGGGGTCAGGGCAAAGGGATATGTGCGTCCAGGAGGCAAGTGTGGTGAAAACTGGTCTGTCAATTCTAAAATGAATGCCCTCGTGAACCTGTATTTCCTCATGCACTCACGCTCCACCATGGTTTCAAGATCTGGAAAGGGTCTGTGGACAGTTGGTGTCCTGGGGAACACATGACAAAGTATGAACATATATTACTTGCTAAATTAAAAATCAAGTAATACAGAATCAACGGATTGCGTTGCACTTACAATGATGACACAGTGAAGTCAGATGTCTAAGGTTGAACTAATCCAAAAATGACAGCAATGTGAGCATCAACAAACACACAATTATGTCATGTATTACCAAAGAATACAGTGTTGTACTGTGACTATGCACAGTTCTCTGTTACTCCTCCCCATGATCAATTGTAACAGACACAACACACACACACAATTAAGTATCAGCCATACATTCCTAGGTCAACTAGCACATGAATTTAATGTACACAGACATGGACAAGGTATTACAACCTAGCAACAACACAACATACAGACAGCTTGCCACCATGCACAACACTGTCATGGTGTGGACATTGTCATGACGTGATGTATGACCTACACAACACAATGATCCAGTGGGAGAGTGACCAAGCATAGGAGGATGATCTGTGAAGTAGTCACTCACACTAGTTATGTCCCTCACAAACACTGCTATAGTTGCACTGTAAGCTAGAATCATAATGTGAGTAGTCTTGTCTTTTGTCTCTATCCCATTTGACATGTGCTGAACTCTATCCACACAGGGCATACATCATGCCGTTATTCATACATACATTGTCTGAGTTGATGAGTGGGCATTGCATGTACGCGTGAGCAAACTTGTGATGGAGCAGGATAACAGATTGCATTCCCAGAACAGTGTTGTGTGACGCGGGTGACTATTGCATGAAAGCGTCTGCCACATCCTGACCGAGCCGGACTGACAGATTTCATGCTTGATTCAATGCTGTTCGACGCGGGTGAGTTTTCAAAACACGCATCTGCCACATCCTGACCGAGCCAGACTGACAGATTGCATGCCTGATTCAATGCTGTTCGACATTGGTGAGTTTTCAAAATACTCGTCTGCCACATCCTCACCGAGCCGGTCGCACTGATTGCCTGTTTGTCGTCATGGTGACAGACGCGCAATTTGCATTGTGCACGATTCGCGTACGGTACACTTCGGTTTACTTTTTAAACAAATGTATCAAAATCTACACTGTCATGATGCAGATATTTTGAACATTGCGGTAGGCATGTCCGAGGCGTCCTATCTCATGGATTGGACTAATTCATAGGATACGAATGAGTCGTACCTACCGCTTTGGACGCATGGTACCGATTCTGCCTCTGCAGCAAGGATGCGGCTGTCGCTTGCCCTGAGAGCTCACTTGCCTGCACTAAATACTCCATATGGACATCTCTGCTACCACTACTGCTGTCTCCGTATCCTCTGGCTCCAAGAATGGCACGTACTGTGGAGAGGGCCCCAGCCTTCACAGAGGAGGAGAACCAGGCCCTGCTGGACAGCCTCCTACCACAGTACAACAAGCTGTATGGGAAACCAGGGGAGCAGGGGAGTGAGCAGTCCACATCCTCTCTCATTGTGTATCTAGCACTAATGGCATTGTGTGAAGCAGTGGCTAGCATGTTCACTCAGTAGTTGTCACGCTCAAAGTGTGCAGGTACCTGCAGTGAACAGGTACTGTGGTGTGAGAGTGCATTTTTAAATGTTCATACTACCCAGGCAATGTTTCCATGTTGGTGATGCAGGACAAGTGTCCATCCACATAGTTGCACTACCTGTGTACATCAGATGCCCTTTTGAAAAGCACATGTTTATCCAACTGTGTGATGCACAAACATGTTGTATGTCTGTTAATGGTCCTTTAACTTTGTCATCCTCACAGGTTGATGCCATCAGAAACAGGAGATCTGGCTGACCATTGCCCGGGCAGTTCGATAGGTGGGGGTCCACAAGCGTCGCATCCGCAGCTGCCAGAAGAGGTGGCAGAACCTAGGTGGCTGGACCAGACGCATTGCTAGAGTCCAGCTGAAGCTGTCGCCTCCTTGCAGTAGGGCGGACATCGGACCTGACCCCCCACTTGCGCCAAATTCTTCCAGTGGTCTGCCCTGACCTGGATGGGCTGTTGAAGGCCAGACAGCAGCTAAGAGAGGGTAAGTGCAAGCCTTGTCTGTGAACTGTGTCCAACATGGTTATGCTACCACAGTTTGTTTGGTAGAACTAGAATCATGTCCATTAATTCTGTAATGGCCCTTCCTCATTTGATACACAGGTGTGTCCCGTTCAGTCAGTGACATGCCTCACTAGGGGGAGGAGCTGCTGTTGTCCAAGGTTGATGTGGTGGACCGCATCTGCTACCGGCAGAATGTATTTGCATCATGAGTGGGGAATTAATTGACATGTTTGCACATTTACAGATTTGTGACATGCACTCTGTGTGGGCCTACACATACGTGTCCTAGTTGGTGCTCTGCCTTGCCATATGTGTCTGGGGTGTTTCCCAAACACACATGCAGCAGGTGTGACAATGTAGTGATCTCTGAAGTTTGTCCATCATGTGTGTCACACATGCATGGACACATGCCTACTGTTCAGGCTAATCCCATGTTGCACATGGCCCAGGTTAGGTATGCCTTCTCCAGGCATGGTCTCCTAATCATGTGTGTCCAAGTAAATGTAATGCATTGTGCAATGTGCAATCAGGTGTCAGCCTCTGTCTCATTGTGGAGTGGGCTGGATTTTTAGACTCCTGAGGTGTCAATATTTTTGGGTGGGCAGCCAGCTGACATGTAGCTGTTGAATCTTCACGATGGGGTCAAACATCAGTGTGTAATCACTTGACTGTGCCTGATGGTGTATCCAAAATTTAAGTGCAGACAGCTATACTTCATTGTCATCAGACTGTGTTGTGATCATGTTGACAGACATGTGCTTGCTGTCACTCTACTAACGATTCAGATGTGAGTCCCTTGCTCATTGCACCATCAGGATTCAAGCAAGCCGGGCCGACGACGCCTGAAATGGCAGAAACCGGTCCCCGGAAGCTTGTTTCCTTCCCAGTATAAGAATTGGCTTGGTAGTTTGGTTTGCCCTGTTCCCATCATGCACTGGGACAGGAACAGACTAATTTGCATATAGCCAAGTTCTGAGCTGGGATGGTGCAGTGAGCTAAAAAACGGTGATGGATCAAGCCCTGATCTTTGGACTGGGTAAGAGTGGTCTGCTTAATTCAGGCACTCTGTTCATCACCACCCCCTTTTTCTGAGTCACTCTACTAAGGCATTTGTATGACGTGGGATCATCAGTAGCCTTAACATGTGGGTAGCAGTGGGGCAACATGTGCTCTTGATGTAGGGCTTATATTCCCCACAACTACATGATCGAGATACAGTGCAGACTGTTGGTTTTGTGATGCACTGCCCCAGTGACAGAAGGCAGCAATGGCTGTTTACCCAGACTGCCCTGTAGCATGTTGTTTCATTTCCTATAGTGTATCCTGCAGTGATGAAAGTTGTCCTGCATGCACTCAGTTGTGGCATCGTCCAGCAAATCATGAGCACATCATGGTGTGTTGTGAATGAAGCATATCCATATGACTGACAATTACTTGGGCAATCCCTTTCCCTGACACAGGTCAGTGGCAGGAGATGGTATATGTGTGTACTGACACATTTCCAGCACAAATCCCACAGTTCAGACAACTGTCTATGTGGTGCATGTGTGCACAAATGAGTAGTGTCTGGCTACATGCACCAAACTGATGTCTACATGGACATGTAGGATATGAGGGTCATGATTTACTGGCAGACTGACATGTGTGTTTTACAAATATGTGTCAGCACTTTAGAGAATTTACTGCAAATGATGCACAAACATGCGCTGTAATGTGCTGTCCTGACTGTGATGTGTGATGTCAATACAGGTGGCTGATGATTCTTCGTTTACCCTGTTGATTTGCAGTTAGATCTACGGACACTGGAGGAGACAGCTCCACGGACCATGAGGAGCCACAGCGCCAGTCTGGGTCCGCTGCGGAGGATTCAGAGGGACCCAGTGGCACGGAGGATGAGGGGAGCCACACTGAGGAGACCTCGGCTACGTCCACCTCAGCTGAAGAACACGTCAGCTTCAGTGATGACTCCCTTGTGGAGGCGGGAGCTAGCAGCCCCCAGACAACACCTACTGTGTCTAGCCCCGCCAAAACCACCATCTCCACCCTCCAATCTGCTCCCATCCCAGATGTCCGTGGAGGCTCCAGTGTAAGGGAGCATGTCTCCTTCATGCCAGGCACCACCCCCCCTGTCCCTGTCTCCCCTGCTGCCCTGAGTGTGGAGTCTGTGGAGTTACTTACACAGATCCATGTTGGGCAGTCATCAATGCTGAGCATCCTCCATTCTCACACCAATCTGTTGACCCAACTGGTGTCCTACATGGAGGGCTTCTCAGCTAACATGTCAACCCTACATCGGACCATTCAGTCCATGGCCTCCACACAGATGGCAGCAGTGTCCCTCCTCCAACAGGCCCTTACCCCTGCTACCTCTGCCACATCCATAGTCACCACTCCCCTGCCTGTCCAACAGACATACACACCCGCACATGTACGCACAACCTCAGCCAAAAGCAGCACACAGACACCCAAGACAAAATCTAGATCCACAAGCACGCACACTTTGGGGACTGATGGCACACACACAGGGGATGGGTGAGAGACACACATACAGGCATCCACAAGCACTCCACATTCCTCAGATGCCTCTCTCTCCAAAACAACTTCCCTTGCCTCACCAACTACCCCAACTTCCAAGCAGCTCTTCCTCTGTGTCCTTGGCCTCTTCTCCTCAGACCCATCTGTTCCGACTTACAAGGGGAAGTGGAAGTCACCATGCACATAGGGGAGTTCCCCTGCAAAACTGACACACTAGCCCAGGCGCATGGACACTGAGGCCCCCACCTGCAAGTCTCCCCGGACCAGGAAGGAAAAGACACCACCAAAAGCACAGACTTTCACCTCACACTCTCCATCTTGCAGCCCCCCCGGATGCCAATACACAGGTTCTAATACCATTCCCTGCACCAGGTTCACCCACACACCCATACCGCATCCCCAAGGTGCTTAGGCCCTCCCCCCTTCCACATGCACTTCCACCCCCACCTCACATGCTCAGCCTGTTCCTGTCACTGGTGTGGAGGCTGCATCTCCCCCCTCTGTCCTGCCCACCTCATCTGAACCCCATTTCTCTACTCTTGATGTTGGTACTGCAGTAGGAGGCACATCCCACCCGTCTGATCTGGGCACTGCAGTTGGGAGCCCATCCACCACATCTGACCTGCACACTGCAGTGGTGCAGGAGGACACCACATCTGACTTGTGCCCAGTAGTGGTGACAGCGCCCACTGTGTCAGACCCCTCCACTGCAGTTGCTGGCATCACTCCTGCACCCACCACACCTCCCCGCCCCATTCTTCTGATCCCTGATCCTGGACTGCCACTAAGTAGGCCCCTCCAAGGGGCGAGATGTCCCTGGTCCATAGCAGTGCAGGCAATCAATGGGTGACAAGTTGTCACACGTCACCCTGGTTGAACTCTTTGGAGGACTGGCCATAGGCCTTTTTGCCTCCTGGCATGTACATTTGTCAATATTTCATAGCTAATAAAAGCCATTTTTTTATCCAATGGTGTTGCATCCAATGTACATGATGTTGGTTGATGATGTGTATCATGACCTTGTTGTTGTGATGGTGTCTGTGTTCGTGCAACTGCACCACTGCAATGTTATGTCTTTTCCGGCCCATTGGCAATATGTTTTGGTAGGTTTTCCCTAGTGTCCCTGCGTCTCCTGGCTCATCAGCCTGCACATTCATTATGTTTGGTGTCTCCCATTGCTGACATGGTATGGAACGTGGTCATCTAACATCTACAGTCTCCACAAGATTCCTTAGTATGTTTGTCTGTTGGTGTAGATATGTGTGTATACATCATGGTGCTCACTTTGCGCATTGTCTAACTGTACAATGGAGTCATTATCAGGGATCATGGCCATTTCTTGTCTGCACGTGGCAGAGGCTGTGTTTGCCTATAAATATCTATGTGTGTATGTGACACAACAACTACATTGCCACAACATTGCTTGTGCAATTTGGGCCACTGTCTCATGCATGTTGTTTTGGAGATGCTGCAATTTTCATGTACATTATGACATTTTGGTCACTGTGGTGTTGGGGGGTTTAGGTCCCATTGCCACACTAATCATAAGATGCTGGATTCATGAAGCCCGCAATCACCTTTTGGTCACTGTAGTGATGGGGGGTTTAGACCTCATTACCACAAAGATCTCCAGCTGCATGATTTTTTAACTCCACAATCACCTTCTGGTCACTGTAGTGATGGGGGGTTTAGACCCAATTACCACAATGATCATAGGATGCTGGATTTGTGAACCCCACAATCACCTTTGGTCACTGTAGTGATGGGGCTTTAGACCCAATAACCACAATGGTCTCCAGATGCATGATTTTTGAACTCCACAATCACCTTCTGGTCACTGTAGTGATGGAGGTTTAGACCCCATTACCACAATGATCTTAAGATGCTGGATTTGTGAACCCAACAATAACCTTTTGGTCTCTGTAGTGATGGGGGGTTTAGACCCCATTGCCACAATGATCCACTGATGCATGATTTTTGAACTCCACAATCACCTTCTGGTCACTGTAGTGATGGGGGTTTATACCCCATTACCACAATGATCATGGGATGCAGGATTTTAGTGACACACATTGACATTTTGGAAACACATGTGTTGTGAGTCACATTGTATGTTCACTGCCACAATCTGTATTGTGAGCATTTTTAACATGCAAACATACAATGTTGCAAAGATGGTTGAGGGGGTGGTTTGCTGAGTCACCCGATGTGTGTGTATCCTGGTGTTGATGGGCATCCAGCCCCCTATGAGTGGTGATGGTCAAATTGATAGGCATCCACCCCCCTATGCGATGGACATTACTGTGAGTGGTAGGCATCCACTCCCCTATGGGATGGACAATACTGGGAGTGATAGGCATCCACCCCCCATGGGGTGGACAATACTGGGAGTGATAGGCTTCACCGTTTGTTTGTATCCTCATCTGTTGACCCTGTGCTGTGACCCTGTGCTGCAATCTACAAGGCATTTACTTGGCTGTAGAGACCCTCAGCTCCCTCCGCCTGCCTCCCGCCGCCTAGCCGCTCTTCTATGACTCTGAGCGGGGCCGCCGAGTGGAGTGTGGCGAGGGGCTGCCTACAACTCCCGGCAGCCCTTGAGGTCTCCAGCGTCTCCAGCGTCAATACTCAGCGCCAGGAGGCGCATAAAAGTGTCATCAGTTTCAGTGAGCGGGGCTTCACCGTTTGTTTGTATCCTCATATGTTGACCCTGTGCTGTGGCCCTGTGCTGCAATCTACAAGGCATTTACCTTGCTGTAGAGACCCTCAGCTCCCTCCGCCTGCCTCCCGCCGCCTAGCCGCTCTTCTACGACTCTGAGCGGGGCCGCCGAGTGGAGTGTGGCGAGGGGCTGCCTACAACTCCCGGCAGCCCTTGAGGTCTCCAGCGTCACTACTCAGCGCCAGGAGGCGCATAAAAGTGTCATCAGCTCCGTCTCGCGGGACGCCGGGCGAAGCCCGGGCCAAGGGCGGGCCCGTTAGTGCCCGGTAAGACCGGACCGGGCCATTCCCCTTTCCTGTTTTCCTCAAGGTACATTTTAATTATATCGTAGACATATTTTCTTGTCATCCAACAATTACCGCCATCATGACCAGAGGCAGCAGGAGTAAAAGCAAAACTGCAATGACTGTCGCTCAGCTTACGGGTCCGATCGACCAATTCATCTCACGTACTAACGAGGTTATTGATCAGAGTATTTCCTTGTTAGAGTCCAGGGTTTCCCAAGATCTCGAGATTGCGAGACGCTCCTCTATGGGCCACCTGGCTACAGCGGTATCCCCCATTCAGCAAGGCCCTTACAATCAATTGTTGACACCATCTAAAACTGTGACAGAAATCCACTCAGTTCCCTGTATGGTGGACCTCTCAGCGACACAATCCACCTCAGATTCCTTTGTGTCAGAGGATCTTGAAACCACCCCAGATCTAGAGTTATGCCACTTACAGGAGACAGTACCAACTAATCAGTCTCGTGGGGTTAGGGAGGGAGCTGTTGCTAAACGGGGGATAGGCAACACAAATGTCAGCTCGGCTAGTCTGGGTGCCCCGTTAGAGTCAGGGAGTGGTAGATCTGTTTCTCCCAACGTAGATGTTCAAATGGTTAATAACCCCTCAGCGGTTAAGTCAGTTGTCTTACCCAACAATTCTCCCAGCATCACCCAGGAGGGGGGATCCTGTAGGACATGTAATACCTCCCCACACCTATTAGCTGGTATTAGGGAGCTCCTTAGACATCATTTAAAATCTATGGAAACTAGTCTAAGGAATCTTGAAAAACAGATAGCGTTGCTCTCTGTCATGCCACCCACTCAGTCCAGTTTAGCACAAATAAAACTCGGGGGGTGGGAATTCTAAATGTCCAAAAACAGCCCCCCAATTGGCTCAACCAGGTCCCTGTCTTAAGCCGACCATAGCGAATAAAGCCTCTACCACTCAATCTAATTCCAATATATCATCTGTCCCTTCCCAGTTAAATCCTGTTGTGGGCTTGGCCTCGCATAGTACGGCCACAGCCCCGACTCAGGCTCCCCCAGGATTGGTAAAAGGTTCTGCCCAAGTAGCTAATAATAAAAATCAGCCACCTTTCACCCCAAAAACGCCGGGACTCACACCCTCGGGGGAAGGGAAAAGGGGAGCGCGGCCTAGGCCCCCCATTCACCTACCACCCGAGGCTTCCCCCTACACTGTTATTCTTACCGGGGTTCCTGAGTTAGTTGACGGTACAGATGAACCTCCCCGGTCCTTAAAAAATAAGGTTTTGCAGTGGCTCAGTTTAAACAGGTTCTTACAGCCTCGTTACTCAAGCAGAATCTCGACAGTTCGCAGAGTAACTTGGATTGGGGATGAGCGCAAAACAATACAAGGAGACTGCATTATAGTAAACTGTGATGATCCAACTACAGTCGACTATATTTGCTCCTGGCCAACGCTGGAAAAGAAGGGGGGAATTGATGCTCAACGTCTCTCCTTTTTTTATCCCCCAGTTAATACCTACCAATACTTCCCCACCCCAAACTGGCAACAACCATTAGAAGGGCCTTGGGACCACGTGGGACATAGATACAGAAATAGGAGCAGGGATTGGCAGACACAGTCCTGGTATCCAGCTAGAACACACTTCCCAACGGAGGGCTGGCGGGGTTTCCCAACAAGAAATCGTTATGACTGTTTGGATATGGTCGATTGACCGCTGGAGAACCCTGTCAGCTTGAATCAGGCTCCTCCAGCTTCTGATGCTTCATTACATCCTGAAATAAAACCAAACCTGACTGAACTCCATACCACATCACAATTACATTTGACTACCTTGATTGCTAATGAGGTTAGAACTTCGCTGGAAATTTACTCCGCCAACTCTACCTCGACGGCGGTCAGACCTCCAGTAGGTTCTGCCTGTACAAATGATCTAAAATTCCATCAGGGCAAGGACTCTGATAACAAGACAGTGACGGTGTGCTCGCCTACGCATGCACCCAACCTCTTGTCTGCGGAATCTTTATCCCCTCAACCAAATGATCCTTTTCTCATTTCAAAGTCGAACTTTTCAATCTTGTATTGGAATGTTGCAGGCTTACGTAATAAACTGACTCTGCAGCCGTGGTTAGACACGGTAAATAAGCACCAGATAGTTTGTCTCCAAGAAACATGGTCAACTACTCCCTACCATCTAGTGGGTTATAAAACATTCTACACCCCAGCCAGTCAGGGCGCTTTGGGTAGACCGAAGGGTGGACTGGTAGTTTATGTCGCCAATACTCTGTCCCCTATAACTATAAGTAGGTCTAAAGAAGATTTGAGCTATCAAATCCTACAATTAACTTTTAATAATACTAGTACCTATCTTTTGGTAAACTTTTATAATAATCTTGAAACAACAGTTTGCGTAAACATTCTTAATGAAATGACCACTTTTTTAATAACCCTGCGTAATAAGTTCTCGACAACCCCAGTATATGTGGTCTGGGGTGGCAATTTTAATCTCTCACTATGCACTAACTACAAAAGTGGAAACTGCGGCTTACTGGATGAATTCGGCAGTCCACTGTCCCACTTTGCACATACCATTTGTGGTAATAAACTTAACGAGTCCTTCTTTTCACTAGAGCTAGATTTTGTTAATGATCTTGTAGTGCCCCCGATTGATTTTGTTCCAACCTTTCATGGAAGGGGGTTCTCTACTACTATTGATTACATCTTGTCCTCCCAGAGTCTGAAGGGACAAGTGGCACATTTTCAAACAGGGACAGATGTTACCAGTGACCATTTCCCCATTAGTTTCACAGTTGTGCCTAAAAATGTTTCCTTACAGTCCAACGCCACTAGCCTGTTAACACAAAATTCACTAACTATGAGTAAGGTGAATGGGTATTCGGTGAAGTGGGCAATGATAGATCCTGCCGTACTAACAGAGAGGGTTCTCGCAAAGGCTAGACCCTGGGTTTTAGAATGCTTAGCAGCAGATTCCTCCCCCCAAACAATCATGGCCAGCTTCCAGAAACTCCTGGCGATAATTAGGGAGGAGCTCATGGGCAAGCATAAAAATAAAAAGTGTTCCTATGATAGATGGTTTAACACAAAGTGCCGTAAGGCTCTTTCCAACCTAAAGGCAGCTCTCCGCAGAACAACGAGGGACGTTCTGGAAATTTCCAACCTGAGGAAACTTTACTATTTAGCCAGAGTAGAACGCAGGAGGGAAATTAAACAAAATCTTTGGTCACAGTTACACGACAGCTGTCATAACAAAGACAGCACTCTATTCTGGCGTGGTATTAGATCCCCTTTTTTGGCAGAGTCAACGACTGGACCGCATCTAGATGTTGCAGTATCAGCAGCTGAATGGGTTACCCATTTTTCAAAAACTTTTGGGAACTGCCAATCTGACCCTTCTGGTGAAGACCGGTGTGACGGAAGCAAGCAGGGGAACAGTAGTTACCCAATTAACATCTACTTCAATCATGCGGAGGTCACCAAATCCCTTAAAGCATCAAAATCTGGTAAGGCACCTGGGCCCGATGGCGTCCCGGTGGACTTTTTCCTGCATCAATTTGAACCGTGGTCCCCACTCCTTACCCAGGTTTTGGCGGCAGCAACAACAATTGGGCTGATAGACTCATGGTCGACATCTATTTTGCTACCCATCTTCAAAAAGGGCAATCGAAACGATCCCGCCTGCTACAGGCCCATCTCCCTCCTGGACTCCATGGGCAAAGTTGCGGGTCGGGTGGTATTGGACCGACTACAAGCCTGGGCCCAAAGTAATAACATCATGACCGACCTGCAATACGGTTTCCGGAAGGGTCTTGGGACTGTGGAGCAGGCCCTGAATCTTGCACTTTTGATAGGGAAGTATGTGGGAGCCAAAGGGGGTAACAACTTCCTCGTGTACGTAGACCTCAGCGCAGCCTTTGACTGTGTCCTCCATTCCAAACTTTGGAAAATCCTTAGGGCTCTGGGGGTGGACCCAGCCCTCATTGTCTTCCTCCGAGAACTGTACTCGGATGCAACGGCGTGTGTCAGATTTGGGGTTAATGGCGATCTCTCCCCATCTTTTTCCATCAGAAAAGGGGTCAGACAGGGATGGGTACTGGCTCCCTTCTTGTTCAATCTTTATACCAACGGCCTTGAAGCGGCCATGCTAGAAGGGAGCCAGGATCTACCCCAGATCGAACACCGCCCAATTCCAACACTGCTATATGCAGATGACTCTGTCATCCTTGCTAGAACGCTGAATCAACTTCAAAAACAACTTACCAAATACTGCTCTTTCATGGGCTCTCTTGGCCTAAAAGTCAATATAAAAAAGACTTTTATTATGCATATTGGACCCAGGGTCAAGAACCCTAAACCAATTTTCATTGAAAGAACAAGGCTGGAAAAAACATCCGTTTATCCGTACCTAGGCATCCTGATGGATGACACATTAAGCTGGCGACAGGCTACGGCTAGTAGAAAACTTCTCTTTCAGCGAGCAACAACGGCCCTGGTCTCCTTTTCCAGGAAACTTGGGAAACCAGCTCCTACGGAACTGCTTAAGATCTACTACGCAAAGTGCCACAGCGTAGCCACCTACGGCGCGGGAGTTTGGGGTTATGGTCCAATCGAGCCTATACAGACGATCGAGAACGGGTTTGTCAAGTACCTACTGGCGCTTCCACAAAGCGCCCCGACATACGCATCCCATAAAGAGTTAGTTATGGATTATGTTATCGATACCATTCGTACCCTACCAATTCTTCTATGGCATCGTATTTGGTCAAAAGATGAGTGCCATCTAACACGTTCCCTGATCATGGACTGTATGGACTTAACAAACTG
This sequence comes from Lissotriton helveticus, assembly GCF_964261635.1. NCBI lineage: Eukaryota > Metazoa > Chordata > Amphibia > Caudata > Salamandridae > Lissotriton > Lissotriton helveticus. Next base: position 220,786,183 of record NC_136070.1, on the reverse strand, counting down.
GAAAAGGATTCCATGGCTAGCTTATGTGAATAATTTCTTTAAAGATCTCGGTCGTTCCTCCTTCTTTGAGGACCCACCCAGTATGGAGGATATATCGAGAAAAGAGCTAAAGAGGATGTGTTTAGATCACCTAAGAGTCCTTCGTGGCTCAACCGAGATTTTAAAACCCTCCAATTCTCAAATGTGCACAGTTCAGTTTGTTAAAGGCATGCAACCGTATTTATCGTTTTATTTGTCCAATCATGAGAAATATCTCCTCACAAGATTTCGTTTTTATTCTTTTTTTCGTTTAGTTTCTTTTCCCCAAACACAGTGCTGGTCAAATGCCATCTCGAATTGTCCGTGTGACGGTTTATCTATTCAGTCAACAATTCACATTATCTTTTTTTGTAAATTTTATAAGTTACCCCGAAAGACATGGATTTTACCACTTCTCCGTTTAAATGGTTTAAGGTCGTGCTACCCAGCATTTTTGTCACTACAGCTCTTGGACTCAGAATATTCTGCAAAGTGCATAGCTACCTTTTTAAAAGCTTGTATCAAGATTCGTCATGTTCTTGGTTAATCCTTTTTATGTCCACATATATTATTTTAGTTTTGTTATGTAATGGGTAATTTTATTTTTTGTTGGATTTTGTTGAAATTTTCTTTCAATTTATTGTCATTTCTATGTACTTTTTATGGTTGCAAACAAGTGGTAACCGAATAAAAGATTATGAAACTGAAACTGATAGGCATCAACCTCCCTATGGGTGGGATATGCTTGAGTGATAGGCATCCAACCCCCTATGGGGTGGATAAGACTGGGAGTGATATGCATCCACCCCCTATGGGATGGGCATTACTGTGAGTGATAGGCATCCACCCCCCTATAGGATGGACAATACTGGGAGTGATAGGCATCCACACTCTATGGGTGGGATATGCTGTGAGTGATAGGCATCCACCCCCCTACGGGTGGGATATGCTATGAGTGATAGGCATCCACCCCCCTATGGGTGGACAAGACAGAGAGTGATAACATCCACTCCCCTATGGGATGGACATTATTGTTAGTGATAGACATCCACCCCCACTATGGGATGGACAATGCTGGGAGTGAAAGGCCTCCACCCCCTACGGGGTGGACAATACTGGGAGTGATACGCATCCACCCCCTATGGGGTGGACAAGACTGGGAGTGGTAGGCATTCACCCCCCTATGGGGAGGACAATACTAGGAGTGATAGGCATCCACCCCCTATGGGTGGGATATGCTCTGAGTGATAGGCATCCACCCCCCTATGGGGTGGACAGTACTGGGAGTGATAGGCATCCACCCCCCTATGGGGTAGACAAGACTGGGAGTAATAGGCATGCACCCCCCTATGGGGTGGACAATACTGTGAGTGATAGGCATCCACCCCCCCATGGGTGGGAAATGCTGTGAGTGATAGGCATCCACCCCCTGTGGGGTAGACAATACTGGGAGTGATAGGCATCCACCCCCTATGGGATGGACAAGACTGTGAGTGATAGGCATCCACCCCCCTATGGATGGGATATGCTGTGAGTGATAGGCATCCAACCCCCTATGGGTGGGATATGCTGTGAGTGATAGGCATCCACCCCCCCTATGGGGCAGACAAGACTGGGAGTGATAGGCAACCGCCCGCCTATGGGGAGGACAATACTGGGAGTGATAGGCATCCACCCCCCTATGGGATGGACAAGACTGGGAGTGATAGGCATCCACCCCCCTATGGGGTGGACAATACTGTGAGTGATAGGCATCCACCCACCTATGGGGTAGACAAGACTGGGAGTGATAGGCATGCACCCCTATGGGGTAGACAATACTGGGAGTAAAAGGCATCCACCCCTCTATGGGTGGGATATGCTGTGAGTGATAGGCATTCACCCCGCCATGGGGTGGACAAGAATGGGAGTGATAGGCATCCACCCCCCTATGGAATCTACAAGAGTGGGAGTGATAGGCATTCACTCCCCTATGGGGTGGACAATACTGTGAGTGATAGGCATCCACCCACCTATGGGGTAGACAAGACTGGGAGTAATAGGCATGCACCCCCCTATGGGGTGGACAATACTGTGAGTGATAGGCATCCACCCCCCCATGGGTGGGAAATGCTGTGAGTGATAGGCATCCACCCCCTGTGGGGTAGACAATACTGGGAGTGATAGGCATCCACCCCCTATGGGATGGACAAGACTGTGAGTGATAGGCATCCACCCCCCTATGGATGGGATATGCTGTGAGTGATAGGCATCCAACCCCCTATGGGTGGGATATGCTGTGAGTGATAGGCATCCACCCCCCCTATGGGGCAGACAAGACTGGGAGTGATAGGCAACCGCCCGCCTATGGGGAGGACAATACTGGGAGTGATAGGCATCCACCCCCCTATGGGATGGACAAGACTGGGAGTGATAGGCATCCACCCCCCTATGGGGTGGACAATACTGTGAGTGATAGGCATCCACCCACCTATGGGGTAGACAAGACTGGGAGTGATAGGCATGCACCCCTATGGGGTAGACAATACTGGGAGTAAAAGGCATCCACCCCTGTATGGGTGGGATATGCTGTGAGTGATAGGCATTCACCCCCCAGAGGTAGACAATACTGGGAGTGATAGGCATCCGCCCCCTATGTGATGGACAATACTGTGAGTGATAGGCATCCACCCCCCTATGGTCGAGATATGCTGTGAGTGATAGGCATCCACCCCGCCATGGGGTGGACAAGAATGGGAGTGATAGGCATCCACCCCCCTATGGAATCTACAAGAGTGGGAGTGATAGGCATTCACTCCCCTATGGGGTGGACAATACTGTGAGTGATAGGCATCCACCCACCTATGGGGTAGACAAGACTGGGAGTGATAGGCATGCACCCCCTATGGGGTAGACAATACTGGGAGTGATAGGCATCCACCCCTCTATGGGTGGGATATGCTGTGAGTGATAGGCATCCACGCCCTATGGGGTAGATAATACTGGGAGTGATAGGCATCCACCCCGCTATGGGGTGGACAATACAGGTAGTGATAGGCATCCACCCCCCTATGGGTGGGATATGCTGTGAGTGATAGGGATTCACCCCCCAGGGGTAGACAATACTGGAAGTGATAGGCATCCGCCCCCTATGTGATGGACAATACTGTGAGTGATAGGCATCCACCCCCCTATGGTCGGGATATGCTGTGAGTGATAGGCATCCACCCCGCCATGGGGTGGATAAGAATGGGAGTGATGGGCATCCACCCCCCTATGGGGTGGACAATACTGTGAGCGATAGGCATCCTCCCCCTATGGGGTGGACAATACTGGGAGTGGGATGTGAAAATAGGGATAGGCATTCACCCTCCTATGGTGGTGTTTCCTTTTGTTTACTCATGACATTTGGGTGTGAGGTAGGTGTCTGACTTACCTTCTGCGTTGTGCACGTCGGTAACGATGAACGTACAGTATAGGAAAGAAATGCGCGATTGGATACATTGCTGCTCCGTCTCGTACATGTTGTTCGTGTTCTGGCGCAACTCTGAGCTTTCATACGCATCATCCAAATGCTGTGATGTGCTGGAGCCAGCGCCCTGTACGACGCATATTGATTACACATCATACTTGCTTATCCAAAAATTGTTCTGGATGAGCCTCCGTATGACTCGATTTCCCTGTTTTCTGAGCCTGTTCGCTACTGACATAGTGCACGAATTGGAGCTGATTATTCAGTTGTATATTTGCCTGTTATACGCATCGTACCTGCTGGGTCGTAGGAAAAAGCTCCGGATACGAGTCGGTCGTAAGGAAAGCCTACGGATTGCATTTGGAAGGCATTTTTGGCGACATCGGAATCGACCCCGAAGTGTTTGCTATTTGCCCACTTTTTTGTCAGGTTTCACCCGATGAGCAAAAATGCCCAGTGTGTGCAATTTGTACCCACATTATAGAGCCAGTTCTGTCGCAAATGGGATTAAAAGCCCAAACTGGGATTTACACTTGACATAGAAGGATGGCCTCAGAGTGTTAACAGGGATACAATTCTCCCAGTGTCTGAGAGGGTGTTGTGGTGAACACAGTGGCACAAGGTCACACTAGACACCCCCTTTACCTGATCACCCAGAGGAAGAGCTTCCAATAGGGCATCTTCTCCCTTGGATGTCCTAGACACCCACCCACCTCTTGAAAGAGCAGGCACTATTTGAAACCTACATACCATAACCAGTTGACAAGTCACAGCACAGCACAGTTTATGGTGCTAACTGACTGTCCTCAAATCCTCTTTCTTTGAAGTGGGGAGAACTTGAAAGGCAGCATGGCACAAACGGCATTCAAACATGTTATCTAAAGTCTACCCAAACATACTAACAGAAGATGCATTAATTCACTGAGCTATCTAACAAGTGAAGTTGCCTGGTTCCACGTTCTAGATTTATTCTGGAAATCTAGGCCAATGTCTCTTTTTGTCTGCATGGGAGTAAATCGTTAGCCAATCAATCATTTCTATTCCAATTAATTGGAACCCCAAATAATCACTGACTACCGATCCTAAGTTTAGTTAATTAAAAAAAGCCAAGAACGGTTGGATAAACAAGCACCTCAAGACAAGGGTGTAGAAATATATTGGAACTAATACAAAGCTGAAACTACAAGTGAAATTGAGTCGGTGCAGCATACACCTCCCAGTCCAGAACCCTCCCAGTCCAGACCCCCACTCAGGAGGCCTGCGACACCCTGAACTCTTTTTTTTTGGAAAAGATTACAAAACTCAAAAAGTCTATTCCCCCCCTTCCCCAGGCACTCTCACCGGATATCTCTGTTATTAACTCTTTAACTTTCACTACTTTCCCCGCTCTAGATCCTACCTCCCTATCGGAACTCGCCACCCGCGTGAAATCTGGCTCCCCGAACGACTGTTGACCACCATCTGTCCTGCGGAGTATATGTCTCAACCTGCCAGATTGTATTCTACACTTACTCAACAGATCTCTTTGTAGTGGCATCTTCCCCACTTCTTTCAAGGAGGCTATCCTAGTACCCCTCCTCAAAAAACCCGGCGCTGACCCTGCGGATCCATCGAACTATCGCCCCATTTCCCTCCTCCCATACTTCTCAAAATTAATGGAAGCCCATGTCACCCGGTGCCTGTCAAGCTTTATTGAATCCTCCTGCCATCTCGAGCCTAATCAGGCCGGCTTCAGACCCGCTCACTCTACAGAGGCCGTCATTCTGGCAGTCCTTGACACAATCAGGAGCAATGCGGACGCGGGGCTCCCCCAAGCCCTCGTCCTCCTGGACTTGTCGGCTGCGTTCGACACGGTGGATCACAACATCCTTCTCCACCGTGTCGAGCAGGCGGGCATCCAGGGCACTGCTCTTGAGTGGGTCAGGTCCTTCCTCACTGGAAGAACACAGGCGGTCCGCCTGGGTCCTTACACTGCCAAAGAATCTCCCACGTCCTGCGGAGTCCCTCAGGGCTCCTCCCTCTCCCCGCTCCTATTCAATTTATACCTCCGGCCACTGATTCAATCTCTTCTGAAATGGGACATCATCGTCTTTAATTACGCGGACGACTTGCAAATCCTCTTTTCACTCAACTCACCACTTGCCATCAATACGTTCCACGCAGCCATGATTCATATCCAACACTGGATGAACCAGAACCAGTTGAAGTTGAACCCTGGTAAAACTGAGCTCCTCCTCCCTGGACTCAGTCAAGTCCACTGGGGCCCGCAGTTCTGGCCTCCGGAGCTTGGTTCTCCCCCTATCCCAGCAAAAACAGTAAAGAGTTTGGGTGTAATCATCGACGCCGAACTCTCCCTCAAAGCCCAAATTGGAGCGGTAGTTTCATCTTGCATGTACCAGCTCCGGAGGATCCGCAAAGTCCGTCACCTTCTCCCCCCCGCGGCACTCACTCAAACTGTCATCTCACTGGTGCTTTCCCGCTTGGACTTTTCTAACTCCATCTATCACGGTCTCCCACAATCTCTGCTACATTGCCTCTAAATCGTCCAGAATCAAGCGGCCCGCTTGATCCATGGAACCCCCAGATGGCAATCAGCCAAGCCTTTGCTGCACAGCCTCCACTGGCTCCCAATAGACCAAAGGGCTGCTTTCAAGGTGGCATGTCTCACCTTTAAAGCCCTTCATTGCCCTGGCCCTGCGTTCCTCAAATCTCTTATCCGTCCTCACTGCCCTAAACGCAACCTCCGATCAGCCCACCGTGATTTGCTAGTCACCCCAAAAAACAAAACTAAGAAATTCGGCGGTCACCGCTTCTCCTACCTAGCTCCTGCGCTCTGGAATCTCCTCCCTCTTTCAATCAAATCCTCCTCCTCCCTCCTCAACATCAGAAAACTATTAAAAACCCACCTTCCCCCCCCCTCAGCTAGGTTCCCTCCTCCTGCGCTTCCTCCTCTCCCACTCTGTCTATCAGCGCCAGGAAGCTTCGGCGTCAGCGCGCTCTATAAATGGCACCTAAGATAAGATAAGATAAGATAAGATACACAGAATAACAAGCTCCAGAATCAGGATACAGAATATGATGGATCCTGCATCCAAATTGTGCTTCATGGGGGTTCATAAGTGAAAAATATTAGTCTATCTCTACATTACCACTAATGTGACATCCCTACGTAGCATTTCCCAGGCAGGTTCCATAAAAGTGTCAGCTCGTGAAGGCTTCCTAAGAAGTCCGTTCACGTTGAATGGGCCAGGTAGCATAAAGCTACAGAGCTTGTTTTAAGATGCTCTCTCTTTCAAAGCAAGGCAGAAATTTCCCAGACTCTGTCCCTAACTTCAATTCAAGAACTTCAGGTAACGTCCCAGAATTCACACCGTCTTCACCCTATCCAAGCAAGGCACCTCCTTGTAGAGAACTTTCCAAGCAGCAGCGATGCTCCCAGGCCTTGGCTCAATGACCTTGATTCCCAGGTTCTCTTCGATGAGAAAGAACACAGTCCCTCATTATCAGCATCTCTGTTCAATGTATCTTCACCTCCCTAAGCCTAACTCCTAAACAAAGAAATTATTGTAACAAGGATGAATTTCTCCACCTGCAACAGAAACGCGGGAAAAAACAAATTCCACATATACATGAAATGTACTAGTAACTCTAATATGAGAGCTTCCAGGGAGAAATTCAATTCAGGTCTATAGAAACCGGCTAACATAAGAAATAGCACTTAATTTCATAAAGCACACGTATAAGTAAACGTTATTACTGAGCACATTTAAATCAATGCATTACATAAGTACACTATGAAGATTTCCATCAGCCACAGGTAAAATTATACACATTAAGGTTTTCATCTAGCCACATGTAAATGCAATGTAAACTTCTTCACGTTTACTCTGAAATACCTCTAGCACTCCACTTTCATGTTATTACTGTAGACGATTTAAAGGCACTAATTTTAACACAATAAGGATTATGTGTGGGCGAAAACTACCCATGATTATAATGCACCCCTACAACGTAATAGCGCTGTAGCACAAGCCAAGCAATCACATAAAATATGCAGGAAGAACACACCTCTGTTGAAGGGCATCTTAAAATCAACCTCTTTTAAAACAAAAGAAACCGCAAAAACTTCTTTATCTCAAAGTCCCGTTAGCTGTGTTTACAGAACTATCTTAAATGGGTAATATATTTGCCAGACATATCTTTCATACATAAAGGGTAGGTTTGGAAGGTGTGAAAGTTCAAATTAATTTCAGAAAAGCTGTTTTATTTATCTAATGATACCAGAGACATCTCTTCTGAGGTACATGAAGCAAAGCAACACGATTAGCTGTCCTGGGTGTGCATGCAGTGAGAAATGCACTTGAACCCAGTGAGACCCTACGTAGGGGTCACTGCCAGACCTGTCTATTTGAAGGGCTAATTAACTCATTCCATGTCTGAGATAAAAGGGCAGGCGATAATGGTCACAATCAGTGTGTGAAAGTGGATTCGAGAATGGAAGAAATTACGCGCAACAATAAAAGTGATTGCTTAAGAGGATTTTTCTCGCCATGTTAGGCTTTAAGGAGAAAAAGATGATAATTAGATGCAGTGGTGGAGATTAACTAGCGCTGCCCTTTCACCGGCATCCATCACAACATGGACTATTAGCGGAAGGGAATGTCAAGACAGTGACCTTGTACTTCCGGGAGGTCGTGGAGCTGTGAGACCTTTGAATTAATGATCCACTCCCTTGTTTTATCATACTCTCCCCAGCATTGAAACCCCTGTTCATTAAATGAATGATGAATAAGTGGTTTATTTATGGCTGAAGCCTTCTTGTAATTCATGTTTGTTAGCACGGGATGCCCCGGGGGTTCAGGTGTCCACATCGACCTCACGCCACAGAGTTTAGTTCGTGATTTGTCTTCTTAAGAGTCATTTCTCTCAATATTGTTTAAATAGCTTCAATCATAGGCCAAATGAGATAAACTGGTAATTCTGCAGAATATACTGCATAGCGATTTGCAAGCAACATCAACCATGTTGCTAGCATGTTACTGATAGGTCGCGGCCAGTAAGGCATGCAACCTTGGCAAAGCTGAGTCCAGGGATGAGCATCACTACCTTCCATTAACGTGGATACAATCAATCTACACTTTGAGGAAGGCCATGTGTGCCTACACATGCCCGAATACCTATTTGCGCGCATCCTGCCTAACATTCTACCCCTTTTGCATTTTTGTAGGACCCAAATCAGCTGTCTTCATGAAGGGTAGTATGTGACGTTATTTTTAACAGAAGTTCCCAGATTTAGGGCAGTGAGAACAGAAATCAGTGCAAACAGTCTCAATCCTGGTAAGGGAGACCCCAAGGCATTCCCTCTCTCCGTGGTCTGCATTGAGCTCGCGATGAGCCTGCACAGCCCTATTCCCTCTCATCTCTGTTTTTAAGGAGAGGCACAACCTGGGGTCATATTTACAAGGGGATTGAGCCACCAGAACGTCACTTTTTTAGACATTCCAGTGGCATAATGCCCTGCACCATATTTACAAAGTGGCGTTAAGCCACTTTTTGTGGCTTAATGCCACTTTGTAAATATAGTACCCTTTCACATAGGAATCTGCATGAAAGGGGTATGCCAGTCAGTCAGTCAAAAAACTTTATTTCGTCAATTTCTTCCATAAAAGTACAATAATATGACATTTGTAATATCATTATCATAAGATGACAGACTAGTAGTTAAAAGAAGAAAAATATAAAAGGGAACAAGACTAACAATTTATGTGCATTAGCTTATTGATCTCAAAGGTCAAAGAGGTAACAATTAAGAGTGGATCCCGCCCCCACAGGTAAATAACCGAAAAAGAGCATTAGGCGTATACAAATATTTAATTTGAGGGCAACATTATAGACATACTACACAACCTCACCCTAAGGCACAAAGTATTTACAAATATAAATAAACAGAAATAAAGGTTAAAAAATAAGTGGACTTCAATTAATACCTTTTAAAATCAGGGAAATTGATCTTTAGATAAAACAACAAGATGTAAAATCTGTACTCTAGCTAATCACAAGGCATCTTCGTTTGCACCACATTGCAAATAGAAATTTACCAATTGCAACGACAAAAACCGAATGGGTATCATATTTTAGTATCCCTTAGACCTCTCTATAGTTTCTTATACCCAAATTCTTGCAAAGCTGAAGGACCCATTTAGATCTAGCATAACTATATGCGGGGCAAAAAAGATCACATGGATCTCCGTTTCTTCCGCATCATTGCACCATGGACATAGCAATCTTTTAGCACCTACCCAATTATTGGTAAATGCTTACAGGGGTAGTGTCCCGTATCTGAACTGGAGAAACAATTTTTTGTCTAGGAAAGGTTGAATAATATCTAAAGCAAACGCCAAGCTATAGTGCTGCTTAATATCCAGAAACCTGGAAGTAAGACTAGATGAGTCTATTGACTGGGTGATACTTTCCAGTCTGTGTTCTTTCAAGACAGATGTTAAGGATTGCTCAGATATGGCAAGGCAAGTCTCTTCAGGTGCAGACTACAAATCATTCCTCTCTATTTTACGAAATGCATCCCGAATAAAAGACAACTAAGGAATCTTCCCCGCCTCCCGAATGGACATTACTGATTTTAATTCCTCTCTATAATTTTCCAACTCTGGGGTGCTCCATATCTGTCGCCAATAGAGGAGTGGGCGGAAAGCTATCAGATCAGAAATAGGAGCAATACCCAAGTCCATCCGTTGGGGGATTAGAGGGGTACTTTGTGGGAGGCCCAAGAGTTGCCTTAAGAAATAGTTTACGGTTGCTGTCAGAATGTTACTAGGGCGGTGGCCCCAAAGTTCAGCTCCGTACATGGTGGCTCCCCTTGCTTGGTCCTTGTATATTTCTGCAGGGGGGCCAATAATTTTTACGGCGCAACTCCTGTGAACTTTCAAAATCCCCCCACTTGCCTGAATAAGTTTTAAATTTGCCTTATTAATCTGCGGCCCCCATTCCATTTTCTCATTTAGGGTAAAGCCCAAATAATCAAAAGCCAGGACCCTCTCTAGGGACTTGAGATTAAATTTAGGATGCGGGCAATTGATAGAGTCAGCATGGAAGACCATATACTTTGTTTTCTTAATGTTTACCTCCAGATTCCTTTTTTTACAAAACAAGCTAAATTCCACTAGGACACGCTGCATCCCGATAGGTGTTTTCAACAGTAGTAGCGTGTCATCCGCAAACATTAATGCAGGTATTTTGCTATTAGCAAGTTTTGGGGAGTCTATATCCCTAACAGCTAAAAGATCCTTAATTAAGCCGTTAAGAAAGAGGGAGAAAAGAGTTGGTGCTAGCACACAGCCCTGTCTCACTCCCTTCTCAACGGGAAAAGGGGCTGATAATTTCCTGCCATTCCCAAATCATATTCTGGCAAAAGTGCCATTGTGAAGGCGTTTAAGCTGTTGACAGAGGTAAACTGGAGCTCCCATCTCAAGCAGTGGGCCCCACAGCTGGTCTCGATCCACCATGTCGAACGTGGATTTGAGGTCCACGAACGTTAAGTAGAGAGAGGCCCCTTCCAGTGTTATAGTTTTCCAATAGATTAGCTGTAATCTAAACAGATGATCTATGGTTGATGTTTTGGACCTAAATCCTGCTTGTAAGGGAGTTAGTATATTGTTTTCATCCATCCAGGTTTGCAACCTTCCCAGAAGAACTCGAGCAAAGATCTTTTGTGTGACATCGATTAGGCTAATGGGCCTGTAATTTGCCGGTTCTAGGGGGGAACCCTTTTTAAAAATGGGAATGATCTTAGCACCTGCCCAGGTTGGAAGGGGGTTTTAAGGATTGCATTAAAAAGCACTGCAGATATGGGGCCCAGATGACCTGTTCAGATCTAAACAAGTCTCCTGGTACCCGATCCAGTCCGGGTGCCTTGTTCGGTAAGACTTTGGCCAAGGCCACCGTTACCTCAGCCAGCAAACAGGGAGGTATCTCAGCAAAGGGGAAATGGATATAGTCAATAACAGGCGGGCCCATCACAGTAGCTCCTGCTTCAGACTTTGAATATAAAAGTTTTAAATGACTACGCCAAACCTCCTCCCCAAGGTTTGCTCTCTATTGCAGACATGCCCTCAGGTTTTCCTGTTTTCACCAGGTTCCAAAACCCTCTTAAATGTTTATCTTTAAGGGGTATGCAATAGGTGTTGCTGTGGGTATTCCACTGCAACACCAGTTGCTTTTTCATGATGCCCCAGATTTACAAGGATTGGTAAATCTGAAGCACAGTAAAAAATGAATGATATGCAATAGCAGGCGTTAGAATGGCGCAACAAGGAGAAATACTTTTATTTCTCTTCGTTTTTGCTTTTTCCAGGTGTGTTGCATTCTGCAACACACATAGAAAGAGCAAAACACCATTAAAGAATGTTTATGTGCATAAAGGTGTCCCTTCCTGCACATAAACAATCAACAAATAATGACGAGTTGGTCCTTCTATGTGTGCTGCAAAATGCAGCCCACATAGAAGTAACAAATTGCCATTATTGATTGTTTATGTATAGGAAAGAACACCTTCCTGCACATAAACAATCTTTCCCTGCAACACAGGCACTCTTCCACTATGGCGAAGGGTGACCAAATGGCATAGGTGCAAATTCAGGACAGAAAGTCAAAATTCAGGACAAAACTTCAGGACACAAGATACATTTTGTGGACACATCAGTGCCATTGTGAGATTTAAAGCGGCATGCATAAGATGTAGTCAAATGGTACCTGCAATGATGGACTAGAGTGCATCCTCCGAGTGGCCAGCTTTATTTGTCAGATCGCTTCAAGCATTCTATTTCTGTTAAGCTGGTGATGACTTGCATGGGAGCTGGTACAGTACTGAGTAAAGGAAAAGACCCATACTGGACAGGTCTTGTGTGAGGGTAAGAGTATTAAGCAGGAAAAGGGAGTTATTAACGAGCCTGTATGAGCTATTATTGGCTGCACACTGCGGAGCGTTATGGTATTATTGTGGGTCAGAGTGGTTGGATAAGAGTTGACATTACTATATAATTACCTAGATAAATGTTAGCCATATATCAGCCCTCCTAATTTTACCTATATATTGAAAATATTATACTGCTTGGGCTGTTTCATTTGTGTGAGCTGTAAACTGCAGATTCTGATTGATGCACAGAAATAGGCTACAACCCCTCCCAGAGGCAAGTCCTCCCTTCCCCTCCAGCCTGACTGCCTGCATCCCTATTCAAGGTTTTGATATACCCCGGTGACAACATGACTTGGGCCCAGATGTAGGTAATAGCAATTTACCGAATGGTAAATACTGAATTTTACCGATTCGGTATTTACAATTCGGTAATTGCTATGTAGGTAAATAATTCGGTAAAAAGATTCGGTATGGGCCTTGAAGCCCATAGGATTCAATAGCAAATACAGATTCGGTAATTACCGAATCGGTAAAATTACCGATTTTACAAGGGGGACACCCTGTTGCACCCCTGTTTTGGGCTTGTGTGCCATGTGACACACAGACATGCCCTTAGGGCATGTCTGTGTGCCACATGGCACAGATGTACATGCACAGATGTGCATGTACACTGTAATTCATTATTTACCATGGAATAGTATTCCATGGTAAATAAGGATTCGGTAAGGGCCTGTGACACTGATTACAGTGCCACCTACATATTGATTTACAGAATCGGTATATTTACCAATTCGGTATTTTACCGATTCTGTAAATTTACCGAATCCGTAAATATACTGATTCTGTAAATAATATGCCCCCTACATGTCAATTGCCCTGCTACCCAGCTCCCCGTGACCCCCGTTATGTTGGTGAATTTGGCCCAGCCCTTACGATAAAGTTTGTCTGTCTTGGGGGCCAGTGCATTGTCCAGCATAATTTTTAACCCAGGTCCACCCATGCATAAGCCTCTTCTGGCACCGGGGTCATTCCCTGGTCCACGTCCAAGGTGAGCTTTCAGAATCTGCCCCACTGAAAATGAGAAATGGCACCTGCGGTTGAGTTGTCTATCCCCCGGATGTGCAGTGCCCTAAGAGCAATATTCATATTTAACTGGCAGTTAGTGAGTTTCCGCAGCACGTTGACCACTGCCAGGCATTGTGCTGTACCTTTATTGATTGCCTGCACTACCGCCTGGTTGTCGGACCAGAGAATTATTTGTCTGTTGGCCAGTTTTAGCGCACATATATGGAATGCTACCACAATTGGTATTAACTCTAATAGGGAGTTTCCGCAGCACGTTGACCACTGCCAGGCATTGTGCTGTACCTTTATTGATTGCCTGCACTACCGCCTGGTTGTCGGACCAGAGAATTATTTGTCTGTTGGCCAGTCTTAGCGCCCATATATGGAATGCTACCACAATTGGTATTAACTCTAATAGGGATATGTTGTCCGTTACCCCTGTTTTCTGCCCTTTCCCCGGCCATGCCCTTGCTGTCCATGCATTGCCTAGGATGGCCCTAAGCCATAGCCCCCTATCGAGTCAGTGTATACATCGAGTTGTTTGGCATGCATCCATGACTCTCGCCACACGAGAGTGCCGTTGCAACTGGCCAGGAACACTTCTCCCTGCCCCAAGTCATCACTCACCCCTTGCTTTAGACGAACCCTGTGGTGCTTCTATGTCATGCCCCGTGTAAGCCAGGCCAGGTGTCTAGCAAAGTGGCACCCTGCAGGGATCACTTTAGTGGCAAAATCCAGTTTCCCCAGTAATTGCTGTATCTCGCCCAGTGTCGCTTTCTTCTGCTGTTTCAACCTACTGATGATCTGTCTGAGCTCCGCCACTTTCTCATGTGGCAGCTTGCATGTCCCCGCTACGAAGTCCAATTCTATCCCGAGGAAGGACAGTTTCGTTGAGTGGCCCTTGGTCTTGTCCTGAGCTATGGGGACCCCCAACTCCTGTGCCAGGTCTATAAATAGTTAGAGGAGGTTTGCACATTCACCTGTACTGGCACCCCCAACGAAGAGGAAGTCGTCCAAGTAGTGGACCCTTCCACCCACTGGTGAGTGTGTCCCCAGCTCCCACTCCAGGAACCCACTGAAAGCCTCAAAGTGAGCACAGGATATGGAGCATTCCATTGGCAAGCATTTGTCATAATAGCATTGTCCGTCCTGCTGAACACCCAGCAGGTGGTAGCTGTCTGGGTGAACTTGCAGGAGGTGAAACGCCAATTCTGTATCAGTTTTTGCAAGCAGGGCCCCCCTATCCGCTTGTCTTATCAAATCCACTGCTTCTTCTACTGATGCGTATGCCACTAAGCAACTCTCCTGGTCCAGCCAGTCATTGATGGAGTCCCCCTGTGGGTGAGACAGGTGGTGTATTAACCTGAACTTGCCCGCCTCCTTTTTTGGGACTATGCCTAGTAGGGATATTACCAACTTGTTAAGCGGGGGCTGTAAATGGGCCTGCTACCCTTGAAAGCTCTACTTCTTTTTCCCCTTTCATCATAGCTGCCCCCGGGGTTGTCTTGCACTGATTTCAGGTTCCTGCTCTCTCGTGCCCCTTCAGCCCTTTGTAGGGGATGAGAAAACCCTTTGTGAAACCTTCCGCTAGCTTTTTTCCATCCAATGTCTTGGGGTACAGTCCTAATAAATACAATAATCTGCTTGTTTTTATGGGGGTCCTCTGCCGTGGGGTAGTCAAAGCTATCTCAAGTTGGTGGCTTGGAAGATTTAAGGCCTTCCTGGCTTAAACCACGACTTTGACAGCAGATATAGAACTCATTAGTTACACTGATACCTCTTGTACCCTAAGTATTAGCTTGGTCAGTTTTGTTGGTGTGTGCAAGGGGTTTGAAAATCGTCTCCTACACCGATCGTACAATGGGGGTACGGCTCGTACACCCATCGTACATGGGGTACGGCTCGTACACCCATCGTACAATGGGGGTACGGCTCGTACACCCATCGTACAATGGGGATACGGCTCGTACACCCCAAGATCGCAGGGTTACGTTGCGTACCCCTGCAATCATGGGGGGTACGCACCGTACCCAGGGGGGACCGTTCCGTACCTGTTTCGGCGCGAACTCTGCTTTTACGGCTGTTTTCAGCTCCTGTAGTAAAAGGGTCGTACGGTGCGTACCCGACACGTATCATACTTGCTGGGTCGTAAAAACCAGCTGCGAACCGTACAATGGCGCGTACAGCGGGTTCCGAGGGAGAATCGTACGGAGATTAGAGTCGTACGGTGTCTTGTACGACTCGTACGGAGAACGGCTCCTGGTATGAATCGTACTTCGACGTACGTACTGGGGGCGTTGCAGGGTACAATTCGTACGGGAAAACGCTCCAAACGGCTATTCGGAGCAGTTTTTCCCGAATCGGAATCGACCCCTGAATAGGAGGCCAGAAATTATCTAGGTAGGTTTAGGGTGCATTTTAATCATGGAACAACAGTGTCTAAGACTTTCGACCTACATATTCTTGAAGCATCTATCAGGACGGTCCCATTAATCCTGGGTCAGTTAATTTATTTATTTTTGCTGCTTCAGTTTAACGCCTTAACCGCTGCGGTTTTTCCGCCGCGGTGTGGGTGTTCTGAAGAGTGAGCGAGGCTGCGTCGCCGTTGGCCGACGGCAGCACTAGGGAGGCAGCACGCAAGAGGTTAAGAAAGATGAAAACATGTTGATAAGCTACAGCTTATATTCCTATTGTTGGAAATTACCATCTTATGCATTTTATTCTCCCAGAGTTTTGGCTTCTTTTTCTGAACCTGTTTTTTGTCAGCTCTGCCTACTTTAATCCTGTGGTAAAGGGCTTGTGCTGTCCTCTCTAAACATGCTAGAATTGTCATACCCCAAATTGGAATATGTATTTGTTAGACCTGACATCATTGGCTTGAGTCTCCCTTCCATTTTTGACGGATTGCCTCCTCTGTTTTGACATGTTTTTGCTGGTTGTATCTTTTGGGCCCTGTGCCACTGCTAATCAGTGCCTCAGTGCAAGTGCTCCCTATGTTAAATTGACATACTGATTGGATTCCATGATTGGCTTATTTGATCTACTGTCAGCCCCTAGTACAGTGTACCAGGTGTGCCCAGGGCTTGTAGAGCAAATGCTGCTGGTGGGCGTGCAGCACTGGTTGTGCCACCCACAGAAGCAGCTTGTAAAGTGTGTCTCAGGCCGCCATTGCAAGGCCTGTGTGTAGTCTGTGACTACCATGTCGACTTGGTCAAGTGCACCCACTTGCCAGTCCCTAAACCTTCCCTTTGCATCATATTAGACACCCCTATGGTAGGCCCAAGGGCAGGGTGCATTGTAAGTATAAGGTAGGACATGCTCTGATGTGTGTAGCATGTCCTAGTAGTGAATTACAGCCATTTTCGTTTTTCACTATTGAAGGCTACCTGTTCTCATAGACTAAAATGGCAGTGAAGATTGTTACATCCCTACAATCCTAACTGACTCAGGGACCATGGTAGGAATTCGAGTTTAGTATGCCTGAACTCAGAATAATAACATACATCTTTTAGTAAAGTTTATTTTAATATTCTGTGCTTGCATATACCACTTTTAGAAATCAGGTATTTGCTTGCCTCACCATTTGAGCCCGCCTCTGCTGACTTGTGTATTCCTTGTCTGGGTTTGTGTGTGACAGGGCTGGGGAAATTCCAGGAGACAGCCTGGGACAGCCCAGTGGTGAATAGTGAGATTTACCTCCAGATGGGAGGGGGAGAGTGCACCTGGCACCTGAATAGGGCTGGGCCTTCCCTCCACAATGCTGGCTCCACCCCCTGTGGCTTGTCTGATGTCTCTGCCCTGCACAGTGAAAGGAGAAGGAGAATCTTGTCAACAGAGTACTCCAGAGCTGCATCTTCCGTCCCCTGTGCTGGCTCCACCTCCTGTGGGGCATCTGATGTTTCTGCCCTGCACAGTGAAAGGAAGAGAAGAGTCATGTAAACACAGATCTCAGGAACTGGTTTAAACTAGGCAGAGACCTCTCTGCCTTCAGAGAACAAAGGATTTTTTGGCATAAATATTGGGACCCAGTCCCACAGACTTTATATCACTTCTGGAACAAGAAACCTTTCTGCCAAGGAGAAGAACCAAGGAAGCTGCAGGAGTTTGGACTGCCCCTCTGCCAGTATGCTGTTTGCTGGGTTGGCCTGCAGTGGTTGCTTCATTGCCAAGGGAAAGGAGAAGGAACTTTGTAAGGACTTTCATCTACAGAATATTCTCCAAGGGCTTGAACTGTGCTAGCCTCCTGCTGAAGTCTCAGGGCCAAAAGACTTCACCTTCAGCTCTCTTCTGAATTTCCTTGCTGGGAATTCTGACTCCAGTCACTTGCGTGCCGCTGGGAGCTGGAAGCGTGACGCATCGAGAAGAAGCATGTCGCCAACGCAGCTGAAATCATCGCAACGCTTGAAAAGCGAGAGTTCGTCGCATCTCCCTGGAAGCGTGTGTTCATCGAAGCTGTCTGCTGTCGCATCGCCGGAGAAGCGTGACGCATCGAGAGAGCCGTCATCACATCACCGGAGAAGCGCATCGCAGGGCCTGTCGCGGCTCCAAAGTACAGAGTCGTCGCAAGGCTGCCAGGGCGCCATCGCATCATCATCGCATCGCCGCATCAAGGGCGCCATCTTCTCGCATCACAACTGGATCATCGCATCGGCATCACATCGCATCAAGGCGCCATCTTGCGCACCGCAACAGGTTGAGAACCTACACATCACCTCCGCACCGGTAAGGCTCACGATGAGTCCCCTACTCTGCGCAAGCATTGTGGAAGGACGCAACCGTTCCCCCAGGTCACGGAACCGACGCATCTCCCCTTTCGCGAGCCTTTCGTTCACTTTGCGTGCCGCATCCCAGAACTTTGTTGAGAACTTTGTCGCATTTACCATCAACTTCAACTAAAGAGACTTTTATCATCCTTTAAGTAACCTTTAGTATAGTATTGTGGATTTCTGTCTTTTGTGGTCTTGGGTTTAAGTCTATATAAAGAATTCCTATTTTTATAAAACCTGTGTTGTGTCCATCTGTAGTGCTATCACTGTATTACTGTGTATATTCACAAATGCTTAACACACTGCCTCTGAGATAAGCCTGTCTGTTCGTGCCAAGCTACCAAGGGGGTGAGCAGGGGTTATTAAAGAGAGTAATCCCCTTGTCCTGACTTAGAAGTAAGGGTCCCTATTTGGACAAAGGTAATAACCATTGCCAACTAGAGACCCCCAGATCAAACAGTATTGTACTTGCAAGTACCTAGTATATGGTACCACTTGTACCCAGTAATATCAACTAAATGCTACTAATAGACTGAAGCAGTCATTGCCCCACCCACTAAATTAGCACTGTAAAGCAAGCCTTTCCCCAGCCCTAAAACCTCTATTTCAATACATATAAGACACCCCTGAGGCAGACCCTACATGACATTAAGGCAGGGTACAAGGTGTGTAAAAGTAGGGCATATATATTTAATGATTTACATGTCCTGGCAGAGAAAACCCTCCAAAGGTGTAGTTCACTGTGGCAAGGCTGACTCTCCCTTAGGAAAACAATGGTTTACACTATAACACTTATGGTGCTTAATTTCAGTTTGGGAGCAGTTAGAAAAATTATTCAAAGGCTCATTTTGATGGTAATTTAAAATGGCCAAATCAGATTTTATATTACTATTTTGGAAATTACACTTTTAGGAAGTTGTTAATTTCCTGCCTAGAGCCAAAAATGACCATTGTGCCATCATCCAGTGTATCATGACTGCTGGTCACACCTCTGAAGGGCCTCACACACCAAAATGGTGCATGCACGAAAGAAAGGTCCACAGGTTAAGGCTAACCCACTAGATGTGCCTAGAACCCATGTGATAGAGGCACCTTCAACAGTTGGAGCAATCAAGCCCTATACCCTAGGACCACCATTCTACCCTTATGTACCTAACACAACATGTGGGGTGCATAAATAAAACACAACAAGGGGTGGTGATGGACAGAGTCTCTGAATTAAGCAGAGTACTCTCACCCAGTCAAGAGATCAGGGCTGGATCCAACACCGTTTTTTAGCTCATTGCACCATCCCAGTTTCAGAACCTGGCTGTATGCAAATTAGTCTGTCCCTGGCCCAGTGCATCATGGGAACAGGGCAGACCAGACTACAAAAGCCAATTCTTACACTGGGAAGGAAACAAGCTTCCGGGGACCGGTTTCTGGCATTACAGCCGTCTTCGGCCCGGCTTGCTTGAATCCTGATGGTGCAATGAGCAAGGGACTCACATCTGAGTATACCCTTCCACGCTTAGGGTGGACAAAATTATTTACAACAAGGGGTGGTGATGGACAGAGTCTCTGAATTAAGCAGAGTACTCTCACCCAGTCAAGAGATCAGGGCTGGATCCAACACCGTTTTTTAGCTCATTGCACCATCCCAGTTTCAGAACCTGGCTGTATGCAAATTAGTCTGTCCCTGGCCCAGTGCATCATGGGAACAGGGCAGACCAGACTACAAAAGCCAATTCTTACACTGGGAAGGAAACAAGCTTCCGGGGACCGGTTTCTGGCATTACAGCCGTCTTCGGCCCGGCTTGCTTGAATCCTGATGGTGCAATGAGCAAGGGACTCACATCTGAGTATACCCTTCCACGCTTAGGGTGGACAAAATTATTTACAACAAGGGGTGGTGATGGGCAGAGTCTCTGAATTAAGCAGAGTACTCTCACCCAGTCAAGAGATCAGGGCTGGATCCAACACCGTTTTTTAGCTCATTGCACCATCCCAGTTTCAGAACCTGGCTGTATGCAAATTAGTCTGTCCCTGGCCCAGTGCATCATGGGAACAGGGCAGACCAGACTACAAAAGCCAATTCTTACACTGGGAAGGAAACAAGCTTCCGGGGACCGGTTTCTGGCATTACAGCCGCCTTCGGCCCGGCTTGCTTGAATCCTGATGGTGCAATGAGCAAGGGACTCACATCTGAGTATACCCTTCCACGCTTAGGGTGGACAAAATTATTTACAACAAGGGGTGGTGATGGACAGAGTCTCTGAATTAAGCAGAGTACTCTCACCCAGTCAAGAGATCAGGGCTGGATCCAACACCGTTTTTTAGCTCATTGCACCATCCCAGTTTCAGAACCTGGCTGTATGCAAATTAGTCTGTCCCTGGCCCAGTGCATCATGGGAACAGGGCAGACCAGACTACAAAAGCCAATTCTTACACTGGGAAGGAAACAAGCTTCCGGGGACCGGTTTCTGGCATTACAGCCGTCTTCGGCCCGGCTTGCTTGAATCCTGATGGTGCAATGAGCAAGGGACTCACATCTGAGTATACCCTTCCACGCTTAGGGTGGACAAAATTATTTACAACAAGGGGTGGTGATGGACAGAGTCTCTGAATTAAGCAGAGTACTCTCACCCAGTCAAGAGATCAGGGCTGGATCCAACACCGTTTTTTAGCTCATTGCACCATCCCAGTTTCAGAACCTGGCTGTATGCAAATTAGTCTGTCCCTGGCCCAGTGCATCATGGGAACAGGGCAGACCAGACTAC
The DNA here is from genome assembly GCF_964261635.1 of Lissotriton helveticus. NCBI lineage: Eukaryota > Metazoa > Chordata > Amphibia > Caudata > Salamandridae > Lissotriton > Lissotriton helveticus. Next base: position 220,765,195 of record NC_136070.1, on the reverse strand, counting down.
AAAAGCCAATTCTTACACTGGGAAGGAAACAAGCTTCCGGGGACCGGTTTCTGGCATTACAGCCGTCTTCGGCCCGGCTTGCTTGAATCCTGATGGTGCAATGAGCAAGGGACTCACATCTGAGTATACCCTTCCACGCCCTGATCTCTTGACTGGGTGAGAGTTTTCTGCTTAATTCAGAGACTCTATCCATCACCACCCCTTGTTGTTAATTAAATAAAACACAGGCATACAGACTTTGCCAGAGTGTCACCATCACGTTCAAAGGCAAAATACAAGCTCAAACACAATATAAATCAGTATTCAAAACCTTTTAAAATGATACTACTTTCATATAAGAAAGCATATACAATGATTTTCAGCCAACATAGACATATCAATACAGCTTTCAATATTAAGCAATATAGTATCATAGTCTTTCATTTATCTTCCACTGGGCTGCTAAGCAACCAAACAACCTAGTAACCAAGGTCCATGGACATCAGAGCCACTGGTCAAATGTTTCCGCTCCTGGAGTGCTTGAAATAACAGGGAATCTGAAAGAGTGACCTAGGAAACATTGTGCCAAGTTTTAAATACAAAGTAAGACTGTGGAGGCCTGCTGCTCCTGGATTACTTCAAACTTGATAAAACAGGTAAAACAGGAAATCTCTCATAGGTCACTCTTCTAGAGACCTGGGAAACTTATGGCCCTCAGCTTAGAGTGCAATGTATGGATCCTGTGGAAGACTGCTGCTCAGATGGCAACCAAAAGACACACAGATGATGGACGGAATGTAGCGCAAATCAAACATTCGCCCCCAGTCTATAGATCTGGGCTAAATCCATTGTTGTTTTGCTCACCATGCCACCCAAGTTTAGTCCCAGCCATATGCAAATCATTCTTGACCCTGTGCCTCATGGGAACAGTCCAGCCCGAAATGCCAATTCAGGTTCTCTCTGGACCGGAAACAAGAATCCTGGGACCGGTTTCGGGGCATCGCCTCTCATCGCTCACATGGCAGCCAGCAGAGCCAGTTCAATTATTTGGAGGTTTTCTATATTCTCCTGGGGCACCGCTTTAAAAGTTTATGTATTTTTTTTACTGAAGTTCTAGTGGGCTTTAAGGGGGAGTTTTCACCCTCAGATGACTCCTTTATGCCGCCTTGTGCAATGAAAGCATTCACTTTTCCTTCTTCTTTCTGTTTTCAGTACTAAAAGCAGCTGCTGGTACCTGTAGCCTTCTTTACATTGGGTGCTCCTGCACCTCATGTGGGGCACCCGTTAACTTTTGTTTGAGGCTGCAGGAACCCTTAGTCTGGGCCAAGCTTGCTTAGGGCTCTGCGCTACTTGTCATTCTATTTGGAGTCGGCGAGGGAACTGGTTGCTCTCTTTCTCTTTCCCCCAAGCGCAGGGCCCTATGGCAGTGCAGGTGGTAGGCTGGCATTTGTGCTTACCCCAGTCCTGTGTGGGGGGTGTAATGTGGTACTTCTGTTTGGGGAGTCCCTCTCCTTACGGACCATCTCTAGTACACCCTGCAGCTCCCCAGGTCCGATAGCAATCTGGTTATCCTGGGGTACTGGCCGTCCCCTCAAATAATTCCTTTTACACACTGTGGCTTGACACACTTTCCTGGTCCTTGCTATTCTAGTCAGGGAGCACGGGCCCTCGCTTGCGATATATTTTGAACACTACTCTGTGCTATTCAATCCTACTTCTGCCCGGTGGCCCCTAAAGACCTCAGAGGTCGGCCCTGCCCTCGAGCAGCTACGACAGATTCTGATATCGCCTGCCCACAGGGCCATTTTCAGGAGGGGATGATGCATTTTGTGCAGTCCAGCCACTTAGAGTGTGTAATGCAGGTCTTCTTTACCTGCTTTACATTGAATGAGGGAGAGCTCAGGGATCTTCCCTCTAGCCATAACTCCTCGGCACTCTGCCTTGAGCTGGTGTCTTCCAGCAGCAGCACATGGTTCTCATGAGGCAAACCACACTTCCAAGCTGCACCACCCAGGTCCCATGACCTCCTGACCACTTGAAGGTCGCCTATGTGCCTTACAGCATTGTGAGGTGCCCCTCCTAAAACACCTCCAGTCAGAAATGGTCCAGAGACGTTCCAGGGGAACCCTGTTTTATAAAGTTCCCAGTGGGTCTATTTTCACTGGTCCCTCGGAGGAAGTGGAGATGCAGGTGCCACTGGCCCTGGAAACAAGGCTCCAACAGAGCCTAAGAAAGCAGAAGTCACGAGTGTCCCTCCACTCCAGACAGAGGTTCTTCCACGCAGGTTCTGTCCTTCCTTTTCCTCTGAAGTTCCACTGAACTTTTAGAAATACCCCAGGGCAGGCCAGCGCCTCAGCTGGTGCTCCATGGTTGGAATGGACCCCTCAATCTCCATCTGCCTGGAATTGTTAAATGCAAATTCTGTTAAAGGGCTATTGACAAACAAATCCCAACTACTTAACTACCTAGATAGTCCTCTTGAAGAACGTTTATAAGTATATTTTCAATGTGGTGCAAATGGTGTTCTACAAAAATATATAGTTTGAGAGTTTAACTTTCTTACCGTGTGAAAGCTTTAAATTGTTTTCTATTGGTAACCAGCCTCAATGCAGGCACTTGTTTATATCTTTTGCACGGTGTTACCTCATAGGCGCTCGTTTTGTTAGCCCTACAAAATATGTTTACATTAAACAGTGGGGGAAATGCATCTTAGCTGTTCCTTGAGAATGTAGTGTCAAATTAGTTGCATAACAAACATGTTTTTTGTCCTCGGGAAAACCTCTTATTTTAAAGTTTAGCCTCAATCCAGAACCCTGGCCTGTGAGAGGACTCCTCAGTGTGTGTTGCTGCATAACAAATACCCTGTAGGTTTCTTCAGTTATGGTGCATGTTTTGAATGTCAAAGATGGCCTCCTGATAGGTACACGGTTTATAGTGCCAACACTCTAGGGGGTGCTAAAAGAAATGGACATTACCGCTCCATATGTAGCTTCAATCATTTGGTTTTATACTCTAAATGTACCTTCAAGCACCAGAGTTGGCACCTTAAGTTAATAGCAGTACTCTTGGTAAGGCATCAAGGTCTAGTCATAGTGTTTTAGAGGAGCCGCTCAGTACACTTCACAGTACTCTAGACTGTTCTTCACTTGTGATGTTTACACTGTATAGTTGTACCATCCCCTCATGTTTCTCCTGGTTTAGAAACTCTCTGTTTAGACCTCTATCTTCCTGTGCCATCTAGTGACCTTTTACTGTTATTGACTCACATTGAGGGTCATCACCATGGAAACACAATGATGCTTACGGAGAAGAGAAGCCTGGCCTACTCCTTCCTCTACTATATTTAGATTGATGTTGGCTCCCTGTAAGTGGCTGGTATACTGCTCTTAATGAAATAGACCTATCTTGACATGACAACCTCCCCTAACACATACAACCCTATTCATGCAGACCGAGGTAATTTGTGACCTCCATTACTGCACAGAACACTTTGCCAGTGCTCCAGAAATAACACTGAAAAAACACAAAGCAATAACAAATGCAGCCAGAAGCACACTAAGATTGCCACTTGTCTTGATTTGAGGACAACTAAAATTCATGGTAGACTGGGCGTTCAGCAGATTCAATGGGCTTACTTCAGTCACAAAGTTAGTATACGGTGTACACTCAAGTCAACCAACTATAGGTGCATTATCTCCCTCAGGGCAACACCTCAGATCTATCATCACTCTTTACTGCTGCAAAAGTAACACAATGTCACTAGCAAGCCCAGCAATCTCAGCAGCCCGGTGAACGCTCAAAAACTCCTCCACCCTCCTCTAAAAATAGACACCTAACCTGTAGCTGGTTACCCTTCCTGCTCCTTCATTACTCCGGTTGTCTCACTGCGCTTTAAGATAGGCGTGAGCAGTACTGAACACTAAATAAAAACAAAAAAATACCTCGTTATGACTACCAGGTCACACCCAGCATTGTCTGATGGTAATGGCAAGGAAGATGGTAAGTTCAAGTAGCTAAGCTGCTGACCTGGAACATGGGATCTAATCCCACATAGGGGTCTCAGTTGTTAATAACTTATCAGTTGTAAATAAATCACTTTACATATCAGTTACAAGTCACTTATTCTTAATGTGAGTAAAACTCTAAATTTGTAAGAAATGTAATGCAATCATAAATATATGTTTGGTTATGTCATTGTGAAATTTAAATGCAGAAATTTCCATAGGAGGTAGCATGCTCTGTTGCTATCCAGCTAGGTTCATGCCATGTACTTGCTAATGCATGCATACATTTCTGTTACTTGACCTATCTGTAGAATTTGACACCATGACTCACCTGATGCTACTACGGGACAACCTCAAATCAGTAGCCAGGACAGCAGAAGAGATGAAAGCCCCGATACATCAATTCTGGTCGCAGCATTACAGAGTGGGAGATCAACGTGTCCAGCTCTCGCTCTCTGAGAACACTGTGAGGGCTAAAAGTCTCTGTCCTCTTGGCCATCCCATTCAGCCATGGTAATGGTTTTATGAAGGCAAAAGCTGTTGTTTCCTATGTCAGCCCCCCTTGCAAAGCAGAGGATCAACTGTTAAGGAGACAGACCACCAAGATCCAGGCTGCCGGACAGCTCTTCAAAGGACCCACAACATACCTATCACCACTTCAATATTCCCTACAATCTCAGATGCTTCCTTGCCCATCACCGCAGCAAGGAGGGAAAAAGGCAACACAGAGCTTATCCTTAAGACATGGGCCCATGATCAGGGAGCTCTTAAGACAATAGAGGGAGAGATATAGTCCCAGAAAAAGGAAATTTGGTCGATATATTGTAAGTGAGCTCATAGTGTGCACCACAGCAGATGTCACCAAAATGAACCAAGGTTATTTGTCATGGAAGCAATTTTGGGATAGTTTATACACAAAACTTTAATTCTGGGAATCCATTTTCATCTTAACATCACTCTTAGCTCACGCATTTCTTCAAAAGAGGACACATATTAGAGAAATTAGCACACATTGGTTGAAATATATACGCTAAAAGCAAGACACCCTACATACTTACATAATCTGGGAAAAACATACACATTTGAAACCTACACGTCAAACATAGCTACCTCTTTTGTCAATAATACATTCAGAAGAAATTTGCTTTGTTTAACAACTGATAACAGAGGGAGTCAGGGTCAAAATGTGAAATTTATGGAGAGAGGGCAGTGGTTTGAAGGGAATTTATTTTCCTTTCATCCATTTATGCCTCATAATGGTATCATGTTCATAAGGTGTAGGCCCCAGTCCCTTTGTGCTCTGAGTGAGCACTTAAGCTTTTTTAGATAAATATACCTGTGTCTCCAGGAAGCAAGGTAAACACCTTGCACCTGTGAGTCACCAGGCTGTGCTGAAGGAGACGCAGTTTCCAAAGTTGCTGATCTTTAGGAGAAGCAAGAAATACATGACCCCAGCCCTCATACTTGCCAGGTACAGAGGTATCAGCGACTGGTCAGCAAAATGCCAGGGCTGGGGGATTAGCATTATATTACTGGCCTTATCGGAATTAAGGGGCATATTACCAACAACTAGCGATAATTATTGCTATGTTGGTTTAGCGGCGATATTTTTATCGCCGAGCTGCGGCGATTTTTATCGCTTAGGAACCTTGCTATTATCAAGTTATATCTCCTAAGCGATAAAAATCGGCCGAAATGCATGAATATCGCTGAAAAGTCCGCGATATTCATGCATTACCGAGCTAATGCTCTTAGCCATGTTATCCACCTACCATTGGATAACATGGGTAAGAACTGCTCAGGGGCACGTGATAGCTTTTGGAGATATTCGCGCTTAGCGCGAATATCTCCAATAGTTGGTAATAGGAGATAGCGATGTTAGCGACTGTTTCCAGTCGCTAACATCTTGGCACGCCCACTTTGCATGTCATTAGTGATAAATATCACTGACATGCAAAGCGGGGCCCAAGATGGTCACTATCTCCTACTAGCTGTCGCTAACTGGTGTTAGCGACAGCTAGGTAATAGGGAGATAATTTTATCTCCGCTTTCTTGGCTTTTAAAGCCAAAAAAGCGGAGAGAAACCCCCTTGATAATATGCCCCTAAGTTTTTTCTTACTTTCAGTTGAAGTATTCTGAAGCTGAAAGCTTAGTGTGAAGGAGTGACCCAAAATGAGGAATTACTGGGGGAATCACACCAGGAATTACCAACTACCTCAGCGATTCTTCATTTCTTAGAGAACCTTCTAGGACCAATTCCGAATGGGTTGAATTTCCCCTATCTCTGAGGTAGAAGTATATTTCACACTTTCTCTGTTAAATCACAATTCTAAATGTCAATATCCCAGGTCTTGTGTCACAATATATAACAGCCCTGTAGTTTTTCATTTATGATATATTTTAGCAACTTTTCCTTCAGTGCAAATCCTAAATTATTTGACTTGCGTTTTGTTACAAAGAGGCACGTGGTCTTAGGCTCTGGAAGTCCTGGGTTCAAGCAGACAAGCAGGTCTCAAGCAGCAGGGCAGTCCTCTGAAGGCAGAGGGCACGTCTACGGCAGCAGAGTAGTCCTCTGAGAGTCCTTCCGCAGGTCCAGAGATGAACTCAAGAGTGGGTCTGATTTTTTTCCCTGGTGGTAGCTCTGAAGTGGTAAAAACATCCGGTGTTTTCCCCTCACAGGCATGTTTGAAACTGTCCTCCGTGTCCTGGTTCCAGGATGTATGGGGGCACAAAAGGCTAGTATGAATTTTTTTGTGTGTGTGCCAGGACAGTGGGCTAGCACAGCTCTGTCCCCATCCTGCTTAGATGGCCCATATGTGCCAATTTAGTCCCCCTAATGTGTGGTTGTCTTGGAGGAATACACAAAGGCCAGCAGCCAACTATGCCTAGTCATGTGTTTTTCAGCAGGATGAACCAGCAGGTCAAGGCAGCTCGCAGATGAAGGTGGCTGGCTTGACTCGCGCAGGTGAGTCGGTCCCCTTATGAAGTCCACTCTTTATTCCTCTTGAAGCAAGGTAAATCCAAAGGGCTGTAGTTCCAGATAGTGCAGCAGGCGCAGTTAGACAGGCTTCAGGGCCTGATGGTGCAGATCAAGTTCCCAGCTTGGCAAGCCTTCTTCTCTTAGTGTCACGCATCAGATGGGAGAGGCTCTGCTCTCACATATTTATTCAGTGTTCTCTGGGGTCAAGCAGGAGAGAACTCCTGTCCAATGAGGTGCAGGGCAACATCCCAGGCCATTACCACTTCCTCCAAAGTTTGGCATAATCTTCTGCCAGAAAGCACTATTTCTCCAACATTCAGTATGACTGAAATCTCAGCAGAGAAACAAGAACTAGCTAAACCAACCTACAGTATTGCTCATTCCCACAGCTCTCCTCCGTCTACCATTTGTAAATTCCTGCCTTAAGCCTGTTATCTGGCTGAGTCAGAGGGGCTGGTGGGTAGATGGGTCTGTCCTATCCACCCTTTGAAGCTTCATGCTTTATCACCCCTTCACTGCTCTGGCACTCCTGTGTACCAGAGCTCTCTCCATCAGATGAACTCTCCCTAGGTGAGCCACTTATCACTTCATCAAAGCAGCTAGGCCTATCCTGTTGACTCTGACCAATCAGGGGCAAGGGCATGAAGGCTGAATTTTGTCTTAACAGACAAGAAAGACTTATAACTTCTTTTCTGTATACTTTAGGATAAATTCAACGTCATATTGTTGGATTTATCAATACCATTCTCCTAAGTCCTTGAATTATATTTGTATTTAATTCCTAGCGATAGTTATGCGTTCATAAACTATTGCAATGTTATCCTATGGAGCTAGATAGCTACAATGGGGAAAACGAAATGGGCAATTTCTCCATCACTAGGGCATATTAAACATCTTTTATGAAGGCCCTGCTTATAGTTACATGACCCTCCACCCCTTGGACACCTAGGAGAGACTTTGAGGGTCCTGAAATATCGAAATATTGTAGTTTATCACTTTTTAAGTGCCCCTATCACCAAAGTTGAGGTTGTACACAAGTTACATTATGATACTATCACGCCTTGACTACGGCAACTCCCTATACATCGGCCTCCCGGAGAACCTTGTGTCCACACTGTAGGTGATTATGAATGACGCAGCGAGGCTCATCTTCAAAGCACCTAGGCGAGCACATGCGTTGCCCCTCCTCAAACAGCTGCATTGGCTCCCTGTCAGACAGAGAGCTAAATTCAGGGGCCTCTGTATTGCACACAAGGCCCTCTACGGCCGAGCTCCCAGCTACATCAAGGACCGTCTCGCCAAATACACCCCCAGAAGGGCATTACGGTCCTCGGATGCTAGCTTTCTGGCCTGCTTGTGATTTAACATGTCCACGAAAGGAGGCAGAGCTTTCTCATCATCTATCCCCCCATTTGGAACAAGCTGCTGGAGAATATTCGTAAGGAACACGCCCTCCTTCCATTCAGGAAGAAATTAAAAACAGTCTTTTTGCGGAGGCCTGGACGTAATCTAATCCCTCTGGCTAGGCTGGACCTCTCTGACAGCGCTTAGAGACCTGCTGGTGATAATGCGCTCAACAAATACCAATTAACAATAACAATAACAATAACATTTGAAAGCTGTGCTGTAACACAGGGCTGCTTTTAAAAAAAGACCTCAGGTCTGTTTCCAGGGAGATGCTGCTAGACGCTACAAGGTCCGACCAGTGATCAATGCAGAGCACACACAAATTAATTCTCGAACAGGGACTGGAATAGGCTCTGGCTCTGGTCTTGGCTCGGACTCAGGGCAGCTCCACTCAGGCTGCGCTCCTGTCGGCTTGAGTCACCAGGTAGTAGTGCTCCTGAGGTTTGTGTCACGCCTGGGGAGTGGAGGCCCTTTGAAACGGCTTTTCTACGGGTGCTTCTATCGGAGCTCACCGAGGTCAAGTGAATTCAGGCGGATATCGAGAACTGCTGGGAGAACGGTTTGCTCCTGCCCCTGCTCCTGTTCTAGCCGGTATACTGTTGCCCTGGAGAGACTACAGCAGGGCCAGCAGGGCCTGAGATCAACAGTGGAAGAGGTGGCCGACATGACAGAAGCGGAGGGGTCCAGCCCCGGGAATGCACTGCGCGAACAAAGCATCGAGAGCGCTCTGGGCGCAATAACTATAACTGACACACAGGGGGGTGGAAAGTGTTTTGAGGATGCAAGTATTCAGGGCTCGATTAATCCAGTGAGGCGGCCAGAGACAAGGGGGGCTAAAAATAAAGACAAAGACAAATAGGAGAGATTAAAAGAAAGGGACAAAGTTAAACAGAAGGAGCAGAGAGATAAGGAGAAGGATAAGGAGAAAGACCCAGTTAAGGACAAGGCTAAAGACAAATTCAAAGATAAGGAGCATGATACAGACATTGGTTCTGATAATTTACAGACAGTGGCCAAGATGGAATTATTGGCGAAAAAAGCCAAGCGGCTACAGACTATAAAAAATCTAAAATCTGCCGCCAGAACTAGTGGCCAGGCTAGTGATGCTCAACCCCGGATCTCGACCATATTTGCTCCAGCAACCAAAGGGCAATCCGACCAGGGGAAGCTAACAGAAATTGACAGCAACTCAAGTAATCCATCTAAAATACCCGGCAATCGGAGCAAATACTCTGTAGCCACTAGTGAAAAAGCCACGACAGGACCAACAACCGAGGTATGCAGTTCGACTGAACTTAAAGGACCACCAGAGGGCCTGACAGCCATGTCACCGGTAGAACTCGCACAGACTACCAGCTTAGTCCCTCCAAGCTCCTTATCATCATTGCCCTCAAGCTCGACCAGCGCAGTCGCGGAAAAAAAGGAGCATTCTCAAAGTCTCGATTTAAAATTTGATACTACGGCTCCATTCCTAGACAACCCGGGATCTGAGTCAGAACTAGAATCAGAGACAGAGTCCGGACTATATGAGACGGGAATGTCTACCTCAAGTGAACCTTATGGACTGAGACAAGAACAGATAAATTTTGAAAGCCCCGAGCCCTCTGATTCCAACTCCAAAACTAATTTTAAAGAGACGAATGACTCTCCTAAAGAAAATAGCGCAAGGAAAAAGCAAGATAAAAAGAAAAGAAGACAAAGGAGACATCATAATCTAATAGATGAGGATACTACCGATCAAGGCAATAATACAGATCGGATCGACTATCGCCATAGGAATCTATCAACACAATGACAATCAACGTCCGATCCGAAATATAATTCAAAATACAATTTGCAAAGAAATGTAAATATGATTGCACACAAAACATCTGACGAAGGGGACAGTCACAGTGAACCTCCTCTGGGCGATGTATTTAACTCAATTAAGAAATTTCAAGATATTGTTGAATCTGACAATAAGAAGCTCCAAGGCTCGATCAACAAGGTGGGACAAACTTGCCTAGAAATTTCGGAAAGAATGGCATCTGTTGAGCTCAGGACAGAGAATCTTGAAAAGGATGTTTCTGTCCTCCAGAAACAAGGGAAAGAACACGTAGGAATTGTGCGAGATTTAATGATGAAAGTGGAGGATCATGAAAACAGGGCCCGGAAGAACAATCTACGCCTCTTGGGAATCCCGGAGGGAGCAGAGGGGAACGACTCCAGGGGCTATATGATCTCTCTATTTAAAGAGTCTTTCCCGGAATTAACTGCCTGGGACTGGGATAAAGAGGTTCAGCGGGCACATCGCTTTCCCTTTTCTTTAAATAAACAATCTCACTCAACAGAGAAATACCCAAGAGCATTCTTGGTTTATTTTGGCAACTTTCTTCTACGAGAAGCAGTATTTGATCTGGTTCGCCCAACACACAAAAGAGAACATAAAGGGTATAAGTTCTTCAGTCGACCTGACTTTGCCCATGCAACGGTTGAAAGAAGATGGCGGTTGCGACAACTTTTTACCCCTTTTGAACAGCTGGGAGCCACGGTATATCTACAGAATCCTGCCAGACTGAAGGTCATTTACAATGGAAGCACCAGAACCTTTATTAGCGAAATCCAGGCGCAAACATATCTAGAGGAACTCACAAGAAACAGTGATGGCAAAGAAAAACTTGAACAAGGGGTGAAAAAAATATAACACTTAGTGTGTGTCTTTATGTTAATCAACAGCGCACCCGCGGCAAGAAGAAGCGAAAAAGATATATTAGAGAAAGAGAGAGGGTGGTGGGCAAAATAGTTAGCATAGACAGATGTTATGTTTGTGTCAAATGACGACAAGAAAATGCATTGCTTAAAAAGAACATTTAATCCTTCACTCTCAATAGTAATAGGGGTTAGGACGCGGAGAGACGCCAGCTGCATCGAATCACATGATGCCCACAACCTGGTTCCGACGGAACCCGGTTGCCTCACAAACAGGTGGAGGGGGGTGGCGGGGTGTGTGTGGGGGGGTAAATGTAGATGGGTTTTAGGGGGAGGAGGGTGGGGGCAACCAAACAGGCAACAAACCAGCTCAGAATTTATGACTGACATAGCTGCGAGAAAAAAATTGGGGGAAAAAAACGGGCATTGCTCACTAGTAAAAAGTGCAAATACCAATATATACAAAAAAATTCTCTAATACCTATTAATGGCTAAACTAAAAATCTTGACTATCAATATATGTGGGCTTAATGATCTTAGGAAGCGACAAAAAATAGCAATCGGCCTCCAATCAATCAAGGCAGATATTGTTTCTCACTCCCCTCCTTCCGTTGTTCTTTCCAACCCAACCTCCTCACTTCACTCCCTATTGAGTTCCAGCCCTTCAGCTTCTTCCATCTATCATTCCTTTCACAACCCTCTCTTACCTAGGCCGAAATCAACAGTGGAGGAGCAGTGGGAATCTGATCTCGGCACGTCTTGGCCAACCTCCCTCTGGGATAAAATATGGATTAAGCTTCGCAAATCCTCTAGAGCTGCTTCCCTCACACAAACGCTTTTCTTTATCTATAATCGACTTCTCTACACGCCATCTCTCCTTCACAAGAGATTCCCCTCGACTCCGGACCTTTGTTGGTCCTGTTCCACCCCCAACGCCACGCTATTTCATATGCTTTTTCTATGTCCCCTCACACGCATTTTCTGGACTCAAGTTTGGGACCAAATTAACACTATCTTTCATACTACTGTCCCCTTATCCTTTACTGACATCTTTCTTGGTTCACTTTCATCCTCCTGGGCTGATGTTGATGCAAATGTTCACGTTATAGACTTGTTATTAGCTGTTGCTTTCCAACAGATTACTGTTCACTGGAAAAATTCAAATGACATTACTTTCAAAGCTTGGTGGTTTAATGTATGTTATAATCACAGACTTGATACTGCATTTGTTTATCCCCTTCACCTTGCCCCGAAGAGACATTCCCTCTGGCTTCCCATCACCCTATACCTCGATGTTTGTGCCCAACGCCCCTCTCATCTGCCCCCTTCTCAGCAAGAGGTTTCTAAACCTCCCTGAATTTCCTTTTGTTCCTTTATTTTCTCTACTATTCAATTCTCCTAGTACAATGTATATTGCCTATCCCTATGTATATAGCCTCATATATTTTATATCACTAGCCTCTCTTTCTTTTTCCCCCTTGCAATTTTCAATTTTTGGTATTTATTGTTGTTACCTAATTTACCTTCTTTTTGACGACAATGTATTTTATTTCTTCTGATGTGATGACACCTCTGTTATATTAATAAAATTTATCTGAACTTAAAAAAAAAAGATATTGTTTGTCTGCAGGAGACCCATATTGAGGGGTCCCAAAGACACTTATTAAAAAATTTGGGTTATAGACTAGTTGTTGCTACAACTCAGGTAAATAAAACACGGGGGTGGCTATTTTGGCACGGGGTGGTGGAGTACGTTTTACAAGATCTGCTGCAGATTCTTGTGGCAGATGGGCAATTACTGAGGGCCTATGTGCTGAAGGGAAAAAGATCACAATTTGTTCAGTTTATGGCAGTGTTTTTGATGACCCTGAATTATTACTGTTTTTATCTAATGAATTAGCGCATTGGGCGGTACCCATGGTTATTTGTGGTGATTTTAATCTTAACCTCCCAACAAATTGGTCCTTTGGTCATAACTTTAACTATCAAGGCAGGAAACCCAAAACTTTCAAAGCCTTGGAATCACTTTGCAATACTCACGGGTTAGCAGATTGCTGGGAGGTAAAACACTCTTATAACCCAGGCTATACTTTCTTTTCTCATCCTCATCAAAAACTAGCCAGACTGGATTACTTTTTTGTTTCACACACCATTGTATCTAGCTTCTCAATAGATCGGTTACCCAGGGTTCTTTCTGACCACAATCCTTTACTTATGTGCATGAATATGGGGACGATACAATCAGATCATAGCCTGTGGACCTTTGAAAGAGCATTATTGCACAACGAAAAATACTGTTTACATATGGAGAATTGGATGCCAGAATTTTTAAAGTTTAATTTGGGTAGTGCCCCTTTGGATGTGGTCTGGGACGCATTGAAAACAGGTGTAAGGGGCGAACCTCTTAGATTTTCCATCAACAATAATAAAGAAGAAAAACAAAAGCTGCTAAACTTACAGGAAAACCTAATAAGAAGGGAAGAAGCCCTCGCTAGAGCGGTGCAATGTGGAGTCAATGTAGAAAGGGCGGTACGAGAGGCAGCGATTGGAAGGAATTCAATATCTGAAATATTTACCACCAAAGCAATCAATAAAGCGGTAGTGAACAGGGAAAAAACCTATGAACTGAGTGAGCGGGTGGGTCATCAATTAGATATTCGTATTAGACAACAGAACTCAGAAAATATGATTAAAGAAATTAGAAATCCTGTCCATGGATTAACTCATGATCCCAAAGAAATCAGAAAAGCTTTTAAGCGGTATTACTCGGATCTTTATACTGAGATAGGTAATAGCCAGGTTAATATTGATGAATATCTAGAATTAACAAAACAACAAAGGGAGAGGCAGGGAGATTTAGGAACACTCTCTTAGTCCCCGGTTATCATATATAAACAAAAGAAGAGAGGTTGAGTGTGTCTCAGAAGCCACAGAGACGGAGCGATGCAAGGAAGGAATTACACACCCAATTTGGGTAGATCAGAAAGCCCTCACACTCCGACCTAGTCAGTGTCATGCTTCATCATAGGGCCCCACCAAAGAGGCCGAGTGCCTCTTTTGTGTGCTACGACACCAGAAGACTGCGGAGCTGGTTGTGTGAGTGGGCGTGCAGTGAGGTATAAAGATAAAAGTGCCTAAAGAGTATCGCAAGACAAACATTTTTTATTAGTAGATCCCTTAGACACGATTAAAAAAATAATAATTTTTATGTGTCTGAATTTACAGCCAAAGGTAATGGTTTGGTTTAATTCAGAGATTTCATTAAGTCAGTCAACATGTTTCAGCCTTTTACAGTGGTGTTAATTTACCTAGGCATTCATCAGGACCAGTGTGAACCCCGGCGGTATGGACTCTCTAATCGTCCACCCTAACCTGGGGACGTGAAAGTGAAAAAGTAAAAAGTGTGGTAAAGTGCAAAAGAGGAGGAAGAGCTACTAGCCCATTCCTAAAAAACTCCTGATTTAGGAGTGTTTCTGCACCTGTAAAGGAAAAAAACACAGACAAACAAAGAAGACATACACACAATTAATAATAGGTATAGGTCAAGTCGTTTGTCCAGGGTGCTCCAAAACTGTGGCAAAAATAGTGTTAGCAAATAAAAACTAAAGTTATCACCATCCGTATAACCCTGTAGGGATGATACCACTAACTCTAGGGAGGGAAGTGGTAAATGAGTGCTTAGAACACGCTAAATAGCTAGAGGGGGTTAAAAACACAAATAAAAGGAAGGATCAATGAACCAAAGGTCAGTGACCCCACCAAATGGTTCGTAAACTCAAACCGTTATCTCACTTTATGTTATGGCGCTAGCTGCACCATGGGTCTCGGGAGGGGGGTAGGAGCGTACCTGGCACACCCTGTAGGTAAAAAGGCAGAGGTTTGAATACATTAGAGCAGGTTTACTTAGCTAGATCGTGTAGGTCACATCGGATGAAATTGTGTCAGGAACTCACGCCCTCAACGTTCGCTACCCGCTAAGCACCTAGCTTGACCTCTGAACCGGACCCCGACGATGGAGAGCGGGGCCGGTTATCGTGTTTAAGAGGCTTTCCTCGTTGCTCCGTGGACTTCCGGGTGGGCGTGGTTGGGCTGAAACGAGGCTTGGAACACATCAGTCAAAAACTGGTCGGTGTGGTCGCACTGAAAGTGAGGCTTGGTTGGCGGCGGCCAATGGGAGCAAGCTGACTAACGTTACCATGGTAGCCGGTCAACTACTTTCTGACAGTGATAATGATTGATGCTTTATTTAATCGAGAAGCCAAGTTAACAATGCCGTGCTGCCGTGCTGCAGCCTGGATGCCCCATGATCGGGAAAGGGGAATGCGCTGCACTGTGAGAGATCACAGAGGGCGGATTACTCCAGGCTTGCTTGGTCTGATTCTTGATGACATACAGTCCAAAAACCAGTGCAAAGAAAAAGGAGGGGGGGTTAATTGAAGTAATCATAGTCCTACCCAGTCTTATATCCACACACCTCTGCAGGGGTGAAGGGAAAACCGCTAGGATTGCATAAGTTCTCGAGCAGAGCATTTATTTGGGATCAGACTGCAGTATACAGTGAAGGTGCAGTGGTTGTGCGGTCCTCTCTTTACCTTAGTACTGTGTTCCATGGGATATCATCGTTTAGCCCAACTAGATTGGTGCCCAAGCGATAGATCCAACGCTGTTCTTTCTCAAACAGCCTGCTTGTGATGTTAGTGGTACCAGTGATAACCTCTATAATAGTCCATCTCATGTCATTGGTCGTATGATTGTTTGTCAGGAAATGATGGCTCAACTTGGTTGTTGTTTTTTTGCATCTAATATTACTCCGCTGCTCACAGATACGCTGTTTTATTTTACGAGTGGTCATGTCTACATATCGCAAGGCGCAGGGACAGGTAATTAGGTACACAACATTGTTTGAGTTGCAGTTCGTATGTGCAACCTGTGTCCAGGTCTTTCCTTGCTCTAAGTTGAGTGTTTTAGATGCGTCCGTCAGATGGCACACACTACAATCTGTACAGGGGTAATGCCCTGTGACTTGAGGTAAACCCCATGCCTCCGTGACTGAAGGGATTCGTGGGGGGATCTTCTCTTTAGGGCGGGTGTGAACCAAGGCGTCTTTTAGACTACGGCCCTTCTTGAAGGAGAAAAGAGGCTTCTCCCAGTCCTTTTTGGTGGATTTAATGATGTTCCAATGACATGAGATGGACTATTATAGAGGTTATCACTGGTACCACTAACATCACAAGCAGGCTGTTTGAGAAAGAACAGCATTGGATGTATCGCTTGGGCACCAATCTAGTTGGGCTAAACGATGATATCCCATGGAACACAGTACTAAGGTAAAGAGAGGACCGCACAACCACTGCACCTTCACTGTATACTGCAGTCTGATCCCAAATAATTGCTCTGCTCGAGAACTTATGCAATCCTAACGGTTTTCCCTTCACCCCTGCAGAGGTGTGTGGATATAAGACTGGGTAGGACTATGATTACTTCAATTAACCCCCCCCTTTTTCTTTGCACTGGTTTTTGGACTGTATGTCATCAAGAATCAGACCAAGCAAGCCTAGAGTAATCCACCCCCTGTGATCTCTCACAGTGCAGCGCATTCCCCTTTCCCGATCATGGGGCATCCAGGCTGCAGCACGGCAGCACAGCATTGTTAACTTGGCTTCTCGATTAATTAAAGCATCAATCATTATCACTGTCAGAAAGTAGTTGACCGGCTACCATGGTAACGTTAGTCAGCTTGCTCCCATTGGCCGCCGCCAACCAAGCCTCACTTTCAGTGCGACCACACCAACCAGTTTTTGACTGATGTGTTCCAAGCCTCGTTTCAGCCCAACCACGCCCACCCGGAAGTGCACGGAGCAACGAGGAAAGCCTCTTAAACACGATAACCGGCCCCGCTCTCCATCGTCGGGGTCCGGTTCAGAGGTCAAGCTAGGTGCTTAGTGGGTAGCGAACGTTAAGGGCGTGAGTTCCTGACACAATTTCATCCGATGCGACCTACACGATCTAGCTAAGTAAACCTGCTCTAATGTATTCAAACCTCTGCCTTTTTACCTACAGGGTGTGCCAGGTATGCTCCTACCCCCCTCCCGAGACCCATGGTGCAGCTAGCGCCATAACTTAAAGTGAGATAACGGTTTGAGTTTACGAACCATTTGGTGGGGTCACTGACCTTTGGTTCATTGGTCCTTCCTTTTATTTGTGTTTTTTAACCCCCTTTAGCTATTTAGCGTGTTCTAAGCACTCATTTGCCACTTCACTCCCTAGAGTTAGTGGTATCATCCCTACAGGGTTATACGGATGGTGATAACTTTAGTGTTTATTTGCTAACACTATTTTTGCCACAGTTTTGGAGCACCCTGGACAAACGACTTGACCTATACCTATTATTAATTGTGTGTATGTCTTCTTTGTTTGTCTGTGTTTTTTTCCTTTACGGGTGCAGAAACACTCCTAAATCAGGAGTTTTTTAGAAATGGGCTAGTAGCTCTTCCTCCTCTTTTGCACTTTACCACACTTTTTACTTTTTCACTTTCACGTCCCCAGGTTAGGGTGGACGATTAGAGAGTCCCTACCGCCGGGGTTCACACTAGTCCTGATGAATGCCTAGGTAAATTAACACCACTGTAAAAGGCTGAAACATGTTGACTGACTTAATGAAATCTCTGAATTAAACCAAACCATTACCTTTGGCTGTAAATTCAGACACATAAAATGTTTTTTTTTTTAATCGTGTCTTAGGGATCTACTAATAAAAAATGTTTGTCTTACAATACTCTTTAGGCACTTTTATCTTTATACCTCACTGCACGCCCACTCACACAACCAGCTCCGCAGTCTTATGGCGTCGTAGCACACCAAAGAGGCACTCGACCTCTTTGGTGGGGCCCTATGATGAAGCATGACACTGACTAGGCCGGTGTGTGAGGGCTTTCTGATCTACCCAAATTGGGTGTGTAATTCCTTCCTGCATCGCTCCGTCTCTGTGGCTTCTGAGACACACTCAACCTCTCTTCTTTTGTTTATATATATCTAGAATTAACTACACGCCCCCGTTTTTCTCAATCGGATCAAGATATTCTCACGGTTACTCCGGATTGGATAGAAATTCTACTCTCAATAAATAGTTTTCCGTAGGGCAAAGCAACAGGCCTCGATGGAATCCCTATCGAATTTTATGCTAGATTTAGCAACAAACTGAAAGACATTCTTACTAACTTAATGATTCATATCTTTCAAGGTGGACGCCCTCCGGCATCCTGGGCCAGGGCGAAAATTATTGTCTTTACCAAAAAAAAATAAGGATCTTACGGAACTTGGTGCATATCGACCAATCACATTAATCAACAACGATTCTAAAATATACTCTAAATTATTAGCGTGTAGATTGCCACCCTTAATCCATAAAATTGTATCGGCCAAACAACACGGATTTGTCCCAGGGAGATCAACCACAGATCATATTCAGAAGGTGATCACGCTTTTCGACATGGCAGAAGTGGCAGGAGACCCTATGGCCTTGATATTGCTAGATGCCGAAAAAGCATTCGATCGGGTCTCCTGGCAGTATCTATGGACAGCCATGTCGAAAAGTGGGATTGGCGTTCAGTTTATCAAAGCTGTTCAGGCGATGTATACCACTCCCGAGGCAGTGGTAATGGTTAATGGGTATTTATCAGTCACCTTCAATGTGACTAGAGGTACGAGGCAGGGCTGCACCTGCTCCCCATTATTATTTGCCATTTTTATTGATCCATTTATTTCAAGGTTAGAATCAAACCACTTAATACAACCCAGGAAAACAGCCAATGGTGAAACAAAGACCTTGGCTTTTGCAGATGACTTTGCAATAGTTACTGCCGATCCAGAGGAAACAGTTAAACAAATGGAAGAAGAAGCGAAAAAGTTTGGCGTTATATCAGGGTATAAATTGAACGAAACCAAAACCCAGATTGTCACCAATAGTCAAATCAATTTTTCTGACGACAGGGTGGTGGAGAATGCACTATATCTTGGCGTCAATATCACCTCCAATCTAAACAATTTAGTAAACCTTAAATTGAACCCACTTCTTAGAAAGTCTGAGAAAAGCTTAAACAGCCTGCATAACTTGCAGTTAACTATTATAGGAAGATGTAATCTTATTAAAATGTTGTTCTTTCCGAAATTTCTATACTTTTTTCGGACCATCTGTCTAAATTTCGACCCATCAATATTTAAAGAGATGGATAATATTTTCTCTCGCCTTATCTGGGGATATGGAAGAACTCGTAGAGCTAAAAAATTTATTATCCTACCAAGGGAAAGAAGGAGTCTGGCGCTTCCCAACTTTAAAATCTATTGGTGGGCAACCATCCTTAAATACAGTAGAGCTCTCTTAACCCCCAGGCAAGAGTCCAATCTAAATATGTTAGTCCCAACCCCACACGAACTCATTCTAGGCAAAGAGACAAGTGATCATTTGTGGAGGTTAACATATGACTGTCATTTCAAAAAGGTCCACTTTAAAACACTTAAAGGTATCTATATCGTTTGGAATCATGTGCGAAAACTCTTGGGGCTCGGTAGGTTCTCCCACTATACCACTCTAGTCAGAAATTCTAATCTCCCCGAGATCTTTACAGATTATTGTATGACACGATGGGTAAGATCGGGAATCACACAGATTATCTCGCTATATGACTGTACGGGCTTTCGCTCATTCGAATCCCTAAAAACTAAATTTGGGCTAGAATCGCGTGACTTTTTAAAATATTTGCAAGTTAGGGACTTTATTGCTAAAAAGGGGGGTGGCAGTAGGGCCATGAATAAAATTCCAGCAATCGACACAGTGGTGCGCACTAATAATAGTGTCAGAATTGGCGAAATTTATAAAGATTTAGTCGTAAGTCTCCCAGATGATCTAGACAAGCATATCCGTTATTGGCAAAATAAATTAGAATTAACAGAACCTCTTACGCGAAAAGCACTAGAAATCTCAAATTGCTTGTTAATGTCAACCAAACATCAAGCCCAATTTTACAAGACGTTTTTTCAACTTTATTATACACCAGCTAGAATATCTAAATGGAGGACCGGCAAAGGCACATTATGCCCTCGATGTGCGAAGCCCGAAGCAGATTTGGTACACATGTTGGCCACATGTCAAACCCTAAATACTATCAGACAAGATATATCAAAATGTTTGTCAGGAATATTTGAGAGCAATATTGAGATCACCACTGCTGAAATAATACTGGGGGTATATAGGAACGTTAGACCCGCCAACATGCAGGGATTATTGTTTATCTCTATGGCGGTACTTAGAATCTGCTTAACATCTGCATGGTTGGACTCGTACCCGACTACATTCCAGCAATGGCGGGCACGATTCCTTGCTACCTATAGCTTGGAAATAGCCATATACAAACATAAGGGCCTTAAAAGGAAAAAAAAGAGCTAGAAATATGGTATCCCGTTACACAATGGATCGAGAGATAAGATTTGTAATGCTGATTAATTGCGTTTATATGAAAGGATTTTCTTTGTATGCATTTGCACTCATGCGTTGTGTTTCTCGCTTATTATTTTCATAACGCCTTATTTAAAATATTTCTTTCTGTTTATATTCATTGCCTGTATGGGTGGGGTTGTTTTTATAATAGGGTGGGATGGGTGGGAAAGAACGGTCAAAAATCATCAATAAAGAATTGTTAAAAAAAAATAAAAAAAGACCTCAGACTCTCAGCAGTGCACATGTGCTAGTGCAGAAAGGGCTGCTGGCTTCAAAACCGCCATGCCCTGTTATATTCTAGGGGGCTTATAGGTAGTTTTTACCCCCCTGCCCTATTATCTACTAGGGACAAATAGGGTAGGTCATGCCAACTATAAGTGTGCCCTACGATGTAGTGTACCCTAATGCATTTGTGTGCTTTCACTGTGTTTTTAACAAAGCACTGGCCCTGGACCTGGTTAGACAAAGGCCAGTGGCAGTCAGTTACCATCAGTACCAGTCAGCATCAAATGTGGGTGCACAGGCACACATGATGACTTTGCAACACTTCAGTTTTAAACCAATCCTACCTCTCCAACCATTCACTCTGTTTGTACCATTGCAGAACGAGGGGTGTGCAAAGTTGCATAATGTTTCTCTTGTGCATTTCGCACAATTTCCACAAATACTACGATTACAACCTGGTAATTTTCTGCATGTAGACTTTCAAGTGAAAATCATGATTTTCCTCCAAATGTAAGCTGTTAATTGTCACAAAAGGGGTTCTCCCAGAAATTTGCTTAAAATAGCACTCTGTCATGTTGCCTGGAAAGGCAAAAGCTGTTTTAGACTTTGCGGATTGCAAGGACTTTAGTGGAGCAGAAGAACAACCAGAACCAAAAGGGAAAGCAGTTTGCAGATGAAAATTAAGCCAGAATGTAAAAATAGAAAACCAGGTAACTGTGTAAACTACATACAGGTCAATAACAGAGATGAGGGCAAGGCTTTGCATAAAAAAAAAACGTTTTACTCTGATAACCTAAACTTTCGGCTTCTCCACTTCTCATCATCTCACCCTGTCTGTTTAGTTTCCTGTGTTTTTATTGTAACTTGATTGATGCCCCTTTCCCTGGCTGTCTTTCTGTCCCAACCTTCCCGTGGTCTCTTCCCCCCCCCCCCCCCCCCGCCTCCTCCTCCTTTGGTTTCGCCCTTACCTGAAGACGATTTAGAATGTTGGCACTGACTAAAAAACTGGAGAAGCTACTGACGGTGTTCGAGGAGTTGGAAACTGATTTAAATAAATCCTGTTGCTTACCTCTACCTTGAGTGGACTTGTATTCTTAACAACTTGGCAACGAGGATGTATCAGCTGTGCAGGGGACAGCCTCAGTTTCCTCCCTGTGTTCTTCATCTCCTCTGTTTTTAGGATTCCTCTGGACCGTCTCCTTCGAGAAGTACATTGCCTGAATCCAGTTCTTCTTTCCCCGCTTACTGTTACTGGCTCTTCTTTTGGGAAGCTGCTTTTCAAGCGAGTGAGAAGATAATTCTACAAAAACCATTTTGTGTGCCGCTTTGGCATTTATGTTTGCCGGCTCCTGTGTAATGTTCCAAGCAAGGTGAAGAAGAGTTTGTTTTCTTCCCGCTTCTCTTCAGCCAATCAGAAGGTCTCTTCCGACCTATTCGGCACAACCCTTATCAGGTGACCGGCTCTTGAGGGAGCAGTGTCATGGCTTCTACCCACTTCGCACACCCCTTTCCGGGCAACTAGGTCCTGTTGTGAGTAGTGTTCCTTTTCGACGGCTGCCTCCTGCTCCCTCCAGCCCCGAGGGAGTGGCCCCTCAGTGACAGTTGTTGGCGGTTGCCTCCTACTTTCCCTCAGCTTGGTGAGCAGTGTTCCGGCGGCTGTTTCCTACTTTCCCTCAGCTGTGCACGACAAAATTCAAAATCGGTGGCCTGATAAGTGTGGAGATCTTCCCATTGAATTGCATCCCTTTTGGAACGTAAGAGATGAATTATCCATTGTAGGTTCCTACATCTATAAGAATGACAAAGTGATACCTCCTGAAAAGCTAAGAAAACAGATAAGTGATCTAGCACATGAAGGTCATTTAGGGAGGAGCATTACTAAAAGTAAATTACGTGCCGGATAATGGTTTACAGGTATGGACTCCTTCATTGAAGAATTAGTCAAGGGTTGCCATGCATGTGGAATCAGTGATAAGACCAAAAGCCTTTAGAACCGGTTCATGTTCCCATTAACGCGTGGGAAAAGTTGGGAATGGATATCATTGGGCCCTTACAAGTTACGGGTTTACAAGAAAGGTTTATTCTGATGTTAGTTGATTATTTTTCCAAATGGATTACCCTCAAATTCGTAAACAAGGTTGACATCAAGGCCATTAAAATGTTCTTATCTGACACATTTGCTAATGAAGGTATACCACATACCCTCATTACCGAAAATGGGGTTCAATTCATCACTGAAGAGATGAAAGATTTCTTGGTTAGTTTGGCTATAAAACATATTTCTACCCCATTGTATTGTCCCCGTGCCAATGAGTTAGTGGAGCACTGCAACAGAATGATAAAAGACGCCTTGCAGCTTGCGGTAGCGTCCCACAAACCTATTGTGCAGTCTATTAAAGACATGATATGGTCGCATGCTATAACCCCAAACAGTGTAACAGGCTACTCCCCATTTTGTCTGTTAAGAGGGCACAAACCTGGGTCGAAACTTACGCCTCATTGGTTATTTGAGGACAATACTTTTGAGTGTGACAAGCATACTACTCAAGAGAAGATCCAGTGTCATCAAGAAAAATACAAACACAAGTATGATCTTAGATGGAAAACAAAACCTAGCAAATGGGAAATTGGCCAACAAGCTCTAGTCAAGAAACCGGTTTCCAATGCCAGTAGATACAACAAGTTTTATAGTCCTGAAAAGTAATGTTGGGAAGAATGTTGTCAACATGGCTGATGGCAGAACGTGGAGCATGGACAGGTTAGTAAAATATCCTGCTCAAGCCACCAGCAAAAAGCCACAGAATGGGTCAAGTAATAGTTTAACCAGATAGAACATCTCACATGGTAAAAGATCTGTAAAGGTACCAGAATGGCAGAAAGACTATGTAATGAATTGAATTGTTTTCCAGCATCAAGCCACAGAATGGGTCAAGTAAAAGTTTAACCAGATGGAACACCTCACATGGTAAAAGATCTGCAAAGGTACCAGAATGGCAGAAAGACTATGTAATGAATTGAATTGTTTTCCCTCCTATTTTACTTTCTGTGGAAAAGAAGATGCGCTATAACTTGATTGATGCCCCTTTCCCTGGCTGTCTTTCTTTCCCAACCTTCCCGTGGTCTCTTCCTTTTTTTGCCTCCCCCCTTCCTCCACCTCCTTTGGTTTCGCCCTTCCCTAGAGGTGTTTAGAATGTTGGCACTGACTAAAAGACTGGAGAAGCTACTGACGGTGTTAGAGGAGTTGGAAACTGATTTGAATAAATCCTGTTGCTTACCTCTACCTTGAGTGGACTTGTATTCTTAACAGTTTTGTTTAACACACAGTTCATTAATCCTGCCTCACTGCCAACCAATACCCCTATTTGCCTTTCCTTTTCCTCTCTAAATTTATAACATATCATTACTTACAATTTGAGTGTCTTGGCCTGAATTCTTACTGGAATCTGACTGGAAAGCATAAAAAAATTACCAATACCATAAAGGAGGTTTGCTCCCTATACACAAACGGGACACACCTTCCCCTTTTTTAATTACAAAAAAAATTTCAGAATGGGCAGTGGTCCATGTGACCATGATAACTCTCAAGCACCCTTTTGTTTTTTAAAAGAGAACCACATTTACTTTAAGGTAAATGGACTACATTTAGCAACAAAAGGTTGATTTAGTTAAAGCGATCACAGACATGGTGTTCTGCTGACCCCCAGCAGGGGAAACATCGCAGTGCTATTACAGCGCGGTTGTTACAATGACCGCGTTGTTAGTATGCAATACCTTTACATCGCAAGTCATTAGAACGACTTTCTATAGGGGGTGCTAAGGTATTGGAAATTAATTCCAACACCTTCCCTACTGTTGCGAAAACTGGAGTAGGAATAGTAAATAATACTATTCCTAAGTCCAGTGACCCCCTACAGCAAGTTGAACTAATGACTTGGGATGTAAAAGTATCGTTGTAACGACTGCGTTGTGAAAGCACGCAATGTAATAGCATGCGTTTTGACATGCTATATTCCCAGCAGGCCACCATCCGTGAGAAAGCCTCGAATTTATAATATTCATGAGGTCGTTGAGACCCTCTACCATTAAGAATTTTACAAATTGACCTGTTAGTACATAGGTTGGCATGTTAAATTCTTTAGTGGGTAAAAAAATACTGTTCACAATTTGTGACCAGTTTTTTGCGATCAGTAATTCGTATATCTTCCAGCACTGGGGAACATTGTTTTGGTGATGCCCCATTACTGTCCCTCCAGCCTCACTCGTCAAGATGTATGCAGCGGGTGAGGAATTGTGTGTGGGGGTCCTTTCTAGAAATGGAGATCGTAATTGTAGACATTGCAGGTCGTTGTGTGCTTAGTTTATTTTGGTGTGAAGCATTCAAGGCAGAACGGCTGCTGTAAAGATGAGTTCCTCTAAAAATAAGTAACGACCATGAAAAGGAATTTATGAGATTCTTTGCATAAAATGTTATAATGACTTTAAAAATGACTAACATATGAAAGATCGTGACATGTACTAATGCAGCCCCTCAGTGCCCTCAGGGCTCACCGGATACTATAAATGCTGAAGTTGCTTTGTCCGAGCACAACCACTTCATCAAACACCACCCATCTGCAGTCATTTTTTGTGGGCTTTTGAAGCCTAATGGCCTGTTGCTGAGTGACATTAGTCTTCCTTCTGTTCTGAATGAAGGCATTTGATGATTACTGCCGCACTCATTCAAGCCAGAGCAGTTGCTGGAAAGCCCAGCTCCTTTGTAGATCAGTAATAGTTGTGAAATGCAGGAAGGAAGAATGCATAAATCTAAAGTGATATGGACTGTAACTCTGAGACAAATATGAAATGCGTGATGCGACAGTCTGCAAGTCGAGCGTCCCATGGGATTTCACTGGTAACCCATGCCTGAATTTTACAAATGATGACGCTGCCTTTATTTAGTACAGCCACACCTCCCTTTAAAGCATTTTAGTGAGGACTTGTGATGCCTGATGATTGACTACCAACTACAGCATCTTTGTCTATGAAAGAAGGTATTGACTATTCCCAGTGAAGCATTCACGGCACTGTGCTGACTAAAAAACTGGCCTCCCGTGCAGATTGTCTTTGACTATGGAACGTAGTTATGGAGACTGTTTCAATGCAATATGTCCTGCAAAAGCACTGCAAAGAGGATGTCCAAATGTGCCGTAACTCGTCTGGGGTTGGAATGGATCTGGACTGGACTTTAGGGCTCGATTGTTCTGATTAGAGCGACCTCCTCCCTCTAAGAAGAACCATCGGACTTACCTGTAAACCCATCTGTGCAGTGGAACTCCAAGTGCCTGCTTCGTCTTTGCGCACTAGGGGCCTTATTTATGAAGGCCTTGCGCCGCCGGTGCGTCACTTTTAACATGGGAAAAAGTGACGCATCGGTGGCGTAAGGCTTTCATAAATGAGGCCCAAGGTTCCAAGACCCTCAGAAGTCTGATCCTGCCTGATCCGGGACACTCCCGAACTTCTCCTACTGGAACTTTGGACCTAGCCCGACATCGACCTAAAACAAGAATGTGAACTTTTTGAAACCTTTGCCTGAGTTTACACAAACATTTATATTTCCTTTCCATTGATTCGCATGGTGCATAATTGTACACAAATGGGATACATTTTCCAAACTCTTTACTTACCTAACTGTGTTCTTGGTCTCAAAAAATACATACAAATAGTCTTTATTTTTACAAATTCGTCTCCAATTGTCAGAAAGTCACCCTTTTTGGCCTGTTCACCCCCATTGTTTGTGCTAAATGGAACTGGTGGTAGCTGACTCTGACTTGTCCTGGGCTCTGCTAGTCAGGCCCAGGGCTAGTGCTATGTTAAACACAAGCACACACATTGAGGTACACTTATAATTGGCATGACCTAACCTATAAGTCCCAAGTAGATAATGGGGCTAGGAATTGAAAACTATCCATATGTCCTTAGTATATAATAGGCCATGGCAATTTAGAGTCCAGCAGCCTTTGTTACACTTACATGTGTGCACTGCTGAAACCCTGAGGTCATTTTGCAAGTAGCCCTGTTTTGCAGCACTGCTTTTAAAAGTAACATTCACTGTAAACTTGACTTTAAAAGTGATAATCTACATTATTTATACATTGTGGTTATCCCCAAGTGTATCGTTCCAGATGGGGTAATAACTATAAGCAGGGTCCCTATAAAAGAGGTTTTATAAACTGTGGTGAGTGAAAGCTGCACATTTTATTTTTCCCCAGTGTAGGAAATGCACTACAAATTTGACTGTGGTGCTGTGGGCACTGTGAAATAATAACCAAAATAGTTTTTGCATATTAGGGACCCCCCCAGACCTCCAGGGGAAGAGGGTCTTATAATTATGGGCATGAGCTTTATACAAGAGGTTCATTAAACCTTCATGAGGACGAAATTGCACATTTCATTTATTCCCTTTGAAGATAGTTGGCCTCATAGGCTAACATGGCAATATGTTATGGACGCCTAATTATTGCCAGGAGAGTGCAAAAATATAATTCAAAGACTGAACTA
Organism: Lissotriton helveticus; assembly: GCF_964261635.1. NCBI lineage: Eukaryota > Metazoa > Chordata > Amphibia > Caudata > Salamandridae > Lissotriton > Lissotriton helveticus. Next base: position 220,737,882 of record NC_136070.1, on the reverse strand, counting down.
AGACACTTGGAACCCAAAGAGACCCTCTGGAAGGACCATAATTTTGATAAAGTTTGAGAAACGTTTTGGAAAAATATCCAGGAAGCGACCAACCTTCAACAGCGACTTGGCCTGGATTCCAGGTTCATTCCGCTGAAGAGTTCTGGAGGTCTGACTTTCAGAGTTTGACCGCGACCTCCCTAAAAGTCAAGGCAGTGAACCCTCACCAAATCCAGATCAGTGGAGAACAGCGAGGGCCCTCAGGGGGAAAAAGTTCCAGAAGACTTTTTAAGTCTGAAGGTGAGATTTTGACTAGGGCCTACCACGTGGGTTATCCAAACAGGGCTCCATCGCGGTCTGCCTCAAACTTTGACTTTGTCCCGGTCAGGCGTGACCAGATGCCCATAAAAGGTGCTATTAGTTTCTAAGCACTAGAAAGTGTTTATTCTTTAAACATTCATATCTCTGGTTCCCTGCATGGGATTCTCATGGTTTGGTGTAATTTTAAAGATAAAAATATTTGCTATTTGTGTAAATTGGTGAGGGATTCTTATTGTTTGTTGTGTCTTAAATTGATACTTGTATAGCGCACTACTCACCCGCAAGGGTCTCAAGGCGCTTGTACGAATACCGCTGTGGAACCCATCCTGGCTTTCCGGATGTACGTTGTTACAACGCATGTTGTAACAACGCATGCCTTTACCACGCAAGTCTTACAACACAAGTCGTTACAACGACTTGCGTTGGAGGGCGTGGATTTAGGAATCTTATAATTTGATATTCCAACACCAGTCCCCGTAACAGTAGGGAAGGTGTTGGAATATAAAATTGCAAGATTCCTTATCCCACAGCGCCATCCAGCGCAAGTCGTAGTAACAACTTGCGTTGTAATAGCTGCGGGGTAAAGGCACTGCAGTGTAAAAACCGCATCGTAAACGATGTTCCCCGTCTTTCCCTGTGAGGTGTCCACTCCTGGGCACCCCCAAGGTTGAGGCCAGGCATCCTTAGCGTTGTGGGGGCTGTTGTGGAGATTAAGCAAGCTATTGCCCAGAGTTGCACTGTGGGACTCCTTGATTGGAATAGGCACCAAGGCGAGAATTATCAGGTCCATGGAATTTTGAGCCCAAGACCCGCCGGGCCAGGGAATTGAACCCTGGTTCTGGGCTAGACATCTGCATCAGGGTCTGCCGCTCTAATCATTGAGCCACACTTCTCCACTTTTTTTACTATATTAGTATTTTAAATGCTTTACATGCCTGTCTCCTGAGTTAATCCTTATTGTTCGGTGTTAGCTATCAAGGGTTGAGCAAGGGATTCATTTATAGAGACACTATTTAGGACCTAGTGCCATATTGGTGGCCTTGTTGCTGGTGTTAGCTGCCTATCTACAACCTACCACTCCCTATAACCCACCTTCCGACACAGATTTATTGTTGCGTGTGTGTCTCATTTATTCCCTCTGTGTTTGACAGCAAATGCTTAGCACTACCCTCTGATAAGCATAACTGCTCGCCCACACTACCCCAAACGGAGCCTTAGAACTACTTTTACTTCTGCATACCTTCAGGAATCAGCGGACTCTATACACAATGTACTTCATTTTAGTGCACTATATAGGGAGTCAGCCTCCTAAATTTGGTGGCTCAGCAGTGGGATAGAAGACTTTACCTTTGCTGGGACCACTTTGACAATATTTGACCACATGAGTAAATCCCAACATTGCCTTTACCTAGTCAATTTGTTGATTGGTCTATTTTTCCAAATTTCTGAAATTAACTTACAGGTCCTTTGTTAAGTCCCTGAAACAAATGGTTTAGAAATGTAAACACCTTTACTTTAGTTTGGACAAAGTATTCTGTGATGGTTATATTTTTTAACTGCATGAAAAGGTCCCATCTTTAGTAGAAATAATGTCAGATACAGAGAATCAGGCTCAGGAACTCGATCTGAACCCTTATGAGGACATGCCTATGCCCACTTAAGGGCTCTTTGTAAAGAATATGGTATCAAAACTGGCTCTCATTGCTGGAAGAATCACCATGGTGGAGAAACGGGGAGAGTGTTTAGAGATCAAAATGAATACCCTTAAAAATCAGAAATCTTCTCAGGAATCAGCGATGGCGGATGTCCTCTGGATACTTGAAGAACAAGAAAACAGACAATGAAGGAACAACCTGAGATTTCTGGGGATTCCTGAGGGTGCGGAGGGACAGGATGCAAGAGTCTATGTAGTCAAGTTATTGAGAGGAGACTTCCTGGAAAAATCCAACTGGATCTGGGACGTGGAAATCCAACGGGCCCATAGATTTCTGCTGATGCAGAAAAAGCCACATCAATTGGTCATGTGAAGATCATTATAAATACGCCGGACTGAAACCTAAAGTATTTCAGTCCCTTAGAGAGTTTAGTAAGATCATGGGTTGTTGGATGTTTGGCAGTCAAAGAGGGTGGAGGAAAAATGATATACCTCCTTTTCAGTGCCACATCAGATGCATACACGGTAAGATTATTTTTTTGTCTCTCATATATTTGTGCAGGAATGCGACATTGAAATCTATCCCTGGGTCATGTCTAACCATAACTCCTTAGTGCTGGAAAAAAGAGCAGGGGTTTTGTTCAGAAAGTAACCCATTGGAGATTTGAGCGAGCTCTTTTAATCAATGAAGAATATCTGCTTCACAAAAGAAAACGGATTCTGACATTCCTCAGAGAGAATTTAGGGAGTGCCCCGTTAGGTGTTATGTGGGTCACTCTGAAATCTGGTATTCGGGGGGGGGCACTTTGTAGTGTACTTTAAGCAGGGAAAAAAATAAAAACAAAGAATGCAGGACCTCAATGTCACATTGGCTGCTGAAGAAAGGAAGTTCATAATAGCCACTCGACAGAAGGTAAATAGATATCGGTAGCATGAATGGGGGTAACTCTAGTAAAAGCAGCGATTAATGGAATAACAGCAAAAAAAGCAGCTGACAAACACATGGTGAGGAGGGAGAAAGACTATGAATGGAATGAGCAAATTGGACGTCAACTAGCCACCTGGGTTAAGCAGAAGGGTGGGCAAAGTGAAATACGAGAAATAAGAGATCCTAATAGGGACTTGATTCCTGATCCAGCAGGCATTGGGACTGCATTTAAAACATATTATCATTCTTTATATTCAGAAACCATCAAGGGCAAGGATGCAGTTGTACTTAACTATCTGGATTCGGTCCTGTTTATTAAATTCAGCAACGAAGAACAGGAGGGTCTGGAAGGGTCCCCCTTGTTGGAAGAAATCTTACTAGCAGTGAGTAGTCTCCCTCCAGGTAAAGCTGCCAGTACTGAACGCTTACCTTCTGAATTTTATTGGCTGTTTGCACCTGAGTTAAAAGATTGCCTAGCCATGTTGTTCAGACAAATATTTAATGGAGTTAGTTTGCCTCGCTCCTGGTCGCTTGCAAAGATAGTCGTCTATCCCCCAGAAAATTAACCTGTTTTGGAACTTAGTTCTTACGGACCAATTACTCTGATCAACGGGCATTCTTAACTTAATTTGAAAATCCTGGCCTCTCGCATATCTCCAATTATTAATATGGTGGTATCCGGATGGCAGAACAGGTTTATACCAGGGAGCGGAACAAAGGATCATATTAGAAGGGTAGTTACCATCTTTGATGCCGCTCAGGTTCAGTAGGGTCTCCCGGCAATTTCTCTGGATTGTAATGTAGAGAGCGAATTTTGGGCCAGGATTTTTACAAGAAGATAAGGCGTTATATTATAATCCAGAAGCCCTAGTGTCTGTTACAGAAGAGCAGTCTTTCAAGATCACTCGTGGACTAGGCAAGGGTGCCTCTGTTTCCTGCTCTTGTTCACGTTATATCTTGATCCATGTATATGCAGGCTCGAGCAAAATATCCTAATTCCCCATATGTCTTTTAGAGGATGGGACACTAAAACCCTGGCTTATGCAGATGACATGGCACTAGTGACATCGGAACCAGGAATAGTCTTTATGGAGATAGAGAAAGAGGCGACCCGTTTTGGGCTTATCTCAGGCTATTTGTTAAATAAGGAAAAAACTGTAATTATTGTTAAAAAAGGAATTATGCTGTCAGATCTGCGTGTTGTAAGGAGTGCAATGCATTTAGGAATCACCATCGCCTCTGACTTAGAAGTAATTGTCAAAGAAAATCTTGACCCTGTTATAGAAAAAGCAAAACGTGATTTGTGCAGATTGAATGATCTGCACTTATCTCTGGCAGGGAGGTGCAATGTAATTAAAATGATCCTTTTCTCCAAAATTCTTTATTTTGTTTGTGCCATCTTGTTAGAGATTGAGGATATACTGTTTAGGAGATTGAAAGAGCTGATAACATGATTTGTATGGTCCTACTCTAAACTCAGAAGTGCCCTAAACATTTTGACCCTCCCAAAGGACAGAGGGGGTTGGGGGTTAGCAAACCTTAAATTATATTACTGGGCCACCATGCACCAAAATAGTTTGGTAGTATTGCAAGAAAGATCTTTGGTTCAAGTTGGGGTTGATTATTTTCCCTCCCACTTTGAGATATTTATTGGTGAAGATGCATGGGGATGTCTTTGGAGACAAATTGAGTTCAGCTATTTGAAGAGACTATGCTTCAAGACCCTTCCGAACATTTTTTAAAGTCTGGTCAGCTGTCTGTAAGACTTTGGGGATAGGAATATTATATTATTATACCTCAATAAGCAATAAACGGAGTCTCCCGGGGATTTTTGCTGACCAATATGCTTTTCGCTGGGTGAGTATCGGGTTAAACAGGGTAGGGCATTTTTTTCTCTCCTACGGGGGTTATCTCGTTTCAAGAGCTTAAGAATGACTATGATGTTGGTCAAAGAGACTTTTTAAGTACCTTCAAGTACGGGGCATCTTGACCAGTAAGGGAGGAAGCCTGGCAGGGTTCTAAAGGCTTGACCTGGTGGATTTATTTGTTAGCGAGCATAAATATCCCATTGGGGTTATTTATACCTTTCATAAATAAACTTATGAAAGATGACTTAGATAAACATTTTGAAAATGGCAAGAGATATTGGCCATATCGGAATCAGGGTTCTGTGAATCTTTCTTAATGGCAAAAAAACAGTTTACTATCTTCAAAGCTACAAGTGCAATACTATAAAACCTGCTTTAACCTTCATTATACTCCCAGCAGAATCATTAAGAGGTGGGATGGTAATGGATGTTTTAGCATTATCATCCATTTCGGAAGAAACTACTAAATTCTTGAAGGAGAAATTAAATATGAGAATATCTTTGACACCTGCTGTGATCCTGCTGGGAGTACAAGAGGGGGAGAGGTGTACCAGAGGCAGAGAGCATTTATTCATATCCATGACCATCTTGCGACTGTGTATTGCTTCTGCCTGGCTGGATACTAACCCACCCGTATTTCAGCAATGGCTAGCCTGGGTACTCACAGTCCGTAATCTTGAAAAAGCTATTTGTTCCAAGAAATGGGCGCGAGATGAGAAAAAAGGCCTGGTGAGGTGGGCCCTGCTTTTAAATTGGATGGAAATGTTTACATTATGAATTATATAAGATTTGCACTGTGCACTTTAAGAATGTTTGGGGCTCTTTCTTATTAAATATATTTTTAAGGAGAATCTGGGTTTTCTTTCTCTTTGCTGTTAAGATGGTAATATGTAATAATGCCATTTTATGTGATATTGGCTAATTGTATAGGGTGTGGGTTTGGGAGTTCTGCTTGGGTGAAAAAGTAATTCTGTTTGTATAATTGTAATGAAATGTATGATAATGATAATAACAATTTTATTTTTAAAAAAATTATCTACTTTTGCCTCTGCACACCTATTTGGGAATCACTGTACTCTCTACACAGTGTACTTCCTTTTAGTGCACCATATAGAGAACCAGCTTCCCACATCCAAAAATGTAAGATATTCAGTAGTGCAATCCTTTAGAAAGCAATCTTGTTATATTCATGGATGCTGCTGCTCTCAGACCAGACAAACATGGGTTATTCTAGTCAGTTTGAGATTAAATATATTGCCAATCCTTCGAGTTTAGGTCTAAATCCCAGAAGGCACAGCTTCGCTTCGCTGCATGCCCTGGGCTAACCTTGAGCCGATGGTGTGATAGGGCTTATCACAGAGAATAGCATACTATCAGATCTGCCCCAATTTCCAGATGTGCAAGAAAGTTGAATAAGTACTCCTGGGAGTGCACTACTATGGAGGTTGTTAAGGTAATGTATTGATCTGATGGGTAGTAGCTTGATTTGATGCTTGGCTGAAAGATAGTTTGGTTCATGGTTTTTAATTTGATGGAAATTCACTTGGGGCATAACTGATTTACACCACAGAATTAAGCCTCCGAGCAGTGGATATGCATTACATGATTTAGGGTGTATTTTGCACCACTGCCAGCAAGATCATCTGTCTTGCCTGCTCTGGAGGTAGATCCCTAAGGATATTGTTTGGCTTCGACATCTTTTGCTTTAAGCTTGATGAAGGTTAAAATTGTAAAAGGTAATGGGGTGAAAGAAAAAAAATGCTACACATTACAGTGTGAAAATGTTGAACGCCTGAGGCATTGTTAAGTCTTTTAAAATTATAGTCTGACAGTAATTTGGACATAACACTTGAGGAAAAAAAAATTCTACATGTAATGAGTGTATTATCACTTTAGCTAGGAGAAGGTTCAATGTTGAGTGAACCCACATCAGAATCGTCCTCCACTTCATATGCAAGCCTTTTGTGGGCCATTGATAGCCAGAAAAATATCATTAATTTTACTGATAAAGACGTTAGGATTAGAAGTTTTTGCCTCTTTCACAAAATATTTAGAGTTGAAAGTAAGTTGCCACCAGTGTACTTTTTGTTAGACATTGAATTTTTTTTGTGTTCCTGCAGGACACACGTTATTCCTATTGCCCCGATTAAATGGTTCTTGATGCATATATTTATCATTATGGGCCCTGCTAGACCTGGCAGCCTTAGATTGATCTTCCCCTAAACTTTTTGGCTTCCTCCATTTATTTCTGATCTCATTTTTGTTGGGTTTAGGCCCAGGCATGGTCGGTAAAGGTAAGAGCGGTGGGGTGGGGGTGGGGGCTGGGCAGAAAGTCAACGTATGACGGGATAGGGAAAATAAATAAAACCACTTACCAAGTCGGCATTGTGGAGAGCGCAAGGTAGGTGGTTTTATGTAATTTATTTCCCCTATCCCGCTGTATGTTGACTCCCCCCCCGCCCTTCCCCACTGTTCTTACCGGTACCGCCCGCACCTGCTTAGGCCTCTGTGCACTTTACCACTGCTAACCATTGCTTTTGTTGTGTGCTCTCTCTTCTAAACATGGTAAAATTGTCTTACACCAAATTGGCACATTGACTTTACTTGTAAGTCCCTAATAAAGTGGTACCACATACACCCAAGACCTGCAAATGAAATGGTACTAGTGGGTCCGCAGTACTTATTGTACCACCCACTCAAGTAGCCCTAAGCAGCCCTTTAAACACCCCGCAGGCCTGTCATTGCAGCCTGTACGGGTAGTTTTAAACTGTCATTTTGACCTGGCAATATGAACCTTTTGCCAGGGATAAATCTTCCTTTTTAATAGTCACCATTTGGGTAGTCCCTAAATATCATATAGGGCATGGTGCAGTGTATTTAAAAGTTGGAAATGTCCTTTTTATTTTTACATCTCCTGGTAGTGAAAAACGTTTACATTTAGTTTTCACTGCCGCACGCTCTATGTTTCCCACAGAATGACATTTGGTTAGCTTATTACATTTAATAAGCGGTGATTGGAAGATGATAGGAATATCAAGTTTTGTATCTATAAAACTGTAATTTAAAGACCTCTTTAATGGTAAAGTCAGAATTTAAGTCACTATTGTGAAGGTGCTACTATCAGGAAGTTGGCATTTTTTTGTCCCAACCATTTGGTGCCTGCAGCCTGTATCCTCGGTCACATGACTAGGTGCAGCTGGCAGTTGGTCTTTGTGTATTGCTCCTAGAGAGTGAGACGAAAGGGAAATAGGTGTTGGTAGGATGGGCTGTCCTTGACTTGATCAGGGTAAAGAGCTATCCCCTACCACACTTGCATATCACAAATGGTTGACACTAGTCATTTGTGTCCTCAGACAGGCTGGGGCCACGGCAGGTAGGCAGGAAAATCAAGACACCTCTCGGGTGGAAACCTCCAGAACTTTTTCCTACATCAAATCTGGCACCATATAAAAATACTGGACCATGAGACCCATGTCTTCAGGACACCTCTGGACCTGTGGAAACTCAGAAGGACTCGTGCTGCTCTGAAAGAAGGACTGCTATTGTGCTAAGCTTACAGTAAGTTAAGCAAGGGTAAATTTGGGGTTTGCTTGGATTTCACCCTGACAAAAATTGTGGTTGCTGCTTGAGAATGGTTTCACTCCCCTCCCCCCCTGCAACCACCAGCCCAATTCCCAACAGGTCCCGAACTTTCCCCTTCGCACGGTGGTCTATTATTCACTGCTTTAAACTTTGCTACCGTTGGGCCCGATTCACAGAGCTAACTTAAGACAAAATCCTAAACTTACTACCATTTTGGTATTCACAGAAGGCACTTACTCATTTTGGTATTCACAGAAGGCACTTACTCATTTCGGTATTCACAGAAGTTAGTATTCCTAACTTTAGGACTCCTAAATGCCTTCTGTGAATCCCGAAACTCTTAAAATTAGGATTTTTCTCTATTTAGTAGTAGTAAGGTTGAGAAAAATCCTATTTTTAAGACTTTTGATATTCAGAGAAGGCATTTAGGAGTCCGAAAGTTAGGAGTCCTAACTTTACTACTACTAAACTGAGGAAAACAACTAATTTTAAGACTTTCGGTATTCACAGAAGGCATTTAGGAGTCCTACAGTTAGGAGTCCTAACTTTACTATTACCAAATTGAGAAAAATCCTAATTTTAAGACTTTCGGTATTCACAGAAGTCATTTAGGAGTCTTAAAGTTAGGACTCCTAACTTCTGTGAATATCGAAATGAGTAAGTGCCTTCTGTGAATACCAAAATGAGTAAGTGCCTTCTGTGAATACCAAAATGGTAGTAAGTTTAGGATTTTGTCTTAAGTTAGTTCTGTGAATCGGGCCCGTTGTATTTGAAATCTATAGACCATTCTTCAGTAACAAGTTTGAATTTTTACCACCACCATGTAGCATATATTAGATGAAAATGAAATGGAAGCTGGAGATTGCTTGTGTAGTCTTAATGCTAGGTGGAAGAAACTAAGTTCAGAGGGTTCGAGGGCAGTCGGATGGTACTGGACCCCAATTGTAACAACTGGAATTTTGTATTTCCGGAGTCCTGGGATTCATGTAATTTATTTTAACACCTGACTTTCAGTGTAGCAAGACAAAAATCAGCAACACAACAGACATCACTAAATAAATTGCTTTCCAGTCAGGCATTTTACTTTTAAAAAAAAGAGTATTTTATTGCACACAAGACTACACACAACACACAAATTAACAAATACAAGCTACGAAATGTACATGCCCATAAGGAAGCCCTCCACAGTGGCTCACAGTCCACAGGGAGTGCACAACGGTAAAGGTTCATACAGATCAGTTAACTCCCTATTTGTACCCTAGGCCCCTATCCTGGAAGCATTTCCAACAATATGCACACCAGCAAGCCATAACCTGTTAAACCATCACACCCCTATTTACACATAATATGATGTGTGAAACAAAAGATTCAATCAATCAATCAATCACAGCATTTATATAGCGCACTACTCACCCGGAGGGTCTCAAGGCGCTGGGGGGAGGGGGTCCGCTACTGCTCGAACAGCCAGGTCTTGAGCTGCTTCCTGAAGGCGAGGTAGTCTTGGGTCAGGCGGAGGTGGGTCGGGAGGGAGTTCCAAGTCTTGGCGGCCAGGTAGGAGAAGGACCTTCCTCCTGTGGTGGGTCTTCGGATGCGGGGGACGGCGGCGAGGGCGTGGCTGGTCGATCGAAGCTGGCGTTTGGGAGCGTAGAAGTTAAGGCGGCTGTTGAGGTATCCTGGGCCTTGGTTGTGTAGGGCTTTGTGTGCGTGGGTGAGGAGCCGGAAGGTGATTCTCTTGTTGACCGGGAGCCAGTGCAGGTCTCTCAGGTGTCCGGAGATGTGGCTGCGGCGGGGGATGTCCAGGATGAGTCGTGCTGAGGTGTTCTGGATCCGCTGGAGTCTCTTCTGGAGTTTGGCGGTGGTTCCGGCGTAGAGGGAGTTGCCGTAGTCCAGACGGCTGGTGACGAGGGCGTGGGTGACCGTCTTCCTGGTCTCGGTGGGGATCCATCGGAAGATCTTACGTAGCATGCGCAGGATGTTGAAGCACGACGAGGAGACGGCGTTGACTTGTCTGGTCATGGAGAGGGAGGATTCCAGGATGAAGCCCAGGTTGCGTGCGTGGTCTGTTGGTTTGGGTGCGCTGCCTAGGGCGGGGGGCCACCAGGAGTCGTCCCAGGCGGAGGGTGAGGATCCCAGGATGAGGACTTCTGTCTTGTCCGAGTTCAGTTTCAGGCGGCTGTTCGACATCCATTTGGCTACGTCTGTCATCCCTTCGTGCAGGTTGGCTCTGGCGGTGGCGGGGTCATTGGTGAGGGAGAGGATCAGCTGGGTGTCGTCGGCGTAGGAGATGATGTTGAGGTTGTGCTGGCGTGCGATGGCTGCGAGGGGGCTCATGTAGACGTTGAAGAGTGTTGGGCTGAGCGAGGAGCCTTGAGGAACGCCGCAGATGACTTCGGTGGCTTCAGATCTGAACGGGGGGAGGCGAACTCTCTGTGTCCTTCCGGCGAGGAAGGAGGTGATCCACTCCAGTGCCTTCTCCTGGATTCCGAGGTTGCTGAGGCGCTGTACTAGGGTACGATGGCAGACAGTGTCGAAGGCCGCGGAGAGGTCCAGGAGGATGAGGGCCGCTGTTTCCCCGTTGTCGAGCAGGGCTCTGATGTCATCGGTGGCTGCGATCAGGGTGGTCTCGGTGCTGTGGTTGGCTCGGAAGCCAGACTGCGAGAGGTCGAGGGAGCCGTTCGTCTCGAGGAAGGCGGCCAGTTGCTTGTTGACGGTCTTCTCGATAACTTTTGCCGGAAACGGGAGCAGCGAGATGGGGCGGTAGTTCTTGAGGTCGGAGGGGTCGGCTGATGGTTTCTTGAGTAGAGCGCTGAGTTCGGCGTGCTTTCAGCTCTCCGGGAAGGTCGCGGTGTCGAAGGAGGTGTTGATGATGTCCCGCAGGTGGGGTGCGATGACAGCGTCTGCCTTGTTGAAAACGTGGTGAGGGCAGGGGTCTGTTGGAGATCCGGAGTGGATGGAGTTCATCGTGCGGATGGTGTCTTTGGTGCTGATCGGGGTCCAGGCGCGGAGGGTGGTGGTGGGGGGCGGTGGTTAGGTCGTGGCGTGCGTCGGATGAGTGCTGAAGCTGTTGTGTATGTCCGCGATCTTGTTGTGGAAGTAGGAGGCGAGGGAGTTGCAGAGGTCTTGCGAAGGGGTGATGCCGTTGTTTCCGGCGTTGGGGTTGGAGAGCTCTTTCACGATGTTGAAGAGTTCCTTGCTGTTGTGTGCGTTGTTGTTCAGTCGTTCCCTGAATGCGGTTTTCTTGGTGGTGTGGATCAGTTGGTGGTGTTTTCGGGTGGCGAGCTTGAGGGCAGTCATGTTGTCCGGTGTTGGGTCTCTGCGCCAGGTTTTCTCGAGTGCTCTGCAGTTCTTCTTGGAGCTCTTGAGTTCGTCGTTAAACCATGGGGCTTTCTTGCTGCCGGGTCTGCTCGGCGGGGTCTTAGAGGGGCGAGGTCGTCTGCGCAGTCGCTGATCCATTTCGTGAGGTTGGTGGCCAAGTCTATTTGCTTTGTTAGGCAGTCATCTATCACACTTTTTATAAAGAATATACCATAATTTTGACTTCCATAAAGCATTAAAATCATATTGAAATCTTAATTTTACATTTACTCGATTACCTAGCAACCACAAAATTCCTAATAGCAAAAGTCATAACAGAATTTCTGAGCAAAAGGCACTGCTATAGAAATGCTTCATGGTAAAACATGTTCTGTGGTCAGGGATTCCGTGACCTGAGAAAGTTAAAGCATCCATACAAAGTTGAATGAGGCTCTTCTGGGAAAGAAGTGTTCCTACTCGTGGCTCCCTCAACTAGGCAAACACAATAAATAGGATAATGGATGGAGCGCTGAAACTTTTCAGACGCTCACCCACAGTCACAATTGGATCTCAACTATGCTAACGACTTTGTGGGGCCCCTCCTTCATTTGGGGCACTACCCCAAATATGCAATGAGTGCTGTAAGGCCCTGTGGGTGACAATGTTGCCCGATGTTTGCTCCTTTCAACTAAATGCCAATATGCCTGTTAAATCCATACTTTTTCCTTTTGTTTTATTGTGTGCTTTATCCTTCATAGGTGGGTGTTTGGTATCCGCACTCTCTTTGGCTATAAACATATCGGAGCCCAAGCCTGCATGGTTGCTCTGGCTCCCTGACAACTCGACATTCCTTCATTCACTGTAGGTACATTCGCTGCAGTCATCCACGTCTACTGCCTAAGCACTGTTTACTTTTGAGCAGGAGAGACGGTAGTCCCCCACTTCTCCTGTCTCCCTGCTGGTGATCCCAAGAGAAGGCATCTAGGAACAGGTTGTGTCTTGTGGCACAATACCACACCCCTCCTCACACCTTCCCTCTAAATAGACCAGCCTGTGGGAGAGAAACTGATGCTCCTCTGCCTTCATGTACCCGAGGGACAGAAAAACTGTGATCCCCGCCTGTTATGCCAGTGTGACGGTGTTGATAAGATGGATGTTCTTCCGGAACCCCAGCACCTCAGGGGCAAGTAAAAGGTCCCAGATGAAGCACGGCTGTACGCCTCAAAACCAAGGCATGACTGAAGCAGAGAAAAGTGCAGCACATGAGTGCCTCATAAAAGCACAGATTCTCTTCCACTGTTGGGCCAATTTTCATGGAGTTTGGGGCTCCTGACTTCTGGTAGTATGCTTCATCCACCAGGAATGTTAATGTTGCTTTATTTTCATACTGCTCAACCTCTGTGGAGAAAGGGCTCAAGGACCTGCTCTCCTGCCTCAAAGCTCCTGGTAGTCTCTGACTTGCTATGTCTCAGCAGGAGTACCCCCTGGCCCTCTAGCAGATCACACTGTCTGCCTGCATTCCTCTGGACCCAAGCTTCCTGACCTCATGCAGAGCACTCGGAGTCTGGGGCACTCTGTCTTACTCAGCTCAATTAATTTCAACCTGGATTCATAGAGCCCGGCTAATCACTCGAGAGGGTATCCTTGGGTTGAGTTCTTGCTGGGCTCAGTCGAAAAACCATGTCTTGAGTCCCTTTTGGAATTACTGCAGGAAGAGTGCTGTTTAGAGTTAGAGGGGGAGGTCATTCCAGGACTTGGAGGCTTTGGCGGATGAGGGGAGTGTATGCAAGGGCATGGGAGGTGGAGTGCAGGTTTCTGGAGGATTGGTGGAAGTTCAGGTGATGGTTGATGTTTGATGGTCCTTGGTCATGGAGGTCTTGTAGGTGCATGTCAGCATCTTTCCTGGATGGGGATCCAGTGACAGTTCCTGAGGTGTGGGGTGATGTGGATACATTTGGAGAGGTTGAGGATGAGTCTAGCAGCTGCATTCTGAATCGTCTGGTGTCTCTTCAGGAGTTGGGTGGTGACTCCTGCATAGAGCGTGTTGCTGTAGTCCAACCGGCCTGTAACTAGGCCTTGAGTGACAGTTTTCCTGGTGTTGATGGGGCACCATCTGAAGATAATTTGGAGCATGCGGGAGGTGTGGAAGCATGTGGAGGGGACTGCATTGATCTGGCATTTTATGGTGAGTTTGCTGTGCAGGATGATGCTGAGGTTGTAGGTGCAGTCTGTTGGTGTGAGTCGAGTGCAGAGGGCCACCAGGTGTTGTTCCACAGAGAGGTGTTGTTCCCAAAGATCAGCACTTCAGTCTTGTCTGTGTTAAACCTTAGGCAATCGGTCTTCATCCAGTGTGCAACATTCATGCTGGTGTGGAAGTTGGTCCTAGTGGTGGAGGGGTCTTCTGAGAGCAGGAGAATGAGGTGAGTGTTGTCAGCAGAGGATATGATGTTGAGGCATGGGTTCTGGTGATGTTGGCTAGGAGTATTATCTAAGTGTTGAACAGGGTGGGGCTGAGTGATGATCCTTGATGAACACCACAGATGGTGCTCTTGGGTTCCGAGGTGAAAGGTGATAGAGGGATTCTCTGGGTTTGTCCAGTGAGGAATGCTGTTATCCATTTGAGGGCATCTCTTTGGATCTCAATGTGGTGGAGTCTCTAGATGAATGTGTGGTGGAACACCTCCAATCAAAAATGACCCAAGGATTTCTCAGGGAGCACTCTCCTCCAGCACCTAAGCAAACCCACCCTTTGTTGTTACTTATAGGGAGTATGAAGCAGGTGCGTATAGTCGCCAAAGATAAAGCACACAGTACAAAGAAGTACATACCTGAAGTTCTCTCCAGGCAGGAAGTAATCAGCAAGCTAGTCTGTCCGTCTTCCTCTGTAGCTACATGTTATCTCACTGTATTTATGCTTTTGAAGTGGTTCAGTGGAGGTGGAAAGCTCAAAAAGGTGAGTGCCCAATCCATAGATTCCACATAACACCTCTGCTGCTAACTCACCTAAAAGCAGTCTACCGCCTGACTCAACCCCCATCCTTATATTACCTTCACCACTAAATCAAATGGCAAAATTGGTTCCTTTCTACCGAGACTTCAAGGGGACCCTTAGTGTGACTCGTGCCTGAGGTATGCCTGTTGCCCTTGTACGGTGAGGGAATACATAGTCTTTTCAGGGAGTGTCAGCTAATCATTTCTCACTTACTCCCTTCCTCTGTCGAGAGAAAGCCAATCCCATGCAAATAGGCTTATTCTCCAAGGGAGGCTTTGGAACTGTGAGTTGACCAGCAGAGTCATTAGGCCCGACAGGTAGGTTAAAGCCTGAACGTTTTAGGAATGACTCGAGGAACTATTTAAAAAATCAAGAAGGAATGCAAATATGGCTAAATTAATATTTAGTTTGTGCTCTGGAACTTTTTAAAACATAGGAAAAGTCATGCTGATCATTTTTCTGTCTTAAGCAAAATTATATTTTTCTGTTTTTACCCAAAGTGTACGTGTGAAGTACTTCACTGTAGTGAAATAGTACAGACTTACACTTTAGCAAAAAAAAAATAATAGTACATTTGTTTTTGGATGCCCCATTACATTTTAAATTCTTGAAGAAAAATAGTGCTGACCATACATGAAATTTATGACATCTCCCTATTTAGAGTAACAAATCAACTTTAGTTAAAGATTTGTTTGGTATTGTTTATTTATACCATGTTAGTTCATTTGTTTTTTTGGTTAGAAAATAGTTTATACGAAAAGACATACCATATACATACACTTATTCAAAAAAAGGACATACTCCAAATGACTGTACTTAATCACAACAACATTACATAAGACATAAATCAAAAAATTTCATATGTACATTTGCACAATTGTTTGTGTACCAACACAAATATTCATTATCTGCACTTTCGATACAGTTGATTTCCAATCAAAGAATGAAGAAAAAATCAGGTGGAGAAGAGATAAATCAATAACATGCACAGTGTAAATAAGACTGAAGGGCTTAATCGATATTTCAGTCATTAAGGGAGCAATTTATTCCCGGATGTTTAAACAGTGCTTGTCTCCATTTGGCCGACGCGTTTCGAACTCGCTATGTTAATTTGCATGTTCTCATCAGGGCTTTATGACTTTTCCTGCATGGTTATGTGCAAAAAAAAAAATGAAAAGGAAAATTTGCATCAATTCCTCTTAAATAGTGAATAGCCTCATTTTATCGCTCTAATATGTACGTTAAATGCAAGGAGATTACCTTACAAAAATAGTCGCATTTTGTTGAGGTTCAATTATTTTGTGACGTTCCTGCCGTGGTTTCTAGAAGAGGGAAAACCTGATCAATACAACGTTCCAATGGAGAGCGGATTACCCGATGCCAAAATAGTGTGCACCCCTATCTCAAACCTTGTCAATGTATTCCCTTCTTTTAATCAAAATGCGGTAGACATCCGACGTTTTTTGGGGAGGTCTTTATGGCGTTTTGTCGAGCACCCACGGGTCCCGTTTGTGAGCCTGAAACAATGAATAAAGAGGAACTGTAACTCGTCCTGGTTCCGTATTAAGGTGCTTATATTATCCTTAACTGACACCAGTGTGTACCTGTGCTCCGGGCTCAGCGGAATGTATTCTGGCTGCTAACAGACGTCTTCAGGCAGAGACGGCTCGATATCAATTAGAGCGGTCCAAGTCCTGCAAAGAAGACAAGCGCTCAGTTACTCGCTGCTTGTCGTTTATGTCATAGTTCGAGTTAAGCGTTACCGTATGGTGGTCACTTACCCGTTGTCTTCTGTTTAGGGCTACACTTCCAACTCGTAGCGGCATACCATCATTGCGCCATGTTGGAAGGGGGCATGGGTGTTTTATCAGATCACATGACATCGGGAATTGTGGGATATGTAGTCTCATTCAGTCCCTTTCTCGTGGAGCTTTTAACAAGATAAAATCTCACATTTTGGGGGCTTCTACAATCTAGAGATTTCAGACATGGAATTTAACCCAGTCTGAAAACTATTAAATCGCAGTATCAGGTAGGCTTCCTTTTTAAGTAGGGCATCATCAACATCTTGGACTCTTTTATTGTGCCCTATTGTGTACAGGACTGTCCATTTGAAGTCCATTTCTGAATGGCCTTGTTCAATAAAATGTTGGACCATGGGAGCGGACGCAACTTTATTTTTGATGCGCGATCTGTGTTGTGTGACACAAGTGTTGATTTGCTGATTCGTTTTGCCTATATACAGTTTATCACAACTACAAGTAATTGCATAAACCACATTTTTGGTTTTGCAATTGCTGAAATTTTCATTCTTTCATCTTATGTTCCTGTGAAGAAATTCACTGCCCTCTATTGTTGTGTCACACGACACACAGTTCCCACATCTGTGGTGGCCCGTGATCTGTTTTAGACCCCATACTGATAACAAATCGTGTTTGGGTTTCTCCATCATTACATCAGCATGAACAATCTGTTGGCCTATGCTTCGTTTTTTTTTTAAAGCAAAGATCGGTTTTGGAAATGGGCATTCCAGTTCTTCTAACAGATGCCAATTTTTAAGTATGGTCTGTCGTACCTGATGGGCATGGGGGCCAAACGTTGTGACACAAACTATTTTTTCTAATTCATGTTTGTTTTTCCGTTCAAGAAGGCACTCTCGTGGAG
Source organism: Lissotriton helveticus (assembly GCF_964261635.1). Taxonomy (NCBI): domain Eukaryota; kingdom Metazoa; phylum Chordata; class Amphibia; order Caudata; family Salamandridae; genus Lissotriton; species Lissotriton helveticus. Next base: position 220,720,600 of record NC_136070.1, on the reverse strand, counting down.
TGTAGCGTGCCCTCTTGCATGCGTGTTTCAACAATTTTTTTGGGTATCCCCTGGTGATCATTTCTTCACGGAACTTCTTGGAGTGCAAATCATAATCCTTAATCTCTGAGCAGTTTCTCCTGATTCGGAGAAGCTGCCCATAAGGCAAATTAGTCCTCAAATTTCTAGGATGTGCGCTCTGATGGTGGAGGATAGTATTTCTGTCGGTCTCTTTTTTGAAGAGAGACGATTTTAGGCACCCATCAATGCATCTTATTTCGACATCTAAAAAGGTCATTTTTAAGTTGCTCTGTTCCATAGAAAATTTGATGTCCTGATGCTTATTATTCAGCCACTGATGGAATTCTATCAGTTCAGTGTGGCTCCCCTGCCACAGGAGCCACACGTCGTCAATGTATCTGAGCCACTGTTTTATATGCTTCTTGTAGGGATTGTTGTTCTCCACGAACTTGTTCTCATACTCTGCCATAAACAATATGGCCATCTCCGGCGCATAAGGACAGCCCATGGCTGTCCCCTTGATTTGTAAAAAGAACTCGTCATTGAAGCGAAAATAATTTTTCTTCAGTGTTAGTTCAGCAAGTTCTAAAATAAAAGACGTAGGGACCCTGTGGGGTCTTGTTCTCGTATCAAGGTATAACTCCATGACCTCAAGTGCTTCACTTTGCGGGATTTGCGTATATAATGATGTCACGTCCATCGTGACCATGATCTCAGTGGAGGGATTAAACTCCATGTTTTCAATTTTGACCAAAAAGTCAGTGGTATCTTGTAGGTACGACTTTACAGTATTCACAAAGGGCTTCAAGAAGTAGTCAACGTACTTCGAGAGGGGTTCCAAGCACGAGTCACACCCTGAGACGATAGGTCTTCCAGGGGGCTCGGCTGGATTTTTGTGAATCTTGGGGAGGAGATACAACAGTGGTATGCGGGGGAATTTCTTCAAATGTAAATGTAAATGTAGTTGAGCTTATATAGCGCACAGCTACCCGCAGTGTGTTTCCCGGCACTTGCTTAGGGAACCCTTCCTGGTATTCCCCTGTGAGATAGCAGGGTATCCACAAGGTGAAAGTCAGGCATCCCGCCGCGAGGGGCCGTTGTGGAGATTAAGCAAGCTATTGCCCAGAGTCGCAGAGTGTGAACCCGTGAGTCAAGGAGGCACCGGGGCAAGAATTATCGAGTCCGTGGAATTTTTTTAGCCCAAGACCCGCCGAGGCGGAGAATTGAACCCTGGTCCAGGACCGATCTCAGCTTCCGGGTCTGCTGCCTCTAACCCCTGAGCCACACTTCTCAAAAGAAAGTCCCTTTCTTTCAGACCTACATAACCACCTTCACATCCCTTTTGGATCAGATCAGCTATTTTTGATTGAATTTCTTTCGTTGGATCCACAGTTAATTTTCTACACCAGGTTTGATTGTTTACCTGGGATTCGCCTTCCTTCAGATATTTATCCCTGGGCCACAGAACAGTGGCTCCGCCCTTGTCGGCAGGTTTAACTATAATCGTGCGGTCCTCACTGAGACCTTTCAGTGCTGTCAGCTGGCCTTTACTTAAATTTGGCTTGACATACATGTTCTTTTTCTCAAGCTTATTTATTGAGGATAGGACCACTTGCTCAAAGGCATAAATCTGTTTCGGGATATTCTGATTAGGGATGAATGTGGACTTGTTCCTCAGCCCAGTTGTTTCATAATTATTTATGGGTGGCTGGTTATGAAAGAAAGCTTTCAGTCGAATTTTGCGACAGAAGGCGATCATTTCCATTTTTGTTTTTGTAAAATCTGTTCGTGTATTTGGAACAAATTTTAGTCCCAAGTTTAGCACAGATTCTTCATCTGTTGTTAGAATTTTGGTTGACAAATTAACTATGGTTGATGGAACCTCTATGATTTGTAAGAGTTTTTCCGAGTGCGCATCTCCCATGGTTTCTTTTGTCTGGGTTTGCCTTGCTGGCCCTTCTCTAAAAAAGAGACCTGCTTTTTGTTAGTATTACCTCGTGTTTCAGGGCCGGACGAGTCAGATGAAGATGATGTCTCTGAAAAAGTTTTATACCTGTTTCGTGAACGTCCTTGGTAATTGTATAGGGCCCCCCTGGATTCAGCCTGGGAGTAGTAATCGTCCTTCAGGAACGGATAGGCTTTTTCCAGAGTAAAGGATTTAGAGTCCCTTTCGTACTGAATGGTTTTATTGTTTATAGCAGTGTCTTTAAAGGACAAAATCTCCTTCTCGATTTTTTCAAGGAGTGCTTTGGCATCAGGAACCAGCTGGCTCTCCTGGATACTTCTAGTGACTTCCTCAATTTCTTCTAGTTCCTTTTTACACAAACGTTGTGCTGTCTCAATCGTGTGGACCATGAGGTCCCTACTGCATTTTGTATTTATGCAGCTGAAACCCTTTTTATATTCTGCGTCTTCCGTAAAGATAACTGGCACATTTTTCACCTGTAGCCCCCAAGGGATGGTACCAACCTTCAGGTGCCTCAGAAGAAAATGGCCATGCAACTCAGTTCGAATATGTTTCTTGCTTAATCTGATTAATTTATCAGATTCATTTTGTTGCTGCGCGGAAGTGCTCAGAGCGATATTAGAAAATGGAGCTGAGGCTATTAGAGACTGAATATGATTATCAGTGAACGACAAGGTGTCTTTATCGGACATATCTTAGAGGGACGAGAGCGTCCCTCCACTTGATAAAATCACAGTGAGTTAGGAACACGTTCTACTTAAGGCGCCCTTACCACTCTCGCGGGTGTACACCCGCCCTGAACTTTTGTATACAGGGAGATAGGTCCTGGGACGTAAGGACAGCTGGACCATATGTAAATTCTTGAAGAAAAATAGTGCTGACCATACATGAAATTTATGACATCTCCTTATTTAGAGTAACAAATCAACTTTAGTTAAAGATTTGTTTGGTATTGTTTATTTATACCATGTTAGTTCATTTGTTTTTTAGGTTAGAAAATAGTTTATACGAAAAGACATACCATATACATACACTTATTCAAAAAAAGGACATACTCCAAATGACTGTACTTAATCACAACAACATTGCATAAGACATAAATCAAAACATTTCATATGTACATTTGCACAATTGTTTGTGTACCAACACAAATATTCATTATCTGCACTTTCGATACAGTTGATTTCCAATCGAAGAATGAAGAAAAAATCAGGTGGAGAAGAGATAAATCAATAACATGCACAGTGTAAATAAGACTGAAGGGCTTAATCGATATTTCAGTCATTAAGGGAGCAATTTATTCCCGGATGTTTAAACAGTGCTTGTCTCCATTTGGCCGACGCGTTTCGAACTCGCTATGTTAATTCGCGTGCTCTCATCAGGGCTTTATGACTTTTCCTGCATGGTTATGTGCAAAAAATAAAAATGAAAAGGAAAATTTGCATCAATTCCTCTTAAATAGTGACCTCCCCAAAAAACGTCGGATGTCTACCGCATTTTGATTAAAAGAAGGGAATACATTGACAAGGTTTGAGATAGGGTTGCACACTATTTTGGCATCGGGTAATCCGCTCTCCATTGGAACGTTGTATTGATCAGGTTTTCCCTCTTCTAGAAACCACGGCAGGAACGTCACAAAATAATTGAACCCCAACAAAATGCGACTATTTTTGTAAGGTAATCTCCTTGCATTTAACGTACATATTAGAGCGATAAAATGAGGCTATTCACTATTTAAGAGGAATTGATGCAAATTTTCCTTTTCATTTTTATTTTTTGCACATAACCATGCAGGAAAAGTCATAAAGCCCTGATGAGAACACGCAAATTAACATAGCGAGTTCGAAACGCGTCGGCAAAATGGAGACAAGCACTGTTTAAACATCCGGGAATAAATTGCTCCCTTAATGACTGAAATATCGATTAAGCCCTTCAGTCTTATTTACACTGTGCATGTTATTGATTTATCTCTTCTCCACCTGATTTTTTTCTTCATTCTTTGATTGGAAATCATCTGTATCGAAAGTGCAGATAATGAATATTTGTGTTGGTACACAAACAATTGTGCAAATGTACATATGAAATGTTTTGATTTATATCTTATGTAATGTTGTTGTGATTAAGTACAGTCATTTGGAGTTTGTCCTTTTTTTGAATAAGTGTATGTATATGGTATGTCTTTTCGTATAAACTATTTTCTAACCAAAAAAACAAATGAACTAACATGGTATAAATAAACAATACCAAATAAATCTTTAACTAAAGTTGATTTGTTACTCTAAATAAGGAGATGTCATAAATTTCATGTATGGTCAGCACTATTTTTCTTCAAGAATTTACATATGGTCCAGCTGTCATTACGTCCCAGGACCTATCTCTCATTACATTTTAAGGCATGCACAAGCCATAATCACTATATTCAGTGCCCTCTATGTGACCGACTATTTGTGCATAGATATGATGCTGAGAAAGGCAATGGCTTTTTTTTAATTAGTTGTGAGTGCAAACATGTTCATGTGTTACCCGCACAGAGGGGCATATTATCAAGAAACAGCTTTAAAATTATCGCCGCTTTAGCAGCAGAAAACTGCAGCTAAAGCCGCGATAATGGGCTTGATAATAGTCACTTGAGAATTCCAATAGAAGCCCATGTTCTGGTGTCAACATGGGCTTCATTTTTAACTGGTGAAATGGGGCATAGCCTCTACATTCTCTGGCAGACCCATCCTTAACCCACTCCCTACCCATGTTTTGCAGCATCCTGGGATGCCTATGTAACACCTTCCACTTCTGGTTCTTGGGGCTGGCGGGGAGGAAGAAAAGGCAAGTACAGCAGAAAAACTAGCACTCGATCCCTAGGTGCTCTGGAGCCTAGAGAATCTGACTGCCATGACCTGCCTTTGGTGTTATAGAGACCTTCCCTTCTGCTTCATGGAGCAGGCATGAAGGAATCAGTTCCTGGGGATGTATGACGTTACAACGCATACTTTTACAACGCCTACCTTTACCACGCAATTTTTACAACGCAGGATCCATTACAACGAAGTACCATTACAACGCATTTATTTACAACGCAGATACCTTTACAACGCATACCATTACAACGTAAGTATTGGTAAGTTTATAATATTTTTTTTAATGTCAATTAATAAAAATTAATATAATTTAATTTAATTTAATTTGATTTAATTAATTTTATTTAATTTAATTAATTTAATTTAATTTAATTTAATTTAATTTAATTTAATTTAATTTAATTTAATTTAATCAATTTAATTTAATGTAATTTAAATTTTATTGTACTTAATTTTTACCCTGTACCCCTTTACCCAAAAACCCCAAACTGACCCTGAACCCTAAAAATACCCCTTTACCCAAAAACCCAAAACTGACCCTGAACCCTAAAAATACCCCTTTACCCAAAAACCCAAAACTGACCCTGAACCCTAAAAATACCCCTTTACCCAAAAACCCAAAACTAACCCTGAACCCTAAAAATACCCCTTTACCCAAAAACCCAAAACTGACCCTGAACCCTAAAAATACCCCTTTACCCAAAAACCCAAAACTAACCCTGAACCCTAAAAATACCCCTTTACCCAAAAACCCAAAACTGACCCTGAACCCTAAAAATACCCCTTTACCCAAAAAACCCAAAACTGACCCTGAACCCTAAAAATACCCCTTTACCCAAAAACCCAAAACTGACCCTGAACCCTAAAAATACCCCTTTACCCAAAAACCCAAAACTGACCCTGAACCCTAAAAATACCCCTTTACCCAAAAACCCAAAACTAACCCTGAACCCTAAAAATACCCCTTTACCCAAAAACCCAAAACTAACCCTGAACCCTAAAAATACCCCTTTACCCAAAAACCCCAAACTAACCCTGAACCCTAAAAATACCCCTTTACCCAAAAAACCCAAAACTGACCCTGAACCCTAAAAATACCCCTTTACCCAAAAGACCCAAAACTGACCCTGAACCCTAAAAATACCCCTTTACCCAAAAACCCAAAACTGACCCTGAACCCTAAAAATACCCCTTTACCCAAAAACCCAAAACTGACTCTGAACCCTAAAAATACCCCTTTACCCAAAAAACCCAAAACTGACCCTGAACCCTAAAAATACCCCTTTACCCAAAAACCCAAAACTGACCCTGAACCATAAAAATGCCCCTTTACCCAAAAACCCAAAACTGACCCTGAACCCTAAAAATACCCCTTTACCCAAAACTGACCCTGAACCCTAAAAATACCCCTTTACCCAAAAACCCAAAACTAACCCTGAACCCTAAAAATACCCCTTTACCCAAAAACCCAAAACTAACCCTGAACCCTAAAAATACCCCTTTACCCAAAAAACCCAAAACTGACCCTGAACCCTAAAAATACCCCTTTACCCAAAAGACCCAAAACTGACCCTGAACCCTAAAAATACCCCTTTACCCAAAAACCCAAAACTGACCCTGAACCCTAAAAATACCCCTTTACCCAAAAACCCCAAACTGACCCTGAACCCTAAAAATACCCCTTTACCCAAAAAACCCAAAACTGACCCTGAACCCTAAAAATACCCCTTTACCCAAAAACCCAAAACTGACCCTGAACCATAAAAATACCCCTTTACCCAAAAACCCAAAACTGACCCTGAACCCTAAAAATACCCTTTACCCCAAAACCCAAACTTATAATATTTTAGATAAAATTATATACTTACCAATACTTACGTTGTAATGGTATGCGTTGTAAAGGTACCTGCGTTGTAAATACATGCGTTGTAATGGTACTTCGTTGTAATGGATCCTGCGTTGTAAAAATTGCGTGGTAAAGGTAGGTCGTTGTAAAAGTTGCGTGGTAAAGGTTGTATACCGTTCCTGGGTATCATGGACAGCATTAAATGTGGTGTGACATAGCATCGCTGCCTAACTGTCTACAATCAAATTATATGACAGTATCTGATGCTACAAAGGGAATGACTGATATTCCTGACATCTATGGCATCCAGTGAACAGTAGAGTTCAATCTGAGCCTCCTACAAAATGGGAACCAACTGCACATACGTAATCGGTTTGTACAAATGCTGGGTGTTCAAGAGTCGAAATACCATGTGATGTATAAGTACATGTAACTGGCCAGGATGTAGAAGAGGAGGACTAGAATATGAGCTTTTCTTTGACAAAAAGGATGCTCTTTCAGTGGTAGATGTATCTCTGTAGTGTGCTGCTTTTGTCGAATAAAGTTAGCATGGCGAGGGACAGTGTTACATTTAACTGGGGGTCAGGTTCCATTTTGTTAAGCTGAATGGTGCCCCGAAATAAAACCCACTTACCATCTGCACTTAGTCTTGTTGCGGGGATTCTGCTCAGGAACAGAACAATGCTTGGGACCACTGAACATCAGCATGTCAGGAATGAGTCACCACAACACGTCAGCATATATGGGCCCGAATCTGACTAGCTTATAGTGCCGCACCTGCCCTCCTAACCTTTCCAGAGATATAAGCGATTTGGCACCCCAGAACACAACACTCCCGACCCTGTCAGGGATCGTGGTAGCAGGTGACACCCTTTTGTTCTCTAACTCATACTTGTACACAATGTTTTGTTATGAGATTTTGTTGAGTGCACATTTCACCCGAAGGTCTCAAAGCACTAACCTATCCCGGGAAACAGTGGTTGGGAAAGAAAAAAGAGCAAACTGAAATAAGATAACTCAAAACAGCCAGGTTTTGAGAGCCTTACGGAATTTTCTGTGGCCTGTCTCCATGCATAGATGTATAGGGAGTGAGTTCCATAGAGTGGAGGCAAGATATGAATAGGATCTCCCACCATTTCTGGCGGTGCGGATCTTGAATGGGATAAGGAGATGTTTGTTGGCAGACTGGAGAGTTCTGGAGGGATTATACCTAATCAGTTTATTAGCAAAATAATGAGGACCATGTCCAAAGATGGTTTTGTGGACCAGACAATTGATCTTGAATGTTATGCGTTTTCTGATAGGAAGCCAGTGGAGAGCTCTCAGACTAGGAGTCGAGGGGGATTGGGATGGTAGATTTAATACCAGTCTGGCCCCTGTGTTTTGGAGGACCTGGAGTTTAGTTAGGTGTTCTTCATTGATGGAAGCCATGAGGGCGTTTCTATAGGCCAGCCAGCTGATAATTAATCCATGCACCAGCGGCATTCGGGATGACAATGAAACCTGTTTAAAGATCTTACGGAGGCTGTGTATTAATCCGTAACAAATTCTGGCCACATTATTGACATGATCAGTCATAGAGAGGTGATTGTCAGCACTCCTAGGTTACGAACCACCAGCTTGGGTGAAGGACATGTGCCGAGATTGGGAGGCCACCACTCGGCTTTGCCAAAGGGGATGGTTTAAGTTTTAATGGCATTAACTTGCAGATGATTGTTTTACATCCAGATGTGTATATCACACACACATTTCCTGAATCGAAGTTTGGTGTCGGTAGGGTCTGGTCCTAACGTGATTAGCAGCTGAGTATCATCCGCGTATGATACTGTGTCAAAGCTGTGTGATTTAATCATGCTGGCTAGGGGTGCAACGTACAGGTTGAAGAGTGTGGGTGTTAGAAACGGGGTAGCTTGGTGCGGAGCGGGGTAGGCTAAACTCAGGAGCAATGTGTAAAGCAGACTCTACACAAGCTTATATAAAAAAAACTTTTGTATTGTGTAAAACACAGGATAATCAACAGAAATCTATACACTGCGCCAATGGGTGCCAGGTCAACATCTACAGGGGATTATATACAGGGCAGCGCCAATTGGGTCGCTGCCAGAATCATCAGAGAGCACAGGAGATAAATGTGAGATTATCTGCAATAAATAGGTAACAGCCAGTCCCTACTGGCAAGCACAGTGACTGAGCATTGTCATATTAACATGAGGCCCGAACATATTGGTATTATACAGAAACCTAAAACATTATCCAGCATGATACTAGACGTTGTCATAAATGTGAAACATTAGGCCTAACCATGGCATAAATGCAACATTAGGAATACAATTACCTTATGCCCTACTCCTATTAGAATGGACGTAAACCTTAATCAGTAGTGCACAAGGAAAAGTCCCATCCCAGGGAACGAGCGAACATCACCTTAGAGCATTAACTGTGAAGGCCAGACTACCAGTGATACCTGTGTAACATCCAGTGGCAGAAATATAACAGTCAGTAGCCACTGGTGAGTAATGAATCCAGCACCTTCACATTAGTATAAACCACATTAGCATTAGGCATAAACAGGTGAGCGACGAGGCTTCATCCTTAGTGTAGAAGCATTAGACCTAAGCCTCATTAGCCGGGGGCATTGCTCTAGAACATCAAGGCATGAACAGAAATGGTCACTTTAGGCATTTCCTCAGGTCTCCTCATGAGCATGCATGCTGTATGCATTGAAAATATAGTTTACATACCCATGTGAACAGTAGGGAAGAAGACATTAGCAAGGCATCATCTCCCTACGACATCATGGGATGGATACATTAGACTTGACCATCCATCAGCATAATCATCTGACCTTGGGACATAAAACATAATCCGTAGGGCACGCAGATTACCACCCGAGCGCACCTACTATAATGTCCTCCAGTCGCTGCAGCAGGGGCCAGCACGCAGGTCCTTGCGGCGGTAGCTCCTGGCAGTGTGTTCCCTCCAAATCAAAGCCCAAGCACGGCACACCACATGGAGTCTCAGCTCCTCTATATATATACCCCGTCACCCCACCAACTGGTAAGGGCCAGAAGATTCTGGAAGGGTCTCTGGGGAAACCGGTTCCAACGGTTTTGGGGAGGTGTAGAGCACCCTGTCTGCCAGACTTCCCTACATGAGCTGGGGGTCTGGGAGACAGACACAACTTCGGGGCGGAGCCACCCCTCTCCAGCCCCAGTCACTTCGAGAACTAGACATGCAACCCACCTCAGGCAGGCAGGTACAAAGCACACAGAAATGGTGACTGTCAAAAGTGACATTTCTAAAACAGGGAAATGAACCTGCGTACACCATTGCACAGCATTCCTTATTTTCAGTTCAACCACCAACCATAACATATTATTTTGTTTCATTTAGGAGTTTTTTTTATTGTTTTATTTATCATTTTGCAACCAGGGACAAAGTACAGCATTCGTAGGTGCATACAGTTATTATTCCACATAATACATCAGGTGTTAACTTGCCACAATACTTCGAACCGTACACAATCAAATTGCCAAGAGGGTCATAGTCAGGTGAACAGAGCAATATCATAGTTCCAATTCTAGCAGTTGAGGCATTAGCTCTTTGGCACTGGAGTTTGGTGTAAAGTGCCTGTGCTCTCTGACCTCCATAGGCTAGCATTAAGAACTCCAGTGCCAAAGAGCTCAAAATACGTAAACCACCAATACCAAAACAGCAAAAAGGCTAGGCGGAAGTCAAAAAGTTCTGGGATGACCCTGCAAGCCCAACAGTGGGGCTCAAGATAGAGCCCTGGGGAACACCCTTGTCTATGGATTGGCTACTGGAGATGAAAGTGCCCACATGCACTTTCAAGGTTCGATCTGTCAGGAAGCTCCTGAGCCAGTTCAATACGGCGCCCCTGACGAAGGACTATTGTGCTCAAATATGCAAAAATTACACCACAACTAGGAAACAGATGAAGGTCAGTAATGTCATTAGCCTGATTAGCAGACCATTTGCAATAAAAAGCCTTGTCAAATTATCTGATAGATTTGCCTAAACCCACCCTCACTACAAACTCTAAGTGATTATAGATTATAAATCTCTGGGCTTAGTGGCGGACTCCATACTTTAGCTTACATAGATAGTTGCTCTACAGCTCAGCTGACACAGCCCTCTCATCTCAAGGCCTTGTTGTGTGCGTGTTTTTTACAATGACACGCTGCGGGTTATATGACAAGATATGTGTGTTTATAAACAGCAGCTGAATTCCTTTATTATGTCTAAGTGCTAGTGTCTGACCAAAGAGAATAACATGGAGCAGTGTTGTTTGACCGTCCCTAGACTGTTCCAACTAAATCCTAGGAAAGGAATGAAGTACAAAAACGTGTTGACTATGGGTGAAAATGCAATGTGGCAGAAAAACAAGCATTATGTTTGGTAACGTGTGCAAAGCAAAAGCGGCCTACAACGTACATATTTAGGCTAACATAGGGAAAAGGAGAATGGGCCGTATAGAAAACACAGAACAGTCTTCTCATTCTTGAAACAACTTTACACTAGTGACAAAAAAATTGGTGCCTCAAATCGAAATAGCGGTGAATGCCAGGAAGGACAAGCAAAAGGAGCAGACCTCATACTCAAATGAGAGTTTGGTGATGTGAAGTACTGGTGCTGCATGAGACAATAAGCACATGCCTATAGTTGGCTGATTAGTGAAGTTGATGTATCTAGCAATATTGACACAAGATGTGCCAGTGAAGTGCAGAAGCCTAATACGTTTCACTTTTCCAGCTCCAAAAATACTCACTCTCCCTTCTAGATACCTACAATTTAGCGTTAGAGCCCTTTTCAACCTCCTCGGACCACTCCTACCTTATCCTACTACCGCCAAGCTGGCTGGCCCTGTACACAATTGTGACTATACAAACACTGGAACTTATATACAACAAGCAATGGGATTTCCCCAGGATGCTTCTCTGACGTGCACTCAGAGAACCGGAACCTACAGTCAGCAAATCACACCTGCTCGTCTCACCAAGACAACCCCGTGCAGCATCCAGTGTTCGTTCCTTCAGCCTCCCAGGGCCGCTCCATTAGAACGCATTACATAGTCGCCTTGAGAGGCAACCATTTTGTCCAGCAGTTCAAATTGCACTGGAAAATTGCTTTAAAATGTCATGTATTAAAGCCGTAAAGCAAATAATTATTTCGACAGAACGCAGCATATATTATGAACATGTACATTGACTCCTATGCGTCTGTTTAGATTTAGATATTTAATGAGGTCGTCTGTTAGAAAATGGGATCAGATATGGTCAATAAACAATGGGAACACATATTACAATATACACAAAAAGCAGAAACCCTCGCTTTAAATATACGCAAATCAGTTTTGTACATTGCACATACTTGTCCCCGACCAGATTAGTCAAATTACCCCCCTCGATATACCCTGGCTTGATGCCAGACCCAAATGATTGTCTTTTTCCACCCGGCGTGGGATTTCCCCAACAATGCCTACTGGGCAGCAATACTAGGCATACTGACAGAAGTGATGGGTCGACGGCTACCACTAACGATGGCAACGGGCCTCCTGGGACACTTGCCGCAGACCAACGAAAAACAAACAAATGTCCGTGTCCAGACCTGGCGTTATTGCAAGGGAACCGTAGCATAATAGCAATGCACAAGAGGACGTCCTACATGCAATTAGCAGGAGTATAGTAATGTATCATATCACCTGACGTTTATTGAATTTTTGCAATATAAAAATATTAACAGAATACCAATAAAAATAAGCACATTTCTAAACCAAAGTATGTGAAAAACAGCTAAATTAACAGTTCTAAAATTAACATTTACATTCCTAGTGATTGAAAACACACAGAACAACTCAAAATAATGTGATAGCCATAAAACAGTGAAAACGCCTGATTTTTTTTAACTGGCATTGTACTAATCGGTATTCAGAAAGACTATCGAGTTGGGAACATCGACATATACAAATATCGACTTGGAAATATCGTGATACAGAAATAACAACCGCAGAAATATTGTGATCAAGAATATCAAATTGAAGGTAAAAAATATCGTTTTATAAAATATAAAATTCATTAATATCATTTGCAAAAATATTGTCTACAATAATGATTTTTTAATTAGTAATATGCATTTTAGTTTATATTTTAAATGTATGTGATGTATGTTTTTTGTATAAGTATTGTTTATGTTTTTTAATATATGTGTTACATTTTTAGTAGTTATCAATTTTATTACGTAATGGGTTGTGGGTTTATAGAGGAATAGGGTGGGAAGTAATTTAATTATAATAAATTAATGATTATTTTTTATTTATTACTATTCATTTCATTGAGATTTTATAGTGTTAACTGTGGGAAGTAATATATTTGTAATTAATTATTAATTGGCTGTTAATTAATATTAATTATGGTAATTGTGTAATTTTTTTACGTGCCGGGTTCTGGGGTTTATAGGGGTAAAGGGTGGGAAGTAAAATGTTTTTATTAATTAATAATTCATTGTTAATTATATTAATTAATTGATTGAAAATTAATTATGAAAATTTCGTAATTCATTTTAGGTGCAGGTTGTGGGGTTTAAAGGGGTAAAGGGTTGGAAGTAATTTATGTTTCATTAATTCATAATTAGTTGTTAATTTAAATTGATTAATTGATTGCACATTAATTATGGAAATTGTGTAATCAATTTTAGATGCAGATTGTTGGGTTTATAGGGGTACAAGGTGGGAAGTAATTTATGTTTAATGAATTAATAAATAGTTGATCATTAATAATAATTAATTCATTCATATTTAATTAGGGTAACTGTTTATATGTTTTTTTTGCTTGGTTGCCAGTATGACCAACTGCTCTCCATACTGCCATACGCGTTTCAAGCGTGTTTGCCGCTCTTGTTCACTGGCTCAAATGACGAAGGAAGCAGGATTGTTTGAAACAACTGATTTATTGGAGTAATGAGTCCCGCCCATGTGGGCGTCCTGCTAGGCATTCTGGTTACAGTAGTCCCGAAATAATGCCAAAAGACTCTAAGTTTTCTTTCCACAAGTGTGCTGCTGTCTTCGTCATGAAATATATAATCATCCTTGTTAGGTGAAGAGAGATGATTACAAAACTGGCCCCCACACCAATATATACCTTTGGCTGAGGCACCCTCCGTTCCCTCAAGAGTCCGTACATCACAGCACTCGGGATCCGCCCAGAAGCGGCGGGACAGCTCCGCGACCGAGCCAGCCGCTATTAATTCCATACACAAAGGTTGCCCTTAAGACGCTGCCGCACACGGAGGGGTTTCTGCACAAATCACCACAGGTAGCTTGGTTGCCAGTATGACCAACTGCTCTCCATACTGCCATACGCGTTTCGAGCGTGTTTGCCGCTCTTGTTCACTGGCTCAAATGACGAAGGAAGCAGGATTGTTTGAAACAACTGATTTATTGGAGTAATGAACAAGAGCGGCAAACACGCTCGAAACGCGTATGGCAGTATGGAGAGCAGTTGGTCATACTGGCAACCAAGCTACCTGTGGTGATTTGTGCAGAAACCCCTCCGTGTGCGGCAGCTTCTTAAGGGCAACCTTTGTGTATGGAATTAATAGCGGCTGGCTCGGTCGCGGAGCTGTCCCGCCGCTTCTGGGCGGATCCCGAGTGCTGTGATGTACGGACTCTTGAGGGAACAGAGGGTGCCTCAGCCAAAGGTATATATTGGTGTGGGGGCCAGTTTTGTAATCATCTCTCTTCACCTAACAAGGATGATTATATATTTCATGACGAAGACAGCAGCACACTTGTGGAAAGAAAACTGAGAGTCTTTTGGCATTATTTCGGGACTACTGTAACCAGAATGCCTAGCAGGACGCCCACATGGGCGGGACTCATTACTCCAATAAATCAGTTGTTTCAAACAATCCTGCTTCCTTCGTCATTTGAGCCAGTGAACAAGAGCGGCAAACACGCTCGAAACGCGTATGGCAGTATGGAGAGCAGTTGGTCATACTGGCAACCAAGCTACCTGTGGTGATTTGTGCAGAAACCCCTCCGTGTGCGGCAGCTTCTTAAGGGCAACCTTTGTGTATGGAATTAATAGCGGCTGGCTCGGTCGCGGAGCTGTCCCGCCGCTTCTGGGCGGATCCCGAGTGCTGTGATGTACGGACTCTTGAGGGAACGGAGGGTGCCTCAGCCAAAGGTATATATTGGTGTGGGGGCCAGTTTTGTAATCATCTCTCTTCACCTAACAAGGATGATTATATATTTCATGACGAAGACAGCAGCACACTTGTGGAAAGAAAACTGAGAGTCTTTTGGCATTATTTCGGGACTACTGTAACCAGAATGCCTAGCAGGACGCCCACATGGGCGGGACTCATTACTCCAATAAATCAGTTGTATCAAACAATCCTGCTTCCTTCGTCATTTGAGCCAGTGAACAAGAGCGGCAAACACGCTCGAAACGCGTATGGCAGTATGGAGAGCAGTTGGTCATACTGGCAACCAAGCTACCTGTGGTGATTTGTGCAGAAACCCCTCCGTGTGCGGCAGCTTCTTAAGGGCAACCTTTGTGTATGGAATTAATAGCGGCTGGCTCGGTCGCGGAGCTGTCCCGCCGCTTCTGGGCGGATCCCGAGTGCTGTGATGTACGGACTCTTGAGGGAACGGAGGGTGCCTCAGCCAAAGGTATATATTGGTGTGGGGGCCAGTTTTGTAATCATCTCTCTTCACCTAACAAGGATGATTATATATTTCATGACGAAGACAGCAGCACACTTGTGGAAAGAAAACTGAGAGTCTTTTGGCATTATTTCGGGACTACTGTAACCAGAATGCCTAGCAGGACGCCCACATGGGCGGGACTCATTACTCCAATAAATCAGTTGTTTCAAACAATCCTGCTTCCTTCGTCATTTGAGCCAGTGAACAAGAGCGGCAAACACGCTCGAAACGCGTATGGCAGTATGGAGAGCAGTTGGTCATACTGGCAACCAAGCTACCTGTGGTGATTTGTGCAGAAACCCCTCCGTGTGCGGCAGCTTCTTAAGGGCAACCTTTGTGTATGGAATTAATAGCGGCTGGCTCGGTCGCGGAGCTGTCCCGCCGCTTCTGGGCGGATCCCGAGTGCTGTGATGTACGGACTCTTGTGGGAACGGAGGGTGCCTCAGCCAAAGGTATATATTGGTGTGGGGGCCAGTTTTGTAATCATCTCTCTTCACCTAACAAGGATGATTATATATTTCATGACGAAGACAGCAGCACACTTGTGGAAAGAAAACTGAGAGTCTTTTGGCATTATTTCGGGACTACTGTAACCAGAATGCCTAGCAGGACGCCCACATGGGCGGGACTCATTACTCCAATAAATCAGTTGTTTCAAACAATCCTGCTTCCTTCGTCATTTGAGCCAGTGAACAAGAGCGGCAAACACGCTCGAAACGCGTATGGCAGTATGGAGAGCAGTTGGTCATACTGGCAACCAAGCTACCTGTGGTGATTTGTGCAGAAACCCCTCCGTGTGCGGCAGCTTCTTAAGGGCAACCTTTGTGTATGGAATATATATATATATATATATATATATATATATATATATATATATATAGGTACATTTTTTATAATTTTAAAATGTTAAAAGAAATTAAAATTAATAGTTTGTTAATTGTTTTAAAGTAAATATATGTATATATATATTATATATATATATATATTAATTGTGTATGTGTGTTTAACTTTTTTTAATTAAGTTTAATTTTTATAATTGTTAAAATGCATATTAAATCTATTTTTTTAATTAATTTTATTATGTAATATATTTAATTCAACATGTGCTGCTCTTGGCCATGTTTCCTTACACAATAAGGTATGTAACAATTTCTTGAAGTTGTTGACATATCAAATATACCACGTACAATCAGGTGGGACAGTTTATTATACAGACAATGATGGTAGTCCCCTAACTATATCGCCACATAACATGTGATGGCTTGACTTGGTGAACCTACTTATATCAAAGAGGAGTAAAAAATCTATGCTGACTCTATCCTTTTCCAGGATAGCATAAAGCTAGGGAAGTGGTTTAAAGATACAGTTAATTACTGCAAACTATGTTTTGTCTTAAGTATTGTGCTTTTGTCGATGACCCACTGTTTCATATGAGGGTGCTGCTATTTCTAACAAAATGTATTTGATGGCAAGAGTCAATATCGTTCAGATACTGTTTTTATTGATAATTGCAATTTTCCTATGTTGCAACCCTTCATATGCATTGCTATTTCTGTTTATGAAATGTGCATGGTGAATTGTTAATGCATCTGGAGATATTGCTGAGCTCATAGTAACACAATTATGAGCAGTAACCCGAAGTATATATTTCCCCCATGATTAGATCAAAACCAAAGATTCCCTAAAACAAAGAGTTGTATCTTGTCCACAATTAAAACACGTGCAAACCAAGTTTTGCCAATAATGGCAAGCAACATGAAGGTACACAGATTTCCCTGGCAAAAGGAGGGAACATTTGACGCTAATGCTTTTAAACACATGAGAACACACATACAAACCAAATGCACAGGTCAAAAGAAAGACAGGGGAGAGGGATTATTAGAACTACGGGCCATCTTTAAGAAAGCCCAGATCCACAGCCCTGCACTACAGACAGCAAGCAAGGCGTCAGCACCTACCCCACCATATGCAGGATAGAGGTGCTCTTACCTGCTGTCCGCGCATTAGGATCCTCCAATCCTCCAGTTGAACAAGTCAACAGGCCCCCTACCGAACAATGAACAGTTAGGGCCAGGCATGAGAGATTAACTGGCCAGCAGGCCCAGGCAGTCTCAGAGCAGACCCAACCCAGTGTGAGGGCTTAGAGAAGTTCGACCCTCCATCTTTAGCACCCAAAATATAGAACCCCAGTGGCATGGCGAACACGCACTCCCACTGGTGTAGGCCCACACAAGTGACAGGAAAATGTGTGGCAGTTCTAGACAGTGATACCTATAGAGGGAATGCGGAAGGCTGCTCCTGTCCCACAGAATCCAATGATGAGGGTGGAGCTGCAGCCTTTACTGAGGTAGCCGAGGAAATAACAGAGAGCGAATTAGAGGGCAAAGCCCAACTGAAAAGAACAAAAAACACATAGTTGATGGATGGATTTAGGCCCAGATCTCTGTACTGGGGTGAATGTATGATATTGTTCTGCATTCTGTCCATCAATTGTTCTTTTTGCATTTGTCAACCTAAGTGGGACGGGTATGCCCAGACGTGGGTCCCGTGCAGTCCATGCCACTGTCCTCAAGCTATCCTGGAGGATGAGGGGTGATACCCCAAAACCGGTCCTAGGATGCTTATTTCTAGTCCAGGGAGGACCTGTCCTGGCAGTTCGAGCTGGACTGTTTCCATTGGATGCAAGGTCAAGACTGATTTGCCTATGGCTGGGTACAAACTGGATATGGCATGGTGAGCAAAAAACGATGGATTTAGGCCCAGATCTCTGTACTGGGGTCAATGTTTAACATTATTCTGCATTTAGTTCATCAATTGTTATTTTCGCATGTCACCCCGAGTGGGATGGGTATGCCCAGGCATGGGTCCCATGCTCTTCATGCCACTGGACTCTCAAGCTATACTGGCAGTTCGGGCTGAACTATTCCCATTGGGCTCAGGGTCAAGACTGATTTGCATATGGCTGGGTTCAAACTGGTATGGCATGATGAGCAAAAACACAATGGAATTAGGCCCAGATCTCTGTACTGGGGGAATGCATGACATTGTTATGTATTCTGTCCATCAATTGTTCTTTCTGCATTTGTCACCCCGAGTGGGGCAGGTATGCCCAGACGTGGGTCTGGTGCTCTCCATGCCTCTCGACTCAAGCTATCCTGGCTGATGAGGGGTGAAACCCTGAAACCGGTCCTAGGATGCTTGTTTCCAGTGCAGGGAGGACCTATCCTAGCAGTTCGGGCTGGACTGCTCCCATTGGGCACAGGGTCAAGACTGATTTGCATATGGCTGGGCTCAAACTGGAATGGCATGGTGAGCAAAAGAAGGATGGATTTAGGTCCAGATCTCTGTACTGGGGTGAATGTATGACATTGTTCTACATTCTGTCCATCAATCGTTCTTTTTGCAACCAAAACCAGCACATAGCTCAGAAGGAAGGAGGCAACACCGATTGAATTTAGAAGAAAGGCCTGAGCTAATGAGGGAGGGAGAAAGAGATCACACTCAGGAAGCACAGTGAAAAAACAGATCAGTGTGCCCACCACACGAAGTGAGGGGGGTAGGTACAGGGCACTGATCGGGGAAGAATCAGACGTAAAATTAGAAGAGAGGCTTCAGGCTAGGATTCGAGCCTCACCGAATTTTCAAGGTCAGAGAGGGGCTGACAGGGAAATAAGAGACCAAGGTAGCCTGGTGCTGACCCAGACATAGGAAAAACAAACTGCACCTTTGCACGTACATGAGGGGATCAGCAACGAAGATGTACACTGCTCCACCCAAACTCACAGGATAGATAGACTGATCCCAAGGGAGATAGTGGCCAGAGAGGAAGGCAGGATCTTTGAGTGGCCATTTTCCCACCTGCTAGCCCACTGGGAAAAGACCAGTAGGATAGAGCTCGGCCAGAGGATGGATCCTTCGGACCAGAGGACATGGCATAGTGGGAGAATGCATCTCGCACGGAGAAGGATATCCCAAGTGGAACTTCCACTACATACAGGAATGCTTAAAAAGATGGGAACACCATGTTAGGGAGAAATCAGTAGGGCTACGCAAGTAATAATATACCCCCTTCTACAGAATGGCACGCCAAGGACCATCTGTGTGCCATGGGCTTACATGGATAAAGAAGGGCTAAGGACAAGGTTATCACCATTGCTGGATGGAGCAGAAAAATTATCTCATGTTTTTGAGAAGAGTACCATGGGAAGAATCCAAGCAATAGGTAATATCAAAAGTCTCTAAGTAGTGTTATTGGAAAGCAGACTAACATGGCGCTCGCATTCCAGCATTTACGCTAACAAACACTGAGCATGACAAGGCCGCATTCAATTAATTCAGCCCCCAAATATGGATGGCCCTGAGGGAGATGTTCCCTGACCGCCCTGACGTAGGAGCATTAATGGCAAAGACTATGAAGCCAGGAAAGACTATAAGTGATTTTCTGAATAGGATGAGGGAACAATGGGGACAAGAGACAGGGCAGCTGTGGATTTATATGGGCCCATAAGTCACCTTATTTTACAATATTCTCAAAAAGGTCTGCCCACCGAGTTACAAAATGGTTTGGACAGAATGGTTTGGTTAGACACCAAACCCTAGCGGGAAATACAAGTACATATATTGCATTACCACAACAAGAAGCAAGAGAAGGATAAAGAAAAACAGGAGCAAGCCCAGAGAGACACTGCTAAATTGGTCCAACACAAATTGAAAAAGACTACCCTCGAGGGTGGCACCAGTCTTAAAGTGGATTGCACCACAAAACCCCAGAGGGTTTCAACCTAGCCTTAGCAGCAGAAGATAGGGAGGTTGGCAGCAGCCAGGCCCTAGAGAATGTAACCATTGCCACGGAGTAGGCCACCTGGCAGATAGATGCCGGTGAAAAGCATATCACAACTGCGATTGATGGGCCAGGGCATAGTCACCACAAAACCCTCATCTACAAAACCAAGCCCAGGGAAACCCGAATGCACCTTACATTCAGCCGCAGGGGGTCAGTTAGCCACCGCATCACAGCATCGGGAATCATGTATTTGGACAAACATGTGGCAACAGCAACCACTAACAGGGAACTCAGCACAAAAGGTACCTGGGCCACAACCTCAGCATGGAGAGGTAATTGTATGGGGAGGTAATGCCTTTACACAAACACAGAGTCCACATCTGCAGTAATATAGACCCATAGAGTAAATACTACATATTCACCCAAATTCCAAACATTAACTGTACCAAAACCAAAAGAGACAACATTGGGAATACAATCTTTTATTTGCATCTGGTTATTCAGGGCTCCTGTATGTGTTCTGTTAATCGGGCATCCTCACTAAAGTTCACCATTAAGGGTCCTTGTGGGAGCCAAGGTTCCACTCGGCTGCTGATTCCCTAGGGTGGGGTTGACTGCCCACACCGCAAGCAGAGGGCAGCCTGATGAGGGGGGAGGGGGGAATGTTCAATAGCAAGTTACGTATTATTGCACTTCCTTATTCCCTCTGTCTATTTTGGGTGCTGTCGCACCTATTCACTGCTACAGAACTGCCTGTTCAAATGGAGTCTGTTCAAAATCACAGCGCTAGTGCAGGGATCTCCCGCATGTTACTTAAAATTACACCAACCCAACAACTAGCATTCCACATGCACTACACAGTGCTATCTTACACAACACATGGCGTCACATGACTGCTGTGGGTCAAAGACATCAGCCAGAATTAGGGCCAAAAGCAAACCCAAAAAGGTAGAGCCCAATAGTGTGGTAGTGAATCTGACCCTATACAAGCCCAACTCAATGACTCTTTACCTTTTCACCGAGCCTAACGATATTCAAAGTGAGTTAGACAGGATGCACATGAAGGGCACCTTAGGGGAGCCTACTGTTTGGCCCCAAGACTTCCTAGAAAAGAGATTCTTGGAGGAAGCGATAGCCCTAACTCAATGCATAAGCACATCCGCTCCTGCCTCCATTTGTGGTTAAAGGGTGGCCATTAGCGTATCTGGGACAGTCTTCTTTAACAACAAATGGAATCCAGATATGGAATTCTTGGCTAGGGCCTTCCAGCTCGATGATACAAAGGGAGATGGGTCTCATAAGGGAGGGTTGAACAAAAACATACACACCCCATGTCAGGATATCTTGGACACCGAGATAGGTAGTTGCACTTGGCTAGAAAGGAAGGGGAAACCCCTAATTGTATGGAAATGTACACTTAGACTATCAGCGTTCCTCTCAGAACACGCTGAAATCAGCTGCTTGTGCCCGAGGGCTCCTCCCTAAGCCCACATCTGCTTCAATGTCTACCTGGCCCAGTTTGCAGCCATAGTGAGGAACCACGGATTTAAAATATTTTACTATGCTGATGACACCCAGCTGATCACCTCCCTCACCAACGAACCCACAGTCGCCAGGAGCAACTTCAACTACGGGGTGAAGGCAGTTGTTACCTGTATGAGAGACAGCTGCCTCAAGCTCAATTCTGACAAAACCAAAGTCCTCATCACAGGCACCCCCCCCCCCCCTCCACTTGGGATGACTTCTGGTGGCCCATCACAACCGGAACACACCTACACCCACAGACCATGCACAATACCTCAGCATCATATTGGACTCCTCGCTCACCATGAACCACCCGACCAACACCCTCTCTTCATCCTGCTTTCACACACTTTGCCTGCTTTGAAAGATTTTCTAATGGATCCCCACTGAGTCCAGAAAGACTGTCCCATGCGCTCATCAGCAGCAGACTCGACTACAGCAACACACTGTAAGCCAGCGTCACCCAGAAACTCCTTAAAACTTCAGAACATTCAAAACACCGCAGACAGAATTGTCCTCAACACCCCCCACACAGCCACATCACCGAACACCTGAGAGAACTTCACTGGCTCCCAGTCAACAAAAGGGTCACCTTCAAACTCCTCACACATGCCTACAAAGCCCTACATGTTCCTGGACCTGCGTACCTCAACCCCAGCCTCTCATTTCACGCATACACCATACACTTCCACGCTGCCCAACAGGCCCTGGTGACTGTCCCTAAGATCAGAAAGCCCAGGGCTACAAGAAGATCCTTCTCCTACCTCACTGCCAAGACCTGGAACACCCTGCCTCTCCACCTCAGTCAATCACCAATGCTGTCCCAATTGAGGAAGGACTTCAACACCTGGCTCTTCAACTGAACCACAGTGCCTGGACGGATTAGCAGCCCACCCCCCGCCTTGTCTCCCTTACGGATGAGTAGCCATGCTTAACAAGCACTTTATTGATTGATTGATTGAGAAGAACTATCAGATTTGTACCAGCACCTGGTAAGAAAAATACCAACCATGCTGCATCAGGACCCTGAAAAAAGAAATGCAGATTATTTTGGCTGGGCTCAGTACAAGGACATACCAGAAGAATTCAGACTGTTCTCGTTATACACAAATATCGGCAGGAGGGTCTATACCCTTCTTCACCGCGAAAATGAATGCTAATGCCTGCTGGCTCCAAATAAGCAGGTGGGAAATGCTTCAAATGATGAACAGCACTGAGCTTGGCCTTAATTCGATCAAGGAAAAACTGAGAGCAATTCGCCTCATAGTGATGCATCATCGGTATATATTAAACTTAATGACCGCGATGGAGGGAGGGGTGTGTGCCAAGATTGGTGCTTCCTGCTCTATGTTTATCCCACAGAATGAAATGGATAATGGAACATTGGCTCTTGCCATTCAAGCACTGCACTGTTTACAAACAGACATGCATGAGGAAGGAGGTGCCTTGAGGAGTAGTGATTCTAGAATTGGTTATCCTGGCTCCCCCAGTGACTTTCCGGTCTGTGCTCCTCATTGTTGCTCTTTTGTTTGTGTGGTTCCATGGAATTGGGGATTTCCTGCTGTAAAAATGCAGTCCTCAAACTTGGTAGAATGAAAGTAATTAAGAAAGTAGTAATTGTCAAAACCGGAGAACAGGCCCCCAGTAAAGTAACTGTTATGAAGTGTGGATTAGATAGTGTAGTTGAAAATTCAACCAGAGGGGGAATGTTAATATTGAGAACGTTGATGTCAATATGAATAACGATACGTTCATGTTTAAAAACAAAATTGCATTTTTAATGACAAATTCCCCTGTTATGAACTCTATGTCAACCACGCCCCAGAAATACATAGTCAGGCAAGCACTGACACCGAGCCCAAGGTCACTGATTGACAGGTCACAGGTGGGATGACATGTAGTCGGCAGACAAATACACAAACAGAAAACGCTAGATCAATTCCAGAGATGTACGCAGCAACACCACAATGGTCCTACGAGATTAGCCCCAATAAAGTACACATGAACGAAGGGGAACACACATTATCAAAACACCATGAAGTCAAATGCCACATGAAGTTAGGAACACATAGCCAATCAGTACACAACATGCACAGTACATGCAGTGATCACGTGCTCCCCATGCTGGACATCTGGGCAAGTTACCCACTGGCCTCATTGTGTCCATGCAAGATCGAGGCCATACTGGATTCCTCATTGAATCCATTACTTTATGGCTCCAAATACAGCGGTTCAAATTCCGAACTGAAAAAGGATTGTCAGAACTATTTTATGGCATTTAATAAATTGTATGAGAATCAATGTCAGATCGATTGTAAGTTGCGACTGTCCTCAGACCCTGTGACTGTAACTGTTTTCCTGGCTGCACTGTTTTGTTAAACAAAATGTTCCTGTTTTGCCAAACACCTCTAGTCTCTTGTTTTGCAGAGTATTACATGTATTAAGCCACATCAGGGAGGACTTGGCGGGTCAGGCTGAACTGTTCCTATTGGAGCAGGATCAAGACTAATTTGCACATAGCTCGGTCCAAACTGAGGTGGCATTGTGTGCGAAATAACAATAGATTGAGATGCGGCCCTAAGTGATTACCAGTGGCTGAGATTAATTCAAGCATTCTGCCCATCACTGTTTTGTATACTTTTTGTGTCACCATATGTAGGATGGGTATACCCAGATGTAGTTCTTGTACACTCTGTGTCACTAGAACTAAGATGTACCCTCCTGATAACCCAATAACATGGGCAAAACCAGTCCTGAGTTGCTTGTGTTCCGGATCAGCCAGGAATTGGCTTGGCGGTTCGGGCTGACTGGTCCTATTGGAGCAGGGTCTTGACTGATTTGCATATAGCTAGACCCAAACTGAAGTGGCATGGTGTGCAAAATAATGATAGATTGGGAAGTATCCAGAGTGGTTATCAGTGGCTGGGATTAATTCAAGCATTCTGTCCATCACTGTTTTGTTTACTTATTGTGTCACCCTAAGTGGGACGAGTATGACCAGACATGGGTCCCGTGCACACTGTGTCACTGGAATCAAGCTGTACCTGGCTGATGAGCCTATAACTAGGGCTAAACCTGCCCTGGGTTGCGCGTGATCCGGTTAAGTGAGGACTTGACTTGGCAGTTAGGGCTGGACTGTTCCTATTGGAGCAGAGTAGAGACTAATTTGCATATAGCTAGGTCCCAATTGAGGTGGCATGGTGTGCAAAATAACTATGGGATAGGATGCATCCTGAGTGATACCCAGTGGCTGAGATTAATTTAAGAATTTTGTCCATCACTGTTTTGTATACTTATTGAACATTTTCTACTGCAACACACTCTACGCAGCAATCTCCAAGCAGCTCACATACAGACTCCAGACCATCCAGAAAACCGATTCAAGACTCATACTAAATCTCTCATGCCACACCTACATCTCACCTCACCCCAGAGAGCTCCACTGACCCCCCATCCACAAATGCTGTCCTGTGGGGCGACTTTTAGCACCACTTCTAAGTGCCTAGGACTGGGTGGGTACCCCTTGGACGGTATGACTCACTTCAAGAAGGGTTCAGGAACAGGGTTCCAGATGTTGGAGTGTTTGTTTCCCTGTAGCTGAGAACAAGAGGCTACCAACTGGCCCTTGTAGTCACTCTAGTAGTCCTTGGTTCAAGCACCAAGGCAGACCTCCAGCTGGAAGGCAGTACTCTGAGCATTCAAGGCAGGCTTCAAGCAGCAGGGAAATTCTCTGAAATACAAATCAGGCCTCAAAGAGCAGGCAGTCCTCTAAAGTGCAGGTTAGGCATTCTGAGTGTCCTCTGCAGGTGCAGAAGTGAACTGAAGAGTGGGTCTGGGGTTCTATTTATATACCTGGTGCCATTTTTGAAGTGGGAGATGCTTGTAGAGTTTCACCCTCATTGATGATGCTGGAATTTCCTTCTTCCCTGCGCAGGCTTTGTCGTGCGGGTGACAAAAGGCTAGTGTGAAGTCCTTTGTGATTGTGTCGAGGCAGTATTTTTTAAATGTAACAGTGCATGGAACAGCTCCACCCCACTCATCCTAGCAGGATGGGTCATCCTGTAATACACTTAGACCTGTTTTGTGTCACTGTCTGGGAGCAATCCACAAAGACCAACTGCTATGCTAATCAGAATCATGTAACACAGGATACAGGCTGCATTAACCAAATGGCAACTTTCTAAAAGTGTTTTTTTCAGAATTGTTACTTGCATAATCCGACTTTACCATTAAAGAGGATTTTAAATTACAATACTTTTGTTGGCAAACATTTCATTTCTACCTGTACCCAAACAAACATTGTAACTTATTAGGGCCAGATGTAGGACCCTTTTTAGCGGTCGGAAACGGAGAATCGACCCAGAAATAGGGTTTTGGTATGAACAAATCCTATTTTGCGAGTCAGTAACCTTTTACCGACTTGCAAAATAGGGCATCCCTTCCTATTAGCAAGTTGCACTGGTATGTATGATTGTTTTGCAACCGCGAATGCGGTTGCAAATTAATCACAATTACCACCTACTTAAAGTAGGTGGTAGGCCAAACGGAAGGGGTTCCCAGGGGACCCTTTTCTTTTGTGCTGGGCAGCTAAAATATTTTTTAAGAGTAGGCAGTAGTCCAGCTCTTAAAAATGAAACAGAAACGTTTCATTTTTCTTTTTTTTAAATGCCTCCTGTATTCCTTTTACAAAATATATGCTGCATTACAAATAATTTTAAAAAACTGCTGGATTTAAAAAGGAGTCACAGACATAATGGTCTACTGAGACCAGCAGCTCATCATCTCTGTGAGTGCTGGCCATTCCCAATGGGTCGCAAATTGCCACCTGCCTCAGGAATATTGATGAGGCAGGTAATTTGCGACCCATTGGGAATCACTAAATGTGTCTGAGACACATTAGTACAGTCTGCTTTGCGAGTTGCAAAAAATTGCAACCTACAAACAGGAATGGTCGTATATCTAGTAAGGTAAACCAATGTCATCCTATGAGAGAGGTAGGCCTCATAATAGAGAAAAACTAATTTAGCAGTTTTTCACTACCAAGACATGAAAAATGTTAAAGTACATGTCCAACTCTTTAAATACAATGTAATCCGCCCTATGGGTTAAGGGCCTATCTTAGGGGTGATTTATATTCATTTAATAGGTATAGCCGTGGCAAAGGGGTGATTTTGCCAGTCCGAATTGGCAGTTTAAAACTGCGCACAGGCTGCAGGCCTGAATATGTTTTAAAAGGCTATTGAGGTGGGTGGCACGGTAAGTGTTGCAGGCCAGACCCACTGGTAGCATTTATTTACAGGCCCCGGGTACATGTTGTACCACTTTTCAAGGGACTTATAAGTAAATTAAATTGGCCACTCAGGTATTGACCAATTTTGCTACGTTTTAAGACATGACCACAAGCTCTTTAACACTAGTTAGCAGTGGTAAAGTGCACGGAGTCCTATGGCCAACAAAAACGAATTTCAGTAAACAGGAGGGGAGCAAACAGAAGGGTAGAAAGCTAATAAGTTTGAGGTGAAGACCACCCAATGGCTGACAGGTCTAACTATTCATTTGACCTACTCTTTGTCTACACAGAATATAGTGCAGATTGCGCAATGCACAGTGGCTAAGTGACTAAACAAACTAAGGTGAGTACGAGGTCAAACCCTAGGAGACAATATAGACAGGCTTTGAAGAATAGCCTTGGTTTGGGGAAACACGACGTTTTGACCATAATTGAATGAATCAGCAGGTCTCATCAGAAGAAAAGCTGCCTGTCTGATGCAGAAAATGAGGACAGGAATACCACCTCCGCAAATGGGGCTGAGGCACGTAGTCAAATTGTTGACAACATTGACCCATATCTAGGTGCAATGTTCAGCGTGCTCAATCCCACGTCAGTCATTACCCAGGATTCGAAATTAGTAAAAATGTCAACGGAGGTCCAATGTCCGTGGTGAAAATATGGGGTCGGAGCTGCCAGACACCTGGATTTCTGTAATGTCTGCTTGGTATTGTTTAGTCCATTCATCCCTGCGCCATTTACACTACGGGCCGGATTTACACTTTTGTGTAAATTTCTGACTATTTGCTATTCTCAAAGGCATTTTACTAGTGGTATCTTTATGATTGCGGTGAATCCCAGGGCTCAAGTCGGGGTACCACGCGGGTGGACGGCGTCCCCCACTTATTTTACCGGGAGCTCAATAACTGGAGCAAATGGAGCCACACAGTCACTCTTTGGCCTCTCTGGGGCGAGATCGGAGCTCATTCAGAACACTGCTCACGCACTGGCTTCTCTGATGCAATCGCATCTAAGGGGTGAGCAAGGGGAGGCAATTGGTCTGATGGTGCAAGCGACCTTTCGTGACGTCACTTCCTGTCGTGGCGTCAGCGTCCGCCCACTTCTTTTTTTAGGACTTGTGGCCTGCTGACTCCACACATAAAAAGATAGGACTATCTTATCTTTTTATGCTCGTAGACTATGAAGTCCCACTGATGCCACTAGTAAAGAATCTTTGTGAACAGCAAACAATCGTGTGAACCTTGCCCTATATGTGCAGGTATGCTGTGTTATAAAGTCAGCCATATTACACCGGGCACCTAAAGACCGAACAATGTCTCTCTGCGTGTTGACATTTGTTCGACGCTTGCAATTTTTGGCACCTGCTAATGTGTCACCCGTAGAGTTCCTATACACCGGAACCAGATGCTGTTCGTTATCTCTGCAGCTAATCAGTCTGCAGGCAGCTGGCATCCTTGTTCCAGAGTATAATACAGTTTGTGATGTGAAGGAAACAGGGCAGGCAGAGCATTAGTCATTCTTCAAACCTATATTTGGGGATGAACCAGATATTATATAACTGCAGTGCCCCTCGCTCTCCTCTGCTCAGCAGTGAGAAATATGCTTTGGCAGATAGGTTGTGCTGAAAATATATGTTTCATTTCACGCAGGGAAAATCAGGCGCACTGGCAACGGTAGAAAAGGCTCGGTTTTAAGGACAAAAACGTCTGATTGTACATATAATTCACTACCCACATAAATATAGTCTTAATGTGCTTAATTGAAGTCTGGTAAGAATAGGAGACAATTTCTGGAAGTAATGCGGATGGCAATGTGTGGCTTGATTACAGTAATTAGGATCTTGCATTGAGAAACTCCCATTTGCAGCTGCTCAGAAATCCCTGGGGCTCTTCTCTGCTGGTGAGGTTATGCTGAGCATCTTGAATGTTTTCAAAATTAACGGTTCAAATTCATTATTACTTTGTTGAAGCAACAAGAAAAGGAAATCATTTGAAGATGCTTGAAAACCAGATGCTCAAAAAGGGAAACTAAAGAACAGATGACCCTTAATCGCCAATAAAACCAAACCTTTTTATTTCATTCCAGATTATAACAAGCATTTGCAATGCAATAGGTCTCACATTTACAAGAGTTTCAGCTACTGGCATTGTAAATGACAATGCCTTTTATTTATCTGTTATGATAATTAACACATGAATGAAAGGGAGTGTCATTTACAATGCCAATAGCTCAAACTCTTGTAAATGCGAGACCTATTTCACTTCAAAGAAGTGCCCGCCATTGTCCCGGGCTGCTTGGAAACTGAAAGCTCGCATGGCGCGCTGAATGTTGCAGGAACACATGTGGTGCCTGCAGTAGTAGAAACTCATTAAAGAAAATAGTGTTTAAGCCATACTGTGTAACACAGAAGTTAAAGGGCCAGTCCTCATGGGTGGTTATAAATGCAGACAAGGCGGTACTAAGGAGGGACTAACAAGCCTATTAATGAATCAGAAGTCAGCATTTACAAAGGACAATGACACAAACCAATGAAAAATATGGGTGGAGAGTGGGCAGAGCTTCAAGTCCATACTTGAATACAGCATGCCTCGCAGTGCAAGCGATGCCCAAGCTCGACCTTGAAAGATAAATGCCATGGGACTCAGATTAGAAGGCTGCTCACCAGATGCTGGTTCTGAAGGTTTGAGCGCCGGAAGAACACTTTGATGGTTTCACTGTGGGTACTGCCGCAGTGTGCCTCTTCGGTTCCAATGTATCATCTGAGAGTTTACAGTGAGAACTGTAGGGCCTAATATATAAAAGACCGATTAGAAAACAAGTATTTGCAATTTGAGCAATGGTTTATAATGGGTCTAATTCTTGGTGTGACCTGTGTACTAATATCTTGCACAGCAAATTATGCACATGCAGGGGGTTGTAATTTGCGTCTGACCGTCTGTGACATGCTGCAAGTGCAGGGACAGTGGCCTGTATGGGAGGGCAGCCCTTCATCCTATTTTAGGTCGAGCCTACTGTGCTTGTGCTGAGGTTCCCTGTTGTATATACTTTGTGATGTTAGACTCCTACTTTCGCTTTGGCTTTGTCTATTCCTATGTCATGTAAACATCATGCCATGATAGTGGTAAATTGGGCTTCCTGGCACTTCTATTTTTGAAGTTGTTCACTCCCTTGGAGTATTGCCCCAGGATCTATAGGCTTTCACTTTTTCTTAATTACATACTGTTCAGGGACTTTTTTGGTACAGTTGAACAGCTTTATACTCAAGCAACTGTGTTTGCTGATGTGCAGTTCTTTTTTTAAAGGCTTTGTGCTTCTTTTATTTTCAGTGACCTCGTATGTATTTTCACTTTGTACACATGCAAGCTTGTTTGCTGATGTGCAATCCTGTTTTCAAAAGGTTTCTGGGTGTTTTTAATGGCAATGTTACATGTTGTTCTGTTTATTTTGTTAAATGTTTTATCGTTTTCTGAATGTAAGTGAAAGCCCAATATGAAAATATCAATGGCTTACTTATCAAGCCCATCAAAAAAGTGAAACCCATGAGCTTCTTCAACTCATCCAGATTTGTGGGAGTCTACCGGGTAGCTCTAGAATGGGGCCTACGTCTGGCACTGTTGTCTCTCAAATACTGTTCAGCATACAAATTAGGCTGCTCAACAATCCCCTCCAAAAATACATCCTCCATAAAGAACTGAATAAAATGTATAGGGAAAAGTTTTTAGTATTCATTTCATCTTTATTTCAATACGAGTGTATCATAAAAGTTACATAAAAAGTGCAGTTCATAGACAATTTATCACAGTGGTACAATTATACAATGGATAGATACAATTCCCAAAATGACTATTTGATAGAAGGGAGGGGGGTAAATAATTAACGTAAAACCATAAATAGCTTAAAAGGGCACATGTCAAAGATAAAATCATTTTAATCTGCAAACACTATTCCACAAAACTACTCCATCACACTTATTGAATGTTAGCATTCAGATATATTTCCTGATAATTCATGTGTGTAAGAATCAGTTCTCTAGTAGATCCTAAAATTTCTAACCGGCTCTTAGCCTAAGAAAATTAACTGCCAGCAGAAACCTACTGATACAAAAGACAATAACCTGGCAAGTATCGGTTTTTAAAATCCTTTCTGCCTCTCTATATGATCTCACACCTATATTTAAACACAGTGGTTTTATCCATCTTTTTCTTGGTATCGTACAGGCTGGGCAAAAAAAGAGAACATGTGCAATGTCTTCCCTAACTTTCCCTGAACACATTATACATACTTCATTGCTATAATTAGTCCACCTTGCTACACTTGATTTTATCATTAGTACTCCATATCTGTATTTCAAGTATAGTGTTTTTGCCAATGGTGGATTTACCTCATTTAAAAAGGATTCAAAACAAGCACTTTCTTTAAACAAGAGGAATTCACTGGTCAAAGATCCATTAACTCTGTCATTAAACCTGTTGTGGTCCATAAAGGCCCAAAAGGATACTTTTAGGATCTTCCTTGAGTTTGAGGTCAATGCAAGTGGAATGTTCCAAAAGTGTGCTAAACCAATCTTCTTTAACCATACCTTAATGTGTTTAAACCATGTAATACAATTATTAACATCTAGATCCTTTATCTCAATTAGAGCCGCCCTGTAGTCCAGCAGCTCAGGTGTCGTCCAGATCCTGACCCAATAGATCAAAGGTCTGATAATTACATGGTTATCAGTATGCTTCATGGTGAGATCTAACATCAACGGTATTAGCGGAGTGCGTACTGGTAACTTTAGCAACGCTCTAAAAAATGTGTTCTCATTTACCTCGAACACCTTTTTGCATGAGGAGCCCCACAATTCAGCACCGTATAGAGCTTCTGATTGTGCTTTAAACCGGAATACCTCAAGTGCTGGAAACACCGCTTTATTAAGGCTGTTTCCATGTCTTTTTAAAATCGGTAAGGTATTTTGGGTTAATAATAACTTGCTCTTTTCGATTTGGGTTTTCCACAACATTTTAGAATCAAGTGAAACACCCAGGGTAGGTAAAATTTTGAACATATTCTAGTTTTTGCCCATTTAAAACCATATTTCCTCTAAATGACCTATGAGGATTTATTGCCATGTACTTTGTCTTATCGGTGTTAATCTCTAGGCCTTTTTTACTGCAATAAGTTTGAAAAGTGTTAAGTAAACATTGTAGACCCTGTGGTGTTTGGGATACAAGAATAGTATCGTCCGCAAATAATAGTGCCGGTATTGTCTCTCCCCCTAATTTCGGTGCATCATTACTACAATCTTTTAAAAAAGAGGGAATATCATTGACAAATAGCGAAAACAAGGTTGGAGCTAGGACGCATCCTTGGCGAACACCCCTCTTTATGGGTATTGAACTAGTTTGTTCGCCAGCCGGACCCCACCTCACCTTTGCATAGTTGTTTTGGTGCAATCTGATAATTTGTTCTAAGAGGTTGGCCGGTAGTCCCTGACTATTAAGCGATTTCCATAACAAATGTCTGGGGATGAGATCAAACGCAGCTCTTAAATCAACAAATGCCACATATAAATGGCCCTTCCTCAAGTTTACATATTGCCAACACATGCAGCAGAACCTAAACACCTGGTCAATAGTACTTGTTTTAATTCTAAATCCTGCCTGGAACTTAGTTAAAACTTCATTTTTGTCAATCCAAAAATTAATATGATTTAAAATGTGCCTTGCATACATTTTTTGTAAAATATCTATTAAACTAATTGGGTGATAGTTTGCAGGATCATTCCTATCGCCCTTTTTAAAAATGCAAATTATTTCGGCTCCCCTCCATGTCTCTGGTATATCAGTTCCGGCTGCTACATAATTACACAAGTAATTAATGTAGGGGCCCCAGACACAGGTATCATGTTTATATAGATCTCCAGAGATATTATCCAGTCCAGGGGCTTTGCTAGCTTTAACTGAATTGATGGCCATAATCGTTTCTTGTAAATTGAATTCTAAATTCCCTTTACTCGGGTTAGATAATGGCCCATCATTTTCAGAGCTTCTAAGCTCCGGAGCTGTATATAAACTTGTAAAATGGTGTATCCAAGTAATTTCATCCAAGTATACTTCTCTGGAGCCCTTTTTGTTTATCTCGAGAATCCGTCACTAATTGTTTTACACTGATATTAAGACTGATTTTTATCCAGGTTAATAGACCACCAGAGGGTCTTCCTCTTGCAGACGGAACGGCTGCCACATAGAAACTTTTATAACCTACCCTATGTAAGATCTTAGTTGACCAGGTTTCCTGTAGTATACAAATATCATTTGTCTCAATGAATCTCTTCCACTCAGGGTCCCTGGTATCCTTTTTTACTCCCGCAATATTCCATGAAATGATTTTCAAGTCTACACAGGCTCTATAGTTTATATCTCTCATAGGTGCATCGTTTAAAATTGAATCAGTATCGTTCAATAATTGAAGCTCATCTTTGTTCTCATAACTTTTTACATCCCTCCACCCACATCTCCCAGAGTCACAATGAGTTCATTACTACTTTTCCTCTCTACCTCCATATCTAATGTATTAGATGCATTTGACTGTTGCAGTCAATCTACATCTTCCAGTAAGGATAATTCCTGAAATCTATTAGGAGTTCCTGTGGCTAGGGAGTAGTTTGAGATTTTGTTTGCTCCGTTTTCTAAAGGTTCGTAGAAATATCCCAGTGGTAGCGCGTGGATATTTGTTTTCCAAAGTGATGTTTCCTCGTGTGCTCTCGGGAAGTGAACGGACTACGTGAGGATGTCTAAAATGTACAACGATACAATCTCCCTGTATGTCTTTCTGGGAGCTCCCCACCCACCCTACCCTACGTACCATCAAGATTTCACCTATTTTATTTGGGTTACATTATCTATACTAGATAACCAGTGTACAGCTTTGTTCCTCAGATTTTGCCAGGACTCTTTTTGGTCCCTCTTCAATACAGGGACTCCAGCAGATGATTCCTCTTGGACAAAAAATTCAGAGCCAGAATCTGCCACTCCCTCCTCTGCCTCAGATGCAGAGTCAGTCTCATAATCATGGTCAGAGGAAGACTCGAAAAGCATACCAACAGCCTGCTGAGCCATCATCCTGCGGCTGGCCATAATCCTTAAGAGACTTGACAAACATGACATCAACAACCAACACTGTGCAAAATAAACAATAAACAAAGGGGCATATGTAATAAACTGGCTCTTTATATACTAAGCGATACAAAAGGTGATGATGGATGGAGCGTTTGAACAAATCAAACACTCACCCCCAGTCAACTGATCTGGGTTTAATCCATCACCATTCTTTAGTTCACTCAGCCACCCCAGTTCAGACATGGCTATATGCAAATCAGTCTGACCCTGTGCCTCATGGGAACAGTCCAGCCCGAACTGCCAAGCCATGTCTTCCCTGGACCGGAAACAAGCATCCTGGGACCGGTTTCGGATTCATAATCCTCATCAGCCAGGCTATCTTGAATCCAGTGGCCAAGTGAACAAGGGACTCACGTCTGAGCATACCCTGCCACACTTAGGGCGAACAAAGTGATACAAAAGGGGATGATGGATGGAGCGTTTGAACAAATCAAACACTCACCCCCAGTCAACTGATCTGGGTTTAATCCATCACCATTCTTTAGTTCACTCAGCCACCCCAGTTCAGACATGGCTATATGCAAATCAGTCTGACCCTGTGCCTCATGCGAACAGTCCAGCCCGAACTGCCAAGCCATGTCTTCCCTGGACCGGAAACAAGCATCCTGGGACCGGTTTCGGATTCATAATCCTCATCAGCCAGGCTATCTTGAATCCAGTGGCCAAGTGAACAAGGGACTCACGTCTGAGCATACCCTGCCACACTTAGGGCGAACAAAGCGATACAAAAGGGGAGGATGGACGGAGCGTTTGAACAAATCAAACACTCACCCCCAGTCAACTGATCTGGGTTTAATCCATCACCATTCTTTAGTTCACTCAGCCACCCCAGTTCAGACATGGCTATATGCAAATCAGTCTGACCCTGTGCCTCATGGGAACAGTCCAGCCCGAAATGCCAAAGCCATGTCTTCCCTGGACCGGAAACAAGCATCCTGGGACCGGTTTCGGATTCATAATCCTCATCAGCCAGGCTATCTTGAATCCAGTGGCCAAGTGAACAAGGGACTCACGTCTGAGCATGCCCTGCCACACTTAGGGCGAACAAAGCGATACAAAAGGGGATGATGGACGGAGCGTTTGAACAAATCAAACACTCACCCCCAGTCAACTGATCTGGGTTTAATCCATCACCATTCTTTAGTTCACTCAGCCACCCCAGTTCAGACATGGCTATATGCAAATCAGTCTGACCCTGTGCCTCATGGGAACAGTCCAGCCCAAACTGCCAAGCCATGTCTTCCCTGGACCGGAAACAAGCATCCTGGGACCCGTTTCGGATTCATAATCCTCATCAGCCAGGCTATCTTGAATCCAGTGGCCAAGTGAACAAGGGACTCACGTCTGAGCATACCCTGCCACACTTAGGGCGAACAAAGTGATACAAAAGGGGATAATGGACGGAGCGTTTGAACAAATCAAACACTCACCCCCAGTCAACTGATCTGGGTTTAATCCATCACCATTCTTTAGTTCACTCAGCCACCCCAGTTCAGACATGGCTATATGCAAATCAGTCTGACCCTGTGCCTCATGGGAACAGTCCAGCCCGAACTGCCAAGCCATGTCTTCCCTGGACCGGAAACAAGCATCCTGGGACCGGTTTCGGATTCATAATCCTCATCAGCCAGGCTATCTTGAATCCAGTGGCCAAGTGAACAAGGGACTCACGTCTGAGCATACCCTGCCACAATTAGGGCGAACAAAGCGATACAAAAGGGCATGATGGATGGAGCGTTTGAACAAATCAAACACTCACCCCCAGTCAACTGATCTGGGTTTAATCCATCACCATTCTTTAGTTCACTCAGCCACCCCAGTTGAGACATGGCTATATGCAAATCAGTCTGACCCTGTGCCTCATGGGAACAGTCCAGCCCGAACTGGCAAGCCATGTCTTCCCTGGTCCGGAAACAAGTATCCTGGGACCGGTTTCGGATTCATAATCCTCATCAGCCAGGCTAACTTGAATCCAGTGGCCAAGTGAACAAGGGACTCACGTCTGAGCATACCCTGCCACATTAAGGGCGAACAAAGCGATACAAAAGGGGGTGATGGACGGAGCGTTTGAACAAATCAAACACTCACCCCCAGTCAACTGATCTGGGTTTAATCCATCACCATTCTTTAGTTCACTCAGCCACCCCAGTTCAGACATGGCTATATGCAAATCAGTCTGACCCTGTGCCTCATGGGAACAGTCCAGCCCGAACTGCCAAGCCATGTCTTCCCTGGACCGGAAACAAGCATCCTGGGACCGGTTTCGGATTCATAGTCCTCATCAGCCAGGCTATCTTGAAACCAGTGGCCAAGTGAACAAGGGACTCACGTCTGAGCATACCCTGCCACACTTAGGGCGAACAAAGTGATACAAAAGGGGATAATGGACGGAGCGTTTGAACAAATCAAACACTCACCCCCAGTCAACTGATCTGGGTTTAATCCATCACCATTCTTTAGTTCACTCAGCCACCCCAGTTCAGACATGGCTATATGCAAATCAGTCTGACCCTGTGCCTCATGGGAACAGTCCAGCCCGAACTGCCAAGCCATGTCTTCCCTGGACCGGAAACAAGCATCCTGGGACCGGTTTCGGATTCATAATCCTCATCAGCCAGGCTATCTTGAAACCAGTGGCCAAGTGAACAAGGGACTCACGTCTGAGCATACCCTGCCACACTTAGGGCGAACAAAGTGATACAAAAGGGGATAATGGACGGAGCGTTTGAACAAATCAAACACTCACCCCCAGTCAACTGATCTGGGTTTAATCCATCACCATTCTTTAGTTCACTCAGCCACCCCAGTTCAGACATGGCTATATGCAAATCAGTCTGACCCTGTGCCTCATGGGAACAGTCCAGCCGGAACTGCCAAGCCATGTCTTCCCTGGACCGGAAACAAGCATCCTGGGACCGGTTTCGGATTCATAATCCTCATCAGCCAGGCTAACTTGAATCCAGTGGCCAAGTGAACAAGGGACTCACGTCTGAGCATACCCTGCCACAATTAGGGCGAACAAAGCGATACAAAAGGGCATGATGGATGGAGCGTTTGAACAAATCAAACACTCACCCCTAGTCAACTGATCTGGGTTTAATCCATCACCATTCTTTAGTTCACTCAGCCACCCCAGTTCAGACATGGCTATATGCAAATCAGTCTGACCCTGTGCCTCATGGGAACAGTCCAGCCCGAACTGGCAAGCCATGTCTTCCTTGGTCCGGAAACAAGTATCCTGGGACCGGTTTCGGATTCATAATCCTCATCAGCCAGGCTAACTTGAATCCAGTGGCCAAGTGAACAAGGGACTCACGTCTGAGCATACCCTGCCACATTAAGGGCGAACAAAGCGATACAAAAGGGGGTGATGGACGGAGCGTTTGAACAAATCAAACACTCACCCCCAGTCAACTGATCTGGGTTTAATCCATCACCATTCTTTAGTTCACTCAGCCACCCCAGTTCAGACATGGCTATATGCAAATCAGTCTGACCCTGTGCCTCATGGGAACAGTCCAGCCCGAACTGCCAAGCCATGTCTTTCCTGGACCGAAAACAAGCATCCTGGGACCGGTTTCGGATTCATAATCCTCATCAGCCAGGCTATCTTGAATCCAGTGGCCAAGTGAACAAGGGACTCACGTCTGAGCATACCCTGCCACACTTAGGGCGAACAAAGGGATACAAAAGGGGATGATGGACGGAGCGTTTAAACAAATCAAACACTCACCCCCAGTCAACTGATCTGGGTTTAATCCATCACCATTCTTTAGTTCACTCAGCCACCCCAGTTCAGACATGGCTATATGCAAATCAGTCTGACCCTGTGCCTCATGGGAACAGTCCAGCCCGAACTGCCAAGCCATGTCTTCCCTGGACCGGAAACAAGCATCCTTGGACCGGTTTCGGATTCATAATCCTCATCAGTCAGGCTATCTTGAATCCAGTGGCCAAGTGAACAAGGGACTCACGTCTGAGCATACCCTGCCACACTTAGGGCGAACAAAGCAATACAAAAGGGGATGATGGACGGAGCGTTTGAACAAATCAAACACTCACCCCCAGTCAACTGATCTGGGTTTAATCCATCACCATTCTTTAGTTCACTCAGCCACCCCAGTTCAGACATGGCTATATGCAGATCAGTCTGACCCTGTGCCTCATGGGAACAGTCCAGCCCGAACTGCCAAGCCATGTCTTCCCTGGACCGGAAACAAGCATCCTGGGACCGGTTTCGGATTCATAATCCTCATCAGCCACGCTATCTTGAATCCAGTGGCCAAGTGAACAAGGGACTCACGTCTGAGCATACCCTGCCACATTAAGGGCGAACAAAGCGATACAAAAGGGGGTGATGGACGGAGCGTTTGAACAAATCAAACACTCACCCCCAGTCAACTGATCTGGGTTTAATCCATCACCATTCTTTAGTTCACTCAGCCACCCCAGTTCAGACATGGCTATATGCAAATCAGTCTGACCCTGTGCCTCATGGGAACAGTCCAGCCCGAACTGCCAAGCCATGTCTTCCCTGGACCGGAAACAAGCATCCTGGGACCGGTTTCGGATTCATAATCCTCATCAGCCAGGCTATCTTGAAACCAGTGGCCAAGTGAACAAGGGACTCACGTCTGAGCATACCCTGCCACACTTAGGGCGAACAAAGTGATACAAAAGGGGATAATGGACGGAGCGTTTGAACAAATCAAACACTCACCCCCAGTCAACTGATCTGGGTTTAATCCATCACCATTCTTTAGTTCACTCAGCCACCCCAGTTCAGACATGGCTATATGCAAATCAGTCTGACCCTGTGCCTCATGGGAACAGTCCAGCCCGAACTGCCAAGCCATGTCTTCCCTGGACCGGAAACAAGCATCCTGGGACCGGTTTCGGATTCATAATCCTCATCAGCCAGGCTATCTTGAAACCAGTGGCCAAGTGAACAAGGGACTCACGTCTGAGCATACCCTGCCACACTTAGGGCGAACAAAGTGATACAAAAGGGGATAATGGACGGAGCGTTTGAACAAATCAAACACTCACCCCCAGTCAACTGATCTGGGTTTAATCCATCACCATTCTTTAGTTCACTCAGCCACCCCAGTTCAGACATGGCTATATGCAAATCAGTCTGACCCTGTGCCTCATGGGAACAGTCCAGCCGGAACTGCCAAGCCATGTCTTCCCTGGACCGGAAACAAGCATCCTGGGACCGGTTTCGGATTCATAATCCTCATCAGCCAGGCTAACTTGAATCCAGTGGCCAAGTGAACAAGGGACTCACGTCTGAGCATACCCTGCCACAATTAGGGCGAACAAAGCGATACAAAAGGGCATGATGGATGGAGCGTTTGAACAAATCAAACACTCACTCCTAGTCAACTGATCTGGGTTTAATCCATCACCATTCTTTAGTTCACTCAGCCACCCCAGTTCAGACATGGCTATATGCAAATCAGTCTGACCCTGTGCCTCATGGGAACAGTCCAGCCCGAACTGGCAAGCCATGTCTTCCTTGGTCCGGAAACAAGTATCCTGGGACCGGTTTCGGATTCATAATCCTCATCAGCCAGGCTAACTTGAATCCAGTGGCCAAGTGAACAAGGGACTCACGTCTGAGCATACCCTGCCACATTAAGGGCGAACAAAGCGATACAAAAGGGGGTGATGGACGGAGCGTTTGAACAAATCAAACACTCACCCCCAGTCAACTGATCTGGGTTTAATCCATCACCATTCTTTAGTTCACTCAGCCACCCCAGTTCAGACATGGCTATATGCAAATCAGTCTGACCCTGTGCCTCATGGGAACAGTCCAGCCCGAACTGCCAAGCCATGTCTTTCCTGGACCGAAAACAAGCATCCTGGGACCGGTTTCGGATTCATAATCCTCATCAGCCAGGCTATCTTGAATCCAGTGGCCAAGTGAACAAGGGACTCACGTCTGAGCATACCCTGCCACACTTAGGGCGAACAAAGGGATACAAAAGGGGATGATGGACGGAGCGTTTAAACAAATCAAACACTCACCCCCAGTCAACTGATCTGGGTTTAATCCATCACCATTCTTTAGTTCACTCAGCCACCCCAGTTCAGACATGGCTATATGCAAATCAGTCTGACCCTGTGCCTCATGGGAACAGTCCAGCCCGAACTGCCAAGCCATGTCTTCCCTGGACCGGAAACAAGCATCCTTGGACCGGTTTCGGATTCATAATCCTCATCAGTCAGGCTATCTTGAATCCAGTGGCCAAGTGAACAAGGGACTCACGTCTGAGCATACCCTGCCACACTTAGGGCGAACAAAGCAATACAAAAGGGGATGATGGACGGAGCGTTTGAACAAATCAAACACTCACCCCCAGTCAACTGATCTGGGTTTAATCCATCACCATTCTTTAGTTCACTCAGCCACCCCAGTTCAGACATGGCTATATGCAGATCAGTCTGACCCTGTGCCTCATGGGAACAGTCCAGCCCGAACTGCCAAGCCATGTCTTCCCTGGACCGGAAACAAGCATCCTGGGACCGGTTTCGGATTCATAATCCTCATCAGCCACGCTATCTTGAATCCAGTGGCCAAGTGAACAAGGGACTCACGTCTGAGCATACCCTGCCACATTAAGGGCGAACAAAGCGATACAAAAGGGGGTGATGGACGGAGCGTTTGAACAAATCAAACACTCACCCCCAGTCAACTGATCTGGGTTTAATCCATCACCATTCTTTAGTTCACTCAGCCACCCCAGTTCAGACATGGCTATATGCAAATCAGTCTGACCCTGTGCCTCATGGGAACAGTCCAGCCCGAACTGCCAAGCCATGTCTTCCCTGGACCGGAAACAAGCATCCTGGGACCGGTTTCGGATTCATAATCCTCATCAGCCAGGCTATCTTGAAACCAGTGGCCAAGTGAACAAGGGACTCACGTCTGAGCATACCCTGCCACACTTAGGGCGAACAAAGTGATACAAAAGGGGATAATGGACGGAGCGTTTGAACAAATCAAACACTCACCCCCAGTCAACTGATCTGGGTTTAATCCATCACCATTCTTTAGTTCACTCAGCCACCCCAGTTCAGACATGGCTATATGCAAATCAGTCTGACCCTGTGCCTCATGGGAACAGTCCAGCCCGAACTGCCAAGCCATGTCTTCCCTGGACCGGAAACAAGCATCCTGGGACCGGTTTCGGATTCATAATCCTCATCAGCCAGGCTATCTTGAAACCAGTGGCCAAGTGAACAAGGGACTCACGTCTGAGCATACCCTGCCACACTTAGGGCGAACAAAGTGATACAAAAGGGGATAATGGACGGAGCGTTTGAACAAATCAAACACTCACCCCCAGTCAACTGATCTGGGTTTAATCCATCACCATTCTTTAGTTCACTCAGCCACCCCAGTTCAGACATGGCTATATGCAAATCAGTCTGACCCTGTGCCTCATGGGAACAGTCCAGCCGGAACTGCCAAGCCATGTCTTCCCTGGACCGGAAACAAGCATCCTGGGACCGGTTTCGGATTCATAATCCTCATCAGCCAGGCTAACTTGAATCCAGTGGCCAAGTGAACAAGGGACTCACGTCTGAGCATACCCTGCCACAATTAGGGCGAACAAAGCGATACAAAAGGGCATGATGGATGGAGCGTTTGAACAAATCAAACACTCACTCCTAGTCAACTGATCTGGGTTTAATCCATCACCATTCT
The DNA here is from genome assembly GCF_964261635.1 of Lissotriton helveticus. Classification (NCBI taxonomy): domain Eukaryota; kingdom Metazoa; phylum Chordata; class Amphibia; order Caudata; family Salamandridae; genus Lissotriton; species Lissotriton helveticus. The sequence continues at coordinate 220,678,725 of NC_136070.1, read as the reverse complement.
TTAGTTCACTCAGCCACCCCAGTTCAGACATGGCTATATGCAAATCAGTCTGACCCTGTGCCTCATGGGAACAGTCCAGCCCGAACTGGCAAGCCATGTCTTCCTTGGTCCGGAAACAAGTATCCTGGGACCGGTTTCGGATTCATAATCCTCATCAGCCAGGCTAACTTGAATCCAGTGGCCAAGTGAACAAGGGACTCACGTCTGAGCATACCCTGCCACATTAAGGGCGAACAAAGCGATACAAAAGGGGGTGATGGACGGAGCGTTTGAACAAATCAAACACTCACCCCCAGTCAACTGATCTGGGTTTAATCCATCACCATTCTTTAGTTCACTCAGCCACCCCAGTTCAGACATGGCTATATGCAAATCAGTCTGACCCTGTGCCTCATGGGAACAGTCCAGCCCGAACTGCCAAGCCATGTCTTTCCTGGACCGAAAACAAGCATTCTGGGACCGGTTTCGGATTCATAATCCTCATCAGCCAGGCTATCTTGAATCCAGTGGCCAAGTGAACAAGGGACTCACGTCTGAGCATACCCTGCCACACTTAGGGCGAACAAAGGGATACAAAAGGGGATGATGGACGGAGCGTTTAAACAAATCAAACACTCACCCCCAGTCAACTGATCTGGGTTTAATCCATCACCATTCTTTAGTTCACTCAGCCACCCCAGTTCAGACATGGCTATATGCAAATCAGTCTGACCCTGTGCCTCATGGGAACAGTCCAGCCCGAACTGCCAAGCCATGTCTTCCCTGGACCGGAAACAAGCATCCTTGGACCGGTTTCGGATTCATAATCCTCATCAGTCAGGCTATCTTGAATCCAGTGGCCAAGTGAACAAGGGACTCACGTCTGAGCATACCCTGCCACACTTAGGGCGAACAAAGCAATACAAAAGGGGATGATGGACGGAGCGTTTGAACAAATCAAACACTCACCCCCAGTCAACTGATCTGGGTTTAATCCATCACCATTCTTTAGTTCACTCAGCCACCCCAGTTCAGACATGGCTATATGCAGATCAGTCTGACCCTGTGCCTCATGTGAACAGTCCAGCCCGAACTGCCAAGCCATGTCTTCCCTGGACCGGAAACAAGCATCCTGGGACCGGTTTCGGATTCATAATCCTCATCAGCCACGCTATCTTGAATCCAGTGGCCAAGTGAACAAGGGACTCACGTCTGAGCATGCCCTGCCACACTTAGGGCGAACAAAGCGATACAAAAGGGGATGATGGACGGAGCGTTTGAACAAATCAAACACTCACCCCCAGTCAACTGATCTGGGTTTAATCCATCACCATTCTTTAGTTCACTCAGCAACCCCAGTTCAGAAATGGCTATATGCAAATCAGTCTGACCCTGTGCCTCATGAGAACAGTCCAGCCCGAACTGCCAAGCCATGTCTTCCCTGGACCGGAAACAAGCATCCTGGGACCGGTTTCGGATTCACAATCCTCATCAGCCAGGCTATCTTGAATCCAGTGGCCAAGTGAACAAGGGACTCACGTCTGAGCATACCCTGCCACACTTAGGGCGAACAAAGCGATACAAAAGGGGATGATGGACGGAGCGTTTGAACAAATCAAACACTCACCCCCAGTCAACTGATCTGGGTTTAATCCATCACCATTCTTTAGTTCACTCAGCCACCCCAGTTCAGACATGGCTATATGCAAATCAGTCTGACCCTGTGCCTCATGGAACAGTCCAGCCCGAACTGCCAAGCCATGTCTTCCCTGGACCGGAAACAAGCATCCTGGGACCGGTTTCGGATTCATAATCCTCATCAGCCAGGCTATCTTGTATCCAGTGGCCAAGTGAACAAGGGACTGACGTCTGAGCATACCCTGCCACACTTAGGGCGAACAAAGCGATACAAAAGGGGATGATGGACGGAGCGTTTGAACAAATCAAACACTCACCCCCAGTCAACTAATCTGGGTTTAATCCATCACCATTCTTTAGTTCACTCAGCCACCCCAGTTCAGACATGGCTATATGCAAATCAGTCTGACCCTGTGCCTCATGGGAACAGTCCAGCCCGAACTGCCAAGCCATGTCTTCCCTGGACCGGAAACAAGCATCCTGGGACCGGTTTCGGATTCATAATCCTCATCAGCCAGGTTATCTTGAATCCAATGGCCAAGTGAACAAGGGACTCACATCTGAGCATTCCCTGCCACACTTAGGGTGAACAAAGCGATACAAAAGGGGATGATGGACGGAGCGTTTGAACAAATCAAACACTCACCCCAGTCAACTGATATGGGTTTAATCCATCACCATTCTTTAGTTCACTCAGCCACCCCAGTTCAGACATGGCTATATGCAAATCAGCCTGACCCTGTGCCTCATGGGAACAGTCCAGCCCGAACTGCCAAGCCATGTCTTCCCTGGACCGGAAACAAGCATCCTGGGACCGGTTTCGGATTCATAATCCTCATCAGCCAGGCTATCTTGAATCCAGTGGCCAAGTAAACAAGGGACTCACGTCTGAGCATACCCTGCCACACTTAGGGCGAACAAAGCGATACAAAAGGGGATGATGGACGGAGCGTTTGAACAAATCAAACACTCACCCCCAGTCAACTGATCTGGGTTTAATCCATCACCATTCTTTAGTTCACTCAGCCACCCCAGTTCAGACATGGCTATGTGCAAATCAGTCTGACCCTGTGCCTCATGGGAACAGTCCAGCCCGAACTGCCAAGCCATGTCTTCCCTGGACCGGAAACAAGCATCCTGGGACCGGTTTCGGATTCATAATCCTCATCAGCCAGGCCATCTTGAATCCAGTGGCCAAGTGAACAAGGGACTCACGTCTGAGCATACCCTGCCACACTTAGGGCGAACAAAGCAATACAAAAGGGGATGATGGACGGAGCATTTGAACAAATCAAACACTCACCCCCAGTCAACTGATCTGGGTTTAATCCATCACCATTCTTTAGTTCACTCAGCCACCCCAGTTCAGACATGGCTATATGCAAATCAGTCTGACCCTGTGCCTCATGGGAACAGTCCAGCCCGAACTGCCAAGCCATGTCTTCCCTGGACCGGAAACAAGCATCCTGGGACCGGTTTCGGATTCATAATCCTCATCAGCCAGGCTATCTTGAATCCAGTGGCCAAGTGAACAAGGGACTCACGTCTGAGCATACCCTGCCACACTTAGGGCGAACAAAGTGATACAAAAGGGGATAATGGCCGGAGCGTTTGAACAAATCAAACACTCACCCCCAGTCAACTGATCTGGGTTTAATCCATCACCATTCTTTAGTTCACTCAGCCACCCCAGTTCAGACATGGCTATATGCAAATCAGTCTGACCCTGTGCCTCATGGGAACAGTCCAGCCCGAAATGCCAAGCCATGTCTTCCCTGGACCGGAAACAAGCATCCTGGGACCGGTTTCGGATTCATAATCCTCATCAGCCAGGCTATCTTGAATCCAGTGGCCAAGGGTAACAAGGGACTCACATCTGAGCATACCCTGCCACACTTAGGGCGAACAAAGCGATACAAAAGGGGATAATGGATGGAGCGTTTGAACAAATCAAACACTCACCCCCAGTCAACTGATCTGGGTTTAATCCATCACCATTCTTTAGTTCACTCAGCCACCCCAGTTCAGACATGGCTATATGCAAATCAGTCTGACCCTGTGCCTCATGGGAACAGACCAGCCCGAACTGCCAAGCCATGTCTTCCCTGGACCGGAAACAAGCATCCTGGGACCGGTTTCGGATTTATAATCCTCATCAGCAAGGCTATCTTGAATCCAGTGGCCAAGTAAACAAGGGATCACGTCTGAGCATACCCTGCCACACTTAGGGCGAACAAAGCGATACAAAAGGGGATGATGGACGGAGCGTTTGAACAAATCAAACACTCACCCCCAGTCAACTGATCTGGGTTTAATCCATCACCATTCTTTAGTTCACTCAGCCACCCCAGTTCAGACATGGCTATATGCAAATCAGTCTGACCCTGTGCCTCATGGGAACAGTCCAGCCCGAACTGCCAAGCCATGTCTTCCCTGGACCGGAAACAAGCATCCTGGGACCGGTTTCTGATTCATAATCCTCAACAGCCAGGCTATCTTGAATCCAGTGGCCAAGTGAACAAGGGACTCATGTCTGAGCATACCCTGCCACACTTAGGGCGAACAAAGTGATACAAAAGGGGATAATGGACGGAGCGTTTGAACAAATCAAACACTCACCCCCAGTCAACTGATCTGGGTTTAATCCATCACCATTCTTTAGTTCACCCAGCCACCCCAGTTCAGACATGGCTATATGCAAATCAGTCTGACCCTGTGCCTCATGGGAACAGTCCAGCCCGAACTGCCAAGCCATGTCTTCCCTGGACCGGAAACAAGCATCCTGGGACCGGTTTCGGATTCATAATCCTCATCAGCCAGGCTATCTTGAATCCAATGGCCAAGTGAACAAGGGACTCACATCTGAGCATACCCTGCCACACTTAGGGCGAACAAAGCGATACAAAAGGGGATGATGGACGGAGCGTTTGAAGAAATCAAACACTCACCCCCAGTCAACTGATCTGGGTTTAATCCATCACCATTCTTTAGTTCACTCAGCCACCCCATTTCAGACATGGCTATATGCAAATCAGTCTGACCCTGTGCCTCATGGGAACAGTCCAGCCCGAACTGCCAAGCCATTTCTTCCCTGGACCGGACACAAGCATCCTGGGACCGGTTTCGGATTCGTAATCCTCATCAGCAGGCTATCTTGAATCCAGTGGCCAAGTGAACAAGGGACTCACGTCTGAGCATACCCTGCCACACTTAGGGCGAACAAAGTGATACAAAAGGGGATAATGGACGGAGCGTTTGAACAAATCAAACACTCACCCCCAGTCAACTGATCTGGGTTTAATCCATCACCATTCTTTAGTTCACTCAGCCACCCCAGTTCAGACATGGCTATATGCAAATCAGTCTGACCCTGTGCCTCATGGGAACAGACCAGCCCAAACTGGCAAGCCATGTCTTCCCTGGTCCGGAAACAAGTATCCTGGGACCGGTTTCGGATTCATAATCCTCATCAGCCAGGCTATCTTGAATCCAGTGGCCAAGCGAACAAGGGACTCACGTCTGAGCATACCCTGCCACAATTAGGGCGAACAAAGCGATACAAAAGGGCATGATGGACGGAGCGTTTGAACAAATCAAACACTCACCCCCAGTCAACTGATCTGGGTTTAATACATCACCATTCTTTAGTTCACTCAGCCACCCCAGTTCAGACTTGGCTATATGCAAATCAGTCTGACCCTGTGCCTCATGGGAACAGTCCAGCCCGAACTGCCAAGCCATGTCTTCCCTGGACCGGAAACAAGCATCCTGGGACCGGTTTCGGATTCATAATCCTCATCAGCCAGGCTATCTTGAATCCAGTGGCCAAGTGAACAAGGGACTCACGTCTGAGCATACCCTGCCACACTTAGGGCGAACAAAGTGATACAAAAGGGGATAATGGACGGAGCGTTTGAACAAATCAAACACTCACCCCCAGTCAACTGATCTGGGTTTAATCCATCACCATTCTTTAGTTCACTCAGCCACCCCAGTTCAGACATGGCTATATGCAAATCAGCCTGACCCTGTGCCTCATGGGAACAGTCCAGCCCGAACTGCCAAGCCATGTCTTCCCTGGACCGGAAACAAGCATCCTGGGACCGGTTTCGGATTCATAATCCTCATCAGCCAGGCTATCTTGAATCCAGTGGCCAAGTGAACAAGGGACTCATGTCTGAGCATACCCTGCCACACTTAGGGCGAACAAAGCGATACAAAAGGGGATGATGGACGGAGTGTTTGAACAAATCAAACACTCACCCCCAGTCAACTGATCTGGGTTTAATCCATCACCATTCTTTAGTTCACTCAGCCACCCCAGTTCAGACATGGCTATATGCAAATCAGTCTGACCCTGTGCCTCATGGGAACAGTCCAGCCGGAACTGCCAAGCCATGTCTTCCCTGGACCGGAAACAAGCATCCTGGGACCGGTTTCGGATTCATAATCCTCATCAGCCAGGCTATCTTGAATCCAGTGGCCAAGTAAACAAGGGACTCACGTCTGAGCATACCCTGCCACACTTAGGGCGAACAAAGCGATACAAAAGGGGATGATGGACGGAGCGTTTGAACAAATCAAACACTCACCCCCAGTCAACTGATCTGGGTTTAATCCATCACCATTCTTTAGTTCACTCAGCCACCCCAGTTCAGACATGGCTATGTGCAAATCAGTCTGACCCTGTGCCTCATGGGAACAGTCCAGCCCGAACTGCCAAGCCATGTCTTCCCTGGACCGGAAACAAGCATCCTGGGACCGGTTTCGGATTCATAATCCTCATCAGCCAGGCCATCTTGAATCCAGTGGCCAAGTGAACAAGGGACTCACGTCTGAGCATACCCTGCCATACTTAGGGCGAACAAAGCAATACAAAAGGGGATGATGGACGGAGCATTTGAACAAATCAAACACTCACCCCCAGTCAACTGATCTGGGTTTAATCCATCACCATTCTTTAGTTCACTCAGCCACCCCAGTTCAGACATGGCTATATGCAAATCAGTCTGACCCTGTGCCTCATGGGAACAGTCCAGCCCGAACTGCCAAGCCATGTCTTCCCTGGACCGGAAACAAGCATCCTGGGACCGGTTTCGGATTCATAATCCTCATCAGCCAGGCTATCTTGAATCCAGTGGCCAAGTGAACAAGGGACTCACGTCTGAGCATACCCTGCCACACTTAGGGCGAACAAAGTGATACAAAAGGGGATAATGGCCGGAGCGTTTGAACAAATCAAACACTCACCCCCAGTCAACTGATCTGGGTTTAATCCATCACCATTCTTTAGTTCACTCAGCCACCCCAGTTCAGACATGGCTATATGCAAATCAGTCTGACCCTGTGCCTCATGGGAACAGTCCAGCCCAAAATGCCAAGCCATGTCTTCCCTGGACCGGAAACAAGCATCCTGGGACCGGTTTCGGATTCATAATCCTCATCAGCCAGGCTATCTTGAATCCAGTGGCCAAGGGTAACAAGGGACTCACATCTGAGCATACCCTGCCACACTTAGGGCGAACAAAGCGATACAAAAGGAGATAATGGACGGAGCGTTTGAACAAATCAAACACTCACCCCCAGTCAACTGATCTGGGTTTAATCCATCACCATTCTTTAGTTCACTCAGCCACCCCAGTTCAGACATGGCTATATGCAAATCAGTCTGACCCTGTGCCTCATGGGAACAGACCAGCCCGAACTGCTAAGCCATGTCTTCCCTGGACCGGAAACAAGCATCCTGGGACCGGTTTCGGATTCATAATCCTCATCAGCAAGGCTATCTTGAATCCAGTGGCCAAGTAAACAAGGGACTCACGTCTGAGCATACCCTGCCACACTTAGGGCGAACAAAGCGATACAAAAGGGGATGATGGACGGAGCGTTTGAACAAATCAAACACTCACCCCCAGTCAACTGATCTGGGTTTAATCCATCACCATTCTTTAGTTCACTCAGCCACCCCAGTTCAGACATGGCTATATGCAAATCAGTCTGACCCTGTGCCTCATGGGAACAGTCCAGCCCGAACTGCCAAGCCATGTCTTCCCTGGACCGGAAACAAGCATCCTGGGACCGGTTTCGGATTCATAATCCTCATCAGCCAGGCTATCTTGAATCCAGTGGCCAAGTGAACAAGGGACTCATGTCTGAGCATACCCTGCCACACTTAGGGCGAACAAAGTGATACAAAAGGGGATAATGGACTGAGCGTTTGAACAAATCAAACACTCACCCCAGTCAACTGATCTGGGTTTAATCCATCACCATTCTTTAGTTCACCCAGCCACCCCAGTTCAGACATGGCTATATGCAAATCAGTCTGACCCTGTGCCTCATGGGAACAGTCCAGCCCGAACTGCCAAGCCATGTCTTCCCTGGACCGGTAACAAGCATCCTGGGACTGGTTTCGGATTCATAATCCTCATCAGCCAGGCTATCTTGAATCCAATGGCCAAGTGAACAAGGGACTCACATCTGAGCATACCCTGCCACACTTAGGGCGAACAAAGTGATACAAAAGGGGATGATGGACGGAGCGTTTGAAGAAATCAAACACTCACCCCCAGTCAACTGATCTGGGTTTAATCCATCACCATTCTTTAGTTCACTCAGCCACCCCATTTCAGACATGGCTATATGCAAATCAGTCTGACCCTGTGCCTCATGAGAACAGTCCAGCCCGAACTGCCAAGCCATTTCTTCCCTGGACCGGACACAAGCATCCTGGGACCGGTTTCGGATTCGTAATCCTCATCAGCAGGCTATCTTGAATCCAGTGGCCAAGTGAACAAGGGACTCACGTCTGAGCATACCCTGCCACACTTAGGGCGAACAAAGTGATACAAAAGGGGATAATGGACGGAGCGTTTGAACAAATCAAACACTCACCCCCAGTCAACTGATCTGGGTTTAATCCATCACCATTCTTTAGTTCACTCAGCCACCCCAGTTCAGACATGGCTATATGCAAATCAGTCTGACCCTGTGCCTCATGGGAACAGACCAGCCCAAACTGGCAAGCCATGTCTTCCCTGGTCCGGAAACAAGTATCCTGGGACCGGTTTCGGATTCATAATCCTCATCAGCCAGGCTATCTTGAATCCAGTGGCCAAGCGAACAAGGGACTCACGTCTGAGCATACCCTGCCACAATTAGGGCGAACAAAGCGATACAAAAGGGGATGATGGACGGAGCGTTTGAACAAATCAAACACTCACCCCTATTCAACTGATCTGGGTTTAATCCATCACCATTCTTTAGTTCACTCAGCCACCCCAGTTCAAACATGGCTATATGCAAATCAGTCTGACCCTGTGCCTCATGGGAACAGTCCAGCCCGAACTGCCAAGCCATGTCTTTCCTGGACCGAAAACGAGCATCCTGGGACCGGTTTCGGATTCATAATCCTCATCAGCCAGGCTATCTTGAATCCAGTGGCCAAGTGAACAAGGGACTCACGTCTGACCATACCCTGCCACACTTAGGGCGAACAAAGGGATACAAAAGGGGATGATGGACGGAGCGTTTAAACAAATCAAACACTCACCCCCAGTCAACTGATCTGGGTTTAATCCATCACCATTCTTTAGTTCACTCAGCCACCCCAGTTCAGACATGGCTATATGCAAATCAGTCTGACCCTGTGCCTCATGGGAACAGTCCAGCCCGAACTGCCAAGCCATGTCTTCCCTGGACCGGAAACAAGCATCCTGGGACCGGTTTCGGATTCATAATCCTCATCAGCCAGGCTATCTTGAATCCAGTGGCCAAGTGAACAAGGGACTCACGTCTGAGCATACCCTGCCACAATTAGGGCGAACAAAGCGATACAAAAGGGCATGATGGACGGAGCGTTTGAACAAATCAAACACTCACCCCTAGTCAACTGATCTGGGTTTAATCCATCACCATTCTTTAGTTCACTCAGCCACCCCAGTTCAGACATGGCTATATGCAAATCAGTCTGACCCTGTGCCTCATGGAACAGTCCAGCCCGAACTGCCAAGCCATGTCTTCCCTGGACCGGAAACAAGCATCCTGGGACCGGTTTCGGATTCATAATCCTCATCAGCCAGGCTATCTTGAATCCAGTGGCCAAGGGTAACAAGGGACTCACGTCTGAGCATACCCTGCCACACTTAGGGCGAACAAAGGGATACAAAAGGGGATGATGGACGGAGCGTTTAAACAAATCAAACACTCACCCCCAGTCAACTGATCTGGGTTTAATCCATCACCATTCTTTAGTTCACTCAGCCACCCCAGTTCAGACATGGCTATATGCAAATCAGTCTGACCCTGTGCCTCATGGGAACAGTCCAGCCCGAACTGCCAAGCCATGTCTTCCCTGGACCGGAAACAAGCATCCTGGGACCGGTTTCGGATTCATAATCCTCATCAGCCAGGCTATCTTGAATCCAGTGGCCAAGTGAACAAGGGACTCACGTCTGAGCATACCCTGCCACAATTAGGGCGAACAAAGCGATACAAAAGGGCATGATGGACGGAGCGTTTGAACAAATCAAACACTCACCCCTAGTCAACTGATCTGGGTTTAATCCATCACCATTCTTTAGTTCACTCAGCCACCCCAGTTCAGACATGGCTATATGCAAATCAGTCTGACCCTGTGCCTCATGGAACAGTCCAGCCCGAACTGCCAAGCCATGTCTTCCCTGGACCGGAAACAAGCATCCTGGGACCGGTTTCGGATTCATAATCCTCATCAGCCAGGCTATCTTGAATCCAGTGGCCAAGGGTAACAAGGGACTCACGTCTGAGCATACCCTGCCACACTTAGGGCGAACAAAGTGATACAAAAGGGGATAATGGACGGAGCGTTTGAACAAATCAAACACTCACCCCCAGTCAACTGATCTGGGTTTAATCCATCACCATTCTTTAGTTCACTCAGCCACCCCAGGTCAAACATGGCTATATGCAAATCAGTCTGACCCTGTGCCTCATGGGAACAGTCCAGCCCGAACTGCCTAGCCATGTCTTTCCTGGACCGAAAACGAGCATCCTGGGACCGGTTTCGGATTCATAATCCTCATCAGCCAGGCTATCTTGAATCCAGTGGCCAAGTGAACAAGGGACTCACGTCTGAGCATACCCTGCCACACTTAGGGCGAACAAAGGGATACAAAAGGGGATGATGGACGGAGCGTTTAAACAAAACAAACACTCACCCCCAGTCAACTGATCTGGGTTTAATCCATCACCATTCTTTAGTTCACTCAGCCACCCCAGTTCAGACATGGCTATATGCAAATCAGTCTGACCCTGTGCCTCATGGGAACAGTCCAGCCCGAACTGCCAAGCCATGTCTTCCCTGGACCGGAAACAAGCATCCTGGGACCGGTTTCGGATTCATTATCCTCATCAGCCAGGCTATCTTGAATCCAGTGGCCAAGTGAACAAGGGACTCACGTCTGAGCATACCCTGCCACACTTAGGGCGAACAAAGCAATACAAAAGGGGATGATGGACGGAGCGTTTGAACAAATCAAACACTCACCCCCAGTCAACTGATCTGGGTTTAATCCATCACCATTCTTTAGTTCACTCAGCCACCCCAGTTCAGACATGGCTATATGCAGATCAGTCTGACCCTGTGCCTCATGGGAACAGTCCAGCCCGAACTGCCAAGCCATGTCTTCGATGGTACGGAAACAAGCATCCTGGGACCGGTTTCGGATTCATAATCCTCATCAGCCACGCTATCTTGAATCCAGTGGCCAAGTGAACAAGGGACTCACGTCTGAGCATGTCCTGTCACACTTACGGAGAACAAAGCGATACAAAAGGGGATGATGGACGGAGCGTTTGAACAAATCAAACACTCACCCCCAGTCAACTGATCTGGGTTTAATCCATCACCATACTTTAGTTCACTCAGCCACCCCAGTTCAGACATGGCTATATGCAAATCAGTCTGACCCTGTGCCTCATGGGAACAGTCCAGCCGGAACTGCCAAGCCATGTCTTCCCTGGACCGGAAACAAGCATCCTGGGACCGGTTTCGGATTCATAATCCTCATCAGCCAGGCTATCTTGAATCCAGTGGCCAAGTGAACAAGGGACTCACGTCTGAGCATACCCTGCCACACTTAGGGCGAACAAAGTGATACAAAAGGGGATAATGGACGGAGCGTTTGAACAAATCAAACACTCACCCCCAGTCAACTGATCTGGGTTTAATCCATCACCATTCTTTAGTTCACTCAGCCACCCCAGTTCAGACATGGCTATATGCAAATCAGTCTGACCCTGTGCCTCATGGGAACAGTCCAGCCCGAAATGCCAAGCCATGTCTTCCCTGGACCGGAAACAAGCATCCTGGGACCGGTTTCGGATTCATAATCCTCATCAGCCAGGCTATCTTGAATCCAGTGGCCAAGGGTAACAAGGGACTCACATCTGAGCATACCCTGCCACACTTAGGGCGAACAAAGCGATACAAAAGGGGATAATGGACGGAGCGTTTGAACAAATCAAACACTCACCCCCAGTCAACTGATCTGGGTTTAATCCATCACCATTCTTTAGTTCACTCAGCCACCCCAGTTCAGACATGGCTATATGCAAATCAGTCTGACCCTGTGCCTCATGGGAACAGACCAGCCCGAACTGCCAAGCCATGTCTTCCCTGGACCGGAAACAAGCATCCTGGGACCGGTTTCGGATTCATAATCCTCATCAGCAAGGCTATCTTGAATCCAGTGGCCAAGTAAACAAGGGACTCACGTCTGAGCATACCCTGCCACACTTAGGGCGAACAAAGCGATACAAAAGGGGATGATGGACGGAGCGTTTGAACAAATCAAACACTCACCCCCAGTCAACTGATCTGGGTTTAATCCATCACCATTCTTTAGTTCACTCAGCCACCCCAGTTCAGACATGGCTATATGCAAATCAGTCTGACCCTGTGCCTCATGGGAACAGTCCAGCCCGAACTGCCAAGCCATGTCTTCCCTGGACCGGAAACAAGCATCCTGGGACCGGTTTCGGATTCATAATCCTCATCAGCCAGGCTATCTTGAATCCAGTGGCCAAGTGAACAAGGGACTCATGTCTGAGCATACCCTGCCACACTTAGGGCGAACAAAGTGATACAAAAGGGGATAATGGACGGAGCGTTTGAACAAATCAAACACTCACCCCCAGTCAACTGATCTGGGTTTAATCCATCACCATTCTTTAGTTCACCCAGCCACCCCAGTTCAGACATGGCTATATGCAAATCAGTCTGACCCTGTGCCTCATGGGAACAGTCCAGCCCGAACTGCCAAGCCATGTCTTCCCTGGACCGGAAACAAGCATCCTGGGACCGGTTTCGGATTCATAATCCTCATCAGCCAGGCTATCTTGAATCCAATGGCCAAGTGAACAAGGGACTCACATCTGAGCATACCCTGCCACACTTAGGGCGAACAAAGCGATACAAAAGGGGATGATGGACGGAGCGTTTGAAGAAATCAAACACTCACCCCCAGTCAACTGATCTGGGTTTAATCCATCACCATTCTTTAGTTCACTCAGCCACCCCATTTCAGACATGGCTATATGCAAATCAGTCTGACCCTGTGCCTCATGGGAACAGTCCAGCCCGAACTGCCAAGCCATTTCTTCCCTGGACCGGACACAAGCATCCTGGGACCGGTTTCGGATTCGTAATCCTCATCAGCAGGCTATCTTGAATCCAGTGGCCAAGTGAACAAGGGACTCACGTCTGAGCATACCCTGCCACACTTAGGGCGAACAAAGTGATACAAAAGGGGATAATGGACGGAGCGTTTGAACAAATCAAACACTCACCCCCAGTCAACTGATCTGGGTTTAATCCATCACCATTCTTTAGTTCACTCAGCCACCCCAGTTCAGACATGGCTATATGCAAATCAGTCTGACCCTGTGCCTCATGGGAACAGACCAGCCCAAACTGGCAAGCCATGTCTTCCCTGGTCCGGAAACAAGTATCCTGGGACCGGTTTCGGATTCATAATCCTCATCAGCCAGGCTATCTTGAATCCAGTGGCCAAGCGAACAAGGGACTCACGTCTGAGCATACCCTGCCACAATTAGGGCGAACAAAGCGATACAAAAGGGCATGATGGACGGAGCGTTTGAACAAATCAAACACTCACCCCCAGTCAACTGATCTGGGTTTAATCCATCACCATTCTTTAGTTCACTCAGCCACCCCAGTTCAGACATGGCTATATGCAAATCAGTCTGACCCTGTGCCTCATGGGAACAGTCCAGCCCGAACTGCCAAGCCATGTCTTCCCTGGACCGGAAACAAGCATCCTGGGACCGGTTTCGGATTCATAATCCTCATCAGCCAGGCTATCTTGAATCCAGTGGCCAAGTGAACAAGGGACTCACGTCTGAGCATACCCTGCCACACTTAGGGCGAACAAAGTGATACAAAAGGGGATAATGGACGGAGCGTTTGAACAAATCAAACACTCACCCCCAGTCAACTGATCTGGGTTTAATCCATCACCATTCTTTAGTTCACTCAGCCACCCCAGTTCAGACATGGCTATATGCAAATCAGTCTGACCCTGTGCCTCATGGGAACAGACCAGCCCAAACTGCCAAGCCATGTCTTCCCTGGACCGGAAACAAGCATCCTGGGACCGGTTTCGGATTCATAATCCTCATCAGCAAGGCTATCTTGAATCCAGTGGCCAAGTAAACAAGGGACTCACATCTGAGCATACCCTGCCACACTTAGGGCGAACAAAGCGATACAAAAGGGGATGATGGACGGAGCGTTTGAACAAATCAAACACTCACCCCTATTCAACTGATCTGGGTTTAATCCATCACCATTCTTTAGTTCACTCAGCCACCCCAGTTCAAACATGGCTATATGCAAATCAGTCTGACCCTGTGCCTCATGGGAACAGTCCAGCCCGAACTGCCAAGCCATGTCTTTCCTGGACCGAAAACGAGCATCCTGGAACCGGTTTCGGATTCATAATCCTCATCAGCCAGGCTATCTTGAATCCAGTGGCCAAGTGAACAAGGGACTCACGTCTGAGCATACCCTGCCACACTTAGGGCGAACAAAGGGATACAAAAGGGGATGATGGACGGAGCGTTTAAACAAATCAAACACTCACCCCCAGTCAACTGATCTGGGTTTAATCCATCACCATTCTTTAGTTCACTCAGCCACCCCAGTTCAGACATGGCTATATGCAAATCAGTCTGACCCTGTGCCTCATGGGAACAGTCCAGCCCGAACTGCCAAGCCATGTCTTCCCTGGACCGGAAACAAGCATCCTGGGACCGGTTTCGGATTCATAATCCTCATCAGCCAGGCTATCTTGAATCCAGTGGCCAAGTGAACAAGGGACTCACGTCTGAGCATACCCTGCCACAATTAGGGCGAACAAAGCGATACAAAAGGGCATGATGGACGGAGCGTTTGAACAAATCAAACACTCACCCCTAGTCAACTGATCTGGGTTTAATCCATCACCATTCTTTAGTTCACTCAGCCACCCCAGTTCAGACATGGCTATATGCAAATCAGTCTGACCCTGTGCCTCATGGAACAGTCCAGCCCGAACTGCCAAGCCATGTCTTCCCTGGACCGGAAACAAGCATCCTGGGACCGGTTTCGGATTCATAATCCTCATCAGCCAGGCTATCTTGAATCCAGTGGCCAAGGGTAACAAGGGACTCACGTCTGAGCATACCCTGCCACACTTAGGGCGAACAAAGTGATACAAAAGGGGATAATGGACGGAGCGTTTGAACAAATCAAACACTCACCCCCAGTCAACTGATCTGGGTTTAATCCATCACCATTCTTTAGTTCACTCAGCCACCCCAGGTCAAACATGGCTATATGCAAATCAGTCTGACCCTGTGCCTCATGGGAACAGTCCAGCCCGAACTGCCAAGCCATGTCTTTCCTGGACCGAAAACGAGCATCCTGGGACCGGTTTCGGATTCATAATCCTCATCAGCCAGGCTATCTTGAATCCAGTGGCCAAGTGAACAAGGGACTCACGTCTGAGCATACCCTGCCACACTTAGGGCGAACAAAGGGATACAAAAGGGGATGATGGACGGAGCGTTTAAACAAAACAAACACTCACCCCCAGTCAACTGATCTGGGTTTAATCCATCACCATTCTTTAGTTCACTCAGCCACCCCAGTTCAGACATGGCTATATGCAAATCAGTCTGACCCTGTGCCTCATGGGAACAGTCCAGCCCGAACTGCCAAGCCATGTCTTCCCTGGACCGGAAACAAGCATCCTGGGACCGGTTTCGGATTCATTATCCTCATCAGCCAGGCTATCTTGAATCCAGTGGCCAAGTGAACAAGGGACTCACGTCTGAGCATACCCTGCCACACTTAGGGCGAACAAAGCAATACAAAAGGGGATGATGGACGGAGCGTTTGAACAAATCAAACACTCACCCCCAGTCAACTGATCTGGGTTTAATCCATCACCATTCTTTAGTTCACTCAGCCACCCCAGTTCAGACATGGCTATATGCAGATCAGTCTGACCCTGTGCCTCATGGGAACAGTCCAGCCCGAACTGCCAAGCCATGTCTTCGATGGACCGGAAACAAGCATCCTGGGACCGGTTTCGGATTCATAATCCTCATCAGCCACGCTATCTTGAATCCAGTGGCCAAGTGAACAAGGGACTCACGTCTGAGCATGTCCTGTCACACTTACGGAGAACAAAGCGATACAAAAGGGGATGATGGACGGAGCGTTTGAACAAATCAAACACTCACCCCCAGTCAACTGATCTGGGTTTAATCCATCACCATACTTTAGTTCACTCAGCCACCCCAGTTCAGACATGGCTATATGCAAATCAGTCTGACCCTGTGCCTCATGGGAACAGTCCAGCCGGAACTGCCAAGCCATGTCTTCCCTGGACCGGAAACAAGCATCCTGGGACCGGTTTCGGATTCATAATCCTCATCAGCCAGGCTATCTTGAATCCAGTGGCCAAGTGAACAAGGGACTCACGTCTGAGCATACCCTGCCACACTTAGGGCAAAACAAAGTGATACAAAAGGGGATAATGGACGGAGCGTTTGAACAAATCAAACACTCACCCCCAGTCAACTGATCTGGGTTTAATCCATCACCATTCTTTAGTTCACTCAGCCACCCCAGTTCAGACATGGCTATATGCAAATCAGTCTGACCCTGTGCCTCATGGGAACAGACCAGCCCAAACTGCCAAGCCATGTCTTCCCTGGACCGGAAACAAGCATCCTGGGACCGGTTTCGGATTCATAATCCTCATCAGCAAGGCTATCTTGAATCCAGTGGCCAAGTAAACAAGGGACTCACATCTGAGCATACCCTGCCACACTTAGGGCGAACAAAGCGATACAAAAGGGGATGATGGACGGAGCGTTTGAACAAATCAAACACTCACCCCTATTCAACTGATCTGGGTTTAATCCATCACCATTCTTTAGTTCACTCAGCCACCCCAGTTCAAACATGGCTATATGCAAATCAGTCTGACCCTGTGCCTCATGGGAACAGTCCAGCCCGAACTGCCAAGCCATGTCTTTCCTGGACCGAAAACGAGCATCCTGGGACCGGTTTCGGATTCATAATCCTCATCAGCCAGGCTATCTTGAATCCAGTGGCCAAGTGAACAAGGGACTCACGTCTGAGCATACCCTGCCAAACTTAGGGCGAACAAAGGGATACAAAAGGGGATGATGGACGGAGCGTTTAAACAAATCAAACACTCACCCCCAGTCAACTGATCTGGGTTTAATCCATCACCATTCTTTAGTTCACTCAGCCACCCCAGTTCAGACATGGCTATATGCAAATCAGTCTGACCCTGTGCCTCATGGGAACAGTCCAGCCCGAACTGCCAAGCCATGTCTTCCCTGGACCGGAAACAAGCATCCTGGGACCGGTTTCGGATTCATAATCCTCATCAGCCAGGCTATCTTGAATCCAGTGGCCAAGTGAACAAGGGACTCACGTCTGAGCATACCCTGCCACAATTAGGGCGAACAAAGCGATACAAAAGGGCATGATGGACGGAGCGTTTGAACAAATCAAACACTCACCCCTAGTCAACTGATCTGGGTTTAATCCATCACCATTCTTTAGTTCACTCAGCCACCCCAGTTCAGACATGGCTATATGCAAATCAGTCTGACCCTGTGCCTCATGGAACAGTCCAGCCCGAACTGCCAAGCCATGTCTTCCCTGGACCGGAAACAAGCATCCTGGGACCGGTTTCGGATTCATAATCCTCATCAGCCAGGCTATCTTGAATCCAGTGGCCAAGGGTAACAAGGGACTCACGTCTGAGCATACCCTGCCACACTTAGGGCGAACAAAGGGATACAAAAGGGGATGATGGACGGAGCGTTTAAACAAATCAAACACTCACCCCCAGTCAACTGATCTGGGTTTAATCCATCACCATTCTTTAGTTCACTCAGCCACCCCAGTTCAGACATGGCTATATGCAAATCAGTCTGACCCTGTGCCTCATGGGAACAGTCCAGCCCGAACTGCCAAGCCATGTCTTCCCTGGACCGGAAACAAGCATCCTGGGACCGGTTTCGGATTCATAATCCTCATCAGCCAGGCTATCTTGAATCCAGTGGCCAAGTGAACAAGGGACTCACGTCTGAGCATACCCTGCCACAATTAGGGCGAACAAAGCGATACAAAAGGGCATGATGGACGGAGCGTTTGAACAAATCAAACACTCACCCCTAGTCAACTGATCTGGGTTTAATCCATCACCATTCTTTAGTTCACTCAGCCACCCCAGTTCAGACATGGCTATATGCAAATCAGTCTGACCCTGTGCCTCATGGAACAGTCCAGCCCGAACTGCCAAGCCATGTCTTCCCTGGACCGGAAACAAGCATCCTGGGACCGGTTTCGGATTCATAATCCTCATCAGCCAGGCTATCTTGAATCCAGTGGCCAAGGGTAACAAGGGACTCACGTCTGAGCATACCCTGCCACACTTAGGGCGAACAAAGTGATACAAAAGGGGATAATGGACAGAGCGTTTGAACAAATCAAACACTCACCCCCAGTCAACTGATCTGGGTTTAATCCATCACCATTCTTTAGTTCACTCAGCCACCCCAGGTCAAACATGGCTATATGCAAATCAGTCTGACCCTGTGCCTCATGGGAACAGTCCAGCCCGAACTGCCAAGCCATGTCTTTCCTGGACCGAAAACGAGCATCCTGGGACCGGTTTCGGATTCATAATCCTCATCAGCCAGGCTATCTTGAATCCAGTGGCCAAGTGAACAAGGGACTCACGTCTGAGCATACCCTGCCACACTTAGGGCGAACAAAGGGATACAAAAGGGGATGATGGACGGAGCGTTTAAACAAAACAAACACTCACCCCCAGTCAACTGATCTGGGTTTAATCCATCACCATTCTTTAGTTCACTCAGCCACCCCAGTTCAGACATGGCTATATGCAAATCAGTCTGACCCTGTGCCTCATGGGAACAGTCCAGCCCGAACTGCCAAGCCATGTCTTCCCTGGACCGGAAACAAGCATCCTGGGACCGGTTTCGGATTCATTATCCTCATCAGCCAGGCTATCTTGAATCCAGTGGCCAAGTGAACAAGGGACTCACGTCTGAGCATACCCTGCCACACTTAGGGCGAACAAAGCAATACAAAAGGGGATGATGGACGGAGCGTTTGAACAAATCAAACACTCACCCCCAGTCAACTGATCTGGGTTTAATCCATCACCATTCTTTAGTTCACTCAGCCACCCCAGTTCAGACATGGCTATATGCAGATCAGTCTGACCCTGTGCCTCATGGGAACAGTCCAGCCCGAACTGCCAAGCCATGTCTTCGATGGACCGGAAACAAGCATCCTGGGACCGGTTTCGGATTCATAATCCTCATCAGCCACGCTATCTTGAATCCAGTGGCCAAGTGAACAAGGGACTCACGTCTGAGCATGTCCTGTCACACTTACGGAGAACAAAGCGATACAAAAGGGGATGATGGACGGAGCGTTTGAACAAATCAAACACTCACCCCCAGTCAACTGATCTGGGTTTAATCCATCACCATACTTTAGTTCACTCAGCCACCCCAGTTCAGACATGGCTATATGCAAATCAGTCTGACCCTGTGCCTCATGGGAACAGTCCAGCCGGAACTGCCAAGCCATGTCTTCCCTGGACCGGAAACAAGCATCCTGGGACCGGTTTCGGATTCATAATCCTCATCAGCCAGGCTATCTTGAATCCAGTGGCCAAGTAAACAAGGGACTCACGTCTGAGCATACCCTGCCACACTTAGGGCGAACAAAGCGATACAAAAGGGGATGATGGACGGAGCGTTTGAACAAATCAAACACTCACCCCCAGTCAACTGATCTGGGTTTAATCCATCACCATTCTTTAGTTCACTCAGACACCCCAGTTCAGACATGGCTATGTGCAAATCAGTCTGACCCTGTGCCTCATGGGAACAGTCCAGCCCGAACTGCCAAGCCATGTCTTCCCTGGACCGGAAACAAGCATCCTGGGACCGGTTTCGGATTTATAATCCTCATCAGCCAGGCCATCTTGAATCCAGTGGCCAAGTGAACAAGGGACTCACGTCTGAGCATACCCTGCCACACTTAGGGCGAACAAAGCAATACAAAAGGGGATGATGGACGGAGCGTTTGAACAAATCAAACACTCACCCCCAGTCAACTGATCTGGGTTTAATCCATCACCATTCTTTAGTTCACTCAGCCACCCCAGTTCAGACATGGCTATATGCAAATCAGTCTGACCCTGTGCCTCATGGGAACAGTCCAGCCCGAACTGCCAAGCCATGTCTTCCCTGGACCGGAAACAAGCATCCTGGGACCGGTTTCGGATTCATAATCCTCATCAGCCAGGCTATCTTGAATCCAGTGGCCAAGTGAACAAGGGACTCACGTCTGAGCATACCCTGCCACACTTAGGGCGAACAAAGTGATACAAAAGGGGATAATGGCCGGAGCGTTTGAACAAATCAAACACTCACCCCCAGTCAACTGATCTGGGTTTAATCCATCACCATTCTTTAGTTCACTCAGCCACCCCAGTTCAGACATGGCTATATGCAAATCAGTCTGACCCTGTGCCTCATGGGAACAGTCCAGCCCGAAATGCCAAGCCATGTCTTCCCTGGACCGGAAACAAGCATCCTGGGACCGGTTTCGGATTCATAATCCTCATCAGCCAGGCTATCTTGAATCCAGTGGCCAAGGGTAACAAGGGACTCACATCTGAGCATACCCTGCCACACTTAGGGCGAACAAAGCGATACAAAAGGGGATAATGGACGGAGCGTTTGAACACATCAAACACTCACCCCCAGTCAACTGATCTGGGTTTAATCCATCACCATTCTTTAGTTCACTCAGCCACCCCAGTTCAGACATGGCTATATG